>NC_044041.1:146448576-147048576 GCF_901765095.1 Microcaecilia unicolor | reverse complement strand
ATTCCACTAAAAAGAGTTACCTTTTCAAGTGGAGGAGGTTTGTCGTTTGGTGTGAGAGCAAGGCCCTAGAACCTCGTTCTTGCCCTGCACAGAACCTGCTTGAATACGTTCTGCACTTATCAGAGTCTGGCCTCAAGACCAAACCAGTAAGGAATCACCTTAGTGCGATTAGTGCTTACCATTATCGTGTGGAAGGTAAAGCCATCTCTGGAGAGCCTTTAGTCGTTCGATTCATGAGAGGCTTGCTTCTGTCAAAGCCCCCTATCAAGCCTCCTGCAGTGTCATGGGATCTCAACGTCGTCCTCACCCAGCTGATGAAACCTCCTTTTGAGCCACTGAATACCTGCCATCTGAAGTACTTGACCTGGAAGGTCATTTTCTTGGTGGCAGTTACTTCAGCTCGTAGGGTCAGTGAGCTTCAAGCCCTGGTAGCTCATGCTCCATATACCAAATTTCATCACAACAGAGTAGTGCTCCGCACCCACCCAAAGTTCCTGCCGAAGGTGGTGTCGGAGTTCCATCTTAACCAGTCAATTGTCTTGCCAACATTCTTTCCCAGGCCGCATACCCGCCCTGCTGAACGTCAGTTGCACACATTGGACTGCAAGAGAGCATTGGCCTTCTACTTGGAGCGGACACAACCCCACAGACAGTCCGCCCAATTGTTTGTTTCTTTCGACCCTAACAGGCTAGGTGTCGCTGTCGGGAAACGCACCATCTCCAATTGGCTAGCAGATTGCATTTCCTTCACTTACACCCAGGCTGGGCTGGCTCTTGAGGGTCATGTCACTGCTCATAGTGTTAGAGCCATGGCAGCGTCAGTGGCCCACTTGAAGTCAGGCACTATTGAAGAGATTTGCAAGGCTGCGACGTGGTCATCTGTCCACACATTTACATCGCATTACTGCCTCCAGCAGGATACCCGACGCGACAGTCGGTTCGGGCAGTCGGTGCTGCAGAATCTGTTTGGGGTGTAAATCCAACTCCACCCTCCAGGACCCGCTTTGATTCTGGTCAGGCTGCACTCTCAGTTAGTTGTTCTTCGTAGGTCAATTTTCTGTTGTATCCTCGCCGTTGCGAGGTTCAATTGACCTGGGTTCTTGTTTTGAGTGAGCCTGAGAGCTAGGGATACCCCAGTCGTGAGAACAAGCAGCCTGCTTGTCCTCGGAGAAAGTGAATGATACATACCTGTAGCAGGTGTTCTCCGAGGACAGCAGGCTGATTGTTCTCACCTACCCTCCCTCCTCCCCTTTGGAGTTGTGTTTTCATCATTTTTGCTTGTCATTCAACTGGCGGGAACGGTCGCTCACGGGCGGGAAGACGGCCGCGCATGCGCAGTGGGCGTGCCCTGCGTGCGGACCGCCAGCGAAGCTTCTTCAGGTTGGTGGGGGCTGCCGCGGACGTCACCCAGTCGTGAGAACAATCAGCCTGCTGTCCTCGGAGAACACCTGCTACAGGTATGTATCATTCACTAATTAGTCAGATACATAGGTGTTGAGCCATAAGTAATTTGAGAACACAGACATATTTATTTATTTATTTTAGAACATTTATACCCCGCTTTTTGCCACGTAAAGCAGCCCCACAGCGGCTTACAATGAACTAATAAAAGCAATTATAATGACAGTTGAGAGGGCAGAAGGGAAGGGTATATAAATACAGTATTTAAACAAATAAGCAGCAGGCAGGGAAAAGAAAACAAAAAGAAGAGAAAGCAAAGAGTAAAAAGTCCAGAATATACCATCACTTTATTGTGTGCCAAAAGGGGTCCTTTTACCAAGCTGCGGAAAAAAAGGCCCTGCGCTAGCGGCAGGGGCCATTTTTCCACATGCCAGGGCCCTTTTTACTACAGTGGGTAAAAAGCTCCCAGAAAAATGTGATAAGAGAACTTTTATTGCGTGGAACTGTGATAAGGGCTCCTGCAGTAACCTGGTGGTAACCGGGCAGCATGCGGTGATGCCCGATTACCACTGGGTTACTGCTGCGCAAGCCATTTCCGGGAGGTTTCTTTTTCCACCGGAAATGGCGTGCACTCAGAGTAGAACTACCGCTGGTGGCCATGGAACAGCAGCGGTAGTCCCAATTTAGCATTTGGTAAGCTCGCATTGGACTTACCGATGCTTTGTAAAAGACCCCCATTGTAATTTAAACACTATCCATGCTGTCTTTATAAGTGCATGGGTGATTTGATCAGATCTCTTCAGTTTAAATATCAGGCTAGCATCTATATTCTGAAATAGTTTAATTTTTTTTAAAAACAACTTTAATGATATTCCAGTATAAACAGAATTGCAATAATCTAGTTGTGCTAAAATCAAACTCTGTACTAAAAGGCCAAAGTGATCTTTTATAAAACACTGGCGGATTGATCTAAGTTATCCAAGTCTAAAACACTTTTCTTTTTTTTCTTTTTTTTTTTTTTTTACAAATTGTTCACCTGAGGTTCCATCGATAAAGACAAATCTAGATACCCAGTACTTTGGTAGTATGATTAACTGATAAATATTCATTTTATCCCAGTGGAATTTTATCTGGTGTAATCTTCTGATGGTTGCTAAACCATAGGACTTCACTTTTATTCATATTTAATTAATGTGATTTTGCCCAATATTTATTTTATTAATACAATTTTCTAATAGGTCTGATCCACTTAGGGTCCTATTTACTAAGGTGCGTTAGTGTTTTTAGCATCATATAGGCGCGTACAGAGATATTGTAGGCACGTACATGGTTAACATGCATTAAAAATGTTAATGCGCCTATAATGCTGCTTACATATCAAGTAGATCAATCCATAGACTGTTGGGTTGTGTCCATCTACCAGCAGGTGGAGATAAAGAGCAATCTTTTGCCTCTCTATATGTGGTCATGTGCTACCAGGAAATCCTCAGTATTCTCTCTATCTTGCAGGTGTGTGGTCACACGCAGCAGCTCTGGCTTGGTCTCCATGCCTATTTACTTAGGCTTTGTTGAGTACCTGGGGTTGAGGGCTCTTCGTGAGCAAGTACCAACCTGGTGGTGCCATGTCTCTCCTTTTCTCCTCCCTCCCGCTGGCTCCGTTAAAAAAAAAAAAAGAAAAACATAACAATCTTGAAGCAGAAAAGATTTTACTTGCAGCTGCTCACTGGTACACAATTCGTTGCAGCTCAGAGCAAGAAGCAGGTAATTTTACCTTTTCCTAGCGGGCAGGGGATTCCCCGAACGTTTCCCTCGTGGATCATGGTGTTAGATGGTAAGGGCGCGAAAAAGCGCTCCCCGGACCGCGATCGCGCGGCTAGTGGGGAGGCGCGGGGATCGGAGGCAGAGAAGCCCTTTTTGGGCGCCCTTCCGGACTTTGCTGATTTAGCCGGTTTTTCCTCCGCTGGGGCGTCGGCGGCCTTTCCTGCCTTAGGCGCCCATCCCCTGATGTCCGCCCTTCCGACGTCGGCATCCCATGCAGCTCGGACGGACTCTGGTATGGCCACCTTTGAGTTGGGCGGCGGTAAGAAGATGGTGAAGTTTAAGCGCCATGCTTCCCGTGCGCCGGTCGCCATTTTGGATGTGCAGCGCGCCTCTCCCCCGCCCTATGGAGTGGAGGTTGAGAGTTCCTCTAGGGCTGTGGCCCAGGTTGCAGAGGTGCACAAACAGGGGAGTTTCTCTCCCAAGTTTATTTTGTTGCTGCATCAGGCCTTTCAACTGCAAAACGCTGCTCCTGCTCCTTTGTCAGATATGGGGAAAGAGGCTTCCCTGATCGTGCCCTCGGGTGGATCTTCAGGTCTTGGGGGACTCTGTCTCCTCTGATGTAGATGAGGGCAGCGTTTCTGAGTTCTCCAAAAGGTCCCTTGGGGATTCTTTGGAAGAGGCTGATCCTCACCCTGATGGGGGAGATGACCCCTCTGCAGCGCGGCTTTTTCGCTCAGAGGACTTGCCTAACCTGTTAGTTCAGGCTATGAGCATGTTGAGTATTTCCTTTCTGGTGGAAGGCTCTCCTTCAGCCTCGGCGGGTCCCGCTATTATGTTGGGAACCAAGCGCCCTTCCAGGACCTTCCACATCCATGAAGCCATGAAAACTGTAATTTTGGCTCAATGGGATTCTCCTGAGGCGAGCCTCAAGGTAGCCAGGGCCATGACTCGTCTGTACCCTCTGCCAGAGGGTGAACAGGAGGCCTTGCGCTGGCCGGCAGTGGACTCTCTAATCACTGCTGTGACAAAAAAGATGGCTTTGCCGGTGGAAGGTGGCTCTGCCCTTAAGGATTCACAGGACAGGAAATTGGAAGCGGCCTTAAAGTTAGCCTTTGAAGCGGCCGCCTTGAGTTTGCAGGCCTCGGTTTGCGGCTCCTATGTGGTCAGGGCATGCCTGGCGGTGGTGCAGCGGGCCTCCCCCTCGGATCCTTCCTTGAGGGCGGATTGGCCGGTCCTGGAGTCGGGCTTGGCTTACTTGGCAGACTTGCTGTATGATGTTTTGAGAGCCTTGGCTAAAGGTATGGCTATGGCTTAAGCTGACCATGCCTCCAAATCCCGCTTAGCCAAGTTGCTTTTTAAGGGCAAGCTGCTCTTCGGGGATGAGCTGGACAAGATCGTGACGGATCTCGGCATTTCTAAAGGCAAGAGGTTGCCGGAGGTCAAGGCAAGGGCCAGCAGTGCTAGCCCTGGTTCCTCTAAGGGCTGTTTTCAAGAAGCCCGTCGGTATCGCCCGGGCAAGTCGGGCTCCTCCTCCTCCTTCAAGCAGAGGTTCTCCCCGAAGCAGCATTCCTTTCGCAGAGACCACCGCTCAGGAGGTTCTTCCTCCAGTCCTCCCCCAGGGTGTTGTACCCAATGACGGGGCCCTGGTCCATGGCCCAGAGCAGATAGGAGGAAGGCTGTCCTCTTTTCTGGGCGAGTGGACCAGGGTAACTTCAGATGCTTGGGTTCTAGAAGTCATCAGAGACAGCTACAAGTTGGAGTTCTGCAGGCCCCTGAGAGTCGGGTTCTTGAACTCTCCCTGCAAGTCTCCCCTCAAAGTGGCAGCAGTTCAGCAGACTCTGGACAACTTGCTCCGCCTTGGGGTGGTGGTTCCACTGCCCATAGAGCAGCGTGGCACAGGACGTTACTCCATTTACTTTGTGGTGCCAAAGAAAGGAGGCTCTTCTCGGCCTATTCTCGACCTCAAGGGAGTCAATCGGGCCTTGCAAATACGGCATTTCCGTATGGAGAGTCTCCACTCTGTGATTGCTGCGGTACAAGAAGGAGAATTCCTGTCATCCTTGGACATCAAGGAAGCTTATCTGCACATTCCCATCTGGCTGCCTCATCAGCGCTTCCTGTGCTTTGCAGTGCTGGGCCGGCACTTCCAGTTCAGAGCCCTCCCGTTCGGGTTGGCTACGGCTCCGCGGACCTTCTCCAAAGTGATGGTGGTCATTGCAGCTTATCTCCGCAAGGAAGGAGTGCAAGTCCATCCCTACCTGGACGACTGGCTGATTCGAGCTCCCTCCTTTGCGGAGTGTGGGAGAGCGACGGACAGGGTCATTGCTCTTCTGAGCTCCCTGGGATGGATCATCAACCGGGAGAAAAGTCAGCTGAGCCCAACTCAGTCCCTGGAGTATCTGGGTGTTCAGTTCCACACCCAAGTGGGCAGAGTGTTCCTGCCGGACAACCGGAGCCTCAAGCTTCAGGCCCAGGTGGGCCTGTTCCTAGCCTCCTCAGCTCCTCGGGCTTGGGATTATGTGCAACTGTTGGGTTCCATGACGGCCACGATGGAGGTAGTGCCCTGGGCTAGGGCCCATATGAGGCCACTACAGCACTCTCTTCTGTGGCGCTGGACTCCGGTTTTGGAGGATTACGCAGTCCGCCTTCCCCTGGACCTGGCGGTGAGAAGTTGGTGGCTGATGTCAGACAAGTTGTCAGCCGGTATGCCTCTCACATCCCCAGAGTGGACTGTCGTTACGACGGACGCCTGCTTGACGGGCTGGGGAGCCCACTGCCTGGGAAGGACAGCGCAGTGGATATGGTCGCCAGCGGAGGCGAAGTGGTCCATCAACCTCTTGGAACTTCGAGCCATTCAGTTGGCACTTCAAGCGTTTCTTCAGGTACTGATACTGAGGCCAGTTCGAATCCTGTCAGACAATGCCACGGCCGTGGCCTATGTCAATCACCAGGGAGATACCAGGAGCTCCCCCCTAGCCAGGGAGGCCATGAAGTTATGCCAGTGGGCAGAGGCGAATCTGGAACAGCTGTCAGCGGCTCACATTGCAGGAGTCCTGAATGTCGAGGCGGACTTTCTCAGTCGCCATACCTTGGATCCCGGAGAGTGGCAACTGTCTGCTCGGGTGTTCTTGGAGATCACGAAGCGCTGGGTCATGCCAACCTTGGATCGGATGGCGACCTCGGCCAATTGCCAGGTGCCGCGGTTCTTCAGCAGAGGACGGGACCCTCGATCTCTGGGGGTCGATGTTCTTCTCCAGCAGTGGCCGGAACAGGAGCTTCTCTATGTGTTCCCGCCTTGGCCTATGCTGGGCAGAATTCTCGGCCGGGTGGCGAAACACCCAGGCCGGGTGGTCCTGGTGGGACCTGACTGGCCCAGACGCCCTTGGTATGCGGACCTGATCCGGCTTTCCGTAGACAGTTCTCTGCGGCTTCCAGCGGAGTGGGGCCTCTTACATCAGGGTCCCGTGGTGATGGAGGATCCCTCCCCTTTTGGTCTTACGGCCTAGCTCTTGAGCGGGAGCAGCTGAAGAAGAAGGGCTTCTCGGACAAGGTCATCGCCACTATGCTGAGAGCACGGAAGCGCTCTACTTCTACTACGTACGCCAGGGTATGGCGTATCTTTGTAACATGGTGCGAGGCAGGATCCCTGTCGCCCTTCACTGCGACAATTGCTTCAGTGTTGGCGTTCCTGCAAGAAGGTCTGGGGAAAGGCCTGTCGCTCAGCTCTTTTAAGGTCCAGGTAGCGGCTCTAGCTTGCTTCAGGAGTCGCCTGAAGGGTGCTTCCCTGGCTTCTCAGCCAGATGTGGTGCGTTTTCTCAAGGGGGTTAATGACCTACGCCCTCCTCTGCACTCGATAGTGCTTACATGGAATCTCAATCTGGTGCTGCGGGCCTTGCAGAAGCCGCCCTTTGAGCCATTATCGTGGCTGTCTCTGAAGGACCTGACGTTGAAAGTGGTCTTTTTTGTGGCAATCGCTTCAGCCAGGAGGGTTTCCGAGCTCCAGGCGCTCTCGTGTAGAGAGCCGTTCCTGCGGTTCACGGAGGCAGGAGTGTCTATTCGCCCAGTGCCTTCCTTCCTGCCCAAGATTGTTTCTCACTTCCATGTGAATCAGCAGCTTTGTCTACCCTCCTTCCGTAGGGAGGATTATCCACAGGAGTATCGTGCTCTCAGATGCCTGGATGTTAGACGAGTTATCATCAGATACTTGGACGTGACCAACGATTTCCGGAAGTCGGATCACCTGTTCGTGCTGTTCGCGGGCCCCCGTAGGGGTCTGCAGGCATCTAAACCTACC
Organism: Microcaecilia unicolor; assembly: GCF_901765095.1. NCBI lineage: Eukaryota > Metazoa > Chordata > Amphibia > Gymnophiona > Siphonopidae > Microcaecilia > Microcaecilia unicolor. The sequence continues at coordinate 147,041,120 of NC_044041.1, read as the reverse complement.
GTGGCACGTTGGGTCAAGGAAACGATTGCGGCGGCTTATGTGGCCGCAGGGAAGGTGCCGCCTATCTCATGAAATGAGATTGAAGGGGGGCAGACTCAGGAAAGATGTCAGGATGTATTTTTTCACAGAGAGGGTGGTGGACGCTTGGAATGCCCTCCCGCGGGAGGTGGTGGAGATGAAAACGGTAACGGAATTCAAACATGAGTGGGATATGCATAAAGGAATCCTGTGCAGAAGGAATGGATCCTCAGAAGCTTAGCTGAAATTGGGTGGCGGAGCAGATGGGGGGAAGAGGGGTTGGTGGTTGGGAGGCTAGGATAGGGGAGGGCAGACTTATACGGTCTGTACCAGAGCCGGTGATGGGAGGAGGGACAGGTGGTTGGGAGGCGGGAAATACTGCTGGGCAGACTTATACGGTCTGGGCCCTGAAAAAGACAGGTACAAATTCAAGGTAAGGTATATACATATGAGTTTATCTTGGGCAGACTGGATGGACCGTGCAGGTCTTTTTCTGCCGTCATCTACTATGTTACTATGTTATTCTACTAGAGCACAGGCGGCATCGATGGCAGAGTCCAGGTCCATTTCCTTGGAGGAGATTTGCAGATCGGCGACTTGGGCGTCGGCTCATACCTTCTCACGGCATTATCGCTTGGACGTGGCAGCACAGGCCGAGGCCCAGTTTGGAGTTTCAGTGTTGCATTCTGGGATTTCCATGTCCCACCCTGGGTGAATACTGCTTGGGTACATCCCACCAGTCTATGGATTGATCTGCTTGATGATACAGAAGGTAAAATTATGTATCATACCTGATAATTTTCTTTCCATTAATCATAGCAGATCAATCCATAGTCCCTCCCAGATATCTGTACTGTTTGTTCTAGTTCAGTTATATTTCAGGTTCAAGTTTAGACTTCAGTTCCTGTTCAGGAGGACTTCGAGTTCAAGTTCTTCCACTTGGATTTCCCTGGAGTTGGGACGACTTTGTGTTACAATGAGCTGTTGCTTCTTTCCCCCCGTTTCGACGGTGGTTGGATTCATAACTAAATTATGCCAGTGCTCCCTCCCGCTTCGTGCGGTAGTAGGGTAGCTTTGTTTCCCTCTCGCTTTGACGGTGATGGGTTAAGCCAGCTCCTCCCGCGGTTGCGGTAACAGGACATGCCAGTTCCCCTGCGTCAGCGGGTGTGGGTGCCCCCCCCCCCCCCGCTTCGGCAGTGGTTGGGTGGCGGAGTGGCCCTTTGTGGGTGTAATTCTCTATGGTTGGTGATTCCTGCGGATGGAGCTTTGATATCGACTATACTGAGGAATTCCTGGTAGCACATGACCACATATAGAGAGGCAAAAGATTGCACTCTATCTCCACCTGCTAGTAGATGGACACAACCCACCAGTCTATGGATTGATCTGCTATGATTAATGGAAAGAAAATTATCAGGTATGATACATAATTTTACCTTAGTAAACAGGGCCCTTAGGGTGGGTACCAGTACAAAGGTCTTGTCTGCATATGAGTACAGGATTTCTGCATATGAGTACAGGTGAATTTGGAGAATGCCAAGGGACCCCACAAGGTGGTAACTAGGAGTGAGATTATTCTCCTTTCTTTTTTCACCATATAATGTCTGTTAGTCAAAAATTTAAGAAACCGCGCGTAAACTGGGCCAATAATGCCTAACTTACTCAATTTAGTCAAAAGGATTAAATGATCAACTGAGTAACTTCAGATGTCAAAGTTAGCAAAAGTGTTCCCATACTGTGTAACCTTCTAAACAGAAATTGTAACCAGTGTAATACATTATAATCATCAACAAATCTTGACAATTATAAGCTAACTATAGTCTCTATTAGTTTTGTAAGTAAAGGAGTGCTGGTTACTGGTCTAAAATCACTGGTCAGTGACAGATCTAAATTTTTTCTAAAGGGAAGAGGTGTCAGTATAATCTTATCCATAGATGGAAAAAATAACCAGCTTTTAAAATTCAACTTGCAAAGAACACTGGCCAACCTATAATTTCCTGAGGTGGATCATGTCAGTGGCGTACCTAGGGTAGTTGACACCCGGGGCTGGTCATTTTTTAACACCCCCCCCCTCTCCAAAATCTAGTACTAGGCATGCCGAGAATACAAAACACTCAGGACCTATAGAGCAATTCTAGCAGGGCCGTGCCTAGGGTCTCTGGCGCCCCCCTGCAGACTATCAGTTGGCGCCCCCCCCCCCCCCCCCCCCCCGGTGAAAATGATCGCTCACCACTTGCTACACTGACAGGAATTGTCAGCAATATTCTTAGAAACAAATTGCTATACATTGCAAAATAAGATAGCAGATGTAAATTCTCAAAGTAGACATATTCCAAACGCTAAAATGAAAATAAAATGATTTTTTTCTACCTTTGTTGTCTGGTGACTTTCTTTTTCCGATCATGCTGGCCCAGTATCTGAGTCTGCTGCTATCTGTCCTCTTAACTCCATTTCCAGGGCTTCCTTTCCATTTATTTCTTTACTTTCCTCCTTTCTTCTTCATTTCTTGCTCTAGATCCATTTCCAGCAATTTCTTCTCTCTCCCTGGGTCCTGTCCTCCCATCCATGTCCATCCTTGTCCCTCTCTGCCCTTCCCTCCTCCATCCATAGCCAGCAATCCTCCTCTCTCCTCTCCCCTCCATTTCCAGCAAATTGTCCTCTCCCTGGGCCCCCATGTCCATCCTTGTCCCCCTCTGCCCTTCCCTCCTCCATCCATAGCCAGCAATCCTCCTCTCTCCCCTCCCCTCCATTTCCAGCAAATTGTCCTCTCCCTGGGCCCCCATGTCCATCCTTGTCCCTCTCTGCCCTTCCCTCCTCCATCCATAGCCAGCAATCCTCCTCCCCTCCCCTCCATTTCCAGCAATTTGTCCTCTCCTTGGGCCCCCATGTCCATCCTTGTCCCTCTCTGCCCTTCCCTCCTCCATCCATAGCCAGCAATCCTCCTCCCCCTCCCCTCCATTTCCAGCAATTTGTCCTCTCCTTGGGCCCCCATGTCCATCCTTGTCCCTCTCTGCCCTTCCCTCCTCCATCCATAGCCAGCAATCCTCCTCTCTCCCCTCCCCTCCATTTCCAGCAAATTGTCCTCTCCCTGGGCCCCCATGTCCATCCTTGTCCCTCTCTGCCCTTCCCTCCTCCATCCATAGCCAGCAATCCTCCTCCCCTCCCCTCCATTTTCAGCAATTTGTCCTCTCCTTGGGCCCCCATGTCCATCCTTGTCCCTCTCTGCCCTTCCCTCCTCCATCCATAGCCAGCAATCCTCCTCTCTCCCCTCCCCTCCATTTCCAGCAAATTGTCCTCTCCCTGGGCCCCCATGTCCATCCTTGTCCCCCTCTGCCCTTCCCTCCTCCATCCATAGCCAGCAATCCTCCTCTCTCCCCTCCCCTCCATTTCCAGCAAATTGTCCTCTCCCTGGGCCCCCATGTCCATCCTTGTCCCCCTCTTCCCTTCCCTCCTCCATCCATAGCCAGCAATCCTCCTCTCTCCCCTCCCCTCCATTTCCAGCAAATTGTCCTCTCCGTGGGCCCCCATGTCCATCCTTGTCCCTCTCTGCCCTTCCCTCCTCCATCCATAGCCAGCAATCCTCCTCTCTCCCCTCCCCTCCATTTCCAGCAAATTGTCCTCTCCCTGGGCCCCCATGTCCATCCTTGTCCCCCTCTGCCCTTCCCTCCTCCATCCATAGCCAGCAATCCTCCTCTCTCCCCTCCCCTCCATTTCCAGCAAATTGTCCTCTCCGTGGGCCCCCATGTCCATCCTTGTCCCCCTCTGCCCTTCCCTCCTCCATCCATAGCCAGCAATCCTCCTCTCTCCCCTCCCCTCCATTTCCAGCAAATTGTCCTCTCCGTGGGCCCCCATGTCCATCCTTGTCCCTCTCTGCCCTTCCCTCCTCCATCCATAGCCAGCAATCTTCCTCCCCTCCCCTCCATTTTCAGCAATTTGTCCTCTCCTTGGGCCCCCATGTCCATCCTTGTCCCTCTCTGCCCTTCCCTCCTCCATCCATAGCCAGCAATCCTCCTCTCTCCCCTCCCCTCCATTTCCAGCAAATTGTCCTCTCCCTGGGCCCCCATGTCCATCCTTGTCCCCCTCTGCCCTTCCCTCCTCCATCCATAGCCAGCAATCCTCCTCTCTCCCCTCCCCTCCATTTCCAGCAAATTGTCCTCTCCCTGGGCCCCCATGTCCATCCTTGTCCCCCTCTGCCCTTCCCTCCTCCATCCATAGCCAGCAATCCTCCTCTCTCCCCTCCCCTCCATTTCCAGCAAATTGTCCTCTCCGTGGGCCCCCATGTCCATCCTTGTCCCTCTCTGCCCTTCCCTCCTCCATCCATAGCCAGCAATCCTCCTCTCTCCCCTCCCCTCCATTTCCAGCAAATTGTCCTCTCCCTGGGCCCCCATGTCCATCCTTGTCCCCCTCTGCCCTTCCCTCCTCCATCCATAGCCAGCAATCCTCCTCTCTCCCCTCCCCTCCATTTCCAGCAAATTGTCCTCTCCGTGGGCCCCCATGTCCATCCTTGTCCCCCTCTGCCCTTCCCTCCTCCATCCATAGCCAGCAATCCTCCTCTCTCCCCTCCCCTCCATTTCCAGCAAATTGTCCTCTCCGTGGGCCCCCATGTCCATCCTTGTCCCTCTCTGCCCTTCCCTCCTCCATCCATAACCAGCAATCCTCCTCTCTCTCCCTTCCCCTCCATTTCCAGCAAATTGTCCTCTCCCTTCACGCGATTCGCGAACCGCTTAGCACTGCTTAAAAAAAAAATTACACATCAGCAGGAACAGGCTGCTTCAGCCAATCCCAGGGGCCTTCCTTCAGCGTGTTCCGCCCAAGGGCTGAAGGAAGGCTCCTGGGATTGGCTGAAGCAGCCTGTTCCTGCTGACGTGTAAATTTTTTTTTAAGCAGTGCTAAGCGGCAGCGCGGTTCGCAAATCGCGTGAAGGGGGGGTGGGACGACGCGACGGCAACGAAGAGGAGAAACAAGAGAAGTGCTGCGTGTGCCGGTAAGCTGCTCAAAGGCACAGGGGACGCCGTCAACACTGCCAGGTGGGGACCGGAGCCGGTTTTAAAGGTCATGGTTGGGCTGGGGAGGCTTAGCCTCCCCAAGCCTCTTATACGGGGCGCCTATGCCTCTGCTCTTTCCTCCGCACCCTGGGGCCTTTAAATCTTTTACTTCCGGTCGCAGCAGCGTCAGTGAAAGCGGAGCGCTGCCGACATCTCCCTTCGCGCTCTTGGTTCCCTCAGTGTCCGCCTTCTTCTAGAAGGCGGGACACTGAGGGAACCAATGAGTGCAAGGGAAGGGAGACGTCGGCAGCGCTTTCACTGACGCTGCTGCGACCAGGTAAAAGATTTAAAGGCCTCGGCGGCGCGGGGCGAGAGTAAGCACCGCGGCGGCGCCCTCCAGAGGTGGGCGCCCCCCTGCGGCGCTTACCCCGCTTACCGCATCGGCACGGCCCTGAATTCTAGCATACCATAAGCAGTAATTTCTACAAGTCACACAAGGAAAAGGAAAGCATCTTAAACACTACAGTGAGCACTAGAACATCAATTCACCTACTGTAAAACAAAACCAGGCAGAATAACACAGATTGTCCATCTTGCACAGTCAATGCCAACCGAAAGCCATGTCTTTTTCACAAACACAGATACACCCTAATCCACTATAGAATAAGCAATAATAAACTTTCTATTTAGACAAAAATTAAACTGAACCCCCAAGATGCCAGACTCTGCATACAATGCAACACCACAGAAACAGAAAATGTCCCCTAGTACTGTGCAAAACATAAAGACAGCAGATGTAAATTTGAAAAAACTAACAAGTACCAATCACCACTTTACAAATTAACAAATAGAAATAAAACAAATCTAGAAAATAAAATAATACCATTTTATTGGACTAATACATTTAGCTTTCAGAGGCCAAAACATCCTTCCTCAGGTCAATACAGTATAGTGTTGTTACAATATCCTATCCGGACCTGAGGAAGGGGGTTTTGTTCTCTGAAAGTTAGCCAAAATGTATTAAAATTAGTCCAATAAAAAGATGACCTTGTTTACATGTTCTATTATAAACATTAACACAGCTACAATACTACTTTATCCTAAAGCAAAAAAAATAAAAATATATATTTTATTTACAGTTTGTTGTCTCTGGTTTCTGCTTTCCTCATCTTTTCACTGTCTTCCTTCCATCCAGCATCTGTCTTTCTTCTCTCTCTGCCATCCAGTGTCTGCCCTCTCTGCTGTCCCCTCCATCCAATGTCTGCCCTCTCTCCCATCTACATCTGCCCTCTATCTCTGCCCCTTCCATCCACCATCTGCCCCTGTCTGCCCTCTCTCTCTCCCCCTTCCATTCACTCTCTGCCCTTTCTATCGCTTCCATCCACTGTCTGCCCTTTCTCTCTGTCCGCTCAATCCACCATTTGCCCTCCCTCTCCCATCCATCTAGGGTCTGCCCTCCCTCTCACTCCCCCTTCCATCCAGGATCTGTCCCCTCTCTGCCCCTTTTTTCCAGCCCCTAGTTCCAGCCCCACTATCCCACCAGTCCCCAGTTTCAGCCCCAGTCCTTGTCTCCCACCAGTCCCGAGCTTTAGCCCCCAGCCACTTCTCCCTGTCCCCTTTTTAGCCCCCAGTTTCAACCCCAGCCCTTTTCTGTCACCAGTCCTGAGCTTCAGCCCCAGCCACTTCTCCCTGTCTCCTTTTCAGCCCCCAGTCCCCACAATTTCAGCCCCTGCTGCCTTTCAGCCCCCGGTCCCAGTACTAGCCCCCTTATCCCACCTACCCTCCTTCAGCCCTCAGTTTCAGCCACCTTCATCCACATGCCTTGCCCCCCTTTTCAGCCCGACCCATTCTCCCACCTGACCCAGGCATGCCCCATTTTCCATCATGACCCCTTCTCAGACCCCAGTTCCAGCCCCCTTCTCCCATTTGAGAGCCCCCTCCTCCCATCTGAGAACCCTTTCCCTCCTCCCATCTGAGAACCCCTTCCCACCCCTTCTCCCATCTGAGAACCCCCAGAACACCCCTCTCCTCTCCCATTTGAGAACCTCCTCCCCACCCCAGTCCCCTTCTCCCATCTGGAAACTCCCTCCCCACTCCAGTCCCCTTCTCCCATCTGAAAACCCCCTCCCCATCTAAGAACCCCCAGAACACCCCTCTCCCATCTGAGAACCCCCTCCCCACCCCAGTCCCCTTCTCCCATCTGGAAACCCCCTCCCCATCTAAGAACCCCCAGAACACCCCTCTCCCATCTGAGAACCCCCTCCCCACCCCAGTCCCCTTCTCAGTCCCCTTCTCCCATATAAAACCCCCTCCCCATGTAAGAACCCCTACAACACCCCTCTCCCATCTGAGACCCCCCTCCCCACTCAGTCCCCTTCTCCCATATGAAAACCCCCTCCCCATGTGAGAACCCCCACAATACCTCTCTCCCATCTGAGGACCCCGACCCGACTCTCCTGCTCCCACCCTACCTTTAAAAAAAATTATTTTGAAGCGTCGTTGCAGGCAGCGCCTCGCGTCTGCCCTGCAGAAGTAAATCTCTTCGCTTCGAAGTTCGTCGTCGTCGGGCCTCACTATGTCCCGCCCTCCTCTGAGGAAACTTCCTATTTCCGCGAGGGCGGGACATAGTGAGGCCCGACGACGACGAACTTCGAAGCGAAGAGATTTACTTCTGCAGGGTAGACGCGAGACGCTGCCTGCAACGACACTTTAAAAAAAAATTTTTTAAATAGGGTGGGAGCAGCGGGAGCGAAGCGGATCACCCCCCCACCCACTGACACCCGGGGCGGACCGCCCCCACCGCCCCCCCCCCCTTGGTACGCCACTGGATCACGTAACAAGAAATCTGGGCAACAGTCCAGAATACAAGTTGACTTAGAGAGATTACAAAGTAACTGTTTAATCTCTCTATTAGTAATTTCATTAAACATAGCCCAATCTTGGATTCCTAGATTTCTGCCATTTTCTTTCTAGTTGTTGACATTCACATTTCTTTGACCGCAATTGAGGAAGATTTCCTATATATTATAGCAGACATTCAGGATAGAAAATGATACGGGGACGGGGACCCGCGGTAACCGCAGGGACAGGGACAGAGCTCGCGGGGACTGGGCAGGGACAGATCCTGCGGGGGTGGGGATGGGGACAAACTTTGTTCCCGTGTCATTTTCTACTTTGATGAACTGGATTGTTATTTATGTTTGAGTGATATCTACAACAATATTCTGATTTTTTAGAAAAACAAGCAAACATGCTGGCCGAACTGGATTGTTATTTATGTTTGAGTGATATCTACAACAACATTCTGATTTTTTAGAAAAGCAAGCAAACATGCTGGCCACAACTGGCAAAATTTGCATGGGGGATCCTGTACATCCTACTACCAGCACATCTAAGAAGACATCTTTTTTTGCATGAAGGACTGTGGAAGACAGGAGCGCTAGATTGAATCCTGAGATTGTTAATGACTTTTTATTCATTCACAGATTTAAAAAATCAAAACAGTGCTTCATAGGGCATATTTCTCCCCTCTACAGCATACAGAACGGGTTGTATTTTGTGCCCTGGACATTTTAACAGGAAGGATTAGGATTCCGTGGGGTAGTAGAAATCAGCTATTGTTGGGGTTGGAAGGGTAGAGAGTGATGGTGGGGAGAAGGGTTATTATAGCTGCTCGTTATTATTGTTTTCTGTTTGTAATTTATACACAGCAGTTGCACAGCATATTGTTCCTTTTTATAGTTTAATAAAAAGATTTAATTATAAAATCATAAGTGTTTGAGGCTTCTGCCGATGAGAACAGAACCCACGGGGACAGAACCTGCGGGTACGGGGCGGGGATAGAGACTGGGCCTGTGGGGATGGGGTGGGGACAGAGACAGAACCTATGGGGATGGGGACAAACTTTGTCTCCGTGTCATTCTCTAATTCAGGATCAGGGTTGTCAGATGACAAGGCCCCCCCCCCCAAAAAAAAAAAATATATATATATAATAATGATCTGACCATGAGACTGGACACCATATAAATTCAAAAGGTGTGTTCCATAGCATCCCCAGATCAATCCAGAGACTTGTGGGTTATGTCCCTCCTCTAGCAGGTTAGATTTGAGGGACTAATGGAAAGAAAATTGTCAGGTAAGACATAATTATACCTTATTCATCAAGAGATTAGAAGTATAAGCTACAAAATCTAATGAAGTACTCCTACCATGGGTAGGAGTGGTAGGAAATGTTACTATCTGTAAAGTACTTAGAAAAAGAATACAGATTAATTACATTAGGATCTAAAATATTTTCCAGATGTAAATTTAAATCACCTACAATAATAAGTCATGGAAACAGCACAGATGCATATAAAAGGATAATTCTGGTTCACAATTTAACCAGTTCCCTAGAGGTGTATAAATCAATAATATACCTGTATTTCTTGTTCACTCTGGTGTCCCCCAAGGCTCCATTCTTAACCACAGCTTTTTAACATTTTCTTGCCCCCACCTTCTCATGATCATTCAGGAGTTATGCTGATGACATCCAAATTTCTCACTTAATACCTGCCTCTCCCATGTCTCACTGTAGCTGAGGACCATTTACTGTTTCTTAGTGCCTCCAAGTATGAAGTCTTCCAGTTCCCCAATCTTCTTATCCCCTCTCCTCCCTGTCCTATCCTGAACAATGTTCCCCTTCCTTTTCAAGGCACTGTCAGAATTCTGGGTGTCATTTTTTACTCAAAGCTTACATTTCAAACCACAAATTGATACCGTTATATGCTACGCTTTCTTCATAATGTCCAACCTTCTCTCTCCCCCTCTCTCATCTGCACCCTCCTTACTGCTCTTGTCATATCCTATCTGGATTACTGTAATTCTCTCTATGCTGGTCTTTCACTCTACTTGCTCAAACACCTTCAACCTGTCCAATTGACTGCTGTCAAGCTCCTCCACCAAGTATACCAGTGGTTAGTGCAGCAGGCTTTGATCATGGCAACTTGGGTTCAATTCCCACTGCAGCTCCTTGTGACCTTGAGCAAGTCACTTAACCCTCCATTGCCCTAAATACAAAAAACTTAGATTGTGAGCCCCCTAGAGATAAAGTACCTGTATCAGGGGCAGACTGAGAGTGGTCTGGGCCCCCCCCCCACCTGGCTATTGGCCGACGCCCCCCTACCACCGCAGCCGATGCCCCCACCACCCACCATCCCAGTTCTTTCCTACTCGCTGTGCTGCTGCTACTGCCCTGCCCGCAGATGCAAATTTCAAAAACTGACATATTTCAATCACTATACTATAGGTTAACAAATACACATAAAAGAAAAAAAATGGAAAATATGATACCAATTTATTGGATCAAATATATTTTTCAGTTAGCTTTCAGAGGCCAAAACCTCTTTCTTCATGTCAGGACAGTATACTGCTATTAAGGTATTCTGTTCTGACATGAGAAAGGAAGGTTGGGTCTCTAAACATTAGTAAAAAATTGATTAAAATTAGTCCAATAAAATTATCATCTTATTTCCATTTTCTTTATTAACAAAGCTACCACACTACTTTATACTAAACTAAAAATAAAATTCATTTTTCCTACCTTTGTTGTCTGGCCGTTTACTTTTTTCTAATTGTGTTGGTCCCAGTCTCTTGTTTCTTCTTTCCTCGATCTCTTCTTAACTCTCGCCAGAGTCGCTCCCTCTCTCTCTTTCCCCTTTCCATCCAGCATCTGCCCCCTCTCCTCTCCCCTTTCCATCCAGCATCTGCCCCCTCTCTTCCCCCTTTCCATCCAGCGTCTGCCCCCTCTCTCCCCTTTTCCATCAGTTATTCAAGCATCTGACCCTTCTGTCTCCTCCCATCTAGAGTCTCTCCTCTTTTTCTCCCTCCTCCATCCAGTATCTGGCCCCTTTCTCTTCTCACTTCCATCCACTCAGGCCCCTCTCTCTCCCCAGTTCCATCCAGCATCTGTATCCTCTCTCCCCCTTCCATCCAGCTTCTATTGTCATGTTTGTGAGCCCTTGTGCCCTGAAGGAGCACAGCGACCAGATGTTGAGCCGGCGCTCTGTCAGGCAGCCGAGCAACCCCGAGGCTTCACCTGAGAAGACCACCATTCCCTGCGGGTTGAGCCCCCAGGTGCAGGTGGCCGACAGGACTTCAGGATACAGACAGGGGTCAGACGGCCACAGGGAGTAGGCAGGAGTAGTCAGGACACCAGCAGAGGTCAGGTCAGGCGGCTAGCAGAGAGTAATCAGGATACCAGCAGAGGCCAGGTCAGGCAGCAAGCAGAGAGTAGTCAGTATTCCAGCAGAGGTCAGGCCAGGCAGCAAGCAGAGAGTAGTCAGGATACCAGCAGAGGTCAGGTCAGGTGGCAAGCAGAGAGGAATCAGGATACCACCAGAGATCAGGTCAGGCGGCAAGCAGAGAGTAGTCAGTATTCCAGCAGAGGTCAGGTCAGATCAGGCAATAAGCAGTAATAGACAGAGTCACAGAGACACACAAGCCACTCTACCAAAGTAGAAGCTGAAGCAAGTAGATAGGGGAAAGCTGCTCCTTACATAGCCACCCCCCCCCCCCCATCAGGGATAGGGAGGCTGGAATCAGCTGGGAAAGGACATGCCAATAGGCCAGCCGACTGGAGGGACGGAGCCGAGACGCAACTGGCCAATCTGGCCATAGGAGGTGTGCCCAGAGCTCCTGGGCACCGCGCCCGGAAGACAAGTGCCAGTCCCAGAGCGCCAGCGCTGCAAACTGCAATGGTGACCTGAACGGGAGCAATAGTGCTGTGCCGCCAAGATGGCCGGCACAGCAGGTCATGGGAAAGAGCGGTGTCGGAGCGTCGGCCCAGGCAGCATGGCCGACGCTCCCCTTCACGGAGGTGGGAGCGGGCCCAATGCGGAGAGTGAGCCAGACGCGCCGCAGGTGAGAAGTGCGAATGCGACATCTGTCCCCTCTCTCCCCTTCATCCAGTGTCTGTCCCTCCTCTCCCCATTTCCATCTGGCATATGTCCCTTCTCCCTCATCCAGGGTCTGTCCCAGTGTCTCAATGGTGGTTGTGCACTGATGTGTGAGTTTGACATTTACATGCATACTCTAGCTATCTGAGATATCTCCTACTCTGCCTTGGCAGGTAGAATTGATCCCTTGGTTTAGATAATGATAGCGGTGGGGAGGAATGTAGTGGATTACAGTTCCAACACCCTCCATTGTGGCCCAACAATGACATATAGAGGGGCATTTTCGAAAGGGACATCCAAATTGCGATTTGGACGTCCTTGCAAAATGGCGAAATCCAGGGGCGGGGAAACCTGTATTTTCAAAGCAAGATGGATGTCCATATTTTGTTTCGAAAATACCATCAGAGACATCCAAATCCTTAAATTTGCACGTCTCTAGATTTGGACATCCCTAGACATGGACATTTCTGACTTTCGGCGATTTTCGAAACCAAAGACGTCATGTCAAAAACGGACAAATGCAAGCCATTTGGTCGTGGGAGGAGCCAGCATTTGTAGTGCACTGGTCCCCCTGACATGCCAGGACAGCAACCCTAGGGGGCACTGCAGTGGACTTCATAAATTGCTCCCAGGTACATAGCTCCCTTACCTTGTGTGCTGAGCCCCCAACCCCCCCCCCCCCCCCAAAAAAAAACCACTACCCACAACTGTACACCACTACCATAGCCCTTGTGGGTACAGTGGTGGGTTTTGGAGAGCTCACTGTTCCCTCCACAAATGTAACAGGTAGGGGGCCTGGGTCTGCCTGTCTGAAGTGCACTGCAGTACCCACTAAAACTGCTCCAGGGACCTGCATGCGTTGTCATGGACCTGAGTATGACATCTGAGGCTAGCATACAGGCTGGCACGACATATTTTGAAAGATGTTTTTTTGATGGTGGGAGGGGGTTAGTGACCACTGGGGGAGTAACGGGAGGTCATCCCCGATTCTCTCCGGTGGTCATCTGGTCATTTCGGGCACCTTTTTGTGGCTTAGTCGTAAGAAGGATGTCCAAGTGTTAGGCCTGCCCAAGTCCCGCCTTCGCTACACCTCCGACATGCCCCCTTGAACTTTGACCATCCTTGCGACAGAATGCAGTTGGAAATGTCCTAAATCGGGTTTCAATTATACCAATTTGAACGTCCTTGGGAGAAGAAAGTCCATTTTCCGATTTATGTCGAAAGATGGACGTCCTTCTCTTTTGAAAATGAGCCCCATATTAACCTAACCTATGCGTTTTTCAGTTGTATCACCACACAGGATGTGAGACGCGTGGGGCATGACAGGCATCCAGGGATTATCTGGTTGCATAGTCAATGCAACAGAGCCACATGCTATGATGCCATTACTGAGATCGCTATTACATGGATCTCTCTGGTACATAGTATTTCTGCAGCATAAGCCACATTGCATCACACCACCATTACCTACCACAATTGGGACATGTGAGCTGGCACATTCTACACCCTAACAATATGGTACCAAAGTAGGTAGGTAATGAGATTGTCACATACACATCCCTCAGCACCATTTGTGTACTGCAGCCTGCTTGTCCTCAGAGAAAGCGAATGATACATCCCTGTAGCAGGTGTTCTCCGAGGACAGCAGGCTGATTGTTCTCACCTACCCTCCCTCCTCCCCTTTGGAGTTGCGTTTTTTTCCTCATTTCTTTGCTTGTCATTCAACTGAGTGGGAACGGTCGCGCACGGGCGGGAAGACGGCCGTGCATGCGCAGTGGGCATGCCCTGCGTGTGGGACCTCCCGCAAGATTTTTACTCCGGTTTGAGGGGCTGCCGTGGACGTCAACCCAGTCGTGAGAACAATCAGCCTGCTGTCCTCGGAGAATACCTGCTACAGGTATGTATCATTCGCTATACCTACATATGGAATATGTTTGTGGTAGATAAGGGAAGGTAGATATTTTGAAGTAAAAGGGGGAATGGGAAGAAAGGTAAGAGTGTAAGTTAAAAGAGAGGAAATAGAGGTACAGAAGAGAGAGAGTGACAGAGAAGGAATTACACTTGGTGAGGGAATGAGAGGGGATGACAACAGCAAATGCACATGCCTGGCAACTGGAATGTGAAGAAAGGAAGGAGAAATGCAGGTCCAAATGGAAGGAGTAGAAAAGGAAGCCTATGAAGTGCAGGGGTAATGAAGACTGCAAAGAGTAGAGAGAGAAATAAAATCTATGTATAGGAAAGTAATACATGACAGAGAAATGGAGAGACCAGATGAAAAGATGGATCAATGTCAGAGAGCAAATCTCTCTATTATTTCCCTCAGTAAAGCTGGTTAAGTATTTCAAACAGTTTTCACCTTCACTTCCATATCAAGCTGCTTCATCATGGAATACTCTTCAATCATCTGTTCATTCTTTAACTCGTTTAACTGTTTTGTAAAAAAAAAAAAATGAAGACTATTCTGTTTAAGAAATGTGTGACATCATCTATTATTATGCTGCAATCCTGATTGTGTACATTCCCAGTTGCCTGTTCTAGTAATATTTTTTATGTAATCTGCATTGAACTGTGAAAGCTATTGCAGAATAGAAGACTTAATGTAATGTAAAATATAAAAGCTGAAAATTGTATTACAGACAATCCAGCACACAGACTCTAATCAAGCTGCTCTTGCTGTTCCAAAACAATACCAATATATCTCTTCACTCACAGAGTTACAGAATGTGGTATCACCTGCAAAGAATAGAGATAATATGGTTTGTGTTATCAAATCAGGACACTCCATGTTTGTCAGTTTTAATTAACTTAATAAATGTTTAATTACCTCCTCGTAGAAGCTTCAACTGTAGTTTGATTGTAGTTACATGTCACTACTCAATAGAAACTCCATCTGTAATAGGAGCAAATTAAAATGCTACTGCCTCCTACTGGAGAACAGGACAATGAGGAACGTGAAAGTACGAAATGGAATATTTTTGTTAGCACTCTGATAGGGCTTTTTACTAAGCCATGGTAGCATTTTTGGCACGCGCTAAAAATAAGCGTGTGCTAAATGCTAAAGATGCCTATATATTCCTATGGATGTCCCTAGCATTTAGCGCATGCCAAAAACGCTATCGCGGCTTAGTAAAAGACCCCATGAATTTATTGTTAATAATATTATTGATGATAGGCCAAACTTAAGACCTCTAGTAGATAGTGTTCTATTGTACTCAGCTTTTGTACTACTACTACTAATTTCTATAGCACTACTAGACGTATGCAGTGCTGTACACATTATATGCAGGTACTTTCTTTGTCCCTAGTGGGCTCAAAATCTCAGCTTTTGTACCTGGGGCAATTTGTCCCGGTCTCTTTGCCACATAAACATAACTTTAAGCTGGGTATCTTTATAATAGAATTCAAAATTTTTATGTTGGGTCGGTGGGGTATGCTCTTCTGAACAGGTCTGTCTTTAGTGCTTTCTGAAAATTTAGGTGGTCGAGCGTAGTTTTTACTGCTTTTGGCTTGTTAACTAATTAAGTTGCGCACGCAAATCCAGAATATGATCAGATTTGCACGCACAACTTAAGTCATGCTATCTAGAATCCAGAGTAAATGCCTAAGATCTCCTTCTGCTGAAATCCTTATGTAAAAGCAGATGTGATAATGTGCAACCTTGTCGAGTGCCCCTAGCCAATTCAAAGCTCTCTGTATAAGTACCATTACTCTGTAAACTGGTAAGGATTTCAAATATATCTTTATCCATACCGAATATTGTCCTACTATTCCAGTCTTTTCTGGGGTCCTAAATAAGTATGGACAATAGATCCCATCAAAGACCTTTTCTATATTGATTCCCAGGATCAATGCTGGAACACCATACTTCTTAATGTTCCAAATAAATTGGAGTACTCTTTTAATATTATCAAAAGTTTGTTGGCCCGCTATGAAGCTGTGTTGTTAAACTTTTATCTCTCTTTACAAGTGGATTTTTCTAAACTGCATATTTTGACAGACTTTAATATACCATTTTGACCCTCTACCACAGATTTTATACAACCAACATAACATCCTTTTGGATGCCCTATTTGCTTTAGCTTTGAGACAAATAGTAAAGTCAGAAACACATTTGGCTGGTCATGTTGTTTCGAATCTCTTTATTAGCCAAACAAGCAGAACTCATAATTTTATTTTCGATTAAATGCATTTTTAATAAATTTTTCAAGTGACAATTTACAATATTGTAAGGATATATTTGAACAGATAACATGATGAAAAAAAAAGAAGATTGAGACGGACAATGTTCTGTGTGCACTGGCAGCCAAAAATCAAACAGAATGCTAGGAATTATTAGGAAGGGGATAGCAAATAAGACAAAGAATACTGATTAAGGTAAGGGAACTCCTTTGCTGATGGGAGATATGATAAAGGTCTACAAAATCCTGAGAGGAGTAGAATGGGAAAATCTAAACCAATTATTAACTCTTTAAAAAAAATACAAAGACTAGGGGAACACTCCATGAAGTTACATGGTAATACTTTTAAAACAAATAGAAGAAAATATTTTTTCACTCAAGAAGTACTTAAGCATATCTGGGTCTAAAAAAGGTTTGGACAACTTCCTGGAGAAAAAGTCCATTATCTACATAAGTACATTACATTATAGCTTATATTCTGTCATTATCTATACAGTGGTGGATCATAAGTACATAAGTAATGCCACACTGGGAAAAGACCAAGGGTCCATTGAGCCCAGCATCCTGTCCACGACAGTGGCCAATCCAGGCCAAGGGCACCTGGCAAGCTTCCCAAACTTACAAACATTCTATACATGTTATTCCTGGAATTGTGGATTTTTCCCAAGTCCATTTAGTAGTGGTTTATGGACTTGTCCTTTAGGAAACCGTCTAACCCCATTTTAAACTCTGCCAAGCTAACCGCCTTCACCATGTTCTCCAGCAACGAATTCCAGAGTTTCATTATGCGTTAGGTGAAGAAACATTTTCTCCGATTTGTTTTAAATTTACTACACGGTAGTTTCATCGCATGCCCCCTAGTCCTAGTATTTTTGGAAAGCCTGAACAGACGCTTCACATCCACCTGTTCCACTCCACTCATTATTTTATATATCTCTATCATGTCTCCCCTCAGCCGTCTCTTCTCCAAGCTGAAAAGCCCTAGCCTCCTTAGTCTTTCTTCATAGGGAAGTCATTCCATCCCCGCTATCATTTTAGTCGCCCTTCGCTGTACCTTTTCCAATTCTATTATATCTTTCTTGAGATGCAGTCGCACCATGGAGCGATACAACGGCATTATAACATCCTCACACCTGTTTTCCATACCTTTCCTAATAATACCCAACATTCTATTACTTTCCTAGCCGCAGCAGCACACTGAGCAGGTTTCAGTGTATTATCGACGACAACACCCAGATCCCTTTCTTGGTCCGTAACTCCTAACGTGGAACCTTGCATGACGTAGCTATAATTCGGGTTCTTTTTTCCCACATGCATCACCTTGCTCACATTAAACGTCATCTGCCATTTAGTCGCCCAGTCTCCCAGTCTCGTAAGGTCCTTCTGTAATTTTTCACAATCCTGTCGCGAGTTAACGACTTTGAATAACTTTGTGTCATCAGCAAATTTAATTACCTTGCTAGTTACTCCCATCTCTAAATCATTTATAAATATATTAAAAAGCAGCGGTCCTAGCACAGACCCCTGAGGAACCCCACTAACTACCGTTCTCCATTGTGAATACTGCCCATTTAACCCCACTCTCTGTTTCCTATCCTTCAACCAGTTTTTAATCCACAATAGGACATTTCCTCCTATCCCATGACCCTCCATTTTCCTCTGTAGCCTTTCATGAGGTACCTTGTCAAACGCCTT
Organism: Microcaecilia unicolor; assembly: GCF_901765095.1. Lineage (NCBI taxonomy): Eukaryota > Metazoa > Chordata > Amphibia > Gymnophiona > Siphonopidae > Microcaecilia > Microcaecilia unicolor. The sequence continues at coordinate 147,023,309 of NC_044041.1, read as the reverse complement.
TTGAAAATCCAGATTCACAATATCAACCGGCTCCCCTTTGTCCACATGTTTGTTTACTCCTTCAAAGAATTGAAGTAAATTGGTCAGGCAACATTTCCCCACACAAAAGCCGTGCTGACTTGGTCTCAGTAATCCATGTCCTTGGATGTGCTCTGTAATTTTGTTTTTGATAATAGCCTCTACCATTTTCCCCGGCACCGACATCAGACTCACCGGTCTATAATTTCCTGGAATCTCTCCGCTACGTCTTTATCTTCCTTGATCGCCCCTTTTACCCCTTGGTCATCCAGCAGCCCAACCGATTCTTTTGCCGGCTTCCTGCTTTTAATATACTGAAAAAAAATTTTGCTATGTTTTTTTGCCTCTAATGCTATCTTTTTTTCATAATCCCTCTTGGCCTTCTTTATCTGCGCCTTGCATTTGCTTTGACACTCCTTATGCTGCTTCTTGTTATTTTCAGACAGTTCCTTCTTCCATTTTCTGAAGGCGTTTTTTTTAACCCTAATAGCTTCCTTCACCTCACTTTTCAACCACGCCGGCTGTCTTTTGGACTTCCGTCTTTCTTTTCTAATTCGCAGAATATGTTTGGCCTGGGCCTCCAGGATGGTATTTTTTAACAGCGTCCATGCCTATTTTACAGTTTTTACCCTCTCAGTTGCCTCCCTAAGTTTTTCTCATTTTATCATAGTCTCCTTTTTTAAAGTTAAACGCTAATGTATTTGACTTCCTGTGTATAGTTACTTCAAGGTTGATATCAAAACTGATCATATTATGATCACTGTTGTCAAGCGGCCCCAGTACCATAACGTCCCACACCAGATCATGCGCTCCACTAAGGACCAAGTCTAGAATTTTTCCTTCTCTCGTCAGCTCCTGCACCAGCTGCTCCATAAAGCTGTCCTTGATTTCATCAAGGAATTGTACCTCTCTAGTGTGTCCCGATGTTACATTTACCCAGTCTATATTTGGATAATTGAAGTCACCCATTATTATCACATTGCCCATTTTGTTTGTGTCTCTGATTTCTTTTATCATTTCTGCATCTACCTGCTCATCCTGGCGAGGCGGACGGTAGTACACTCCTATTACCGTCCTTTTCCCTTTTATACATGGAATTTCAACCCACCATGATTCAAAGGTGTGATTTGTGTCTTGTTGAATTTGTAATCTATCTGAGTCAAGGCTCTCGTTAATATACAATACTACCCCTCCGCCAGTCCGGTCCACCCTATCACTACGATATACTTTGTACCCCGTTATGACAGTGTCCCACTGGTTATCCTCCTTCCACCAGGTCTCAGTAATGCCTATTATATCCAATTTTTCATTTAGTGCAATATATTCCAACTCTCCCATCTTATTTCTTAGACTCCTAGCATTTGCATATAGACATTTCAGAGCATGTTTGTTGTTCCTATTTGCATGATGCTTAGTACTTGACACTATTGATTTGCCATCTTTTGACTGATCTTTAGTTGTATTTAAAGGCACCTGGCCTACCACGGTCTGTTGTGCAACCTCATTATCCAGAAACCCTATCTTCCCTGTTTGTGAGGTATCCTTGCAAGATACCGTATCCCGAACCATGCGCTTTTGAGCGACTGTCGGTCTTCCCCCCATTTCTAGTTTAAAAGCTGCTCTATCTCCTTTTTAAATGCCGATGCCAGCAGCCTGGTCCCACCCTGGTTAAGGTAGAGCCCATCCTTTCGGAATAGGCTCCCCCTTCCCCAGAATGTTGCCCAGTTCCTAAGAAATCTAAAACCCTCCTCCCTGCACCATCGTCTCATCCACGCATTGAGACTCCAGAGCTCTGCCTGTCTCTTTGGCCCTGCGCGTGGAACAGGTAGCATTTCAGAAAATGCTACCCTAGAGGATCTGGATTTGAGCTTTCTACCTAAGAGCCTAAATTTGGCTTCCAGAACCTCTCTCCCACATTTTCCTATGTCATTGGTACCCACATGTTCCAAGACAGCCAACTCCTCCCCAGCACTATCTAAAATCCTATCTAGGTGACGCATGAGGTCTGCCACCTTCGCACCAGGCAGGCAAGTCACCAGGCGATCCTCACGTCCACCAGACACCCAGCTATCTATATGCCTAATGATCGAATCACCAACTACAACGGCTGTCCTAACCTTTCCCTCCAGGGCAGCACTTGGAGACATATCCTCGGTGCGAGAGGATAATACATCCCCTGGTGGGCCGGTCCTGGCTACAGGATTACTTCCTACTTCACCAGGGTGATGCTTTCCTTCTAGGAGACCTCCCTCCTCCAAGGTAGCACAAGGGCTACCAGACCTGAGGTGGGACTTCTCTACAACATCCCTGTAGGTCTCTATGTACCTCTCTGTCATCTTCAGCTCTACCAAGTCTGCTACTCTAGCCTCAAGAGAACGGACATGTTCTCTAAGAGCTAGGAGCTCTTTGCATCAGGCACACACATATGACATCTCACCAACTAGAAGATAATCATACATGTGACACTCAATGCAAAAGACTGGATAGCACCCCTCTCGCTGTTGGACTGCTGACTCCATCTTAGTGTTTTTGAGTTTTTCAGTAATTTAAAACTTGCTACAGTATTAAGGATATTAGCCTAATATAAAAGTGTCTTTTAGTTTATGTGGAGGGGCATAATCGAACGTGAACGCCTATCTCCATGGGCGTTTATCTCCGAGAACGGGTCCGTGAAGGGACAGGCCGAACCGTATTTTAGAAAAAATGGACGTTTTTGAGCTGGGCGTTTGTTTTTTTTAGCGATAATGGAAACTAAAAATGCCCAGCTCAAAAACATCCTAATCTGAGCCATTTGGTTGTGGGAGGAGCCAAGATTGGTAGTACACTGGCCCCCCTGATATGCCAGGACACCAACTGGGCACCCTAGGTCAGTGTGGTGGACTTCAGAAAAAGCTCCCACATGCATAGCTCCCGTGCCACGGGTGCTGAGCTCCCAGCCCCCCTCCCCCAAAACCCACTACCCACAAATATACAACACTACCATAGCTCTTAGGGGTGAAGGGGGCACCTACATCTGGGTACAGTGGGTTTTGGAGGCCTCCCATTTACCAGCACAAGTGTTGCAGGTGGGGGGGGGGATGGGCCTGGGTCCACCTGCCTGAAGTGCACTGCGGTACCCACTAAAAGTGCTTCAGGGACCTGCATACACGCAGGCCTCTAGGACTTGTTGCTGTTGTATAACATTGGCACACCAGTTGACACCTGAAGACCAGGGGCGTATCTGCGTGGGGCCACAGGGGCCTGGGCCCCCGCAGATTTCGCCCTGGCCCCCCTCCCCGCCGTCAACCCTCCCCCGCTGCTTACTTTTGCTGGCGGGGTCCGACCCGCAATCTCCACATTTCGGCTTCCTCCGTGGCCATGTGCTTCCAGGAAGTAACGCTGCAGCGCTGATTCGTTGAATCTAGTTCGGCGTCTGACGTCCCAGCACGTCAGACGCCGAACTAGATTCAACGAATCAGCGCTGCAGCGTTACTTCCTGGAAGCACATGGCCACGGAGGAAGCCGAAATGTGGAGATTGCGGGTCGGACCCCGCCAGCAAAAGTAAGCAGCGGGGGAGGGTTGACGGCGGGGAGGGGGTGGAGAGAGGCGGCGGCGGCGGCGGCGGCGGCGGGGGGGGGGGGGAGGCAAAAATGTGCCCCCCCTCTCTGGCTCTGGCCCCCCCTACCGCCGGATTCCAGATACGCCCCTGCTGAAGACTAATCTCTCCGAAAACGTCCTTTATTGGAATAAGCACGTTTACTCACAGTTAACTGCAGAGGTTGTGCCCCACTGGCAACGAGTCTCCCTGGTACTGAGATGAGCAGTAGGTCAGAGCTGGCAGAATGCTGTACAATGCCCTCTTTCAGCCACATTCAAGATAAGAACTAAGTTGTCTAACGTGGCTAACACAGGAAAGGGAACTAAAACTGGCTTACAAAAATGGCCACTACCGCATGGTCTACAACAGGAAACACAACAGGGCACACTCTGACCCAGTAGGCAGGGGGAAAAGCACCATGGGAGAAGAGCCTACCAACTACCAACATTGTAAGACTGTAACACAAGTTAATGAAATCATGAAGCCCAATACCCTACACCCACCACAATGCAATGCTGATGTGACCCCGTAGTGCACCCGAGAGCCACATCTGACCCAGGGAAAGGCTGTGAGAGGATCGAACACATTCTGCTGTCATGGAGGTGGGTACGGCGTTTGAGGCTGGCATACAGGCTGAGAAAAAAGTTTTTAAAGTGGGTTTTTTTTTGGTGGGAGGGGGTTAGTAACCACTGGGGGAGTCCGGGGAGGTCATCCCCGATTCCCTCCAGTGGTCATCTGGGCAGTTGGGGCACTTTTTTGGGACTTGTTTGTGAAAAAAAAGGGTCCAAAAAAAGTGACCCAAAATCGCGGTAAAAACGCCTTTTTTTTTCGATTATCAGCTACAGACGCCCATCTCTCCTCGGCTGATAACCACGCCCCAGTCCCGCCTCCGACACGCCCCCGTCAACTTTATTCGTTTCCGCGATGGAGTGCAGTTTGAAACGCCCAAAATCGGCTTTCGATTATACCGATCTGGGCGCCTTTGCGAGAAAAACGCCCATCTCCCGATTTGAGTCGAAATATAGGCGTTTTTCCCTTTCGATTATAAGCTGGATAGTATATTGTATGATTTATTTAGTGTTTCCTTCTTAGATGATAATGAAATGTATTTAAAACTCTGTAAGAGCACTCCTTGCTTGTTACCCTAATTACAATAACTGACTATAATTGAAGAGTTGTTCTAGGGGTGGGAAGACTAAACTAGATCCTGCAGTGCCTTTTAGATTCTATCTGGTTATCAATAGAAATCAAACAAAATAAAACATGGAAAAGAAAATAAGATGATACCTTTTTTTTTGGACATAACTTAATCTTGATTAGCTTTCGAAGGTTGCCCTTCTTCGTCAGATCGGAAATAAGCAAATGTACTAGCTGACAGTGTATATAAGTGAAAACATTCAAGCATTATTATGACAGTCTGACAGGGTGGGAGGATGGGGGTGATATACACTGTCAGCTAGCACATTTGCTTATTTCCGATCTGACGAAGAAGGGCAACCTTCGAAAGCTAATCAAGAAATGTATTAAGTTATGTCCAATAAAAAAGGTATCATCTTATTTTCTTTTCCATGTTTTATTTTGTTTGATTTCTATTGATAACCTTAAGAGTGGACTAACACGGCTACCAGACTCCTCTACTTAAGATGGAAGATTCTATCTGTTAATGCTGTGGTACAAGGCTTTTAAAACTAAGTGGAAAAGACTATGGAGGTTAGTTGTTAAAATGTGCTTTTTATATTTTTATTTTGCCTAACACTAACCTACAATTCCTCCTTTAAACCCTAATCTTTAAGTTCCCAAAGCACAAAGCAAAGTAGCGTTCACTTACCAGAGAAATGTCCTCTTCTCTCAGAACTTCTCAGAAAGAAAAGCAAGGCGCAGTGTCCCCCGGCTGCATGGAGCTGCCACTAACATTGCGCCGTGCCCCGACAGGCATGCGCACAAATGCCAGCGGGGTGCGAGCTGGGCGCGGTGGGCATGTTCCCGCCTCACAGAAGCACCCCGCTGTGAAGGGTGGGGAGCAAAAGGGGTTTAAAACTCCTGGGCAGAGCCTGGACATCCTCTTCTGGCGTCCGGGCATCAGCCTGCAACAAAGAACCTGAGCCCGCACGAAAGCCTTGATTGAGGTCGTGTGAATATGCCTGCCCTGGACGCCGCAACATCCCTGCTGGAGGTCCCGATCCCGGCGCGGTGACGCTGTGCAAGCTCCCAGTGTTTTTTCATCGCTCTCCCCCATTAGGCGTGAGCGCGCCCATCCGCTACATGCTACACGAGCTGAGTCTCGATTGCTGCAAGATCCAAGCAAGACGTGAACGCCGACGGAGCGATTGGGGTTTCCCGGCAGGGCCTCAGCAAGATCCTTCTGTCTCTCAACCTTATTATCCCCCCCCTTCCTCAAGCAGAATGGAAGCGGCAATGAGCACGGACTTCTAGGGAGCATGCCACGTCCCAGAATGCAGGATGGAGGAAGGACAGAGCGCACCCCCACATGCTGCCGGACGCAGCAACGCCGAACGCCGAGGACACAACCAACACCTCAGCAGGGATGGCACGGCCGGTGGGCACATTGGGCAAAGGAAAAGGCCAAAAGAAGAAAGCCAACAATAATGCATCCAGACAAGCCATTCCTACAGCAGTGGAGGTGACAAAGAAGCGACGCAAGAAGGCGGCCACAGGCCTTCAAGCTCAAGCAGCCACCCAACAGGCGCAGACAGGAGCGGGTGCCCCTGAGTCAGCGAGTGATACAGCTGACACTACGGGGAGCCTCTCCCTGCCGCTGAGACCAGACACGCCAGGGTTTTGGCCGAACCCCCCACCATTCCCGGGATGGACACCACCACACCCAATGATGCAAAGTGCTGTGGCTCAGGTGACAGACTGCCCGGGGCCAATGGCAGGGAAATGGCAGCATCTGGTCGCAGCCCCAGTGCCATATGGCTAGGGCTGGGGTTTTATTTATTTATTTATTGCATTTGTATCCCACATTTTCCCACCTATTTGCAGGCTCAATGTGGCTTACAGAGTTTTGTTATGACATAGTAATTACATGGTGGAAATGAAAACGGTAACAGAATTCAAGCACGCGTGGGATAAACATAAAGGAATCCTGTTCAGAAGGAATAGATCCTAAGGAGCTTAGCTGAGATTGGGTGGCACAGCCGGTGGCGGGAGGCGGGGATAGTGCTGGGCAGACTTATATGGTCAGTGCCAGAGCCGGTGGTGGGAGGCGGGGATAGTGCTGGGCAGACTTACATGGTCTGTGCCCTGAAAAGGACACGTACAAATCAAAGGTAAGGTATACACAAAAAGTAGCACATATGAGTTTTATCTTGTTGGGCAGACTGGATGGACCATGCAGGTCTTTTTCTGCCGTCATCTACTATGTTACTATGATATCAGATACAGTTAGTAATGTACAAAGAATAAGTAAGGGAAGAGAGAGGAAGGTGTTATGCATGATGGTATAGAAGGTGGACTTTAATAACTGGGTGGATTGGTGAGGTAGCTTTGTAAGGCTATGGGTTCTCTTTGTAGGCCTTGTTGAAGAGGTGTGTCTTCAAAGATTTGCGGAAGTTAGTTATTTCGTCAATAGCTTTCAGGGATGTGGGTAATGCATTCCACAGCTGCGTGCTCATGTAAGAGAAGGTGGTGGCATGTATCAGCTTGTATTTTAGTCCTTTACAGCTGGGGAAGTGCAGATTGAGAAATTTGCGTGATGATCTTATGGCGTTTCTGGGAGGCAGGTCCTATTTTGGTTTTGTAGTACGTTCTTTTAGTTTGTCTGATATTGTATTTGTATTTTCTTTGTAACTGTTTCCAGTCTTTGAGTGTGTGTTTGTCTTTTTTCTTGTTCCATGGGTTACTCCCAGCAATCCCCATACTATGGTGCATGACTGGGCTATGGTCCCACCCCTTACCAGCCACGGCAACCCGCCTTTATAAAAGGTGCTGCCCCACACCCATCACCCATCACCCACAACGGCCTCGGGCACCCCAGACCCTGGTTACCTGTGCCCTAAACCACCTATTCCAATGCGGGAACCCACACTCAGGGGCACTCAGCACGCCGGCACCTCTGGGCCAAACCCAATGCTATCGAGCACGGGGGAGCCGCGAGGCTTGCCAGTCAACACAGTGGAGATATCCATCGATGACAGAACCCACAGGTACGTCCAGCGGAATACACAGACAATATAATGCAAATGTTGATGTGAATGTTGGGGAGGGGGTGGGCTGGATGGAAGGATGTAGCGCTGCGATCATGGGACGGCAGAGCTCACACTCTGGGAGAGAGGGCAACAGAGGGGGCCAGGTCATGCCCGCTAACAATGCGAGGCCTGCGAAAGACAAGAAGGAGAAGAAGAAAAAGAAAGGGAAAAGGAAGAAAAAGAGTAGGCGGAGAGACTCTAGCAGTGAGAGCAGTTCCGATTCCTCATCCTCCTCTTCCTCTTCCTCATCGGATGAGGATGAGGAAACAGAGAACGCTGGCCACTGGCTGCCCTACCTCGCCTATGGAGGTTGGTTCCCAAATCCACCAGGAAAAAGATAAAGAGTAGAAAAATGTTTGACATGTTTCAGGTACTAGAAGGGAGGAAGAGGGATAAGAAAAGGAGTAAAGACAGAAAGGAGAATGCAGTTACACGGGCTAAAGGGGCACCTAGATCCTTGTTTAACTGGCTTTGGGCCTTTCTCAGGGTAATAGATGCAGCCGGTCACACCGATGCCACGCAATTCAGCCCTATGCTGGCATATGCCCATAGCATAATGCAGGACTACGAGGGCTACAGATGGTTGAAATACGACGAGGAATACAGGGACAGGATGGAGGAGGACACCACACTGGGGTGGGGGTTCAAGGATGTCAACCTGTGGCTGTACACCATGACGAATAGAGAGAGGGCGATTAGCACTTAGGGCAGGCCCTTTCGGCCAAGAGGGTTCAACGGCACGGGGAGAACAACGGGTTCCCAGGAGGGAATTTGTTGGCGCATCAACAGAGCTGCTTGTTCCTTGCCGAACTGTAAATACAAGCATGCTTGTGCCACTTGCGGAGCCCCACATCCTGCCAACAAGTGCGCTAAGAAAGCCCCTGACAGGCCAGCCACCCAACTGTAACATCGCTAACAGATATAAAGCCCCCTCTCTGGTCAACCTGAGCTCTATGCGACCATGGTTAGCGCAATACCCGCATAGAAAGGACGCCCGCATACTTGAAGAAGGTTTTGCCCTAGGTTTTAGAATACCCTATTACGGCACGTGGCTCGGAAGAGCTGTTAGGAACTCCCCCTCAGTGAAGCGACTGCGCCTGGAGGCTAGGGCGCGCATCACTAAGGAAGTGAACCTAGGGAGGGTAATGGGCCCTTTCCCTTATCAGCCTTTTGAAAGGTTCATCGTGTCCCCGTTAGCAATCATCCCCAAGAAGGACCCTGGCAAATACAGGCTCATACATAACCTATCTTACCCGGCAGGCAACTGTGAATGATTTTCTCCCCCCCCCCCCCCCCCCGAGGCAGGCTCAGTACAATATGCCTCATTTGACATGGCAGTACAGTTACTGAGGCGAGCAGGGCAGGGATCCCTCATGGCCAAGGCAGACATCGAGTTGGCCTTTCGACGTCTGCCAGTGCACCCAGACAACTTCCCCATACTGGGCTTCAAGTTTGAGGGTCAATACTATTATGATAAGTGCATGCCCATGGGTTGCTCAGTGTCCTGCTCCATATTCGAATGTTTCAGCACATTCCTGCACTGGGCCGTAGAGAGAGCCTCGGGGAGTAAGAATATAATTCACTACTTGGATGATTTCCTATTCGTGGGTCCAGCAGCCAGTCACGCATGCCAGTCCACGCTTAACCATTTCCGTGCGATAGCAGAGTCCTTCGGTATCCCCTTACCTAAAGAGAAAACTTGGGGCCCATGCACACGACTGCAATTCTTGGGCATTGAGCTGGATTCCTGCGACATGGTGTCTCGGCTCCCCCTCGATAAACTTGAGAAGCTGAAAACTCTCATAGTGGGGGCTTTGGATAGAGAAAAGGTCACACTGCGAGAAATGCAATCATTGGTGGGTAACCTTAATTTTGCGTGCAGGGTCATCGTCATGGGCAGGACATTCCTGCGCAGGTTATCCAGCTCAATGTCAGGGGTTCATAAACCTTTCCATCATATTAGGATGACGAGGTCCATGAAGGACGACCTCAGGGTGTGGGACATGTTCCTGAGCGACTTCAATGGCAGAGTAGTATGGCTAGATGCCCTGATATCCAACGCCGACTTGCAGCTATATACCGATGCAGCCGCCGGCATCGGTTTTGGGATTTATTTCCAGGGAGCCTGGTGCGCGGACATATGGCCGCAGAGTTGGAAAGGATGTCCCATCACATTCCTACAACTCTTCCCGATAGTAGTAGCAGTGGCCATATGGAAGGCGAGGCTAAGCAACAGGAGAGTAGTCTTTTGGTCGGACAACAGGGCAGTGGTAGACATAATAAAGGCAAACTGCGCGCTGTCCTCGGGTGATCGACTTGACACGCGAGCTGGTAATGTTGTGTTTATTCAACAATATTTTATTGCGTGCAAAGCATGTCCCCTGCACAAGCAACCCAATTGCCGATGCTCTTTCTCGTTCAAAGTGGGAAGTGTTCCGGAAATTGGCCTCGCATGCCGAGGCGGAAGGAGAGACTGTTCCCGAATACCTCTGGAGTTTCGGAGCCCCGAGGCCTGGCGATTGCTGAGACAATCACTTGCGCCACGAACATGGACGACCTATTCAGCCTGTTACCAGCCTGTATACTCAAGGATGGCACGGAAGCCCGGTGCCAGACAGTGCGATAGCTGACTATATTGTACACGCGAAGAAAGAGGGAGGGTCGCACAGCTCAGTAGCCAGACACCTGACTGCATTCTCATTTTTTACGAAGATAGCGGGGTGGGGAGACCCAAAAAATAAGTTTATGGTCAGAAAGTTACTAGAAGGATGGCGGCGGGAGCGCGGAGCTAGACCAGATAGGAGACTACCAATAACGCTTGACATGCTGCTGGGAATTTGGCACGCTCTGTCGAACGTGTGCAAATCACAATACGAGATTCGACTATTCCGGGCAGCATTCACTCTGGCCTTCTTTGGGGCACTGAGGGTATGTGAATTGGTAGCCCCCTCCAAGAAATCCCTGGCGGGGTGCGGTCTCCTGCTCAGCAGGGTTACGCTATCGGGTAATACCCTACGGTTCGTAATTCATAGATCTAAAACAGACCAGTTGTGCAGGGGGCAGGCAATCACTCTGGTGCAGGTAGACTCGCTCCAGACTTGCCCGGTAGCGAACATCAAGGAATACCTAGCATGGAGGCCCACGGGCGGCGAAGCTCTATTGGTGCACCAGGATAGCTCCCCTCTGACCCGCTTCCAATTCTCTGCGGTATTACGCAAATGTTTGCTGAGGGCGGGGCATGACCCAGGGAATTTTGGAACGCATTCTTTTAGGATTGGAGCTGCTACATACGCAGCAGTGTTAGGTTTTCCACCACCATCCATTAAAAAGTTGGGTAGATGGAAGTCAGAGGCTTACAAGATCTACATCAGAGAAGAGTTCCCCGGCCATCAGGGTCCCGTTTAACTCTGTTTATCAACCACTATTTTCTATTACAGGGACAAAAAGTGTGTGGATTGTCGGCCACTCGTTTATTAAATGGGCTGCCCGCCGGGCTGGTGGCGGGGTACCCAAGCCTGAGGGAGTAAGCTAGGCAGCTGGGATAGCTGCGCTTACGGTTGAGCTCCCTTGCTGTGCGGCGGGGAGCTCTGTATACGATTGGTCAGTCTTGCTAATGACGGCGGACTGGGTTGGCTACTAAGCCGGAAGGTTGATTGGCTTGGGTATACCCAGGGTTATGATGTTTGTATTTAAAATAAAGCTGCGGCCAAGTTGTGCCATGTTAAGAAAATACCATGTGTCTTGTTATTATTTCAATATCACGAATACCCTTAGGCCCAAGGGGTCTCTGCTGCCTATGTTAAAGCAAGGCGCAGTGCCCCCCGGGTGCACGGAGCCGCCACTAACATGGCGCCGTGCTCCGACGGGCATGCGCACAAATGCCAGCGGGGTGCGAGCTGGGCACGGTGGGCATGTTCCCGCCTCACAGAAGCCCCCCGCTGTGAAGGGTGGGAAGCAAAAGGGGTTTAAAACTCCTGGGCGGAGCCTGGACATCCTCTTCTGGCGTCCGGGCATCAGCCTGCACCCAGCCCCCCTTCCCGGTTAATGTGGATACGAACATGTATATATTATGTCACAGCTTTGGCAGGGTACCCAAGCCTGAGGGAGTAAGCTAGGCAGCTGGGATAGCTGCGCTTACGGTTGAGCTCCCTTGCTGTGCGGCGGGAAGCTCTGCATACGATTGGTCAGTCTTGCTAATGACGGCGCACTGGCTTGGCTACTAAGCTGGAAGGTTGATTGGCTTGGGTATACCCAGGGTTATGATGTTTGTATTTAAAATAAATCTGCGGCCAAGTTGTGCCATGTTAAGAAAATATCATGTGTCTTGTTATTATTTCAATATCACGAATACCCTTAGGCCCGAGGGGTCTCGGCTGCCTATGTTAAGTTCAGTGGGACCTTTCCTCTTTATATAGTTTTGAATCTAAGCGGCCTCTTTTAAACAGACTCTTTGAAGCTGACTCAGCAACCTATGCAAGTATTCTACTTCCCCACACCTTAATTAACACTTAATTGAGGTCGCTGGATGAGCTACCTCTCCAGCAGCCAAGGAACAGAAAATAACTGCCTTATAGAACAATTAACAATTAACACTTACTACTACTACTATTTAGCATTTCTATAGCGCTACAAGGCATACGCAGCGCTGTACAAACATAGAAGAAAGACAGTCCCTGCTCAAAGAGCTTACAATCTAATAGAAATGAGGTCGCTGGATGAGCTACCTCTCCAGCAGCCAAGGAACAGAAAATAACTCCCTTTTAGAACAAGAGATTTTGGCTGTTTAGTTTCTACTTCTAGAAAAGGTTTCAGTTTAAAACTATGGGGAAAATGCCTATTTCTAGCGAAAATTTCAGTTTAAAACTATGGGAAAAGGGTTTTACACTATGGCAACTAGTTAATGATGCTTGCTTCTCTCTCTCTCTTTTTATTCCCCCCTTAATACTAAACTAGTTCCTGCTTGCTTTTCCCTCTCTCTCTCTCTCTCTCTCTCTTTTTATTCCCCCTTAATACTAAACTAGATCCTGCAGTGCCTGTTAGATTCTATCTGTTAATGCTGTGGTACAAAGCTTTTAAAACTAAGTGGAAAAGACTATGGAGATTAGTTGTTAAAATATGCTTTTTATATTTTTATTTTGCCTAACACTAACCTACAATTCCTCCTTTAAACCCCAATCTTTAAGTTCCCAAAGCACAAAGCAAAGTAGCGTTCACTTACCAGAGAAATGTCCTCTTCTCTGAGAACTTCTCAGTCATAATTTACTGAGACATGTGGAGGGGCATTTTCGATATGAAGTCTAAGTCAGACTTTGGATGTTTTGCGCTAAACGTCCCAACAAATAGGAAATAAAGGGGATCTTTTACGAAGCTACGGTAGTCTTTTTAGATCACAGTAGAAGTCAGCTGGTGGTACCGAGATGCCCATAGAAATATACCCCTGGATTCTATATATTGCATCTAGGGCCCTGTTTACTATGGTGTGCTAGCATAAAAATTAGCTAAAAATTAGCAAGCGCTAATGCTAGAGACACCCATATGGGTGTCTCTAACAGCATGCTAAAAATGCTAACACGCCAACAACACTGCTTAGTAAACAGGGCCCCCAATGTTCTGCGCTGAAATCCAGGCATATTCTAGAACAACGCATGTAACCTAACTGGCTTAACAAGCTAATCAGCATTGATAACAGGTCTTAACAAGCAATAATGAGCCCTATTTGGTAATAATTAGAATTTACGTGCACAACTTGCTAAGCATATTCTGTAGCGCACTGCACCTAAATTCTAATGTGCGCAGCCAAAAAGGGGCATGGTTATGGGTGGGGAAATAGGCATTTCATGGGCATTCCAAAATGTATGTACACTATTATAGAATATGCCTCTGTGTGCTTAAATCTATGCGCTGACATTTACAATACAGGCACCGCTTACAGAATACACTTAGGCATAAATTTATTCTACATAGAGTTTTCATGTGTCGTATATAGAATCTGGACCAAAATGGGCGTTTCGGCTTTTACTGCCAGCTGATTTCTACCAAGAGCTAAGAACCCCATAGCCATTTTCGAAAAAGCAATACACCTATCTTTTTTTTTTTTAATACCATTTGTAACAAGGTTTTCTACTCTGTGCGTTTATCCCTTCAGGCCATTTAAAAAAACAAAACATACAAGTGAAAAACGTGGAAACTCAAGCCTTTGGGATGTAGAAGGGGCCAGCATTTTTAGCAGATATATCCCAGATCAATGGGGGCACCGCTGTGGACTTCAGATAAATGCTCCCAGATTATATCACTGTTGCTCCCTTATCTTGTTTGCTGAGCCCTCCAAAACCCACATAAAACCCATTACCCCAACCGTACACCACCACAGTAGCCCTTATGGGTGAAGGGGGCACCTATATGTGGGTACAGTGGGTTTCTGGTGAGTTTTGGAGGGCTCATGTCACGCTCCTCACCTGGAAGCACTATGGCAGCGCAAGGGCAAGGCACCTGGTAGCGATTGGGAGCCGACTTTCCTCCCCTGTGGTGTCGCATAGCTCCCGTAGCACAGCTCTGAGGCAGGAGGACATGTGCTTGAGTGACTGATATCATTTGCTTCCCTCTGGCAGCATCCACTTGGTCACACCTCTGTCGCTGGCCTATCCCTTTAAATTCCCTTAACTCAGGGCATTCGGGGCTTCAGCAACGGCTTTCATTCCTTGTATTTTGGAGGGTTTCCCGAAGCTGCTGTGAGTGTCTGTCTGAAGTTACAGAATTTCCTTGCTGTGAGCTCCTGCCTGAAGTTACAGAACTTCCTTGCCATGCCTGCCTGAAGTTACAGAAAATCCATGCTGTGAGCTCCTACCTGAAGTTACAAAACTTCCTTGCCCTGAGTGTCTGTTTGAAGTTACAGAATTTCCTTGCTGTGAGCTCCTGCCTGAAGTTACAGAACTTCCTTGCCGTGAGTGTCTGCTTCAAGTTACAGAATTTCCTTGCTGTGAGCTCCTGCCTGAAGTCACTGAACTTTCCTGCCGTGAGCATCTGTTTAAGGTTACAGAACTTCCTTGCAGTGAGCATCTGCCTGAAGTTATAGAATTTCCTTGCTGTGAGCCTCTGCCTGAAGTTACTGAATTTCGTTGCTGTAAATCTCAGTCTGATTTCTACAGAGCTATTCCTGCTGTGAACGTCTGTCTGGGTGTTCTGCCGAAGTTTCTATTTTTCAGCACTGTTCTTCTATCTGTTTTCCATGGGCACTGCTGTGGTGAACTTTTACCTGAGTTACTGGGTTCTCCTACGCTGAGCTTCACTGTACTCCCTGAGCTTAGCCGTGGTAGCTTCTGCCTATTTTTTCTCTGAGCTCTTCCTCTGTGGGCCTCTGTATTTCCAGAGTAGTGGCCTCACCTACCTTCTGGTCTTGGCTGGGCATCTACCTCTGGTTGGCGTTCCCCTGGTGGAGATAAGTCTTACCGGGTGCCTGCACCTGGGGGCTCAACTCCTGGGGAACGGTGGATGGTCAGGTGAAGTTGTCTGGGGCTCGTTGGCCATCTGCAGTCCTTCTGGGCTAGGACTTGAAAACTCACTTCCCCGCACTGGTGTGCAATTCTTGCCTGCCCGCTGCCAACCAGACCGCAACAGCTCACAGTTTCCACCACAAGTGTAACAGGTATGGGGAGGTATGGGCCTAGTCCACCTGTCTATAGTGCACTGCACCCACCACTACACTACTCCAGAGACCTTCCTGCTGCTCTAATGGACCTGGTTATAACATTTGAGGCTGTCATAGAGGCTGGTAATATTTGTATTCACATATTTTGGGGGTGAGAGGGGGTCAGTGACCACTGGGGGAGTAAGGAGGTCATCCCTGATTTCCTCCAGTGGTCCTCTGGTCATTTACGGCACCTTTTTGTGTCTTATTCATTATAAAAACAAGTATAGACCAAAACATTGATGTTTTCAGCCTAGATGTTTTAGTTTTGTTCCATTAAGGCTGTAAAACATCCAAGTGTTAGGCATGCCCTAAGCCCACCTTTGAAACGCCCCCAACACTCCCGCTTGTAATTTGAACACATTGCAGAAGAAATGTATAGATAAAAGTCTGCAAAATAGGTTTTGAAAATGCTGATTTGGACGTTTTGAGAAGAAATCCGTCCAAATGGTGCTTTATGTTACTTTTTGGACATTTTTCTCTTGGAAAATGAGCCCCAAATTCAGTTAACAAAATATAAAAAAAGCTACCAACATTGCAGTTTATAGTTTATTTACACTTGCTATACTGCCCAAGCTGACTTGCAGATCCGGGCAGTTTACAAAACTAAAAACAAAGTAAAAATTCAGACAAAAACTACAACATATTGACAGGAAAGGCAATACCACTCAGCTGTAACATGCACTCAGAAAACTTAAAATGGGTTAGGGGATGGGGAGTGAAGAATAGCACAGAACATGGGATAGAGAAGAAGGGGGATGGGGAGGGAATTTCTTCTGCTTACTACTGAAATGCCTGTTTAAACAGCCAGGCTTTCAAGGCTTTTTTAAAGTTCTTAAAAGATAATTCAAACCTTAGGAGTAAAATAAGCGAATTCCATTGCACAGGAGCTGCAGAGAAAAATGCATGATGGCGAGTGGTTTCAAGTTATTTAAGTTTTGGATGAGGGAGTACAAGTTGATGGTCATTTATCGAACGGAGAAGTTGTGGCGGTGAAAATAGAACTTTGAGGACAGAAAAATAATCTGGAAAACCAGTTCTAGGAGCCAATGAAAGTTTTTAAACGGGAGAGACATGGAGGGGCATAATCGAAAGAGACACTCAAGTTTTCCTGGGGACGTCCTCGCAGGCCGTGAAGGGGCGGGGAAACTCGTATTATCGAAACAAGATGGGTGTCCATCTTTTGTTTTGATAATACGGTCGGGGACGCCCAAATCCTGAAATTTGGTCGACCTTAGAGATGGTCGTCCTTAGACTTGGTTGTTTCTGATTGTCGGCGATAATGGAAACTGAGGGTGCCCAGCTCAAAAACGACCAAATCCAAGCCATTTGGTTGTGGGAGGAGCCAGCATTTTTAGTGCACTGGCCCCCTGACATGCCAGGACATCAACCAGGCACCCTAGGGGGCACTGCAGTGGACTTCATAAATTGCTCCCAGGTACATAGCTCCCTTACCTTGTGTGCTGAGCCCCCCAAAACCCACTACCCACAACTGTACACCAGTACCATAGCCCTTAGGGGTGAAGGGGGGCACCTAGATGTGGGTACAGTGAGTTTTGGAGGGCTCACATTTACCACCACAAGTGTAACAGGTAGGGGGGATGGGCCTGGGTCCGCCTGCCTGAAATACACTGGACCCACTAAAACTGCTCCAGGGACCTGAGTATGACATTTGAGGCTGGCACAAAATATTTTTAAAGTTGTTTTTTGAGGGGGGAGTTACTGACCATTGGGGGAGTAAGGGGAGGTCATCCCCGATTCTCTCTGGTGGTCATCTGGTCAGTTCGGGCACCTTTTTGAGGCTTGGTTGTAAGAAAAAAGGGACCAAGTAAAGTCGGCCAAGTGCTCGTTGGGGACGCCCTTTTTTCCATTATGGGTCGAGGATGCCCATGTGTTAGGCACGCCCTAGTCCTGCTTCGCTATGCCTCCGACACGCCCCCGGGAACTTTGGTTGTCCCCACGACAGAAAGCAGTTGAGGACGCCCAAAATCAGCTTTCGAGAGAAGGAAGTTATGTCACGGACTGGGATGGCAGCTTAAACGCGGACCTCTGTTGGGGCGCTATTAAAGTGAGCAAATCCTGTAGATTTGAGCAGCATCTCGAAGCTTGGATCGCAGGGGAGAGGTCCCAGAGCTATGCCGCCGAAGAAGTGGCTGGAGCGATTCCGTTTCACGACAGAACAAAGCAAAAAAACACCGGCGGTCTTGGCGGGGCCAGAGTGGAGCGAGTCCAAGATGGCGGCGATTCCAGCTGTAGCCGAGGAGGAGCATGCTGAGGAAGGACTGGAGGACTCTGGCGAGATTACTAAATCGGATGTGGTGGGTTGGTTTCATGACTTGAAGGTCGATCTGGTGGGGGTCCGAAAGGATGTCCAAAACGCCCTGAGAGAAATTAGGGCTGAAATCCGCGACCTGGGAACGCATGTCGGTGAGGTGGAGGATGGGATGGAGACTCCTATGCACTACTCCATAAAGTAGTGAATGCTGGCACAGTGGAAGTGCAACAACTAAAGGAGCAGTTGGAAGATCTAGAGAACAGGTCGTGCCAAAATAATTTGAGATTTAAAGGAATCCCAGACTTGGATATGTTCAGCAGTGATTCAAGAGCTGTGTAGGCACATATTGAATCCCGAGGAAGGGGATCAATTACCTGACCTCCACATCCAGAGAGCATACAGAGTGGCTGGCCCGCAGCGAGATTCCAACCCAAGGGACACTGTAGTGTGTTTCGCTGATTTTCCCACGAAGGAGCAGATATTGTCTAAAGTGAGGCAGCAAAAAGAGATTCTTTGGAAGAACTGCAAGATTGGAGTGTTTCAAGATCTGGCATGGACTACTTTACAAAAGCATCGATCCTTTAGAGAAGTCATGATATTCATGAGGTCAAGGAGGATCCGATACAGGTGGCTATTCCCCTTTGCGATGTGGCTAACGGTGGATGGGAAGTCGCGCAAAGTAAAGACCCCGGGTGATGCCTGGTCAACATTGCGATCTTTGGGGTGTAGAGGTGTTCCAGTACAGATGGAGTTACCGGAGACCGCCAAAGAACCCAGAGAGGATTCAGCGTGGCAGACGGTGGTGGATCGGGGAAAGAAATCTGATAAGCAGCCTTTCTGAAGGAAAACAGACTTAAGTGGACTGGCGACAGATTGATTAATTAATTAGCTGAGGACATTATGCAGATAAGCAACCATTTCAGGGGGTGCTATGCATAGGGGGTCGGGTGGGGAGAGGGGAGGGCAGGCATGGCACCCTGATGAGAGTGGGGCGCATGGGAGCATGTTGGAACATTGTGAGGGGTGAGCTGAGAGATTGAATTGGAGGGATTTTGGGTGTGGGAAATATAATTGTGTGGGTCTGGGGGTGGAAGGGTGGAGGGATGCTAGACAGGAGGGTAATGGTTAAGTGAATGTAGCGGATGTGGGGGAGTGTGGGGTGACGGGAGGGCAGGGGATGGACTGTTGTGAGGCCAAAGCCCGGGAGAGTGCATTTATTCCTCATGGAATGGCTGATTTACTGATAGAGAGATCGGCTAAAGGGAGGGGGAGGGACTGTGGATATGTTAAAAGCAGGGGAGAGTGAGTTTGGAGCAGGGGGAGGGATGGGGATTGGCCGGGGGGAGGGGAAGAGGACAAGGGGATGAGGGTGGGGGGAGAGGCCTTATTGGTGGGTACATGGAATGTGAACGGGCTCAATAATCAGGGGAAGCGCAGTAGAGTATTTAAGGAGTTGAGCAGGCTGAAGTGGGACGTAACGTTTTTACAAGAAACATGCTTAAGACCAAGAGATACTCACATGCTGCGTCTTAGGCCTTTTCGGGAAGTGGTGGTACATCAGGGAGAAGGACCAAAGAGGATGGGGAAGTGGCCATATTGATAAGACAAAATTGTAGGATTGTGATTAAAAGGTGTTTTGAGATACTAGTGGGTGCTGTGTGGCCCTTAGAGGGTGGTTGCAGGGCAAGGAGATGACACTGATCAATATTTATGGTGCGATTGTAGGGCAGAAGAAATTATTTCAAACATTAAAAGGAGAGGTTCTGAGATTTGTGGGAGGGTAGGTAGTGGTAGGGGGAGATTTTAATCTTGCCCCAGATGCAAGGTTAGACCATTCGACAGGAGGAGGGCAGCAGAGTGGTCCTGGGCAGAAGGCATTGTTGCAATTTATGAAGGGGTTGGAAGTGGTGGATTGTTGGAGGTTGCTACATGGGGTGCAGCGGAATTACACCTTTTACTCGCATGGAGCGCAGACATATTCTTGTTTAGATGGGTTGTGGGTGGGTGCATCGCAGTGGATGACATATGGTGGAGGCGGCTGAGATAGAGACCATTTGTGTTTCTGATTATGCGCCAATGTGGAACTGGGCTGGGTCACTGCAGGCGACAAGGAGTCTGGAGACTTAATGAGTCACTGCTAGGTGATGAGAAAGTGAAGGAAGATATTAAGCTTAATATTCAAGAGTTCCATCGCTTTAATGATAATGGGGAAGTAACTGACGGGGTGTTATGGGATGCGTTGAAGGTAGTGGTGGGGGGGGGGGCCTTGATTAAGTGGGGATCACGCAAGAAAAGGGAAAAAGGACAACACTCGCTAACTTTGCATAAGAGGTTATTACACTTAGAAAAGCTGCACAAACGAAACTCTACATCACAGATATGGGAAGACCTTAAACAAGTGAGAGAGGAAATAGCACAATTGCAGATGGCAGACGTTGATTTCATGAGAGCTAAGCTAAAGCAGCAATATTTAGAGTTCGCCAATAAATCAAGTGCAATGTTGGCCCGTTATTTACGGGCAAGGAGAGGGCGCTCCCTTATCCAAAAGTTGAAAGATGGTGGGGGAGGTTGGCACTATGCTGATTCAGATATTGGAAAATGCTTTGTGCAATATTACCAAGATTTATATAGTGCCTCTGAGGGTGCATCGGCTGCAGATATAGCTAATTATTTGGATCAGGTTCCATTACAATGATTGGATGAATCTGAAAGGGCTCAGCTTGGGGAATCTATTAGACTAGGGGAGGTACAGGGGGTGATAAAAAGGCTTCCTAATGGTAAGGCCCCAGATTAGATGGATACTCCGCACTGCACTGGCTCCCAATCAAACAACAGATCATCTCCAAAATCTGCACCTTTGTCCACAAAATTATCTATGGCATAGTCCCAGGATACATGACAGACCATAGATCTACCAACCAGAAACAGAATCAGATCATCACGATCATATCTAAACTTACATTACCCAAATTGCAAAGGACTTAAATACAAAACAACTTACACATCCAGCTTCGCCTACGTAAGCGTACAACTATGGAATAGATTCCCGAAAGCTGTAAAAATAATCCATGACCATCTAAACTTCAGAAAATCACTAAAAACCAACCTCTTCAAAAAGGCTTACCCCACCAATCCAACATAAATCCCCACACCCAGCAACACAGCACAACCAATGATCGTACTGGACAATATACAATTACTACTACTACTATTTAGCATTTCTATAGCGCTACAAGGCATACGCAGCGCTGTACAAACATAGAAGAAAGACAGTCCCTGCTCAAAGAGCTTACAATCTAATAGACAAAAAAAACTAAATAAAGTAAGCAAATCAAATCAATTAATGTGAACGGGAAGGAAGAGAGGAGGGTAGGTGGAGGCGAGTGGTTACAAGTGGTTACGAGTCAAAAGCAATGTTAAAGAGGTGGGTTTTCAGTCTAGATTTAAAGGTGGCCAAGGATGGGGCAAGACGTAGGGGCTCAGGAAGTTTATTCCAGGCGTAGGGTGCAGCGAGACAGAAGGCGCGAAGTCTGGAGTTGGCAGTAGTGGAGAAGGGAACAGATAAGAAGGATTTATCCATGGAGCGGAGTGCACGGGAAGGGGTGTAGGGAAGGACGAGTGTGGAGAGATACTGGGGAGCAGCAGAGTGAGTACATTTATAGGTTAGTAGAAGAAGTTTGAACAGGATGCGAAAACGGATAGGGAGCCAGTGAAGGGTCTTGAGGAGAGGGGTAGTATGAGTAAAGCGACCCTGGCGGAAGATGAGACGGGCAGCAGAGTTTTGAACTGACTGGAGAGGGGAGAGGTGACTAAGTGGGAGGCCAGCAAGAAGCAGATTGCAGTAGTCTAAACGAGAGGTGACAAGGGTGTGGATGAGGGTTTTGGTAGAGTGCTCGGAAAGAAAGGGGCGGATTTTACGGATGTTGTAAAGAAAGAAACGACAGGTCTTGGCGGTCTGCTGGATATGAGCAGAGAAGGAGAGAGAAGAGTCAAAGATGACCCCAAGGTTTCGAGCTGAGGAGACAGGGAGAATGAGAGAGCCATCAACAGAAATAGAAAACGGGGGGAGCGGGGAGGTGGGTTTGGGGGGGAAAATGAGAAGCTCGGTTTTGGTCATATTTAATTTCAGGTGGCGTTGAGACATCCAGGCAGCAATGTCAGACAAGCACGCTGAAACTTTGGTTTGGATGCAAGGTGAGATATCAGGGGTAGAAAGGTAGATTTGGGAGTCATCAGCATAGAGGTGGTAGGAAAAGCCATGGGATGAGATTAATGAACCAAGGGAAGAAGTGTAGATAGAAAAGAGGAGGGGACCAAGAACAGAACCCTGAGGTACGCCGACAGGCAGAGGGATAGAAGTAGAAGAGGATCCACCAGAGTGAACACTAAAGGTGCGGAGGGAGAGGTAGGAAGAGAACCAGGAAAGGACAGAGCCCTGGAATCCAAGTGAGGACAGGGTATCGAGAAGTATGCTGTGATCGACAGTGTCAAAAGCAGCAGAAAGATCAAGAAGAATGAGGATGGAATATTGACCTCTGGATTTAGCCAGTAATAGGTAATTGGAGACTTTAGTAAGCGCAGTTTCGGTTGAGTGGAGAGGGCGAAAACCAGATTGTAATGGGTCAAGAATAGCATGTGAGGAGAGAAAATCAAGGCAGCGGCGGTGAACAGCACGCTCAAGTAATTTGGAGAGAAAAGGAAGGAGGGAGATGGGTCGGTAATTAGAGGGACAAGTAGGGTCAAGTGAAGGCTTCTTAAGGAGAGGTGTGACCACAGCATGTTTAAAGGCAGCAGGGACAGTCGCAGTGGAAAGTGAGAGGTTGAGAATGTGACAGATAAAAGGAATAAGAGTAGGAGAGATGGCATTAAGAAGGTGGGTGGGAATGGGATCAGAGGAACAGGTGGTACATTTTGAGGAAGAAAGGAGAAGTGTAGTTTCTCAATAGTAACTTCAGGAAAGGAGGAAAGGGAATGAGGGGAAGGAGAGAGAGGGGAACGGACTAGTGGAGGGAGAGCTGGTGAGGTAGAGAAAGCAAGGTTTATCTTTTGAACCTTGTTGTGAAAGAATTCAGCAAGGGTCTGAGGAGATAATGAAGGGGGAGTTGGGGGAGGGGGCACCTTGAGGAGAGAGTTCAATGTGGTGAAGAGAAGTCGAGGATTAGAGCCAAGAGAGTTGGTCAGTTGGATATAATAATCCTGTTTGGCACGTAAAAGAGCAGATTGGAAGGAGGTCAGCATGAACTTAAAGTGTAAGAAATCAGCAAGGGCCCGAGATTTCCGCCAGAGGCGTTCGGCGGAGCGGGTACAGGAACGTAGGTAGCGGATATTAGAAGTCAGCCAAGGTTGGGGTTTTGTACGCCTTACAGGGCGGGTCATCAAAGGTGCAAGAGTGTCTAAGGCAGAGGATAGAGTATTGTTGTAAGAAGAAACAGCCTCGTTGACAGACGTGGATGGTGCCACAGTAGAGAGGAGGTTTGAAACATGGGAGGATAGAGATGAAGGGTCAATGTCGTGAAGATTCCTAGATAAATTAGATAGGATAGGACGGGACTGGGAGGGAGGAGATTTAAGTGTGAAAGTTATAAGATGGTGATCAGAGAGGGGAAGATCGGAGGCAAGGAAACTAGAGGGTGAACAGTTGGAGGAGAAGATGAGATCAAGACAGTGACCATTTTGATGAGTGGGGGAGGTGGAGTATAGTTGGAGATTAAAGGAGGACGTTAAAGCGAGTAACTTGGAAATATAAGAGTTGGAAGGATCATTAGCAGGAATATTAAGTCACCAAGGATGAGAGAGGGGGAGGAAGGATCATGGAAGAAGGCAAGCCAGGCATCAAAGTCACTGAGAAAGGATGAAAGGGACTTATCAGGGGGACGATAAATGACCGCTATTCGAAGAGGCAGAGGAGAGAAAAGGCGGATAGAGTGGACTTCAAAGGAGGAAAAACAGTGAGATTGAGGTGGAAGAAGGGGTTGAAATCTGGAGGAGGGAGAGAGAAGTAGTCCAACACCGCCCCCACGGCCAGCAGGGCGAGGAGTATGTGAAAATAGATAACCGCCATGGCACAGGGCTGCGACTGAAGCAGAGTCATCAGGGCAGAGCCAGGTTTCTGTTATGGCGAGCAGATGGAGGTGACGCGAGATAAAGAGGTCCTGGATATAGGGGAGTTTGTTACAGATAGAGCGGGCATTCCATAGGGCGCAAGAGAAGGGCAGAGAAGAGGAGGGGAGTAGAGGAATAGAGATGAGGTTAGAGAGGTCACGGTGAGATCTGTAGAGTTTGGATAATAGTTGGTGAGGAGGGCCAGGATTGGGATTGATGTCACCAGCTGAGAGTAAGAGAAGGAGTAAAAGAGAGCGGAGGAGAGTAGGAGAGGTGTGGCCACGAAGGCGTCGAAGGCGAGAGGTATTTAGGTGGAATGGGGAAGGCAAAATGGAGGGAAGAAAGAGACGGAGATTAAAAGCCAAAAAGGAGGAAGAGGGTAGGAGAGAAGGTGAGGTGATGAAGTCAATGGATGGGAAGTGAGTTCCTGTAGCGGAGAGAGGTAGGGGGTGAGGGAAAAGATTAGGAAGGGACAGAGCTAGAACACACCTACCTCATTTGACCACAATACAACCTTGTATTTGTTATCAACCGACTGGCAAACGCCTTTACGGTATTATGTAAGCCACATTGAGCCTGCAAATAGGTGGGAAAATGTGGGGTACAAATGTAACGAATAAATAAAAAAATACTCAGTGAGGTTTTACAAGTGTTTTGTGGAGGAGCTGGGAGATTTATTGGTGCGAGTGGGTAATGGCGTTTTGGAGGGCAATGGGCTCCCGGTATCCATGTCTGAGGCTGGGGTAACGGTCCTGCCTAAACCTGGGAAAGACCCCACTGTTTGTGGTTCATATAGACCTATTTCACTTCTGAATGTGGACGCAAAGATAGCGGCTAAGATCCTGGCTAACAGATTCATACAGATCAATCTGGATTTATCCCAAAGAGGCAGGTAGGGAATAACATAAAGCGTACTCTTCATTTAATATGGGAGGCACAAAGATCCCGGTCTAGTACAGCTATGTTAGCCATAGACGCAGAAAAGGCCTTTAACTGGGTCAGTTGTGGGTTTTTGCGAGCAGTGATGAATCGCACGGACCTTGGAGATAATTTTGGTACCTGGCTGGCAGCCTTATATGCAGATCCGAAGGCATGCCTTAATATTAATGGAGGATATACATATTTTTTTCCAATTTGTAGGGGGACTAGGCAGGGATGTCCCTTGTCGCCCCTTCTATTTGCACTGTACATAGAGCCATTAGCATTGATACGTCAACATCCAAATCTTCAGGGTATTAGGGTTGGGGGGATGGAACATCGTATTGCGCTGTTTGTGGATGATGTGCTACTTTATGTGGTGGATCCACATTGTTGGAGATCCTTAGGGAATTTGAAAGATATGTTGGTTTAAAGGTTAATATGGATAAAGGTGAGCTATTGGGGATTTCTCTAACCCACATGGAAGAGAGTAGATTGAGAGCACTGTTTGCTTTCAAATGGGCCAAGAATCACATTTGATATTTGGGGCTTCAGATTCCCAGGGATCTGAAAACGGTGTACAGTTTAAATTCGGGTGGAGTTATTCCGATGGAAGGGGTTGTGGCTTTCCTGGTGGGGGTGCATGGCAGTTGTGAAGATGAATGTGCTGCCTAGATTGTTATTTCTGTTTCAGTCACTGCCAGTGGTGGTTCCGAGGCGGACACTTAAACAACTGCAGGGTTTTCTGTCACAGTTTATTTGTGAGGGCAGACATCCCCATTTGGCAGGACGTGTATTGTGGGGGACTCCTGAGAGGGGGGTACAGTGGTGCCCAATATTGAGTGGTATTATTTTGCTGCCCAACTGCGGATGATTATAGACTGGGAGAGGGGGAAAACAAAGCCAGCTAGTCAGGCGGAGCAGTCGTATAGCCCTCATAGGCCAATGATTTCCTACTTGTGGACTACTGAAGGAGTGGGAGTGATTTTGGCTGGGATATAAAATCCGTTTGTGAGGCATCTGGTGGAACTGTGGGGAGATGGCGGCTGACTAGAAGGGTCATGAAGCTACTGCCTCTCCAGAGATCCCACTGAAATCGGACCGAATTTGAACAGATTGAGACCATTCGACCGTTAGACTGAACCCAAATACTGCCGCCGGGTTCAGGGTATCACTATTACACCAGTGGGCTTCACCGGCGCGAATCGACACCTGAGGAACCAGAAGCGGCCCGAGGTTCCCTCCTGATTCGTGGCTCTAACACTGCCCGACAGACCCTGCCTCATGGCTGCAACATTGTCTGATTGGCCCTGACTTTCATCATACCCAAACGGTGCCCAACCGACCTAACTTCCAGTGGGCTTCCCCCGCAGCGAACTGACACCAGAGGAACCAGAAGCGGCCCGAAGTTCCCTCCTGACTCGTGGCCCTAGCGCTGCCTCGTGGCTGCAACGTTATCTGATCGGCCCTGACTTCAATCATAACTTAAAGCTGCCAGACTGACCTAACTTCCAGTGGGCTTCCGCCGCAGCGAATCGACACCAGAGGAACCAGAAGCGGTCTAAGGTTACTCTCCACACCAGAAATCTCAGCTGAAATCCAGGCCAAAGTATCAGCCTGCCTGTCTGACATTACTGCCTGGATGTCTCAGCGCCATCTGAAACTAAACATGACCAAGACTGAGCTTCTTATCTTTTCCCCTAAACCAACCTCTCCTCCTCCCCCATTCTCTATTTCTGTGGATAACACTCTCATCCTTCCTGTCTCATCAGCTCGTAACCTTGGGATCATCTTCGACTCCTCCCTCTCTCCTTCTCTGCACATATTCAACAGACTGCTAAAACCTGTCGTTTCTTTCTCTATAATATCAGAAAAATTCGCCCTTTCCTTTCTGAGCACACTACCAGAACCCTCATCCACGCTCTTATCACCTCTCGCTTAGACTATTGCAACTTGCTTCTCACAGGTCACCCACTTAGCCATCTCTCTCCTCTTCAATCTGTTCAAAATTCTGCTGCACAACTAATATTCCGCCAGTGTCGTTATGCTCATATTAGCCCTCTCCTCAAGTCACTTCATTGGCTTCCTATCCGTTTCTGCATACAGTTCAAACTCCTCTTATTGACCTATAAGTGCATTCACTCTGCAGCTCCTCAGTACCTCTCCACTCTCATCTCTCCCTACATTCCTCCCCGGGAACTCCGTTCACTGGGTAAATCTCTCTTATCTGCACCCTTCTCCTCCACCGCTAACTCCAGACTCTGTTCCTTTTATCTTGCTGCACCATATGCCTGGAATAGACTTCCTGAGCCCATACGTCAAGCTCCATCTCTGGCCGTCTTCAGATCTAAGCTAAAAGCTCACCATTTTGATGCTGCTTTTAACTCCTAATCCTTATTCACTTGTTCAGAACCCTTATTTTATCATCCTCACTTTAGTATTCCCTTATCTCTTGTTTGTCCTGTTTGTCTATCCTAATTAGATTGTAAGCTCTGTCGAGCAGGCACTGTCTCTTCATGTTCAAGTATACAGCGCTGCGTACGTCTAGTAGCACTATAGAAATGATAAGTAGTAGTAGTAGTTCCCTCATGACTCGTGGCCCTAACGCAGCCTGACAGACCCTGCCTTGTGGCTGCAACATTGTCTGATTGAACCTGACTTCCACCATACCCAAACGCTACCCGACTGATCCAACTTACATCGCGACCAGGTGGCTGATCTCACCTGGAATCGGGAGTGTGAGTGGACCATTTGGACCATCGGATACGAACTTGAATATTGACGCTGTGATCAGGACATTACCAGTTACCAGTGGGCCCCTTGAAGCAATTCTACACTAGAAATATGTATGTATGTATTTATTTATTACATTTGTACCCCGCTCTTTCCCATTCAAAGCAGGTTCAATGCGGCTTACATAGTAATAGGGATTACAGGTTATTGATAGTGAAACTTGATAGGGAAAATATAAGTTAAATAAAGCAGAATAATAGGTGGGTAGGGATGTGCAAGTGTTTGGGTAAATGGGTTCATAGGATTAGTTTGGTTAATTTGAGTAGGTTCCCTCCTACCTCGTGGTTGTAACGCTGCTCAACCGACCTAAACTACTTGAATATCGCCGCCCGGATAAGAGCATTACTAGTTAACAACGGGCTCCCCCGTAGCGGATCGGCACCAGAAATCGGCTGAGGTTCCTTCCTACCTAGTAGCTGTAGTGATGCTCCACCGTCCCTGACTACCTGAATATCATCGCAAAGATCAGGACATCACCACTTTCCAAAAGGCTCCCTCAGAACGTTTTGGCACTAGAAACTGCCGAGGTTCCTTCTTGCCTCGTGATTGCAACACTGCTCAATTGGCCCAATCTCCTACCGCACCCAGACGCTACCCAACTGAACCTGACTCCCATCGTGTTTAGAGTCATAATATTCAGATCCTGAAATATGGGCCATTGGTAGAAAAAGTTATGAAATTGTGCAGAAGTGGCTCAAACAGAAGTAAAGCCTCAATAAGGTATTTTATGGCCCTTGAAGTTCCCAGGAGAGGAGCTGATTTGCCCTGCACGGCTATCAACTGTTCTGCCCTGCACTGCTGACAACTGAATTGCCCTGCACTTTGCCCTGCACTGCCTGCTCTTTTGATAACTGAATTGCCCTGCATTGCTTCAACTATTTTACCCTGTACTGCTGACAACTGTTCTGCCCTGAACTGCTGACACCTGTTTTGCCTTCACTGTTGATAACTGAATTGTCCTGCATTGCTTCAACTATTATGCACTTCATAATACAGTTGAACATATAATATTTAAAATGATATATACTTTAATGTAGACAGTTATGTCTTGCTGAAACCATTTTATGCAGCCATGTTTACTTAACTCAAATCTATTGTCTACTATTCATTATATACAACTTCCTTTACGTTTGTTCCTTCTACAGCAAACTGCTGTTCTACTCTTGTTCTGTCCTCCGACAGCCTCGCACTAGTTTATAATGTGATCCTAAAATGTGTGTAATGCCTTTACTGTTATTCTCAGTCCCAAGGACTATCATTGCTGCAGTTTCCCCACTGGAAAAATACATGAGCAATACACTGTGGGTAATGTAGTTCACAGGCAGTGCAACCACACTTGTTTGGCTGTGTAAGAACTGCTATCACTGGTTGTGAGGCTGCTCAGACCTTCTCTCTCTCTGCCAAGCTTGGCTCTTTTGTCTTCCTGTTCAGTCTTACTATTTGTCCTCAGAGGTCAGCCAGGTATGACCTTTCCTTCCTATCTCTAGGACTACCCCTTGCTATCCGATAGCAGGCTCTGTCCCCATTGGTCTCTATCTGCTCCTCCCTGTGTGAAGCCCCACCACTTCTTTGTCCTTTCAGCCACGTGGAGCTTCTTCCTCCATTATAGCCAGGGACATGGAGCCAACACTATCTCGCTCCAGACAGCTCTGTCCTGCTGAAAATCCCTGTAACGAACCTGGATTTTTTACCCTGTAAATATCTTCTTCCAAATGAGATATCGCACATTGCAGTCACCCAGCTTTGGACTATTTCTACCTGTTCAACTACTTTCCCCTCCCCCTGCAATACAACTACCTCTCTTCAGATCTCCACCTCCCACAGCCTCCAGATTAAGAAGTCTCTGTATCCTGAACATCTATCTGTGAGTAAATTATCTGTGATTTATTCAATAAAAGAGACTTTATAAAATAATAGAGACTTCAGGTGATTGCTGCGCCAGGGTTATGCTCCATGATATTGGGGCTTCTAATTACCAAGCTCCAAGAGTCATGACAACTCTATTATATTAACTACTCTCCAGTTGCCCCTTTACAGTTAACCACAAAATCCTGCCTTCACAAACCAATCAAAATGATTTTCCTAAAATTACTCATAGTCATTCATTCTCTAGCTCTTATTCATGCAACCTCTAAAGCCCTACCAACGGAAATTAACATCATACCAGTTCTTTATTACCATAGAAGAACAAACAAGCCTATCATTCCTTCAAGAATTGCCCACAATCAGCAAAACCCTTCAATTCCCAACCAACCACCACAAAAAAACAACTGCAGTCTCATCTAAAGCATAAGACAACTTTACAAACACCACAGCATCAAAAACGCATAATGTAACCAAAATCAAAGTTCAAAATACTAGACAAATCATAAATATCCAGCCATCATCCCATACAACAGATTCTTACTTACCGGTCCGAGTAGGATACATCAATGCCAGATCAGCAGTTAACAAAGCTGAAATTATCACTGACTGGATTAAGTCTGCCAATTTAGACCTACTCTTCATCACAGAAACGTGGATCCATGATTCTAAAGATCCCATCATACTTGACCTCTGCCCTCCTGAATACACTGGCCTAGAAAGGAGAAAACTGGAGGAGGTATAGCATTAATCTTCATTCCCCTAATTACAAAACTGATGGAAAACAGAGTGACTTCGCAGCTCAATGAGTATATTCAAATGTTCTCCATCCTGCATGAATCACAATCGGGCTTCCGTTCGGCCCACAGCACAGAAACGGTTTCTAGGTGGGGGATTGCCAGATTGAGAAGGGAGGGGAGATGCCATCATGTCAGACTATGGGGGAGGGCAGGGTAGGGTGGATGCTGGGCTACAAGAAGGAATGGAGGGGTAGGGAAGGGCAGTGGCTCTCAGTAGAAAAAGGAAAACATGGTTAGAAAATTATTTATCATTTGGATTAAATCATAGAGGATAAAAATGTTAACAGTTGTATTCATTCATTGTCTTAAATTCCTCTTGGATTACGGAATGTTTGTATAGACTGGATAAAGGTTGAGGAGGGGTTACATTTATTTATTTATTGCATTTGTACCTCACATTTTCCCACCTATTTGCAGGCTCAATGTGGCTTACAGAGCCCTGTTCTGGCATTGCCATTCCAGGATTTCAGAAACATTTGGTGGTGCAAAAGATTAGGGATGGTAAGGAAGTTCTGAGCAGGTAGGTATAGATTAGGGATGGTAAGAGAGATCTGAGCAGGTAGGTATGACTTTCGGCCTGGCGAGGTGGCATAGTTAAGGGTTTCCTTTGTAGGCCTGATTGAAGAGATACGTCTTCAGAGATTTACGAAAGTTAGATATGTTGTTGATTGTTTTCAGATCAGTTGGTAGTGCACTCTATATCTGTGTGCTCGTGTAAGAGAAGGTGGTCGCATGTATAAGCTTGTATTTTAGTCCTTTACAGCTGGGGAAGTGTAGTTTAAGAAATTTGCGGGAAGATCTTTTGGCATTTCTGGGAGGCAGGTCTACGAGGTTTTGCATGTAGGTCGGGGCGTCACCGTGGATGATTTTGTGTACAATCGTGCAGATCTTGAATGCGGTACGCAGTGCCGTAGCAAGGGTCCCTGACACCCGGGGCGGGTCGCCGCTGTGCACCCCCCCCCCGGGTGCAGCACGGGCACGGCACCCCCCCCTCCGGAGCGCACCCCCCCCCTGAAACGCACCCTCCCCCCCGAAACGCACCCTTACCTTGCAGCGGGGGGCAGGCGGGAGGGCCGATCCGCCCCCAGTGCACGTCACTGGGAGCTGTGTCGGCTCTGCTGCTTCCCTGCTTTCTTTGCCCCGGAACAGGAAGTAACCTGTTCCGGGGCAGAAAGAGCAGGGAACCAGCGAGCCGACACCCCCCCAGTGGCCTGCACCCGGGGCGGACCGCCCCACCGCCCCCCTTCCTACGCCACTGGCGGTACGTTCCTTAAGTGGGAGCCATTGGAGCTTCTCTCTTAAGGGTTTTGCACTTTCATATTTTGTTTTTCCATATATGAGTCTGGCAGCAGTATTCTGGGCTGTTTGGAGTTTCTTGATAGTTTATTCCTTGCAGCCAGTGTATAGTGCGTTGCAATAGTCCAGGTGGCTTAGTACCATTGACTGTACCAGGTTACGGAAGTGACAGACTGAGAGATGGGTAAAGGCTGAGGGGGGTTACATGAGTGAGAGAGACAGGGTGAAGGCTGGGGGGGGGGGTTACACAAGCGAGGGTGAGACTGGGTGAACACTGGGGAGGGGATGATGTGTCATATTTTGCTGCTATTTGACAAAATGTAGCAAAATAAAAAGATATTCAATTGAGTTTGAGCTTTGTCATTGGCTGTCATTTGAGTAGTTCCACTTGCAACTTGTGCCACAGGTTCTCAATCAGCATTCCTTTCATTTTGTTAAGTGTTTGGTTTTAATTTTAATTGATGTTAATTTACTGTGTTCACTGCTGTGATACAACTGCCATTAGCAGTATATCATCTCCACTATAATAAAAAGCACCTCCAAAGTTCTGAAGCTGACTCCGTGGCTTCACTGAAGAGAAGGGTTCGTCAGATTCGTCAGTCTGTCACCATCTCTCTTGGCCCCACCCTCTCATCAAAACGTGATGACGTTGAGGGCGGGGCCGAGAGAGATGGTGACAGACTGACGAATCTGACGAACCCTTCAGTGAAGCCATGGAGTCAGCTTCACAACGTTGCAGGTGCGTTTTATTACACTACATAGCTCCCTAATTTTGCAGGTTACTTACGTCAGAAGGAGGCGGGCCTAGGCCAGGGAAGAAGAGACGTCATGGAGACTCTGCGATCAACACAACAGATCTTCCTGCCCGTGCAGCGCTTCAGAAAGAGGTGAGAGGCGCTGCTCGGGTCGGTAATAGGGAGGGGGGTCTCGGTGGAGGGGGGGAGCAGCGTAGTCAACCTCAGGGGGGGCAGCGGGGGCGGGGCACGGGGCGGAAGAATGATGGGAGGCGGAGTTAGCTTTTGCAAAACAGAAAAACAGGAAGGGAGGGGGACTGGTGCTGTTAGAATTTTGCTTTTTCGTGGGGGGGGGGGGAAGCGGCGGACAGTGGGGGGGGGGGCATGGCCATGCATACAGGACGCTCCTGATGAGCGCTCTTGCCCCCTCCCGATCCTTTTTAAATTTTTTTTATTTGATGTGTTTTCTGACACGTTTTCTTACAGCTCAACCACAGCTCTTTTGGACATATGTAATGCAACGTCCTTTTGACCAATCACAGCGCTTTTAGCTCTGCTAATGCGCTGGGATTGGCTCAAAGTTTGTTTATTTTTTCACTTTACGATTTTTCCTGGCACAGAGCTGGCCTAACGAGAGGTCCAGACCTCTCGTTAGATTTCCTGCCTTTTTCCTGCGTAAAGGCAATCGGAAAAGGTTAGTGCATCTCGTTTCAATGGGGTTTTTACACTAATTGCTCATCTGCACTCCGTTTTCGTTAGCTGCTAGCTTCCTCGGTAAAAGCCCTTTGATGCATGCAACCGCTCAAAATTTCCTGGTTGGAGGGTCGTTAAAGGTTCATTAAGCTTTGGTGCATCTGCCTCTAAGTACTTAGAGGCAGATGCAGCAACCAAACGTAAAAAAATCTAAATCGTTAAAGTCCCTAACGATTTTAAAATAACGAAACATGCACCAAAAAAAAAAGTCACACATGCTGAGATCGGTAGTGAAACGTACAATGTATCAAAGAATCACAATACACATCGTTAATCGGCCCCCAAATCATGCGCAGAGCAGCCAAGCGTTATGTTAGCTGCTCTGCGCATGCCACAAACAGTCAAAACACAGTCAAATCGCAAGCACATGGCTCCCAAATAAAAACAAAAATAAAAAAAAAGGGTCGGGAGGGGGCAAGGGCGCTCATCAGGAGCGTCCTGTACAGACGGCCTTGCCCCCCCCCCGCTGCTCCCCACTTTCCGCCGCTCCCCCACCCCGAAAAAGCAAAATTCTAGCAGCCCCTGCCCCCTCCCCACTTTCCGCCGCTCCCCCCACCCCGAAAAAGCAAACTTCTAGAAGCCCCTGCCCCCCTCCCTTCCTCACTACTCTGTCACCTCAGCTCCGCCTCCCGACATCCTCCGTCCGCGCCCCGCCCCCTTTTGGGGTCGTCGCCGCCATTCCCCTCCTCCATCGGGCCCCCCTTCCTCTTACCGGGCCCGTGCAGCGCCTCTCTCCTCTGTCCGAAGGCGCTGCACGGGCAAGAAGAACGCTGAATCAGCTGATGCCTGCCTTCGCGATGGGCGTCTTTCTCCTCCTGGGCCCGCCCCTGTCTGACGTCAGTAACCTACGTAGGTTACTGACGTCAGACAGGGGCGGGCCCAGGAGGAGAAAGACGCTCTATCGAAGCTAGGCGAAGGCAGGCATCAGCTGATTCAGCGTTCTTCTTGCCCGTGCAGCGCCTTCGGACAGAGGAGAGAGGCGCTGCACGGGCCCGGTAAGAGGAAGGGGGGCCCGATGGAGGAGGGGAATGGCGGCGACGACCCCAAAAGGGGGCGGGGCACGGACGGAGGATGTCGGGAGGCGGAGCTTAGGTGAGAGAGTAGTGAGGAAGGGAGGGGGGCAGGGGCTTCTAGAAGTTTGCTTTTTCGGGGTGGGGGGAGCGGCGGAAAGTGGGGAGCAGCGGGGGGGGGGCAAGGCCGTCCGTACAGGACGCTCCTGATGAGCGCCCTTGCCCCCTCCCGATCCTTTTTTTATTTTTATTTTTTTATGTGTTTTCTGAGGTCCTTTGGACCAATCACAGCGCTTTTAGCTCTGCTAATGCGCTGGGATTGGCTCAAAGTTTGTTTATTTTTTCACTTAACACTTTTTCCTGCCACGGAGCTGTCCTAACGAGAGGTCCAGACCTCTCGTTAGTTTTCCTGCCTTTTTCCTGCGTAAAGGCAATCGGAAAAGGTTAGTGCATGTCGTTTCAATGGGGTTTTCACACTAATTGCTCATCTCCATTCCGTTTTCGTTAGCTGCTACTGTCGTCGGAAAATAGGCTTAAGTGCATGGAAAGGATAGGAAATTCTTCCCTGAGGGCTCATTTAACGATGAAAAACGTTTAGTGCATCTACCTCTGTACTTTAAACAACACTGGATGTATGTAATCTGGAGCTGTAAAACTGTGCTGCTTTTATCCCCTCTGTCAAGCTCGCCACTCCTTTCTTGGGTTGGTGTTAAGTCTTACTTCAATAGTCTTTCTAAGAAAGTCAGGAAACCACAAGTCCATGGATGCACCAGGGGTACAACCAAATTGGATCGCGCCAAGAACTAGTGGCACGTGAGATGAAGAAGATGATGTTTAAAAAAGTAGAAGCTAAAAAATGAACGAATAAAAATAACGTGCTATTTATGCTTATTGAACTAAGAGGCAGATGCAGCAACCAAACGTAAAAAAATCTAAATCGTTAAAGTCCCTAACGATTTTAAAATAACGAAAAATGCACCAAAAAAAAAAGTCACACATGCTGAGATCGGTAGTGAAACGTACAATGTATCAAAGAATCACAATACACATCGTTAATCGGCCCC
This sequence comes from Microcaecilia unicolor, assembly GCF_901765095.1. NCBI lineage: Eukaryota > Metazoa > Chordata > Amphibia > Gymnophiona > Siphonopidae > Microcaecilia > Microcaecilia unicolor. Next base: position 146,988,213 of record NC_044041.1, on the reverse strand, counting down.
CAAATCATGCGCAGAGCAGCCAAGCGTTATGTTAGCTGCTCTGCGCATGCCACAAACAGTCACAACACAGTCAAATCGCAAGCACATGGCTCCCAAATAAAAACAAAAATAAAAAAAAGGGTCGGGAGGGGGCAAGGGCGCTCATCAGGAGCGTCCTGTACAGACGGCCTTGCCCCCCCCGCTGCTCCCCACTTTCCGCCGCTCCCCCCACCCCGAAAAAGCAAAATTCTAGCAGCCCCTGCCCCCTCCCCACTTTCCGCCGCTCCCCCCACCCCGAAAAAGCAAGCTTCTAGAAGCCCCTGCCCCCCTCCCTTCCTCACTACTCTGTCACCTGAGCTCCGCCTCCCGACATCCTCCGTCCGTGCCCCGTCCCCTTTTGGGGTCGTCGCCGCCATTCCCCTCCTCCATCGGGCCCCCCTTCCTCTTACCGGGCCCGTGCAGCGCCTCTCTCCTCTGTCCGACGGCGCTGCACGGGCAAGAAGAACGCTGAATCAGCTGATGCCTAGCTTCGATAGAGCGTCTTTCTCCTCCTGGGCCCGCCCCTGTCTGACGTCAGTAACCTACGTAGGTTACTGACGTCAGACAGGGGCGGGCCCAGGAGGAGAAAGACGCCCATCGCGAAGGCAGGCATCAGCTGATTCAGCGTTCTTCTTGCCCGTGCAGCGCCGTCGGACAGAGGAGAGAGGCGCTGCACGGGCCCGGTAAGAGGAAGGGGGGCCCGATGGAGGAGGGGAATGGCGGCGACGACCCCAAAAGGGGGCGGGGCACGGACGGAGAATGTCGGGAGGCGGAGCTCAGGTGACAGAGTAGTGAGGAAGGGAGGGGGGCAGGGGCTTCTAGAAGCTTGCTTTTTCGGGGTGGGGGGAGCGGTGGAAAGTGGGGAGCAGCGGGGGGGGGGCAAGGCCGTCCGTACAGGACGCTCCTGATGAGCGCCCTTGCCCCCTCCCGATCCTTTTTTTATTTTTATTTTTTTATGTGTTTTCTGAGGTCCTTTGGACCAATCACAGCGCTTTTAGCTCTGCTAATGCGCTGGGATTGGCTCAAAGTTTGTTTATTTTTTCACTTAACACTTTTTCCTGCCACGGAGCTGTCCTAACGAGAGGTCCAGACCTCTCGTTAGTTTTCCTGCCTTTTTCCTGCGTAAAGGCAATCGGAAAAGGTTAGTGCATGTCGTTTCAATGGGGTTTTCACACTAATTGCTCATCTCCATTCCGTTTTCGTTAGCTGCTACTGTCGTCGGAAAATAGGCTTAAGTGCATGGAAAGGATAGGAAATTCTTCCCTGAGGGCTCATTTAACGACGAAAAACGTTTAGTGCATCTACCTCTAAATGTTTCATACCATTTAGCTGCAGCCTAGGATGTTGAAGCTGTTGCTAATGCTAAGAGAGCTACGGGCAGCCGCAGTGATGGTTGTGGTGAGCAAGGCAGTTTCCGGTCTAGGGGAGCGGGTGGGTTTCCGGTGCAGCGGGAGTGCCATGGAAAAATGGCGATGGCGGCGGCGGTTGACGGGGGAGCAGCCAAGGATTTTAATGATCTTAAGTGTCAGTTCCGCACCCGCGAAGGTTTTTATCGGTTGTTGGCTGGGCCCGAGAGTCGGCGAGTGTCCGCTGGGGTGCCCGCTGGACACATCCCTTCTTCGAATGCAGTAACGGGTAGCGGTGGAGGTCCAGGAACAGGGATGATCGGGAGCTCTGGACCGGGCTCGGGTACACTGCCTCCAGTTCGTCTCTCATTGGTGCGCCTGCTGCAGGCTGATGAGGAGCCGCTGAGGGACGAACCCGACAGGATCTGCTTCAATTTGGGCCGGGAGCTGTACTTCTATTCCTGCCAGGGTACCCGCAGGGTGAGAGGAAATTATACCAGAATTACACTATAGTTTTTCTTTCTTCTTTCTCCCCCCACCCCTTTCAAAATTAGGTGTAGAATTGCATGATATGCAGTGTTTTTTGGTTTTATTTTATTAGTGTATTATGCCTAGAAGGATACCCAGTAATATGCGAAATTAATAACGAGGCTTGGAGTTACAGGCCAAGCTGTGTTAATGCATATTGTGCTTGAATTTTAAGTGCTGCTTTCATAAGTATGTTTAGGTGTGCTGTAGTGGTCTGAAGGCTAGGTGTATCTGTATATTTATCATGATGGTCTTTGCATTATTTTCCACGGGAAACTCGGGTTTTTCACTGCTTCCCTTTAGTGCCACCTGTAGGATGGTTGCTACTAGCTTTCTGTTCTCTATTAAAACTTTGCATTATTTTCCACGGGAAACTCGGGTTTTTCACTGCTTCCCTTTAGTGCCACCTGTAGGATGGTTGCTACTAGCTTTCTGTTCTCTATTAAAACTTACTACAGCATAGGCCATCTGTGCTCCAGAGCCATTGTTTATAAACTGCACTAAGTGTGACTAGAGCTATGCAATATTATCTGTCATACAGGGTATTTTGCAGACCTCAAGTACGCGAGGAGGTTCAGTGGTGACTGCCCCGATTTGACTGCCCCTATCGGATCGACCGTTCATTTGTCTATTAGATTGTCTCTTTGTTAAATTGTACAGCGCTGCGTAACCCTAATAGCGCTCTAGAAATGTTAAGTAGTAGTAGTATGTTAATTATCATCACTGTGCATGACTGAGGAGAATTCTCAGGTCTTATTGGTGGTACTTTTATGTGGTTGACTTCATTGTACAATTTATAGAACCTTCAGTAAGAAAGGGAGGGAATAGAAACACTTATACTACCAGCTGCACGTTGCACAGGATAAAAGGGCCCACTCATAGCTTCGACACTAGTACTGATGTTGGAACAAATGATAACTGAAAATCTTTCAGGTGTTATGAACACCCTGGTGCATTTATAAGTCATTACAAACCTTTTCATGGATGCACTGCAAGAGAGACTACAGAAACTAATGAAAAATTAAGAGAATTAGATATGTTAAGCATACCCTTGAAGATAAAAAGGAAATATGCTGGTAGGCCTGCATCACGGATCACTAACAGCAGAGCAGTAATTTTGTATTTGAGTTCTTTCAGTACCGTGGGATGTATACCATCCGGTCCAGGTGCTTTACTAGTCTTTAACTTGTCGATTTGGCTCATTGTATCTTCCAGGTTCACTGAGGTTTCTTTTAGGTCCTCTTCACTTTCACCCTTGAAAACCTTCTCTGGTACAGGTACATCACTTACATCTTCTTCAGTAAAATCCAAGATTGTCTCCCTGCTACGGCCCTGTTGTCCCTGAGTGCCCCTTTTACTCTATGATGATCTAACGGTCCCATGGATTCCATCACAGGCTTTCTGCTTCAGATATACCTGAAAAAGTTATTGTGAGTTTTTGCCTCTGAGGCGTCTCTTCGTATTCTCTTTTTGGTCTTTTTTAACATTCATTTAACATGTTAGTGCTTATGTTGCATCTTGTTTTCTTTATTCGGATCCTTTTTCCATATTCTAAAAGCTGTTCTTTTGGCTTTAATAGCCTAACTGTTATTTGCTCTTCTTTCCATCCTTTAGGAAGCCATCCGAACCTTTTTTAAACCCCACTAAGGTAACTGCTTTTGAGTCATTCCGTGTCAAGTGGACCAGGGGTCCCCACCTCACCATCTCAGATTTTGATGAAATTTGGTACATAGTTTCTTTATGATAGGAAACTAAGCTGTGCAAAATTGTAGTTCAAAAGACTAAAAATTGGAGGTTCTAGGGGACCTCAAGTAAAGGGTTGCAAAATGTCGCCTGAGCAAAAATGACATTTTGGGCCAACTTCCAGAAGCTGTAAAACTGGAAGTTTTAGTAGTACAAGGGGGATATTTGGAGAACCTGCACTACGTGTAGGGCTTAATGAACTGGCAAAACCCCATGTTCCTAGTCCTCTTACTTTTTGAATGGTTTAGGCTCAAACTTTGCCAAAAAACGGCAAAAATCAATTTACAGCAATGTTGAGGCTGCTGTAGTTTCTAAACTAGTTGGCCTTTCAGGTTGATTTTTGGTAGGTGTACTAAATGCACGGCTGTAATGAGGCATTCCAATTTGCAGCACTTTCCTTCAAGTGGTTGAAAAATTATAAGCGTTCAAAGTTGGTATAAAAAGCATTTTTGCCCATTTTGGGCTATCTTTGATGCCCTTGATCTCCAGTGGGACAGCTTCAATATTCTTTCTTTTAGCACCATTAGAAAGAGCAGATTTCCTTCTATCAGAATATGTAGTTTTCATTTTGGAGTCTCTTCATAATAAGGATTGCAAAAATGCCCTCAAATGTTTGCGGGCAGCAGCCTGTGATTTCTTCACTACACCCTTGATACAAGTGTAGTAAAAGTGATTCTTCTTTCAAAAAGCACCAATTTTTTAAAATAAAGAACACATTATGTTATACAACTGTAGTCAAGAAAACTAAAAAACAGGAATGTTTTTTAGGATGTGGAAGGATGAGGCCAGGTTTCATAACAGGTTTAAAGAAAACTGCAGTCAGTTAGGATGACCGACTTGGCCAATTATGATTGGTGGACCCTGTTGCAAGGCGTCTGAGTGTCTGTTGCTGGTGTTTCTTCACCCTTGCTACAGTTTGACCTCTTAGAGGCAGATGCACTAAACGTTTTTCATCGTTAAATGAGCCCTCAGGGAAGAATTTCCTATCCTTTCCATGCACTTAAGCCTATTTTCCGACGACAGTAGCAGCTAACGAAAACGGAATGGAGATGAGCAATTAGTGTGAAAACCCCATTGAAACGACATGCACTAACCTTTTCCGATTGCCTTTACGCAGGAAAAAGGCAGGAAAACTAACGAGAGGTCTGGACCTCTCGTTAGGACAGCTCTGTGCCAGGAAAAAGTGTTAATTGAAAAAATAAACAAACTTTGAGCCAATCCCAGCGCATTAGCAGAGCTAAAAGCGCTGTGATTGGTCCAAAGGACCTCAGAAAACACATAAAAAAATAAAAATAAAAAAAGGATCGGGAGGGGGCAAGGGCGCTCATCAGGAGCGTCCTGTACGGACGGCCTTGCCCCCCCCCGCTGCTCCCACTTTCCGCCGCTCCCCCCACCCCGAAAAAGCAAACTTCTAGAAGCCCCTGCCCCCCTCCCTTCCTCAGTACTCTGTCACCTGTGCTCCGCCTCCCGACATCCTCCGTCCGTGCCCCGCCCCCTTTTGGGGTCGTCGCCGCCATTCCCCTCCTCCATCGGGCCCCCCTTCCTCTTACCGGGCCCGTGCAGCGCCTCTCTCCTCTGTCCGAAGGCGCTGCACGGGCAAGAAGAACGCTGAATCAGCTGATGCCTGCCTTCGCGATGGCGCGTCTTTCTCCTCCTGGGCCCGCCCCTGTCTGACGTCAGTAACCTACGTAGGTTACTGACGTCAGACAGGGGCGGGCCCAGGAGGAGAAAGACGCGCCATCGCGAAGGCAGGCATCAGCTGATTCAGCGTTCTTCTTGCCCGTGCAGCGCCTTCGGACAGAGGAGAGAGGCGCTGCACGGGCCCGGTAAGAGGAAGGGGGGCCCGATGGAGGAGGGGAATGGCGGCGACGACCCCAAAAGGGGGCGGGGCACGGACGGAGGATGTCGGGAGGCGGAGCACAGGTGACAGAGTACTGAGGAAGGGAGGGGGCAGGGGCTTCTAGAAGTTTGCTTTTTCGGGGTGGGGGGAGCGGCGGAAAGTGGGGAGGGGGCAGGGGCTGCTAGAATTTTGCTTTTTCGGGGTGGGGGGAGCGGCGGAAAGTGGGGAGCAGCGGGGGGGGGGGGCAAGGCCGTCTGTACAGGACGCTCCTGATGAGCGCCCTTGCCCCCTCCCGACCCTTTTTTTAATTTTTGTTTTTATTTGGGAGCCATGTGCTTGCGATTTGACTGTGTTGTGACTGTTTGTGGCATGCGCAGAGCAGCTAACATAACGCTTGGCTGCTCTGCGCATGATTTGGGGGCCGATTAACGATGTGTATTGTGATTCTTTGATACATTGTACGTTTCACTACCGATCTCAGCATGTGTGACTTTTTTTTTTGGTGCATTTTTCGTTATTTTAAAATCGTTAGGGACTTTAACGATTTAGATTTTTTTACGTTTGGTTGCTGCATCTGCCTCTTAGTGAACTGTAGGCATCAAAGTAAGCCTAGCAACAGACACTCAGGAGCCAGGAGGTACCAGAAGCATACAATTGGGCAAGGAAACAAACAATTCTGCCTTGCAACAGGGTTCACCAATCATAATTGGCCAAGTCTAACTGGCTAAAGAAGTTTTCTTTAAACATTATGTTATAAAACTGTGTTCAAGTAAACTAAAAAACAGGGTGGAAACCATTGTATACATACTTCTTGTTGAAGAAACTCGCACCTGCACCGACAGGCTCATTTATATTGAATTAAATGCCACAAATGAAGATATTAATCACTTTAGACTGAAGTAAAATTTTACCCATTGAAAACCTGATTGCAAGAATAAATGCGTTTGTTGAACTGATGCTAATGGTCATCAATGGATCCAGAAAGATCAGATGAATTTCCAATTTGCTCAGTTGGCTGTTCAAGTACATCAGAGTGTCATTTACTGACATACAATAAAAATAAAGGTTTGAAATTAATTGAAGAGCTTCTGCCTGATCAACAGAAGTTGTTACAAGAGCATTCTGGTCAACTTTTCTATGCTGGATCAACTATTTGCCTTCATCATGAATCCTTACTGTTGAAAAAGTTTGAATTTTTGCAAAGAACCTGCTGTAACCCATTTTCCAAAGGTGGTCATAATGCAAAAAGGGGCTTAAGAGTGCTGGATGACACACTAGCAGCCCAGCTAAAGGCCTTAACAAGCAAAATATTTGTGCCGGGTCAGAAACTATGTCCATCTTGTCGAAAAGACGTCAGTAACAGAGCTGCTTATTCTTTATCATCATCAACAACAGCAGATGATGAACACAGTGACATTTCTGGCAAGTTGAACACAAGTTTGACATCTCTTGGTATTTCTCCATTAAAGTTCAAAAAAGTCAGCAAGCGTGATGTACGAGGCTACACCAAGCGCAAAATCAGGCGAGTGCAAAATACTTTGAGTCATCATCTTGCAGTTGCTGGTGGCTTAGACCTAAATGAGTTTGAAACTCAACCTTCTACCAGTCAGAAATGTGTCAAATGTTCTGATTATGACGACCTGCTAAACGAGTTGAAAAACAAAGTCCAAGTTTCAGCAAATCATGCAGAAAAACTGCAAATACTAACTTTAGCACCAAACAGCTGGTCTATTGAAAGAACTGCCTCAGAATTCATGGTTTCAACTAGAATGGTTAAAAAAGCAAGAAATCTGAAATCAGTTTGTGGAATTCTGGCAAAACCAGACAAGAAGAAAGGTAAAGTTTTACCAGAAGAAACAGAAAAAAAAATTCTTGGCTTTTTTGAAGATGATGAATTCAGTAGACTGTGCCCAGGGAAAAAAAGATTTTGTCTCTGTCAGAACTGGCACTGAAAAAATTCAAATGCAAAAGCGCTTGCTGCTTAGCAATCTAAAAGAAATGTATGTTGCATATCATACTCGAAATGGGCCAGAAGTGGGTTTTTCCAAATTTTGTGAGCTAAGGCCAAAATGGTGTGTCACTGTTGGCTCATCTGGTATGCATTCTGTGTGTGTTTGTGTCATTCATCAAAATGTGAAGCTTTTTTTTTTTTTTATTTGTACCCCGCAAGCTTATGCTTGCTGGAAGCCATCTGCTGAACGAAGATTACAAAGCACTGTGATGGCTAAAACTGTGTGCAATTTGGAATGCAAAGAATGCATGCTTCACAGGTGTGAAATATGTCCAGTTAAAGATGTGCTTGAAAATTACCTGACAGAAGTGTTCATTGATGCTGACCCAGGTGAAACAATCGAGTTTAAGCTGTGGGTTCATACAGATCGCACCACACTGGAGACCAAACAGATGTATGTTGATGATTTTGTATCTGAGCTTGCATTGAAAGTTTCAAACCTGTCAATTCACCATTACATTTCCAAACATCAGACACAATACTTAAAAACTGTTAAAGAAAACCTAAATCCTTGTGAAATTGTTGTTCTCTTGGACTTTGCTGAAAACTACTCCTTTATTGTCCAAGATGCTGTTCAAGGTTTCCACTGGGAAAACAGTCAAGCTACACTGCATCCATTTGTTGTGTACTTCCGTGATGTTTCAAGTGAAATTCAGTGCATAAGTGTTTGCATAATAAGTGACAGCTTGCGGCATGATGCAGTTGCTATACATGCATTCTTGGAAAAATTAATCGCGTTCTTGAAAAGCAAAATTGGAGAAATAAAATATGTAACATACTTTAGTGATGGCTCAGCTGCACAATACAAGAACTTCAAAAGCTTTGCCAACTCGTGCTATCATCAAACAGAATTTGGAATAAGTGCACAGTGGAATTTCTTTGGCACAAGCCATGGCAAGTCACCATGTGATGCCATAGGTGGTACAACAAAGCGGCTAGTTTGCAACGACCTAAAAATAGCCAAATTCTCACAGCACAAGGCTTGTTTGAATTTTGTGATCAAAAAATAAATAAAATCAAGTTCATTTTTGTTTCCAAGGATGAAATTGAATCTTCAAGATCTGCACAAGAGGAAAGATTCAGTAAAGCTTCCACAGTTGCTGGACCTCGTGAAAATCACCAGTTTAATCCCATTGACTTGAACCAAATTTCAGTCAGTAGAGTGTCAAATGATTCCTCCTCATTTGTTGTCAAACTTCGTCAGTCAGATGACCCAGTGAGTGTACCTGGCATAAATGTGTCTCAACTTCAGCCTGGGCAGTATGTTGCCTGTGTTTATGACAACAAATAGTGGATTGGCAATGTCTGTGACACATCATTTGAAGAACATGATGCCTTGGTCAACTTTATGCATCCATGCGGGCCTGCACGATCATTTCATTGGCCTAGCAGAAGAGATTCTTGTTGGATTTCTGAACAGCATATTCTAGCAGTTCTTCCAGTACCAGCAACTACAGCACTTGGACGACAGTATACATTTCCAGAAACAGCAGTGAAACTTATCAGTGAAAAATTCTTGTCACTTCAGCACTGAGGTTTTACTTGGGAACCATTAAGACACCCCCATTAGGCTTGAGAAACTAGGCAAAGACAACCAAATGAGGCTTGGGAACCTCAAGTAAGATGCTCACCTTCAGGCTTGGGAACCTGTGCCAAGTGGTTGGACTTGCCTGGCTATCGGGCGTGACCTCTTGGCGATGAGGTTGCCACTTCCTATTGAATTGGTAGTGGCGTAGCCACCATGGACCAACGCATGCTTAAAGCAACTGAGTGACTTATACAGCAATTAGAAACATCGATGGGCCCTATATCCGTTTCATCTATCATTCAACAATACTGGCCAAAAACACTTTTTTTGCAATCCTTATATGGAAAGACTCCAAATTGAAAACTACATATTCTGATAGAAGGAAATCTGCTCTTTCTAATGGTGCTAAAAGAAAGAATATTGAAGCTGTCCCACTGGAGATCAAGGGCATCAAAGATAGCCCAAAATGGGCAAAAATGCTTTTTATACCAACTTTGAACGCTTATAATTTTTCAACCACTTGAAGGAAAGTGCTGCAAATTGGAATGCCTCATTACAGCCGTGCATTTAGTACACCTACCAAAAATCAACCTGAAAGGCCAACTAGTTTAGAAACTACAGCAGCCTCAACATCGCTGTAAATTGATTTTTGCCGTTTTTTTGGCAAAGTTTGAGCCTAAACCATTCAAAAAGTAAGAGGACTAGGAACATGGGGTTTTGCCAGTTCATTAAGCCCTACACGTAGTGCAGGTTCTCCAAATATCCCCCTTGTACTATTAAAACTTCCAGTTTTACAGCTTCTGGAAGTTGGCCCAAAATATCATTTTTGCTCAGGCGACATTTTGCAACCCTTTACTTGAGGTCCCCTAGAACCTCCAATTTTTAGTCTTTTGAACTAAAGTTTTGCACAGCTTAGTTTTTTATCATAAAGAAACTATGTACCAAATTTCATCAAAATCCGAGATGGTGAGGTGGGGACGACCTTTAAAATTGGTCCACTTGACACGGAATGACTCTTTAACTACATTCTCTGGCAACGAATTCCGGCGTTTAATTACACGTTGAGTGAAGAAATATTTTCTCCGATTCATTTTAAATGTACTACTTTGTAGCTTTATTTCGTGTCCCCTAGTCCTAGTATTTTTGGAAAGAGTAAACAAGCGATTCACGTCTACCTGTTCTACTCCACTCATTATTTTATAGATCTCTAGCATATCTCTCCTCAGCCATCTTTTCTCCAAACTGAAGAGCCCTAGCCGCTTTAGCCTTTCCTCATAGGGAAGGCGTCTCATCCCTGTTAGCATTTTCGTCACCCTTCTCTGTACCTTTTCTAATTTCACTATATCTTTTTTGATATACAGTGACCAGAATTGAACATAGTATTCGAGGTGCAGTCACATCATAGAGCATAGGCGCTGATTCCGTGGGTGCTGTGGGTGCTTGAGCACCTCCAGTATTTTAGCCTGCCGGCGCCGGAACTTCTGGTTCCAACCCCAGCCAGCCCCAACCTCTTCTTCTCCCTCAACAGTCCTCTGTCCTTGCTTCCTGATGCCCAGAATTTAAAAGTCATCTTACCTAGGGAGGCCTGGAACTCGGAGGAGAGGAGGGTAGTCTGGAACTCGGAGGAGAGGGGGGGGGCTGAAAAAGGGGTAGGTGGTGTTTGGGGCGAGTTACTGGACATGGAGGTGAGAGAGGAGAAATTGCTGGACATGGAGGGGAGGGGAGAGAGGAGAAATCACTGGACATGGAAGAGAGGGCAGGGGAGAAATGAGACTTGTTGGACATTGATGGAGGGAGGGAAGGGCAGGGGAGAGAGGAGAATTCGTTGGACATGGATGAGAGGGGAGGGGAGAGAGGAGAATTGCTGGATATGAATGGAGGAGAGGGCAGGGGAGAGAGCAGAATTGCTGGATATGAATGGAGGGGGAAGAGGGAGGGGGGAAATGCACCACCTGTTAAAAAAAAATTTCAGCACCCCCCAATAATTTTGAAAAGTTGGCTCCTATACCATGGAGCGACACACAAAGGCATTATAATGTCCTTATTTTTGTTTTCCTTTCCTAATAATACCTAACATTCTATTTGCTTTCTTAGCCGCCGCCACACACTGAGCAGAATGTTTCAATGTTTCATCAACGATGACACCTAGATCCCTTTCCTGGTCGGTGACTAATAATGTGGAACCTTGCATTGCATAGCTGTAGTTTAGGTTCCACTTTCCCACATGCATCACTTTGCACTTGCTCACATTAAACATCATCAGCCATTTGGATGCCCAGTCTCCCAGTCTCATAAGGTCCTCTTGTAATTTTTCACAATCCTTTTGCGGTTTAACAACTTTGTGTCCTCAACAATTACCTCACTAGTTACTCCCTTCTCTAGATCATTTATAAATATGTTTAAAAAAACAGCAGTCCCAGCACTATCTTTCTCCATTGAGAATACTGACCATTAACCCTACTCTCTGACCAATAAATCTTCTAGATCCTATAACTATATCCCAATCATGGTTCTCCGTGGACCACGTCTCTGTGACCGCCGCAGAATCCAAGTCGGCTTCTGTCATTGTGCAGATGGTGCAGGTTGGACTTGGTGCAGCAGGATTCTTCAGTTTTTATTTTTTATTTTATTTATTTATTGCATTTGTATCCCACATTCTCCGAGGACAAGCAGGCTGCTTGTTCTCACGACTGGGTGACGTCCGCGGCAGCCCCCACCAACCGGAACAAAACTTCGCGGGCGGTCCCGCACGCAGGGCATGCCCACCGCGCATGCGCGGCCGTCTTCCCGCCCATGCGTGGCCGTTCCCGCTCAGTCTTTTCTTTTCCGCGCCTGGAGAGAGACGTGTTCACCTCTCTCTCTTCCTCAGCCCCGGAAAACCGTCGCGATGTTCGCGAACCTTCTTTTTCGTTTATTTTTGTTGCCGCGTTCCTCTTTACACTTTTTCCGAAAAAAAAAAAAGAACGCGTTGTTCTCCTTTTCCCTCGTTTTCTAGCAGGGGCGTCGCGTTGCGGCCTTGTGGCCGCGCGGTCGAGTTGTTTTTCGAGGTGTGATTTTACCGCCACCATCGACGACTTTGATTTCGCCGACGCGATTTTTCCGTCGATGTCCTCGAAGGTCCCGAGTGGATTTAAGAAGTGTGGTCGGTGCGGCCGGCCTATCTCGCAGACCGACACTCACGCTTGGTGCCTCCAGTGCCTAGGGCCGGAGCACGATACCAAGTCGTGTACTTTGTGTCTTGGTCTCCGGAAACAAACTCAAGTAGCAAGGCAAGTTCTTCGGGACCGTCTTTTTGGAACTTGCGCCGGCCCCTCGACGTCGACCTCGATGGCATCGGTATCAACGGCCGGTTCTTCGGTACCGGTATCGATGTCCGCAAAATCGGCACCGATGGCATCGACCCCAGGAGCACAGGTCCCGTCGGCCCGCCGGTCCTCCGGTGACGGCAGGGGTGAGAGGCCGCGTGAGCAATCGGCCCCGGTCACTCCCTCTACCCATGGCCCTCGGGACCGAACCCTGTCGGACCCGGTCCCTCGAGGCCGAGGGGGATCATCCTCCTCCTCCTCCATTCCACCTAGCGCCGATGACGGGCATCGCAAGAAGACAAAGAAGCACCGTCATCGGTCGCCATCGATGCATCTGGCCCCCGGCGCCGGGGAGGAGTCGACGCCGAGTAAGCGTCAGCGTCGAGAGGAGAGGTCCCCCTCTGTAGTAGAGGTACCGACGCGTCAGGGTCCCAGCACTTCGGTGCAGTCTCCTGGACCCGAGCAGCTTCCGGCACCGACGCCTCTACCGGCCCCCCCGTCTTTCCCGGCAGCGGGCCTGGACGAGTGCCTCTGAGCCATCCTTCCGGGGATCCTGGAAGGGCTGATGCGCCAGACTGTGCCGGCGGCGAGCTCTAGCCTGGTGCCGAGGCCTTCGACGCCGACGCCGCTTGCCGGTCTTGACCGCCACGCAGGTGGAGTCGACGTCGATGGAGGGAGCTTCGTCCCCGCCGGCGCGGGAGTCCACCGCTCGACGACACCGAGGCCTCGGTGCCTCGACGTCAAGCCGGGCCTGGTTGAGGACTCAGCTGCATGAGCTTATGTCCGACACCGAGGAAGAGGCCTCGTGGGGGAAGGAGGAGGACCCCAGATATTTCTCCTCAGAGGAGTCTGTGGGCCTTCCCTCCGACCCCACGCCTTCACCAGAGAGAAAGCTCTCGCCTCCTGAGAGCCTCTCCTTTGCCTCCTTTGTCAGGGATATGTCTATATGCATTCCCTTCCCCGTGGTCTCTGTGGATGAGCCGAGGGCTGAGATGCTCGAGGTCCTCGATTATCCATCACCACCTAGAGAGTCCTCCACGGTACCGTTGCACAATGTCCTCAAAGAGATACTGCTTCAGAATTGGATGAGACCATTATCTAATCCCACCATCCCCAAGAAAGCAGAGTCCCAATACAGAATCCACTCGGACCCAGAGTTAATGCGGCCCCAATTGCCTCATGACTCGGCGGTCGTGGATTCTGCTCTCAAGAGGGCACGGAGTTCGAGGGATACCGCCTCGGCGCCCCCGGGGCGGGAGTCTCGCACTCTGGACTCGTTTGGGAGGAAGGCCTACCAATCTTCCATGCTCGTGACCCGCATCCAGTCGTACCAGCTCTACACGAGCATGCACATGCGGAATAATGTGGAGCAACTGGCGGACCTGGTTGACAAGCTCCCGCCGGAGCAGTCCAGGCCTTTTCAGGAGGTGGTCAGGCAGCTGAAGGCGTGCAGAAAGTTCCTGTCCAGGGGTATATATGACACCTGTGACGTGGCATCTCGTGCTGCGGCCCAAGGTATAGTGATGCGCAGGCTCTCATGGCTGCGTGCCTCTGACCTGGACAACCGCACCCAGCAGAGACTGGCAGACTTCCCTTGCCGGGGGGATAACATTTTTGGTGAGAAGGTCGAGCAGCTGGTGGACCAACTGCATCAGCGGGAAACCGCCCTCGACAAGCTCTCCCACCGGGCGCCTTCAGCATCCACCTCAGCAGGTGGACATTTTTCCCGGGCCCGGCAGGCTGCGCCCTATGCTTTTACCAAGCGTAGGTACACCCAGCCGGCCCGAAGGCCTCGTCAGGCACAAGGACAGTCCCAGCGCGCTCGTTCTCGTCAACAGCGTGCGCCTAAGCAGCCCCCTGCGCCTCCATAGCAAAAGCCGGGGACGGGCTTTTGACTGGATCCATTGGAACATAGCCGCCATCAAAGTGTCCGTACCGGACGATCTGCCGGTCGGAGGGAGGTTGAAATTTTTTCACCAAAGGTGGCCTCTCATAACCTCCGACCAGTGGGTTCTCCAAATAGTGCGGTGCGGATACGCCCTGAATTTGGCCTCCCTGCCACCAAATTGTCCTCCGGGAGCTCAATCCTTCAGCTCCCATCACAAGCAGGTACTTGCAGAGGAACTCTCCGCCCTTCTCAGCGCCAATGCGGTCGAGCCCGTACCTCTCGGGCAGGAAGGGCAGGGATTCTATTCCAGGTACTTCCTTGTGGAAAAGAAAACAGGGGGGATGCGTCCCATCCTAGACCTGAGAGGCCTGAACAAATTCCTGGTCAAAGAAAAGTTCAGGATGCTTTCCTTGGGCACCCTTCTGCCAATGATTCAGAAAAACGATTGGCTATGTTCCCTGGATTTAAAGGACGCATACACTCACATCCCGATACTGCCAGCTCACAGACAGTATCTCAGATTCCGCCTGGGCGCACGGCACTTTCAGTATTGTGTGCTGCCCTTTGGGCTTGCCTCTGCCCCACGGGTGTTTACAAAGTGCCTCGTGGTGGTAGCGGCGTATTTACGCAAGCTGGGAGTGCACGTGTTCCCGTATCTCGACGATTGGCTGGTCAAGAACACCTCGGAGGCAGGAGCTCTCCGGTCCACGCAGTGCACTATTCAACTCCTGGAGCTGCTGGGGTTTGTGATAAATTACCCAAAGTCCCATCTCCAGCCAGCCCAGTCTCTGGAATTCATAGGAGCTCTGCTGAATACCCAGACGGCTCAGGCCTTCCTTCCCGAAGCGAGGGCCAGCAACCTCCTGTCCCTGGCTTCACGGACCAGAGCGTCTCAGCAGATCACAGCTCGGCAGATGTTGAGACTTCTGGGTCATATGGCCTCCACAGTTCATGTGACTCCCATGGCTCGTCTTCACATGAGATCTGCTCAATGGACCCTAGCTTCCCAGTGGTTTCAAGCCACCGGGAATCTAGAAGATGTCATCCGTCTCTCCACCAGTTGCCGCACTTCACTGCACTGGTGGACCATTCGGACCATTTTGACCCTGGGACGTCCATTCCAAATTCCACAGCCCACGAAAGTGCTGACGACGGATGCATCTCGCCTGGGTTGGGGAGCTCATGTCGATGGGCTCCACACCCAGGGACTGTGGTCCCTCCAGGAAAAGGATCTTCAGATCAACCTCCTGGAGCTCCGAGCGATCTGGAACGCACTGAAGGCTTTCAGAGACCGGCTGTCCTGTCAAATTATCCAAATTCGGACAGACAATCAGGTTACAATGTATTACGTCAACAAGCAGGGGGGCACCGGATCTCGCCCCTTGTGTCAGGAAGCCGTCGGGATGTGGCGTTGGGCTTGCCAATTTGGCATGCTCCTCCAAGCCACATACCTGGCAGGTGTAAACAACAGTCTGGCCGACAGACTGAGCAGAGTCATGCAACCGCACGAGTGGTCGCTCCATTCCAGAGTGGTACGCAAGATCTTCCGAGAGTGGGGCACCCCCTCGGTGGACCTTTTCGCCTCTCAGACCAACCACAAGCTGCCTCTGTTCTGTTCCAGACTTCAGGCACACGGCAGGCTAGCGTCGGATGCCTTTCTCCTTCATTGGGGGACCGGCCTCCTGTATGATTATCCTCCCATACCTTTGGTGGGGAAGACCTTACTGAAGCTCAAGCAAGACCACGGCACCATGATTCTGATAGCGCCTTTTTGGCCCCGTCAGATCTGGTTCCCTTTTCTTCTGGAGTTGTCCTCAGAAGAACCGTGGAGATTGGAGTGTTTTCTGACTCTCATTTCGCAGAACTACGGAGCGTTGCTGCACCCCAACCTTCAGTCTCTGGCTCTCACGGCCTGGATGTTGAGGGCGTAGACTTTGCTTTGTTGGGTCTGTCGGAGGGTGTCTCCCATGTCTTGCTTGCCTCTAGGAAGGATTCCACTAAAAAGAGTTACCTTTTCAAGTGGAGGAGGTTTGTCGTTTGGTGTGAGAGCAAGGCCCTAGAACCTCGTTCTTGCCCTGCACAGAACCTGCTTGAATACGTTCTGCACTTATCAGAGTCTGGCCTCAAGACCAACTCAGTAAGGAATCACCTTAGTGCGATTAGTGCTTACCATTATCGTGTGGAAGGTAAAGCCATCTCTGGAGAGCCTTTAGTCGTTCGATTCATGAGAGGCTTGCTTCTGTCAAAGCCCCCTATCAAGCCTCCTGCAGTGTCATGGGATCTCAACGTCGTCCTCACCCAGCTGATGAAACCTCCTTTTGAGCCACTGAATACCTGCCATCTGAAGTACTTGACCTGGAAGTTCATTTTCTTGCTGGCAGTTACTTCAGCTCATAGAGTCAGTGAGCTGCAAGCCTTGGTAGCTCATGCTCCTTATACCAAATTTCATCATAACAGAGTAGTACTCCGCACTCACCCTAAGTTCCTGCCAAAGGTGGTGTCGGAGTAACATCTTAACCAGTCAATTGTCTTGCCAACATTCTTTCCCAGACCGCATACCCGCCCTGCTGAACGTCAGTTGCACACATTGGACTGCAAGAGAGCATTGGCCTTCTATTTGGAGCGGACACAGCCCCACAGACAGTCCGCCCAATTGTTTGTTTCTTTCGACCCTAACAGGCTAGGGTCGCTGTCGGGAAACGCACCATCTCCAATTGGCTAGCAGATTGCATTTCCTTCACTTATGCCCAGACTGGGCTGAATGTTGAGGGTCATGTCACGGCTCATAGTGTCAGAGCCATGGCAGCGTCGGTGGCTCACTTGAAGTCAGCCACTATTGAAGAGATTTGCAAGGCTGCGACGTGGTCATCTGTCCACACATTCACATCACATTACTGCCTCCAGCAGGATACCTGACGCGACAGTAGGTTCGGGCAGTCGGTGCTGCAGAATCTGTTTGGGGTGTAAATCCAACTCCACCCTCCAAGGCCCGAATTTATTCTGGTCAGGCTGCACTCTCAGTTAGTTGTTCTTCGTAGGTCAATTTCTGTTATACCCTCGCCGTTGCGAGGTTCAATTGACCTGGGTTCTTGTTTTGAGTGAGCCTGAGAGCTAGGGATACCCCAGTCGTGAGAACAAGCAGCCTGCTTGTCCTCGGAGAAAGTGAATGATACATACCTGTAGCAGGTGTTCTCCGAGGACAGCAGGCTGATTGTTCTCACCTACCCTCCCTCCTCCCCTTTGGAGTTGCGTTTCATCTTTTTGGCTTGTTATTCAACTGAGCGGGAACGGCCACGCACGGGCGGGAAGACGGCCGCGCATGCGCGGTGGGCGTGCCCTGCGTGCGGGACCGCCCGCGAAGTTTTGTTCCGGTTGGTGGGGGCTGCCGCGGACGTCACCCAGTCGTGAGAACAATCAGCCTGCTGTCCTCGGAGAACACCTGCTACAGGTATGTATCATTCACTTTATCCCACCTCTTTGCAGGCTCATTGTGGCTTACAATTTGTCGTGGATACTGGAAATAGAAGAGAATATACATTTGGTTTTACAGAGGGTTTTGGGTTACATGGTGGTGAAATACATGGTTGTATTAAAGCAAAAGACATTATAAGACATTCCTATATATATGAAAGATTGTACAGTTACAAGTGTTGATCTTTGTGATATATCTTGTCGAAGTGATAAGTTTTCAGTAGTTTACGGAAGTTGGTCAGTTCATGGACCGTTTTTAGGTTACGTGGTAGTGCGTTCCATAGCTGCGTGCTCATATAGGAAAAGGTAGATGCGTGCATTAATTTGTATTTCAGACCTTTACAGTTGGGAGGATGAAGGTTGAGGAATGTGCGAGAAGATTTTATTGCATTCCTGGGTGGTAGTTCAATTAGGTCTGATATGTAGGCTGGGGCGTCTCCATGGATGATTGTATGGACTAGGATACAAAGTTTGAACGTGATGTGTTCTTTAAGTGGGAGCCAGTGTAGTTTTTCTCGTAGGGGTGTCGCGCTTTCATATTTTGGTTTGCCGAATATTAATCTGGCTGCCGTGTTCTGGGCTGTTTGGAGTTTTTAAAGTATTTGCTCTTTGCAGCCAGCGTATAGTGAGTTACAATAGTCCAGATGACTGAGTACTAGTGATTGTACCAGATTGCAGAAGACAGATCTTGGGAAAAATGGTTTAATTCTTTTTAGTTTCCACATTGAGTGAAACATCTTTTTAGTTATGTTTGTCGCATGATTCTCAAGTGTTAGGTGTCGATCAATGGTGACTCCAAGAATTTTTAGGGTGTCCGAAACTGGTAGGTTTAGTTTAGGTGTGTTGATGGTGGTGAATTTATTCTTATTGTATTGCGAACTGAGTACTAGGCATTGGGTTTTTTCTGCATTAAGTTTCAGCTGAAATGCATCTGCCCAGGAATTCATGATGTGTAGGCTTTGCTTGATTTCGTTGGAGATTTCCTTTAGATCTTGTTTGAATGGGATGAAGATCGTTACATCATCAGCGTATATATATGGGTTTAAGTTCTGATTCGATAGTAGTTTGGCCAAGGGTGTCGTCATTAGGTTGAATATGGTTGGTGAGAGAGGAGATCCCTGTGGAACGCCGCATTCAGGTGTCTATGTAGCTGATGTAGCCGAATTTGATGTCACTTGATAAGAGCGTGTAGTTAGGAACCCCTTAAACCAGTTGAGAACGTTGCCTCCAATGCCGAAGTATTCGAGGATGTGTAATAAGATTCCATGGTCAACCATGTCAAATGCGCTTGACATGTCGAATTGTAACAGTAGTACGTTATTCCCGTTTGCTATCAGTTGTTTGAATTTTGTCATGAGCGTAACTAATACAGTTTCAGTGCTGTGATTAGTGCGGAATCCTGACTGGGAATCGTGTAATATTGAGAATTTGTTTAGATATTCTGTGAGTTGTTTGGTCACCATACGTTCTGTTAATTTGGTAATTAATGGGATGGATGCTACTGGTCTATAGTTCGTTAGTTCGTTAATGTTTTTCTTTGCATCCTTGGGTATGGGGATGAGTAAAATGTTGCTTTTCTCCATTGGGAAGAGTCCATTTTGTAGCATAAAGTTCACGTGGTTTTGTTAGGTCCGTTATAAATTGTTGAGGGGCTGATTTCATGAGGTTGTTTGGGCATATATCTAATTTGCAATGAGATTTGGCGAATCTTTTAAGTATTTGTGAGATAAGGTCTTCCGGTAGTATTATGAATTCAGTCCAGATCCTGTCTGCTGGGTAAACTCCAGGGTCAGGGTCTAGGCATTCTAGGAGTGTGGTGTAGTTGATGGGGCTGGCAGGTATTTTGAGTCGCAGTTGTATGATTTTCTCCTTAAAGTACTTCGCCAAGTCGTCAGCTCCTGGTGTGTCTTTGCTGTTGTTGGTGACTGGAGTAGTATCTAATAATTTATTCACGAGTTGGAAGAGTTTGTGTGTGTCTTTGTAATTTGGGCCAATTTCAGTTTTGTAGTATTGTCTTTTGGTTTGTCTTGTTATGATTGTAGTTATAACCCCTCTCAAACTTACCTTTTTCCTGGTGGTCAGCTTTGCTGGCTTCTGTTTCTTTTGTCTGTCCTTTCTGAGCTGGCTCTCTCTGTGCTGGCAGCTTCCAGCAGCATGACTCTAATTGTTTCACTTTACTACAGATGTGTGTGTGGACTGAGTTAGCTCTACCTTTCTTTGGGTGTACTGGCTTCAAGTGCTTCACGGTGCTGCATTGGTGTGGGTTGGGCCTCTCTGGGTTTCAGTGTGCTCTCTGTGTTTCAGTGTGCTGCCTGGGTCTAGGGAGTGTGACATCATCAGGGAGGGCCTTGATAAGGAAGTGGTGTTGTTTCCTTCAGAGCCTTTGCAACGGTTGTGTTTGCTTTAGGTAGGGTGGTGCAGTGTGCACTTCTGACTTTGTGTCTAGTTTCCCTGCTTGCTTTTGCTAAGGTCCAGGTTAGTGTTAGTGCAGTGTGCACTGGTGTCTGTGTGTTTTGCTTTTCCCTTGTGGTTCCCCTGCTTTTCCCTCCTGGTTTTGGAAGCATTGCGTTGTGTCTAGCTTGCTAGAGTAGGGCTTAGGAAGCACCTTGTTAGTTTTGTATCTAGCTTGCCAGAGTAGTGCTTAGGAAGCACCTTGTTAGTTTTGTGTCTAGCTTGCTAGGGTAGTGCTTAGGAAGCACCTTGTTAGTTTTGTATCTAGCATGCTAGAGTAGTGCTTAGGAAGCTTGTTAGTTTTGTGTTTAGCTTGTTAGTATAGGGCTTAGGAAGTCCTTTTGTTAGTGTAGGCCTAGGAGTGCCCTGGTTAGTCCAGTTCCTTGGAGCACTGCTGTCTCTTCTGTTTCCAGTCCTGGTCCCTGTGTCATCCGGTATCCGGTAAGTCCTGCCGGCCACTCGAACCCAAGGGCTCAACCCTTGGGGGGGGGGGGGGTAGTGGCCAAGCGCAGATGAAGCTGTCCAGTGTGTTCCGGTCCGGTGTGTGTTCCAGTCTGGTGCGCTCAAGTCCAGTGTGTTCCAGTCCTGTGTCCTCCAGTCCGGGGGATTGCAGTCCAGTGTTCCAGTCCGGGGGATTGCAGTCCAGTGTTCCAGTCCGGGGGATTCCAGTCCATGTGTTCCGGTTCGCTGGGCAGTGCCTGCAGTCCCTGCCGGTGTTCTTGCCCAGTGTTGGTTCCTCGGCAGCAGCCCAAGGGCTCACGTTTGCTCAAGAGCCCGGCCCCGCGGGCTCTGAACCTGAGAACCTGACATGTCTTATATTTATATTTCCTTCGGAATTGGAGGTCACGTGATGGTTTGAGAGAGGAAGTCGCGTCTTTCTTCTCTCTGGGGCTCCCTCTTCTCCATTCCCCGAATAACGAGCGAAAACTAGACCAAAATAACCACAAAACGCGAGCTCACCTTGTGTTCCTATATGGATCCTTTTGTAACGAAAGAGACCCGGGCTTCAGCGTCGAAATCGGCGAAAAAAACCGCTGAGAAGCAACAAGGGTCGGAAGAATCCAAAATAGCGCCTAGCCCAGTCCCCGAACGCCCTCCACAATTCCACCCGTCGCAGCTCCAACAGATAACAGAAGCGGTGAGCGAGGCTTTGAAACCGGAGCTGACAAAGTTATCTGACCAGATTGCAGGTGTAGAATCGCTACTGGGAGAAACTACGAGGCGGACGGGGGAGCTCGAAGTGCGAGTGTCGGAGCTGGAGGACTCGAGTATGGGCAGATGATCATTGCTGCAAGACCTGCAGAAATCATTGCGAGCCCAGGCGAAACATCTAGATGACCTGGAAAACAGGTCCCGCAGGTCTAACCTCCGTTTGATTGGTATTCCAGAGTCAGTGTCAGATCGTGCCCTGCCCACGCAACTGGAGAGTTGGCTTAAATCTGAGTTTGCTCTCTCTGATAGCAGTGGACCGTTGTGCCTAGAGAGAGCGCACCGCCTGGGCAGGAGAACTGAAGGAGGAAACAGACCGAGAGTGGTCATAATAAAGGTTCATAACTTCTTGCACAAGAAAGAAATTTTGAGAGGCGCCAGATCCAAATGGGACTCACTCACATTTGATGGAACAGCAGTAAAAATTTTTCAGGATTAGTCTGCTGCCCTGCAGGAACGTAGGAAAGCATTTGGCCCGCTGTGTCGCCATCTGGCAGCAAAAAACCAAAGATTTATGCTACTGTATCCAGCTCAGCTCAAAGTGCTGGAGGATGAGGGCTGGAAGATGTATCACTCTCCGGAAGAGGCCCAGTCCCTGCTGCGGGACAAACCCACATCCTCCCCTGGACACAATGGCTGAAGGAAGAGTGGATGAGCCTGTAGCGGGCTATGGTGGTCTTTGATCGCAGGCGCACGGCAGCAATTGTGCTGCTGGGGCAGAGTTTACCCAGTATGGTATCACAGTTAAATGTTATGAAGTTAACTTAGATCTGTATGTTTGTGGATTTGTTGAATGGTGTGAATTATTGTAATTTAGCGTGGTAAAGATGAGTGGTTTGGAAGGAGAAAGAGTGGGGGAGGGGGGCCCCTACCATTGATTGACCGGAGCTCTCCTAGTAGATGTTGCGAAAGGAGAGGTCACAGGTGATAAGGGGGGGAGGAATTAGGGGTAGGGGGAGGAGCCTGAGGTGAGGGAGGGTAAGGGACGGGGAGGAAGGGGGGGGTTACGGAACAGAAGGGGATTGAATGCATGGGGAATGCCCTTGAGCTGTCGGGTAATGGAACAGGGAGACTCGGGTGGAGCTGGGCACCTGAGTCTTCCATACCTTTATTACAGTTTGGTAACTATGGAAACGACCTTATTCAGGAAGGGGGGGTGCTCGGACTAGATTCATAACATGGAACTTAGGGGGCATAACATCCCCTATTAAGAGGGCAAAGATTCTGCAAGCCTTAAAAGACACCATGCTGATGTGGCCTGTATCCAAGAGATGAGATTATCTCAAGAGGAGTTACAAAAGTTGAAGAGAGCATGGGTAGGTGAGGTATATGGGGCAGCGGCTGATTGAAGGAGGAGTGGAGTGGCAATTCTAGTTCGAAAGGGAGTGATGGCGAAAACACATCTGGTGGGTAGTGACCCAGAGGGGAGATATGTGGTGGTGCGTCTCTGTCTCCATCATGTGGAGTACTTAGTAGTGGCTCTATATGGGCCGAATCTCTATGGCAGATCTTTTTACGACCACCTAATCCAAATGTGCCTTTCTCATAGGTCGCTGCCGCTGCTTGTGTTGGGGGATTTTAATTTAGTGGCTGACCCCATACTTGATTGCTCGTCCCCTAGAAGGGCGACCCGGGGAGGCCCGGAGGCTAGGGCCCTATCACAGTTTATGCAGGCACTTGAGGTGGTGGACTCTTGGTGCTCCTTACACCCAGAGGAGCGAGAATACACCCATCTCTCCAGGGCCCATGGGACTTTCTCCCGCCTAGATTACATTCTGGTGGATCAGCGGGTGTTTCCCTATGTGAGTGTAGTGGAGATAGGCCCGGAAGAGATCTCGGACCACTCCATGGTATGGTTGGATTTGGAGGATCGAGACCTGGGGATTGGGGGAAGAGGGTGGAGGTTTCCCACTTATCTGGCCTCAGATCCAGCATTCAAACAACATCTGCTGGAGAGCTGGGGGGAATACTCACAATTCAACAAAGAGCACAGGGATACTCCCACACTGTTTTGGCAAGCGGCGAAAGCAGTTTTGAGGGGTGCAGTGATTGCATTCACAGTACAACGGGAGCGTAAGATCACTGGGGCGATTTTCCACTTAGAGCGTAGACTCGGGAGAGCTAGGCGCCGGTTTATGGCGGTCCCGTCGAGCCATAATAGGGAGCAGATGAAAATAGCTCAAATAGCATTAAATTCACTTTTGCATGAAAGAGCCTCGAGAGCCCTAGCGGTTAGGAAATTTCGGTTCCAGAGGTATGGGAATAAATCAGGAGCCATGTTAGCAAGGGTAGTCAAGGCTTGGGGTGGTCCTAGAGCGATAGTGGCGGTGAAAGACCGGAAAGGACTGTTTTTGTTCTTTCAAATCATGTAACGACGTTTTCATTTTCCATACTCTGTAAGCCACATTGAGCCTGCAAAAAGGTGGGAAAATGTGGGGTACAAATACAATAAATAAATAAATAAATAAAATTCAGAATGGGAGGGAAGGAGTAAAACAGGTGTTTCAGCACTTCTATAGTGAGTTGTATAAAAATCAATCCCCACCATCATTGTCGGCGGTGGCAGATTATTTGAGGAAGGCCAGGATGCCGACACTCACGGCAGCGGAGGTGGAGGACCCGAATAGGCCTATTACGGGAAAGGAACTTCAGGATATCATTAGGTCACTTCCCGCGAACTCAGCTCCAGGCCCAGATGGCTTCCCTAGTGAATTTTATAAAATCTTAAATCCGCACATAGTGGGCCCCCTACACTCGTATTTTGAGGAGGTAGTGGCACAAGGACAGTTTCCAGCTTATGCTAATGAAGCACTAATAACACTATTGTTAAAGCCGGGGAAGCCAGAGAACCAGGCTGGCTCCTTCCGGCCTATCTCCTTAATTAATGTAGATGTGAAGATCTTGGCTAAACTACTAGCTAATAGGTTGCAGGAGTGCCTACCTAGGCTCATCGGGCAGGAACAAGTGAGTTTCATGCGCAATAGGCACTCAGGAATCAACGTGCAACGTTTGTTACTGGCCCAAGCCCAAATTCAGCGTTCAGGCTGCGAAGCGATGTTGGTCAGCCTGGACGCTGAAAAAGCATTCGATAAGGTGGGTTGGGACTACATGTTTGCGGTGTTGGGACATGTGGGTGTAGGGGGTTGGACTTATGGGGCTATCCAGTCGCTATACTCAAACCCTCGAGCAGCTGTGCTAGTTAATGGATCTAGAACACAACAATTTCCTATCGCGAGGGGGACTAGGCAAGGCTGTCCCCTCTCTCCGCTTCTTTTTGTGCTTTCTATTGAACCTTTGATTAAAAGTATCCAACAGGGAGAGGGGGTGGCAGGGGTGACAGTAAGCGGAGAGAAAGTAAAGGTGTTGGCCTTCGTGGATGATTTATTGATAATATCTACGTCCCCGAGATCGGCACTGCCGGCTCTGCTCGAGGAGATAGAATGCTTTAGTGCATTGTCGGGGTTCAAAATTAATCGGGAAAAATCACGCATTATGAGGCTACCCGAGCGACTGGATGGCCCCGACCCAGACGACTTCTCGTTACAGAGGGCGAGGACAGAGATGAAGTATTTAGGCGTGTTAATCCCTAGCACATTAAGTTGTTTGTATGAGATAAATACCCAAAAGTTGCTGAAAGATACAGCGAGGAAACTTGAACAATGGCGGGGTCTTCCTATCTCTTTATCAGGGCGCATAGCATTATACAATATGATGATTATCCCTTGCTGGTCATACTTGTTTCAAACACTACCCTTACAACTCACTATCAGGGATGAGAGGTGATTGAATGGAATGTTAAGGAAATTTTTGTGGCAGGGAAAGAAGCCGAGATTCCCATTGGAAAGTATGTATGTACTGAAAAAGTATGGAGGGATGGGTCTGCAGAGTGTGAGACATTTGGGGATCGCCTGTGCTATGAAACATGTAACAGACTGGTTCCGCAACTCTGCAGATTTCTCGGCCACCACCTTGGAACTGCGGTTGTTTGCACCCACTCATTTTAGTAGTTGCCTCCACGGGAGTGGGGGGGCCTCTCCAGTGTTGCGTATCTCCAATATCTTGCCGCAAGCGCAGAGAGCCTGGAGCTGGATTTGTAGACTGCATCAATTTTCACCAAACGTCACCCCACTGCTACCAATTTGCGGGAACCCTGAATTTCCTCCTGGACTGTTATATAAAATTTTCGAGCAATGGCGAGAGCGAGGTATAATCTATCTGCACCAGATCTTAACTCGAGAAGGAAAGTTGTAATCGTTTCAGAAATTGCAGGATCGAGGGCTGCTCCGTCCTAAAACTATTTCCATTATTGGCAATTATTGCACTATACGAAGAGCCTGTCTTGAGAGGCCTTGGCTGAGGATGCGCAGGAGGAATTGCCATTGGCTTACTCGCTGGGATCACAAGAAAAAGTCCCATTGAGGTTTCACCTCCGCCATATTAAAGACACAGTTATGGAGCCAGATTTTGGTAAATATGCTGATGCCTGGAGTAGAGACTTGATGGTAGACATTTCATCAGGCCTGCTTAAAGAACATGTGTTGGCCTTATATAGAGTGTCACCTTTAACTGACCATTGGGAACTACAGTACCGTTTTGTGTTTCGGATGCATATGCCACTTCGACGGGCATTTCACATGGGGGTCTCCCCTGATGGGGCGTGCCCCAAGTGTTATGCTGAGGGAGCGACCCTGGGTCACATGTATTGGACTTGCCCTAAGGTGAAGAGTTTTTGGATGACCTTACTACAACAGGTCTCAGTCATGTGGAAGACTAGGTGGTCTTATTCACCGCTGCTGCTGTTCGGGAAGCCCTGCTTGCGAGCTCCTCGGCCAAAAGGGCTCATACTCTTAACGAGCTATTTTGGTTGCAAAAAAGTCTATCTTGGTGGATTGCCTCTCCCCAAAAGGTCCCTCGCTCCAGAACTGGCGAATGCGGATGGTGCAGCTGCTGCGAGTTGAGAGAATGATGGTAAAAGACGGAAACCCGCTTGAGTTGGACAAATTCTGCTTGAGATGGGGTCCATTTTTAGATTCTATGCCCCCAAGAGCTAAGAGTTCCCTCTTGAACATATGACTGGCTAGTGGAGCCCCGGACATTCATTTCCAGAACCAAATAATGAGTCACAGGGAGGGGGGGGGGGGAATAGGTAGATAATAATGTGCCGGACCGGGGGGTCCTGGAGGGCCATCAGAGCTCAGACCCTTCGGGACCGCCCCATTCGGATGACTGCTTTTGGATATTAAGTCTTGTTAAAAGAGGGAGGGGGGTATAAAATGATAAAAGAGTTGATGATGCTGCTTAGAGAAAGCAATGCGCGAAGTTTCTGTGATCTGTTTTGAATGTTAATTAACTGCTTGTGTTGGCTTCTTTCATAAGTCGTCAATAAAAATTATTGACATATTCCTTCGGAGTTGCTTCCAAGCGTTGAGAGTGGGATCATCTTTCTTTTTATTCCATGCACGTTCTAGTTTCCTAACTTGTGTTTTGAGTTTTTTCAGTTCTTCATTGAACCATGGTATTGAGTTCTTTCTGTGCGAGGTTCTGGTTTGGATTGGGGCAATGTTGTCTAATATTAATTTACATCTGTTATCCCAATCTGAGAGGAATTGGATTATGTCTGTCTATATTGTCCACTGTCGATGTAGATTTGTTGCCAGAATTTAACTGGATCTATTTTTCCTCTTGTGGTGTAGGTTTTTCGTGTTTTTGTGTTAAGTAAGTCTTTCATTCTCCATTGGAGGGTGATATTTGCTTTGTAATGGTCTGACCACAGTGTAGGTGACCAATTAGTGTTTGTTAGTGTAACAGTTGCTTTGTGGTCAAATTTGTGTGTTATGATATCTAGTGTGTGACCTTTTTTGTGTCTTGGTTGTGTATTTTGTCCTTGTAGATCCCATAGTTGTACGAACTCTTTACAGTCTTGGGTACTTGTTATGGTGAGATCTTCCAGGTGTAGGTTAATATCTCCTATTATGATGAGGTTAGAGGAAGAGATACTGGTGTTCGAGATGAAGTCCATGAAGTGTGTTTGGCAGTCGCGCCAGTTGCCTGGTGGTCTGTAAAATATGACTGCGTTAAAGTGCTCCTGCAATTTTGGGTGGCTCATACTTATGGAAGCGATTTCAAGTTGTGGCAGTATGGATTCAGCTGTGTTTGTGATGTTGAACTCCGATTTGTATATTATGGCTATTCCTCTTCCTCTTTTTTCGTTTAGGTGTGACTCCCCAAAGTGCACTCCATAGGCTTCAACCCAGAGGTAGAGTCCCTTGGCCGGAGTTGACTCCCAGGGATCAATCCGTAGACTTTTACCCTGGTTGAGC
Source organism: Microcaecilia unicolor (assembly GCF_901765095.1). Lineage (NCBI taxonomy): Eukaryota > Metazoa > Chordata > Amphibia > Gymnophiona > Siphonopidae > Microcaecilia > Microcaecilia unicolor. The sequence goes on along the minus strand of NC_044041.1, from coordinate 146,960,555 downwards.
TTGGAGGGATCCAGTCCTTCATAGCTCTGAGCTACTTCAGTGTGGCTGGTGTGAGTGCTATTTTATTTTCCTTCTGGACTCCCTCTTCCCCCCTCCATCTCTTTCCTCAGACTGGTGAATAGGCAGGAGATCCCAAGAGTGGGAAGCACACTGGGGCTGGATTCTGTGTCGGTCAGGGAAAGGAAAAAATACTAGGTGGCAGGCACTGCGAGGCTTTTCTGGATCTAGAATTTGTTTCCCATACTACAGGCATTGCATTCAAGGCTCTCTAGATGTTACTCTTTTTTTTTTCCCTTTTCTATAATGGTATCTGGTGTCTTACCTTTCTCAGGGTTATTAATGACTTTGGGGCTCTTCTCACCCATCCCCAGCAAATTTAATTTAAAGCCCTCCTTAGTACTTTAGCTAGTCTGTTACTGAAGACAGTTTGTCCCTTCTTTGAAAGATGGACACCATTCTCTGCTTAGTAGCTCTTGGAAATCTTCCTATGGTCTAGGAAAACTGAAGCATTCGCATTGACACCATCCATGCAGCCTCACATTCAGCTCTAGGATATGAGCTTCCTTCATTCCTGGACTTCATATCTAGTTGGCAGATAGGCGCCACAGTACCCCTCAGAAGAGAATCACTGACTACCACTACCTTTTGCTTCTTATTGGCCACGATCCATACAGCCCAGATTTAGCGCCATGTGATTTCTATCTTTTTCCAAAATGGAAACATTCTTTGGGGGCATCTGTAAGCAACTGGTTGAAGAAACAAGATGTTCAGGTCTTTCACGACAGATTTCAAAAACCTGTCCATCATGGCAGAAATGTCTGGCGAATGGTGGCCACTATGTAGAAAAATAAATAATGTATTAAAAGAATAAGTTTCAAGCATTATTTTTAATTCATTTCATATCTTCCTTTAAACCAGTGGTTCCCAAACCTGGGCCTGAAGGCACCCCAGCCAGTTAGGTTTGCAAGATATCCACAATGCCTGGAGGCACCCCAGCCAGTCAGGTTTTCAGGTCAGGTTTTCAGGATATCCATAATGAATATTCATGAGAGAGTTGCATACACTGCCTCCACTATATGCAAATCCACCTCATGAATATTCATTGTGGTTATCCTGAAAACCTGACTAGCTGAGGGTGCCTCTAGGGTCAGGTTAGGAACCATTGATTTAAACAAAAGTTATGGAAGTGGAGGCATTACTTTTCATTTAACCTCGTGCTCACATTGTGTGTGTATATATATGTGTGTGTATATATATATATATCCACACACATGTACATATATATATATGGATATAGAGGGAGATTATTTATTTTGCTGTCCTCCTGACAGCACCCAGAACGGTTCTTACGCCAGGTAACCCTATTGCATAATTTGTGGTGTGCTGCTCTCTTATTCTCCTAGGCAGTAAATATTTTCCATCCTACGTTCTTTAATATCCTTAGACTATTCCAGAAGAGTGGGTGTTACGACCATCGATCACCAAGTGCAGAATTGTGGTGTGCTCAATAAGCTCCTTTTCCTTATCATCAAGCAGATGAAGCCATTACGTATGGGTTGTGTCCATCAACCAGCAGGGGGAGATAGAGAGCACTCAACTTTTCAACCGTGCCTCATGGCCAGCCAGCTCCACTGCCTCTTCAGTATTCTCTGTCTCCCCAAGCAGGGTGGCTGCAGCTTCTTCGAGCTCCAACAAAAATCTGCCTGGGGGTGGCTCCTGGCTTGCCAGTTGTTAGCCGGGGTGCTAGAGGCTATAGCAGCTTCACTTTGAAGGCACATAGGTTAGCCCTTCCCTGCCTTACCCATGCTCCCGTGGATGTGAAACATATTAGCTTGCTTTTCCCTGCCTTTCCCACTCATCTGAGCCTCTGGAGTTCTTATTACCTCTGCTTCCTCACAGCGTTAAAAAAAAAATGGAACAGAGGTTTTCCTTTGATTTCTCTATGGGACCGGAGCTGTGATACTCGGTCGGTGAGGCAAGAAGTGTTTTCTAACTCCTCCGGGGTGGGCCCGCGATCGGGGCGTTTTTGGCGCGAAACCGCCATTTGAATTTTCCTGCCGTTTTCGGCGATGGCTGCAGAGAATGTAAAGCGCTGTTCCCGGTTTGTTGGCAAGTGCAAATCAGCAGCGGGGCTCTGTAAATCGTGCTGTACAGGTGTAAGAGCGAGCATGGCGAGCGATGATTCTTCCCGCTCAGAGCTGGCAGCGGACTCCATTTTGAATTCTCCACATGGCGCGGCCCTCCGTAGAGACGGAGAGCCCTGAGCCCGGGGGGGGGGGGGGACCTCGAATTGAGGCTATTCAGGGAGCGGCTAGCCTGGACGGGATCTGGGTGCCCAGGGCGAGTTTTTTCTCCCCGATTTTGTGTTATTATTGCATAAAGCATACATGCTGAAAAGAGCCTCTCCCTCAAGGGTCGTTTGAGGCCCCTTCTATTGTTCCCCCCGGTGGTTCTGGCCGGGGACTGCCCGCTGAGGCTATTTTCCCTGATATTTGGCAAAAAGAAAAGCGTTTTTTTGGTAAAAGGGCTAATCCCCTTTCAGATTGTGGTTGCACCTCCTTCCCCCCCCCCCCCCCCTGTGGTCTGGCTGTGAGGATTCGGAGAGTTCTGGCAGGCCTGTGGTCTGAGGAGCCAGAGTCTGGTGCAGAATTACCACAGGATCTGGATGATCACTCCGCAGTGAGGATTTTCCACTGTGATGAGCTGCCAGCGCTTATTTCGAGATGCCCTACAGTTCGAAAGAGCCTGACAGTGGCACAGCCTCCTCTGTGAATCCTAGGGTGGCTAGTACCCAAAAACCGTTGCTCGAGCCTTTCCTTGCATGACTCCATCCAAGAGCTTATTTCCGCTCAGTGGGCTGACCCCGAGGGACCTTTGAAAGTTTCCAGGGCTATGGGCAATTATACCCTCGCATGAGGAGCATTTGGCTCACTTTGCAATGCCTAAAGTAGATTGTCCTAGTCACTGCGGTTGACAAGAAAACTCTCCTCCCTGTGGAAGGAGAGTTGCCCTGAAGGATATACAAGACCGTAGGCTGGAAGCAGCACTTTAAACAGTCCTTTGAAATTGCAGGTCTTACTGTTTGGGCGTCTGCATGCAGTTGTTATTGCTGCTAGAGCCTGCCTGGTGTGACTGCAACAGGCAGTGGAACAGCACGGAGATGGAGCGAAGCCCTTCTCGGATGTGCTCCGCGGCTGGAGTCGGCCTGTCCTTTTTGGCTGATGCCCTTTATGATATTGTCAGAGCTTCGGCTAAACAAATGGCAAGTTAGGCAGTGGCGGCTCGCTGTTCTTATTTGGCTAAGACACAGTGGACATGACCTCTAAGCAAAGGTTGGTGAAGTTGCCCTTTCAAGCCTTCTCCTATTTGGTGAGGAGTTGGAAAAAAAAATTGTTAAAGGCCTGGGAGATCCTTAAACCCCAGCGCTTGCCCGACAAATAGGCGAGGCCTTCCTCCAAGGGCCAGGCGGTCCACTCCTCTTATAGACCTCGCTTCCGTGAAGCTAGAATGTACCGCCCGGGGCGTTCTGCTGGGTTCACTTCTTGTGCCCGTTTTTCAGCAGAGGAACTCCTTTTCGCTCGGACAAGCGTTCCGCAGCCACCGGCTCTAGGCCTGGAGTTCAGGGGCAACCTCTCAATGATGGTGCGCTGGCCCCCTCCTCGCTTCCTGTCATCGGAGGATATGTCTTTCCCTTTTTGCGAGGAGTGGGCCAATATTTCCTCAGATCAGTGGGTTCTGGGACACTGATCAGAGATGGCTACAGAATAGAATTCAACGCCCCAGTAAGAGACGTGTTTGTGGAGTCCCGATGCGGTTCTGCCGCCAAACGGGTGGCAGTAGAGCAGACTTTGCAAGGTCTGATTCAGATAGGGGCCGTGTCCCCGGTACCTCACGCCGAACACGGCTGCGGCCGCTACTCCATCTACTTTGTGGTGCTGCGAAAAGGAGGTTCTTTTCGCCCTATTCTAGACTTAAAAGAATTAAACAAGTCCCTGAGAGTGCGGCATTTTCACATGGAAACCCTGCGCTCCATCATTGCGGCGGTACAGCCAGGAGAGTTTCTCACGTCTCTGGACCTGAAAGAAGCTTACTTGCACATACCAATTGGCCCCCCGCACCAGAAGTTTCTGAGGTTTGCGGTGATGGGAAAGCATTTCCAGTTCCAGGCCTTGCCTTTTGGCCTCGCCACAGCTCCCCGCACCTTTTCGAAGGTTATGGTGGTAGTAGCTGCCTTTCTAAGGCGAGAGGGTATTCGGGTTCACCCGTACCTGGACGACTGGCTCATTCGAGCAAACTCTGCTGCAGAGAGTCAGCATGTAACAGCCAGAGTGGTCCTCAGTACTTCAGTCTCTGGGCTGGGTCGTCAATTTGGCCCAAAGTCACCTGACCCCCTCGCAATCTCTAGAATATTTTGGGGCCAGGCTCGACACAGCCTCGGGGTATGTGTACCTACCCAAGGAAAGGCGGTTGCAAACTCAGAACTCAGGTCCGTCTGCTCCTGAGGATTCCCCGCCGGCGAGCTTGGGAATTGTCCAGCTGCTTGGATCGATGCACGGCCACCATGGAACTGGTGCCCTGGGCTGAGGAGCGCACATGAGACCTCTACAGTATGCTCTACTCCAAAGATGGTCTCCAGTTTCTCAGGATTATCAATGCAGACTCTCTTGGCTCCCCTGCGGCCCGACTCAGTATGGAGTGGTGGCTCTCAGACAGCCATGCTGCGGCGAGGAATGGTGCTGGCGCTCCCCGATGGTGCCTAGTGGTGACAGATGCCAGCCTGAAAGGCTGGGGCGCACATTGCAAGGGGAAGCATGCCCAGGGTCTATGGACACCCGAGGAGTCGGAGTGGTCCATCAACCGCCTAGAGTTGAAAGCGGTGTTTCAGGCGTTTCTGGCTTTTCAAGTGACCCTGGAAGGATTGGCTGTCAGAGTGATGTCGGACAACACGACAGCAGTGGCATACATAAATCGACAAGGCAGCACGCAGGCAGAGCTTTAGCCGCGCAGGCCGAACAAATTTGCCACTGGGCCGAGCTGCATCTTCAGTTTCTGTCGGCAGCTCACATTGCAGGTCAGAGCAACGTGCAAGCCGATTATCTAAGCAGGCATCAGATCGATCCAGCGGAGTGGGAACTAGCAGACAAAGTATTCCTGCAGATATGTGCCAAGTGGGGCAAGCCCGTGATGGATCTAATGGCGCCAAGCATCAATGCCCAAAGTCCCGTGCTTTTTCAGCAGACGGAGAGATCCTCGCTCGGCGGGGTTGGATGCATTGGCTCAACCCTGGCCTCCAGGCCTACTGTATGTGCTCCCTCCATGGCCCTTGGTAGGGCGAGTGCTCCTGCGGATTCGGCTGCATCCAGGAGAAGTTGTTCTCATCGCCCCGGATTGGCCCAGGAGGCCTGGTATGCGGACCTCCGACAGATGCTCGTAGAGGCTCCCCTTCCTTACCTCTGGTTCCCAACCTGTTGTCACAGGGTCCGGTGACCATGGAGGATGCCGGCCGATTTGGTCTTATGGCCTGGCGATTGATGAGGGCGCAATTGAGAGACAAAGGCTATTCCAATAAAGTAATTACCACTCTCCTGCAAGCCCGCAAGCGTTCCACTTCCGTGGCTTATGCCAGGATTTTGGCGCCAGTTTGGTCTGGTGTGCTTCCAAAGAGATCACACCCCTGAGGGCTCCTGTCTCGCCGATTCTGGACTTTTTGCAGGATGGTGTACAAAAATGCTTGGCCTATAATTCCCTACGGGTGCAAGTGGCAGCGTTTGGCCTCCCTGCATGGCAAGGTTGAAGGCGTGTCTTTAGCTGCTCATCCAGATGTGGCACGGTTTCTTAGAGGGGTGCTTCGGCTCCGTCCTCCCGTTCGTGCACTTGTCCAGCTTGGAACATGGGGCTAGTTCTGAAAGCCCTTCAGGGTGCTCCCTTTGAACTGCTTCGGCGTGCTTCAGAGACAGATTTGACACTGAAGGCCATCTTTTTAGTGGGCCATTACTTCGGCGAGACGGGTTGTCAGAGCTCCAGGCGCTGTCCTGTAGAGACCCTTTTCTGCAATTTCAGAGTCCAGGGTCACGGTTCGGACCGTGCCTTCCTTCTTTCTCCTAACCCAACCTATTTTCTTGCCCTCCTTTTTCAAGGAGGAGTTTCCAGAATCTGTTGGACGTGCGCAGGACTCTGCTGCAGTATCTGCGAGTTACTAACTCTTTCAGGACCTCTGATCATCTGTTTGTTTTGCTATCAGGTCCTCGCAGAGGGTCTCCAGCGTCTAAAGCCACTATTGCCCGCTGGCTCAAAGAATCTATCTTTTCAGCGTATTTGCTTGCCGGCTGGCCTCTGCCTGATGCCTTTAAGGCGCATTCCACTAGAGGAATTTCCTCTTCTTGGGCTGAAACTTGAGCACCTCTCTCTTCAAGAGATTTGTAGTGCAGCAACATGGGCTTCTAAGCTCTTTTGCCCGACATTACAGGCTGGATGTGGCTGCCAGGTGGGACGCACATTTTTGGAGCGCAAGTGCTGGCGCGTGGTGTGGCTTGTTCCCCACCCTATCTAGGGATTGCTTTGATATATCCCATCTTTAATGGCTGCATCTGCTTGATGACAAGGAAGGGAAATTAGGTTCTTACTGTGATAATTTTCTTTCCTTTAGTCATAGCAGATGCAGCCATGATCCTCCTTGTCTGATTGCTATCTGCTGTAAATCGATTTCAGGTTCTGTTCATGTTTCCTGGCGATTCCGTCCTTGGAGGAAAGTCGGAAAACAGTCTTCAGGATTCTTGTTCAATTAAAGGAGGATGACTTAATTCCCTCCGGTTTCATGTTTCGGAGGATGAGTTTATTCCCTCCGGGAGGACAAGTTATTCCCTCCAGTTATGTCTCAGTGCAGGATGAGTTTATGCTCTCCGGGAGGATGTTTCATTCCCTCCATTCTGAGTTAATGCTCTTTGTTGGACGGCCATCGTTCGCTGTGAGGAAAGCTCATGTTATTCCCATTGCGGTTTGCCATACTGCTTGGAAGCTTCAATACTGACGAGAGGCAGTGGAGCAAGCTGGTATGAGGCACTGAAAAAAGTGTGCTCTCTATCTCCCTCTGCTGGTTGATGGATACAACCCATCTGTAATGGCTGCATCTGCTATGACTAAAGGAAAGAAAATTATCACGGTAAGAACCTAATTTTCCCATTCTTCAAGCAAGAATTCGGTTCTACTCCACTGGGTGGTCAAATGGCAGTCTGCATAGGATATGTGGCCAGAGCCATTTTGTGCTGGATTAGCAGTCACATGCCTTTTTGGAGGTGGCTTGGTTGGCGTTGAGTACCACCTTCTTGGTGGATGCATTTTTTGATTTGATCTGCATTTGCTTGTGGTCAGTAGCTCAGTAGTGATTGCCTGCAGGTAACTCTGGAAATGTTTGGTGGACTTAGCCTCCAAATTTCGCTTAAGCAAACTTTCTTTTCAGGTCTGGTTGTTATTCGAGAGGACCTAGAGCAGGGGTCCACAAATCCAGTCCTTGAGGTCCACAACCCAGCCTGGTTTTGAGGATTTACACAATAAATATGTATGAGATCTATTTTCATTCGCTGTTTCCATTGCATACAAACAGATTTCGTACATATTAATAGTGGAAATCCTAAAAACCAGGCTGGGTTGTGGACCTTGAGGATGGATTTTGAGAAACCATTAGGAGAGGCAAGGTTTCAGTGGCTTCTGGAGGTCAGGGTAAGATCTGTGGTTAGGGGCTCGGGGAGTAGATTTTGACGAAGGATTGGGGTAAGTACCGCCTTGGCAGGTGGGCTACTATTGACCCTCCCTTAGGGAGGGGGCAGAAGATGTGAGCCCTTTGGAGAAGCTAGGAGTCAAGAGATGGTGTCACCATGTCATCTTTGCCTCCAAGGGACCCCAATAAGGCTTGGAGAGCCTCCTTTGTAGAGGTGCAGATAGGGGGAGTCTCTGCCTGTTCCACTGGGATTGGGCCCTTATTATCTCTAATCAGTGGGTGTTGGAAGTTGTTCAGCAGGGTTATGCAGAACCTGTCTTAGATGCATATATGGTGTCCCCTTACAAATTGCTTCTCAAAAGAGAGACTGTACAGGTGACTTTGCAGTAGCTAATTCAGCTGGCATTCATGGAGCCCTGTAACTGTGCAGGAGCTTGTTCAGGGATGCTATTTTATATACTAGGAAGTTCCCAAGAAAGGAGGTATGTACTGCCCCATTTTGAATCTAAAGGAGGTCAGTCTTGCTTCTGGGTCTCTCATTTTCATATGCAAATGTGGCCGGAAGAGTTCCATTTCACTTGACCTGGCTGAAGTTTACTTCCACATTGCAATCAGGGATGGTTGTAAGTGCTTCCTACATTTCTGTGTGTTGGACAAACATTTTCATTTCAGGGCATTGTCCTTTGGGCTGGCAATGGCACCTAGAACCCTTTTCAAAGTTGAGGTGGCTGCATATCTTTGCAAGAAAAATATTCAAGTTCATCAGTACTGGGATGATTGACTAATTCACGTCAGTATGGAAGAGAATTTCCAAGCGGTGATGGAAGTGAAGTTAATATTCCCTTTTGCAGGAGTTCGAGTACCTTATGGTTCATTCTAGTACCAGATTGAGAGCTGTTTTTTTTTTTTTGTTTTTTTTTTGTTTGTTTAAACACAGGAAAGGACAAAAAAGCTTCAGGCTCAGAAGAGGGAATTTTGTACATAATGGGCTCCATGCGCTTGGATTATTTTCAGCGACTTCAGTGCTTGTGGAGCATGGCTTGACTTTCAAGAGGTAGGGGTTATGCAGCATTAACCATAAGTACCTTGCTCAAAACCCACGGGGGTTTTCCTTGGCATATATCAGGGTCTGGCAAGTGATGAAGTACTGGCGTTTGGAGCACATCTTTTGTCCTCCGTTCTTGCAGTTCTGTAAGGGGGCAGGCGGTTTGATTCAGGTGGCTACTCTTGCTTTTTTTCAGAGGTAAGATGAACGGTGTGCCCCTGACTTCTCAAATGGATGTAGTAAGGCTGTTGAGGGGAGTTAAGCTTATTTGGCCTCCACTGTGAGCCATGCTACTGCAGTGGGACCTTAACTTGATATTTAATGCCTTGATTAAGTGTCCTTTTGAGTCTTTTACAGCAAGTCTCCTTAAAGCACCTCTCTTGGACAGTGTTTCTCGTGGTTATCCCCTCATCTGACGAGTTTTGGGGTTTCAGGCTTTGTCTTGCAGGGATCCCTAGTTAATCTTTTGTTTTTTTGTTTTTTTTTTGCATTGCTCAAGGTGAGTTTTTTTTTGTTTGCATCCCTCTCCTAATAATTCCTAGCATCCGATTTGCTTTTTTGGCCGCTGCCACACACTAGGCAGAAGATTTCAATGTATTGTCTACAGTGACACCTAGGCCTTTTTCTTGCGTTTTTCTTGTATTTGTATTAAATTTCATTGCCATTTGGATGCCCAGTCTTCCAGTTTCCTAAGGCTTTCCTGCAATTTTTCACAATCTGCATGCATTTTGACAACTTTGAATAGTTTTGTGTCGTCTGCAAATGTAATCACTTCACTTGTTCTGATTTCCAGATCAGAATTTATAAATACCATTGGTCCCAGTACAGATCCACTATTCATCCTCCTCCATTAGAGAAAAATGGCCATTTAACCCTACCCTCTGTTTTCTGTCTAATAACCAATCCACAGAAGGACATTGCCTCCTATAAGTACATAAGTGTTGCCATACTGGGACATACTGAAGGTCCATCAAGCCAAGTATCCTTTTTCCAACAGTGGCCAATCCAGGTCACAAATACCTGAAGGTCCTAAAACAGTACAAGACATTTTACACTGCTTATCCCAGAAATGAGCAGTGGATGAAGTACCTGGCAAAATCCCTAAACAGTACAAGACATTTTATGCTGCTTATCCCAGAAATGGGCAGTAGATTTTCCCAAGTCCATTTTAATAATGGTCCGTGGACTTTTCTTTTAGGAAGCTATCCAAACCTTTTTTAAACTCTGCTACGCTAAATGCTTTTACCACTTTTTATGGCAATAAATTCAAGAGTTTAATTATACGTTGAGTGAAGAAATATTTTCTCTGATTCGTTTTAAATTTACTACTTTGTAGCTTCATTGCGTGCCCCCTAGTCCTAGTATTTTTGGAAAGAGTAAACAAGCAATTTACTTCTACCCGTTCCACTCCACTCAGTATTTTATATATCTCTATCATATCTCCCCTCAGCCATCATTTCTCCAAGCTGAAGAGCCCAAGCCGTTTCAGCCTTTCCTCATAGGGAAGTCATCCCATCCCCTTTCTCGTTTCATTTTTGTCGCCCTTCTCTGTACCTTTTCTAATTCCACTATAACTCCTTAATTTTTTCAGGCGCCTCACATGAGGAACTTGTCAAAAACTTTCTGAAAATCTAGATACACTACTTCAACCAGCTCACCTTTATCGACATGTTTATTCACACTTTCAAAGAAATGAAGTAGATGGTGAGGCAAGACCTCCCTTGGCTGAATCCATTCAGACTCTGTCCCATTAAACCGTGTTTGTCTACGTGTTCTGTAACTAATTTTATTCTTTCCATAGTGTCTGATAGATCAATCCATAGATAAGTGGGTTATGTCCATCCACCAGCAGGGGAGATAGAGAGCAATCTTTTGGCTCCCTATATATGGTCACGTGCAGTCACCAATTCCTCAGTATTCTCTCTATCTAGCAGGGAATGGTCACAAGACTCAGCAGCTCTGCTTTGGTCTCCTCTCATACTTTGTAGGTGTAGTTGAGCTTGGATTTGGGCTCCTCTCCTGCTTTGCAGGTGTAGTTGAGCACTGGTTGGTCTCCTCTCCTGCTTTGCAGGTGTAGTTGAGTTAACCACCGGGGTTGAGGGCTCTCCCAGGCGTGGGATTGAGCGGTGACACCTGGTGGTGCCAGGTCCCTCCCTTCTCCCCCCTCCCGCTGGAGCCAGCGCAATGTGAGTTTTTTCTCCTGCTGAAAAAAAAAAAAAAAAAAGAACAGAGGAACAGGTGTTTGCTCACTTGGGCAGATTCATTGCAGCTCCGGATTTTCAGGTACTGAAAGCTTAAGCGGGAGGGGGTTCCGAGATGTATAGAGCGGCCTGTATCCCCGGACTGCAGTTACGCGGCAATGGGAGAAGCGCGGCCTTCTTCAGCGTTGCCCGCCTTTGCCTGCCCTTTTGCCGCCAGTTCAGAGCGCCTTCCGCGTTAGCCGCCCATCTCCCGATGGCGACTCGTGATGTAATTTTTCCTGTCTGCGATGGCTACTCAACAGAGCAGGACACCCCAAAGAAGGGCAGCTCAGGAAAGGCACCTAAGTTAAAAGGAGTGCCTTTTCTTCCTGCGCGGTGTCTTCTCGGACCGAAGCAGCAGGCGCCATCTTGGATTCGCGCACCTCTGTGTCTCTACTGCTACAGCTGTTTCAGAGACAGTGTTGCTGTGGGAGCGGAGCATGAAGCTCTTTTCCCCAGATTTCGTGCCTTTAGGCACCAGATTTTTCACCTTTAAGGGCTGGGAATCCCCTGTCGGATAGGGGTTCTGAGGGTTATCACAGGCACCCCAGGGTAGCCCCCCTACCTCTAGACCTGAAGTCTGCTGTTTTTGAGGTAGAGAGGGCAGCAGCTCTAGGTTTCCCAGCGCTCAGGTGGATAGCTAGTGGTCGGTGAGATCTTCTCAGATGGAGCAGTTGATTCCGCTTCTGCCAGCCTTTTTCGCCAGGAGCAGTTTCCTAACCTGATTGTGCAGGCTATGGAAATTCTGGAAATCTCAACACCTCATGGTGGGCCTTCCTCCTCGGTGGCTCCTTCTATAGTATGGGCCACCAGGCGCCCACCTAGGGACCTTCCACCTTTCGAGGCATTGAAGACTCTTATTGCGGGGCATGGGATTCTCAGGAGGCTGCCCTTCGGGTTGCTAAGGCCATGCAGTGCTGTCCCCCTTTTTTGAGGGGGAGCGCGAGTCCTCCCGCCTTCCTACCGTGGACTCTCTTGTCATAATGGGGACCAAGAAACGGCTTTGCCCGTGGAAGGCGGCACCGCTCTCAAGGACACGCAGGACAGGAGGTTAGTAGCCTCCTTGCAATGGGTCTTTGAATCAGCCTCACTGTGTAGCAGGCTGCTGTTTACGGCCCCTACGTTGTTGGGCCTTGCCTTTCCGCTTTTCAACAGACTTCCTTTGCGGAGGAGCTAATACCGGCTGGTCCTAACTTAGAATAGATTGGGCCTAGGTGGCGGATCGGCTATTGGATGCCTTCGGGCTGCTACTAAGGAACTTTCCTTAGTCGTTTCTGCCCGCCGTTGGCCTTCGCTTCGCCATGGGGCAGCTGACACGGCTTTATAAGGGCCGTATGGCAAGTTGCCATTCACGGGTAAGCTCCTCTTCGGAGTCGAGCTGGATAAGATAGTGTCGGAGCTGGGAGATTCCAAAGGAATCAAGCGGATCCCAGAGGTCAGGCACAGGGCGACTTCTCGTCTAGTCTTCCCCAGGAGCGGTTTTCGAGGGATCCGCCGGTATCGTCTGGATAACGCTCTATTTCTAGCAGCGTCAGCCAGCAGTCTTTTCGTGGAGATTGTCGCTTCAGTGTTAATGCTCCAGAGCTACCCCTAGGGCTCGTGGCTTTTTTTGATGCCCTGGCTCATAGCCCGGATTTGATAGGAGGATGGCTGTCCTCCTTCCTGGGGAGCCAGGGGGACGACGGACGAATGGATCCTCGGAGTCATCCGAGACAGCTACAATCTGAAGAATTTATTCTTCGCCTCTCCTTGCAAGTTGCTGCAAAAGTTCGTGGCAGTCAAGCTGTCTCTGGACAGTTTCATTTCTATCGGCTCTGTCGTGCCCGTTCAAGTGGAACAATGTGGCACAGGACGCTACTCCATTTACTTTGTGGTACCAAAGAAAGGCAGTTCCTCTCGGCCTATTCTCGGTTTCAGGAGTCAACAAGGCCTTGAGAGTGAGTCTCTTCAGGATGGAGTACCTCCGGTCGGTTTTTGCCACCGTAAGGAAGGGAGATTTTCTGTCAGCTCTGGACATAACTGAGGCCTATTGGCACATTTCAATTTGGCCTCCTTTTCAGCGTTGTTTCCGCTTGCAGTCCTGAACGGCCTGTTTCAGTTCCAGGGCCTCCTTTTCGCGCTGGAACAGCGTCTCGGACCTTCTCCAAAGTGATGGTTGTCATGGCGGTTTTTCTCAGCAAGACAAGGCAGTGCTTCCTTACTTAGTTGTCTGGCTGGTACGGGTACCATCTTTTGAGGAAGGTGTGCGAGCCACGGTCAGGGTTCTCTCCCTACTGCGATCCTTGGGTTGGATTATCAATCTGGAGAAGAGTCAGCTAATTCCTTCACACTCTCTGGAGTACCTAGGAGTGATCTTCGACTCTCAGGTAGGCAGAATCTTTCTTCCAGTGGCGGGGAAGTAGAAGTTGCAGGCTCACGTCTCCAACTTGTTACCCAAGTCAGCACCGCGAACCTGGGAGGCTGGTACAACTTTCTCTGTTCAGCCGTTGGTTCCCAGTGTTGGAGGATTGCGGACACACTCTCTCAGTCTGGGCATACCCCGGACGACGCTCGCATGGATTGTAGTCATCGCGGATGTCAGTTTGTCAGGTTGGGGGGATCACTGCCAGGGACGGTCGGCATAGTCCCCGCTGGAGCGCAGTGGCCCATCAATCTCTGGAAGTTGTGGGCGATTCGTCTGGCCCTCCAGGACTTTCTACAGCTGTTGTTCCAGGAGTCAGTGCGGATCCTGGGATAGGTCAACAGGCAGGGAGGAACTACGACCGCTCCCTTGGCCAGGGAAGCGAGGCGCTGGTGTCCTTGGGCGGAACAGCATTTGGAGCAACTGACGGCAGCACACATTGCAGGATATCTGAATGTCGAGGCAGAATTTATCAGTCGACATGTGTTGAGTCCGGGAGAGTGGCAGCTCTCAGACCAGGCGTTCTCGTGGATCACGAACCGCTGGGGTCTGCCGACCATGGATTTGATGGCTACCCCTGCCAACTCCAAAGCTTCGTGGTTCTTCAGCAGAGGACTGGTCCCTCAGACTCTGGGAATCGATGCCCTCCTTCAGCTATGGCCTGTGGAAGAGCTTCTGTATGTGTTTCCCCCTGACCCATGTTGCACGGGAGTCTGGGACGGGTGGTCCTGCACCCGGGGCGAGTTATGCTGCGACCCCAGTTTGGCTCAGACGCCTGTGGTATGTGGACCTGAGGCGGGCTCCTGGTTCAGCGAACCCTTGCGTCTTCCTCACTTCGAGGACTTTTGTGCCACGGTCCAGTTGCGGTTCAGGACCCATTCCCATGTGGTCTTATGGCCTGGCTATTGGGAGGACTCGTCTGACGTATAAGAGTTTTCCGGACGAGTCATAGCCACTATGTGGAGAGCGAGGTGGTGCTCCGCACCAACAGCTTACGCCAGATTTTGGCGCACCTTTGAGTCCTGGTTTGCAGCGGGATCCATTCTCCCGCTTCTGCGTCAGTAGCCTCCATCTTGACCTTCCTTCAGGAGGGTCTCCAAAAGGGGACTGTCTCTGAGTTCTCTTAGAGTTCAGGTAACGGCCTTGGCCTGCTTTAGAGGACGTGTGAAGGGTTTCTCTCTCGTCCATGTTATTGTGCACTTCTTAAGGGGAGTTAACCAACTGGCATCTCCCCTGAGTTCGATCATCTCTTCGTGAAATCTTATGTTGGTCCTGCGAGCAGTACAGAAGCCTCTTTTTGAGCCTCTTTCTCGAATTTCTCTGAAGGTTTTGACAATGAAGTCTGTGTTTCTGGTTGCAATCTATTCGGCGAGAAGAGGGTCAGAACTTCAAGCCTTGTCTTCTGGAGACCCCTTCCTGCAGTTCACGGCAGCGGGTGTCTCTTTACGCACAGTACATTCCTTTTGCTAAAGGTGTTTCTCATTTTCGTGTGAATCAACAACTCTGCCTCTCTTCGTGCCGAGTGGAGGATGATCGAAGGAGTTTTTCGTCCTTCAATGCCGGATGTTAAGCGAGTACTCATCAGATACTTGAAGGTGACAAATGATTTCCGGAAAAGGGATCATCTTTTTTGTTTTGTTTGCTGGACCTCACAAAGGTTACAAGGCATCCAAACCTTCAGTGGCTCGTGGGGTCAAGGAAACTATGGACTCAGCATACATTTTGCTGGGAAATCGCTGCCGGTGCATCTGAAGTCCCATTCTATGAGAACTTTGGCGGCTTCTATCGCAGAATTGAGATCGATCTCTCTGGAGTACATTTGTAGATCGGCGACTTGATCGTCATTTCATACCTGTTTTGAACACTACACCTGGATGTGGCCGCAAGGGGCTAATGTGGCGTTCGGCGCCTCGGTTTTGCTGTTTGGCATTTTTGAGTCCCACCCTGGGTAAGTACTGCTTGGTACATCCCACTTGTCTATGGATTGATCTATCAGACGCTATGGAAGGTAAAATTATGTATCATACCTGATAATTTTCTTTCCATTAGTCTGTATAGATCAATCCATAGCCCCGCCCAGAAAACGGTGGTGTATTTGTTACTTGTGTTTGTGGTTTTTCAGAGGCAACTTCGACTTCTCACTCAAGTTCAGTTTCTAGTTCAAGTCAAGTTCAACTTCAACAAGTTTAAGTTTCCTGATTTGCCTGGAGTTGGGGCGAATCTGTTTAAGTGAGCTGTTTGAGTTCCTCCCGCTTTTGCGGTGGCAGGGCCAATTAATCAATTCAGTTCCTCCCGCTGCGGCGGTTGTAGGGTTCATGAGTTGTCAGTCACAGGAGAATTTCTCTAGGTCCATGGGCTTTGGTATCGATATACTGAGGAATTGGTGACTGCACGTGACCATATATAGGGAGCCAAAAGATTGCTCTCTATCTCCCCTGCTGCTGGATGGACATAACCCACTTGTCTATGGATTGATCTATACAGACTAATGGAAAGAAAATTATCAGGTATGATACATAATTTTACCTTATAATAGTTTCCACTATTTTGCCCGGCACTGAAGTCAGGCTTACCAGTCTGTAATTTCCCAGATCACACCTGGAAACCTTTTAAATAATTGGCATCACATTGGCCACCCTCCAGTCTTCAGGTACTGCGGGCGATTTTAATAAGTTACAGATCACTAGGAGCAGATCAACAATTTCATGTTTGAGTTCTTTCAGTACCCTACGGTGTATACCATCCAGTCCAGGTGATTTATCACTCTTTAACTTGCCAATTTGGCTCAGTACATCAAGTTCACTGAGATTTATTTCAGTTCCTTCACATCTGTCACCCCTGAAAACCATTTTCGGTATAGGTAGATATCTTGCATCTTCTTCTGTAAAGACCAGAGCAAAGAATTCATTCATTCTTTCCACTATGGCCTTGACCTCCCTGAGTTCTCCTTTTGCTCCTTCCTGATCTAATGGTCTCACAGATTCCCTCAAAGGCTTCCTGTTTCTGATATACCTGAAAAAGTGTTACTATGAGTTTTTGTCTCCGCAGCAAATTTTTCTTCATAGTCTCGTTTAGCTTTCTTTATCAATGCTTTGCATCTGACTTGACAATGCTTATGTTGCTTCTTATTTTCTTCATTCAGATCTTTTTCCATTTTTTTGAAGGCTGTTCTTTTGGCTCTAATAGCTTCTTTCACCTCATGTTTTAGTCATGCTGGCTGTCGTTTGCTCTTTGTTCCATGTTTGTTAATATGTGGCATACATCTAATCCGTGCATCCATGATGGTATTTTTAAACAACGTCCATGCCCGATTTAAAGCTCTAACCTTTCCTTTTGACTTCTTTTTAACCATTTTCCTCACTTTGTTATAGTCATCCTTTTTTGAAAATTAAAAGCTGCAACAGTAGATTTCCTAAGTGACTTCACTCCAGATATCAGCTCAAATTTGATTGTTATGATCACTGTTTCCCAGCAGATCCAATCAGAAAATAGTCCTAGTAGGACTCCCAACTCATTCATCAAGCAATTTCCTTGGGTGAAGGCCTGAGCCGCAAAAATATTTGCAGGGAGTGACTTGGTTATTGCTGCAGTCCTTTGTGAAATGCTGTAAGACTGATGTCTGCACCAGAGGTGATGGTGCCTTTGGTAGAGCAGTGTTGAAGGGGGCCCTGAGGGTTAGAGCTTTTGTACATTCCATTGGTCTGAACTGATCTAGTAGGATCATAAGGAAGGCAAAATTTAATTCTACCTGATAATTTTTTTTCCCCTGATTCCTGCTAGACTAGTTGAGAGATCCCGGAGGAGAGCGCGGACACCAGGTCCTCCGAGGTGCTCTGAGACTGCCACGTCGATCACCAAGTGAGCAGGTAAATGGAGAAACTACCCGCAACCTTCCGGCGCGAGTTTCCCAGGTCGAAACAACGCTGGACATGAACCGTAGAGCAGACTCCACCGAGCAGAGCGCTGAACTCTTGGGCTATATGATTGCTCACGGCGCGCACTGTTCCCTACCCAGACCAACTGATTGGATGGCGCTGGACTGAGAGGCCTGTCCGACGGGACGAGAGGCCCGCTCCAGCCCAATACTCCCAGGCCTGGTAGCCCGACACCCCAGCGCTCGGTGCACCACGTGGGCGTGACCTACCCGCGTGGCGGAGCACGCGTTGAAGGATCTCTCAGAACATACCAGCATCATATCATTCAAGAACAATTTATAATCATTTCAACATAAAGCAGAAAAAATAAATCTCATCGGAAGACCGACAGAACTCATGCGGAAGGTATCAAACTGCATCTAGAACTATAATCTAAATACCTCTTAACTGCTTGCTTTACATCTCATAGCTTTGAAACAAGATCTATAATGCCTTTTAATAATTATTATACATCTGTAATTTAAATGCCTTTTAAATGTTTGCTAGGTTTTCCATAACATTCTACTGAAGCAAGATCTGTAATGCTTTTTTAATTGCTTATTAGGCATCTCATAACATAATATTACATCAAAAACTGTAATTTAAATGCTTTTTGAATGTTTGCTAGGTTTTCCATAACATTATACTAAAGCAAACTTTTTAACTGCTTATTAGACATCTCATAATATAATATTGCATCTAAAACTGTAATAATTGCCTTTTAAATGTTTGCTAAGTTTTCCATAGCATTTTACTGAAGCAAGATCTGTGATGCTTTTAACTGCTTATTAGGCATCTCATAACATAATATTACATCTAAAACTGTAATTTAAATGCCAGTCAAATGTTTGCTACGCATCTCATAGTACCATACCGAAGCGTGATTTATAACCTGCTAAATACCTTCTAAATGTTTACTAGGCATCTCATAGTTTTATATTGCATCTTGAACTGTAACTTACTAAACGCTCCCTAAATAACTAACACTGATATGAAACCTAGCAAATTATTATTCCTAATTACCTACTCTCTCCCCCTAACCCACCACGCACCCACAGCCACTAATACAGACAACACTACTCACACAATTCACAAACCACTCACACACACCATACACAACATGACTATCCAAAATATTAAACAATGGCACGGAAAACCTACTAGCCACGGTCAATATCAACAGAAAGGAACGAAAGGACACAACAAAACTATACATCAAGAAGACAGACAGCTGATAAAAATTATCACTACCTCACACCCAACTGAACACCACCAAGAAATACAAATAGGATACATCAATGCCAGATCGGCAGTCAATAAAACCACGATACTAACTGACTGGATTACAGCTGACCATCTCGACTTCCTACTTATCAGCGAAACTTGGATCCATGACCCCAAAGATCCAATTCACAAAAGTGGTGATAGGGAAGAAGCTGAAAACTACAGGCCGGTAAGCCTCACTTCGGTTATTGGAAAAGTAATGGAAGCGATGCTGAAGGAAAGGATAGTGAATTTCCTGGAAGCCAATAAGTTGCAAGATCCGAGACAACATGGTTTTACCAGAGGGAAATCGTGCCAAACGAATCTCATTGAATTCTTTGATTGGGTAACTGGAGAATTGAATCATCGACATGCTATAGACGTAATCTACTTAGATTTTAGCAAAGCTTTTGACACGGTTCCCCACAGGAGGCTTTTAAATAAACTCGATGGGCTGAAGATAGGTCCCGAAGTGGTGAACTGGATTAGGAACTGGTTGACGGACAGACGACAGAGGGTGGTGGTAAATGGAGTTCGCTCGGAGGAGGGAAAGGTGAGTAGTGGAGTTCCTCAGGGATCGGTGCTGGGGCCGATTCTGTTCAATATATTTGTGAGTGACATTGCCGAATGGTTAGAATGTAAAGTTTGCCTATTTGCGGATGATACTAAGATTTGTAACAGAGTGGACACCCGGGAGGGAGTGGAAAACATGAAAAAGAATCTGCGGAAGCTAGAAGAATGGTCTAAGGTTTGGCAGTTAAAATTCAATGCGAAGAAATGCAAAGTGATGCACTTAGGGAGTAGAAACCCACAAGAGACTTATGTGTTAGGCGGTGAGAGTCTGATATGTACTGAGGGGGAGAGGGATCTTGGGGTGATAGTATCTGAGGATCTGAAGGCGATGAAACAGTGTGACAAGGCGGTGGCCGTAGCGAGAAGGTTGCTAGGCTGTATAGAGAGAGGTGTGACCAGCAGAAGAAAGGAAGTGTTGATGCCCCTGTACAACTCATTGGTGAGGCCCCACCTGGAGTATTGTGTTCAGTTTTGGAGGCCTTACCTTGCTAAGGATGTAAAAAAAATTGAAGCGGTGCAAAGAAAAGCTACGAGATTGGTATGGTATTTGCGTTCCAAGACGTATGAGGAGAGACTTGCTGACCTGAACATGTATACCCTGGAGGAAAGGAGGAACAGGGGTGATATGATACAGACATTCAAATATTTGAAAGATATTAATCCGCAAACAAATCTTTTCCAGAGATGGGAAGGCGGTAGAACGAGAGGACATGAAATGAGATTGAAGGGGGGCAGACTCAAAAAAGATGTCAGGAAGTATTTTTCACGGAGAGAGTGGTGGAGATGAAAACGGTAACGGAATTCAAACATGCGTAGGATATACATAAAGGAATCCTGTGCAGAAGGAATGGATCCTCAGGAGCTTAGCCGAAATTGGGTGGCGGAGCAGGTGGGGGGAAGAGGGGTTGGTGGTTGGGAGGCGAGGATAGTGGTGGGCAGACTTATACGGTCTGTGCCAGATCCGGTGGTGGGAGGCGGGACTGGTGGTTTGGAGGCGGGGAATGGTGCTGGGCAGACTTATACGGTCTGTGCCCTGAAAAAGACAGGTACAAATCAAGGTAAGGTATACACATATGAGTTTATCTTGTTGGGCAGACTGAATGGACCGTGCAGGTCTTTTTCTGCCGTCATCTACCATGTTACTATGTAGCCTCAGTCAGAATCGACCACTCCAACCTATGTGATCACCTAAACCTAATTTTATTTTACAGACCCCAGGGCAATTGGCAAGACTCACAAACGCACTTTCTGGATTTGATATCGAACACTTGTGGTTCCACCCAAAACCTTCTCATAGCAGGAGACATCAATCTTCACCTTGAAGATACTAACTCAAGCAATGTACGCGAATGCAAAGACTTCCTCCAACTATGGGAGCGCCGCTGGCCAAACACACAACCCACCCATAACAAAGGACATACACTGGACATCGTCACCCACAAATTCTCATCAGAACCAAATCTCACACTAATAGACACAAAATGGACAGCCAGGCCATGGTCCGATCACTACAGTGCAAACCTTTCCCTCCGCTGGAGAACAAAAAAGACACAACAAAAACAAGAGCAAAAAACCTATACTACGAGAGGCAAAATAGACCCACTAATATTCTGGCAACAATTCTACACTGCCGAATGGACAACACCCACAGACTCACCCCAATTTCTTCAAGAATGGGATAACAGATGCAGAACAATACTAGACAATATAGCGCCACTTCAAACCAGAACCTCACATAGAAAAACTCAATACCATGGTTTAACGAAGAACTGAAAGAACTAAAACACAGGTCAAAAGACTAGAAATAGCATGGAGCAAGAAAAAAGACGAAAACACACTTAAAGACTGGAAACAACTACAAAGAAAATACAAATATACTATCAGACAAACTAAAAGGACGTATTACAAATCCAAAATAGGACCAAACTACAAGGATACACACAAACTCTTCTCACTTGTAAACAATCTCCTAAATACTACTACGGTTACCTCCAACAACACAGATACCCCATCAGCAACCAATCTTGCAAAATACTTCAAGGAAAAAATCATAAAGCTCCGACTCATGATACCTACTAATATAACGGAGTACACAAATATCCTTGAATGTCTAGACCCAAAATCCGGGGAATGCTCAGCAGATCGATCATGGACCAACTTTGACACGCTCTCATCAAATGAAATCTCACATTGGCTCGGAAAATACGCCAAATCGCAATGCAAATTAGACATTTGCCCTAATAGTCTAATAAGATCCGCATCCAAACATTTCAAAGCAGACCTCACGAACCACGTAAATCACAGGCTTCAAAATGGGATCTTTCCCACGGATAAAGAAAACATCCTACTGACTCTGCTACCGAAAGATGCTAAGAAAAGCACAATGGACCTAACCAACTATCACTCAGTAGCATCTATTTCACTCATAACCAAACTCATGGAAGGCATAGTGATGAAACAACTTACTGAATACCTAAATAAACACTCAATTCTGGACGAGCCTCAATCAGGATTTCGGTCAAGTCACAGCACCGAAACTGTTCTAGTGTCCGCACTGAACTCATTTAAACAAGCAATTGCAACTGGTAACATACTCCTCCTACAATTCGACATGTCCAGTGCCTTTGACATGGTTAATCATGAAATATTAATACATATACTAGAATACTTCGGAATAGGAGGCACAGTTCTCAAATGGTTCAAAGGATTCCTGACCACAAGATCATACCAAGTAACAACGAACGTGGACAGATCACCCCCATGGATACCCGAATGTGGAGTCCCCCAAGGATCCCCCCTCTCGCCAACCTTATTCAACCTGATGATGGTACCTTTAGCCAAACTGCTAGCCAATCAAAACCTCAACCCCTACATATATGCAGATGACGTCACAATTTACATCCCGTTCAAACATGGTCTAAATGAAATCACCAACGAGATCAACCAAAGCCTCCCAATAATGCACACCTGGGCAGATGCATTCCAACTAAAACTTAATGCAGAAAAAAACACAATGTCTTGTACTCACCTCACAACATAACACAAAAAACTTCACCACCATAATCGCACCATACTGTTCTCGTCCTGTCTCACAAAACTTGAAAATTCTTGGAGTCACCATTGATCGAAACCTCACTCTCGATGCCCACGTGAAAAACATGACGAAAAAGATGTTCTACTCCATGTGGAAACTTAAAGAGTAAAACCTTTCTTCCCGAGATACATCTTTCGTACCCTGGTACAGTCAATGGTAATAAGTCCATCTGGATTACTGCAACGCACTATACGCGGGCTGCAAAGAACAGACTATCAAAAAAACTCCAAGCTGCCCAGAATACTGCCGCCAGACTAATATTTGGAAAAACTAAATATGAAAGTGCAAAACCCTTAAGAGAGAAACTCCACTGGCTCCCACTGAGGGAACGCATTACGTTCAAGATCTGCACGATTGTACACAAAATCATTCACGCAGACGCCCCAATCTACATGCTAAACCTTGTGGACCTACCTCCAAGAAATGCCACAAGATCATCCCGCAAATTTCTCAACCTACACTTCCCCAGTTGTAAAGGACTAAAATACAAGCTGATGCATGCCACTACCTTCTCTTACATAAGCACGCAATTATGGAATGCATTGCCCACAGACCTGAGAACAATCGACAAAACAACTATCTTTCGCAAATCTCTGAAGACATATCTCTTCAACAAGGCCTACAATGAGAACCTATAGCCACACTAATCCACCTCACCAACCCAATCAGTTAAGAAAGCTCACCTTCTATAATTACCATAATCACTCCCTTCCTTCTTCTTTCTTCCCTTACTTAATCTCTGCAGAAAACTGTAATGACAATGTTAACAAAATTATGTAAGCCACATTGAACCTGCAAATAGGTGGGAAAATGTGGGATACAAATGCAATAAATAAATAAATAAAGACTAGTCCAAGGCCCACCTGGGAAGACTGCAGTGCTTGGGAAATTGTTTTGTGATGTCTGCATGCATTCAGGACTCCTGGTGATCTGTCTCTGTTGGTGGTGACCTGCAGAGGTTCACCTTAGGGAGTTATTTGTATGTACATTGGGTTAACTGTTTACTTTGGTATTAGTATATTGACAAGTTCCAGGCTGCACCAGTGCTGTCGGTATAATAGTTTAGCTTCTCTGCCTTCATCTGCTGATAAGGCAACATTGGTTTGGACTTTTCTAGCTGGGAATAAAGGAAAGGGAATTATCAGGTAGGACTAAATTTCACCTTCTGGATATATATTTGCAGAAATGGACATTCATCTTTCTTCTTCTTCTTCTTCATTTTATGCCTTTACTCCTTCTTTGTCCTACTACTCTCCATCCTCCTGTCCTTTAGTAAGTTGATTATAATAGGAAACCTGTGACTTGGTTTTTACCAGTAATATTTTTAAAGAAATTACTGATAAATGTATTTATTTGTTGCATTTGTATCCCACATTTTCCCATCTATTTGCAGGCTCAATGTGGCTTACATAGTACCGTGGTGGCGAACGCCAATTCCGGTAGAAATACAGAGTGGTAGTTGTTTTAAAGTACATGAGTTACAGAATGAATTAAGTTGTTTAAAGGAGAAATTAAGTGTCCAGGTTTGGTAGCAAGTTTCGTTGTGTTGCATGATTCGAGTGTTTAGGTTGGCTCGTTATGGTATGCCTTCTTGAATAAATTGGTCTTTAATGATTTCCAAAGATTGTTATGTCATGCATTGATTTCAAGACGTTTGGTAATGCATTCCATAGTTGTGTGCTTATGTAGGAGAAGCTGGTTGCGTATGTTGATTTATATTTTAGTCCTTTGCAGCTTGGGTAGTGGAGGTTTAGCTATGTGCATGCTGCACTTTTTGTGTTTCTGGTTAGTAGATCTACTAGGTCTGCCATGTAGGTCGGAGTCTCGCCGTGGATAACTTTGTGGACCATGGTGCAGATTTTGAATGCAATTCGTTCTTTGATTGGGAGCCAATGTAGTTTTTCACGTAGGGGTTTAGCGCTTTCATATTTAGTTTTTCCAAATATGAGTCTGGCTGCTGTGTTTTGGGCAGTTTGAAGTTTCCTCTTAATTTGTTCTTTGCATCCAGCATAGATTGCGTTGCAGTAGTCCAGGTGACTTAGCACCGTTGATTGTACTAATCTGCAGAATATTTCCCTCAGAAAGAAAGGTTTTACTCGTTTAAGTTTCCACATTGAGTGGAACATTTTCTTTGTTGTATTTTTCACCTGGCTTTCTAGTGTTAAGTTTCGGTCAATGGTGATTCCGAGTATTTTCAGGCTGTCTGAGACAGGTAGAGTGTAGTCTGGGGTGTTTATACCAGTTGGTTTGTTCGTATTGTTTTGTGATGAGAGGATGAGACAGTGTGTTTTTTCTGCGTTGAGTTTTAATTGAAATGCATCTGCCCATGAGTTCATGATTTGAAGGCTGAGTTTGTGATTTCTGTTAGATCGTGTTTAAACGGGATGTAAATCGTAACATTGTCTGCGTAGATGTATGGGTTGAGGCCTTGGTTGGACAGGGATTTGGCTAGTGGGGTCATCATTAGATTAAAGAGGGTTGGCGATAGTGGTGAGCCTTGGGGTACTCTGCATTCTGACTTCCATGGTGGTGAGGTATTCGAATTGGATATCACTTGGTATGTTCTTGTGTTTAGGAAGCCCTTAATCAGCTGAGTATCTTTCCTCCGATCCCAAAATATTCTAGGATGTTTAGTAGTAATTAATGGTTTATCATATCAAACACACTTGACATATCGAATTGTAGCAGGGGTACACTTTTTCCTGTTGCAATTTCTTGTTTGAATTTGGTTAGGAGAGTGATTATTACTGTTTCGGTACTGTGGTTGGAGTAAAATCCTGATTGAGATTCGTGTAGTATGTTTAAGTATTCGGTAAGTTGCTTGTTTACCATGTTTTCCAACAGTTTGACTGCCAGGGGGATGGATGCAACTGGGCGGTAGTTAGTGATTTTGCTTGCTTTTTTCTTTGGGTCTTTAGGTATTGGGGTTAGTAGTATGTTGCCTTTGTCCTTGGGGAAGAGTCCATGTTGTAGCATGTAATTTAAGTGTGATATGAGGTCTGATATGAAGCGTTGAGGGGCTGATTTTATTAGGTAGCTGGGGCATGCGTCCAGTTTACAGTGGGATTTAGCGAACCTGTTGATCGCTTGGGCTATGATTTCATTAGTGAGGAGAGCGAAATTTATCCAGATTCGATCTGCTGGGTATTCATCTGGGATTGGGCCCATACAGTCCATGAATTTATCGATGTCAGTGGAATTCTGAGGTAATGTAGATCGTAAGTTTGTAATTTTTTTTTCAAAGTATTTGGCGAGGTTGTCTGCAGATGGTGTGTCTGTGTTAGTTTTGGTGATCGATGTGGTGTCTAGTAATTTATTCACAAGTTGGTATAGTTTATGCGTGTCTTCTTGTCTAGTCCTATCTTCGTTTTGTAATAGGACCTTTTAGTTTGTCTTATTGCATATTTGTATTTACGTTGCATTTGTTTCCATTCTTTGAATGTGTGTGCATCTTTTGTTTTTGTCCATGCTCGTTCCAGCCTCCTGGTTTGTGTTTTTAGTTTTTTCATATATTTTTTTCATATGTACAGAACTGTTACTGTGAATCCAGTTTGCTAGATATATTCAGAAGTGAATACCTGTTGCGAACACAGCTGTGATGTTAGTGCCTTTTGTACCTGCCACATAAAATAGCTTCATTTGTAAAGGTTGTTTTTCTCCTTTTGCAACATCTAGGATTGATATGCCCTGTGATAGTAAAACATGGGGGGTGGGAGAACCTCTGGTTGTTGTGAGTTTATATACATATTTGTTGAAGATATTAATGAATTCATGAGGGAGAAGACATAGCTATTTGGATAAAGAACCATGGATATATGCTTTTTTAGAGTAGACCAGAAAAACTGGACAGACTGAAATGGGAGGTTTCTGTTTCATGTTTCATGTACTTTACAGACTTATAGCCTGAGTGTTAAATGAGATGTAAGGGCATTTGAATGCCCATGGCATAGAAAAAGGTATATTGTTTGGGTTAATATTTTTGGCACTGGAAAGAGGATTGGTGTCATTGTACAATCTAGACACATTTCCCTTTACTCTTTGCTTACCTTTTTCTGATCTCCTTTTCTGGCTGAGTGTGACTATAGTTTGATAGGCCCCATCATTGTTGGTGGTTGCTTTAGCACTTCCTCTTTGTCTGCATTTGACAGGCACCTGTATTCCCCACTGATGACCGTTCCATCCTGTTCCAGGCCCTGGATCTGAACAAGCCAATCGATAAAAGGATTTATAAAGGCACGCAGCCGACCTGTCACAACTTTAACCAGTTCAACGCCTCCTCTGAGAGTATCTCACTGCTGGTGGGCTTTTCCGCAGGTCAAGTGCAGTACCTGGACCTTATTAAGAAGGAGACCAGCAAGTTGTTTAATGAGGAGGTAAGATGCCTTTCTGGGAGGAGGTGAGCACTGGCAGTTAGAGCATTTAGCTGTGGTAGTAAGGGCGAGGGGGAGAGAACTGAAGATAAAATAAAGTCTGCAGTGATGCAGGGAGCAACTGGGTGTACTTAGAGTTTCTTTTCTGCCAAGCCATGTCAGCCAACTTGTGGCTGTACAAACGTTGTGCCAAGTGTTTTAGGCATGTAAAATTTAGCTTCTCCGAGAACAAGCAGGTCAGTATTATCCTTACACTTGGGTGACATCCCAACAGACCCTGATGTGAATGCTGCCCAGAGCACAGTATCTTTAAGAGGCTTTTGACAGTAGCCCCACCACGCATGCAGGAGTGCGGGATCCTCAGTCTCTTTTTCCTTTGAAGCAGGGAGGTCGCGTCTGATTGATCTCCTCAGCGCTATTATTTGTGCTGCTTTTGTGCCTTCTTATGTGGGTACCTTTATTATTTTCTTTCATTTTACCTCCTAGTTTTATTTTTGCCATCCCTTTTAGTTCTTTTTCGCACTAAAAGAATTGATCCTGGTGCTCCTCTTAGGCTGGAGCACCAGGCTCAATTAGAGGTAAGCCCCTTTTTGGTCTCATTATGCCATTTGATTATTTTTTTCCATGGCCAAGAAGACTCCTGTTGGTTTCAAGAGATACACTCAGTGCAATCAGATGATTTCCAACACTGACACACACAATTGATGTGTAACTGCCTTGGACCTGACTATGATCCAACTAACTGTGCTCTTTGTTTAAAAATGCAGAAAAGAGCAAGCATGTCAGACCTACCAGAAGGAACTTTTTGGTTTCTCGAAGTCTGGTCTAGTGGCATTTGAAACGCCAATCCCAATGGTAGTTAGAGCTGCATCTGACACTGGGAGTGCATCAGCATCTAGGAGGTCTCCATCTCCCTCAGGTTCCATGGCCTGCTACCAGTTCCAACACTATCTGCATCAGACCTGACACCGAGGACGCATGTGGATTTGACATTGTCCTCGTCGGCACCAAAGGATCCCGATGTCA
Organism: Microcaecilia unicolor; assembly: GCF_901765095.1. NCBI lineage: Eukaryota > Metazoa > Chordata > Amphibia > Gymnophiona > Siphonopidae > Microcaecilia > Microcaecilia unicolor. The sequence goes on along the minus strand of NC_044041.1, from coordinate 146,932,915 downwards.
AGCGTCGGGTGAAGTCCAAGAAGCATTGACATCAGTCCCCTTCAAGGCAAGGTGACAGGAACTCCTGGGCATTGGCATCAACGGCACCTGAGAAGCACTGGGAGAGAAGGGGAAGGGAATGGAACTTTCTGTGGTTTTTGGAACTTCATTCAAAGCAGTTTACATAGTATATACAGGTACATATTTTTACCAGGGGCAATGGAGGGTTAAGTCACAAGTTGCAGCAGTGGGAATCAAACCCATTTACCCAGGATCAAAGTCCACTGCACTAACCACTAGACTACTCCTCGGACAGCTCCCCCTCTGTTATCTTGGTGCCATTGCCTCAGTCCCCATGCAGCCAGGAGCCTGCTTCTAGTTCAGTTGGAGGGTGTTTTAACCCAATTACAGACAACTAGTGGCGAAGCGTCCACGTTTAAAGCGGATGATTATTTGGCCACAGAAATGCAATCTTTGGAGCAATATCATAATCTTAGACAAGTAAAGATCAAAAAATTCTCAAGGGATCAACAAGACTATGCAGCAGGTCCCATATATCCGTGGCTGTTACATGGTACGAATCATCAGGCTATTAATACCGAAGGGGCTTCAGGTGTAAGGATTAATCACATTACAGAACATTTATCGAGTTCCGACGAAAGTATTAATGTTAACAGCGGAGGTCAACGTTTTTTACAAGGCAATCGAGGAGGGGGGCGATGACGCAACAGAGGACAACGCAGACGAGCACAACAATACAACACGCAGCAACATTGGACGGGTCCGGTCATGCGATCGGGGACGCAGCATTATCTAATGTAATTAACTTGTCAAATATCAGTTTAACCCCTGCTCAAGTCCGAGTGTTGAACTATGGCTTGTCTTTTGTGCCTACCAATTTCCATCATAGGTTCAACGCCAGAGTGGAACTAGCGAGATTTTTTCGAAATTTGTCAATCAAGTTATTTTTCTCACAACAAGATACAGAAGGAAGAATTAATAGCTCAGATGATGGTCCTGTAGTGCGGGCAAGATCCACATTGATGCCCCCCGGGTCCTACGGATGCTTATATAGCAACGTTTAAAGCTTTAGTCAGCAGGGACGTTGATCGTTTGGAGCACATCCAGTCTAGTCATCAATATTTGAGGCAGAAGAAGTATGTAAATTTTACTAGAGAAGAACGGGAGGCAGTTCAACAATTGGCAACTAATCCAGCCATTATAATACGTCCAGCAGATAAAGGGGGTTCAGTGGTCATACAAAATACAGACCAATATTTGAAGGAGGTTACATCTCAATTGGCGAATACTGATTATTACTTGCTTCTCCCTCAGGATCCCACTCCTATACTCATGAGGCAAATAGCAGAGATAATACAGCAGGCGGTCACAGAAGGGATATTATTGAAACCTGAAGCAAAGTATCTACAAAATCAGCATCCGAAAATACCAATTTTTTATACTGTTTTAAAGATACGTAAGAGACTGAACGACCCTCCGGGTCGTCCTATAGTCTCTTTGCGATATACGGTACTTGAGCCATTATCTCATTTTCTTGATTTGCATTTGCAACCTTTTGTGACGACAGCCAGATCTTATATAAAAGACACTTGTTATTTCCTCAGAGTATTGTCGCAAATAGGTCCTATAACCAACAAAATGATTTTTGTTACTCTTGATGTGGAATCTTTGTACTCTAATATACCTCAGACAGCAGCATTAAACATTGTACAAAGCACATTGGACAATGCATCAGTACAGACTAGAATGTACCATAACTTTTGATGCAATTAGCGGAATTGGTACTCCTGCAAAATTATTTCATGTTTGTCACTACATTCTGTGGTCAAAAGCACGGGGTAGCTATGGGTACAGCTGCAGCACCCAGCATAGCTAACCTTTATGTCAGCTCTTTTGAAGATAGATATTTGTATACCTCTGATTGGTTTGAACATGTCACTACGTGGCATTGTTTCATAGACGTCTTTTTTTATATGGACGTCTACTATATCAACATTGCAAGAATTTGTTAAATGGCTGAATACTATAGATAAGAACTTAAGGTTTACCATGCAGTACAGTACAGAAACCATTTCTTTTTTAGACACTGTAGTATCTAAGCAGAATAATCAATTGTCCACTATGGTGTACAGAAAGTCTACGGACCGTAATTCCCTATTAGAATATAATAGTCATCATCCCTATCGCATGAGGGAATCTTTACCAGTGGGACAATTTTTGCGTCTCCGTCGCATCTGTTCATCTGACGAGCTGTTTAATCAACAATCTTCCCTCTTGATAGAGCGTCTACGTAGGAGGGGTTATCCAGATCGTTGTATCAGACGTACATACAAACGAGCTAAGTTTGCTCAACGCCCCCTCCTATTACAAGATAAACAGGAGGAATCATTGGATAAAATTGTATGTGTTTTAACCTATACAGATTTAGCCCCCCAGATAGCTCACATTATTAATACTCATTGGGAAGTGCTTTCATTTCATTCAGTTTTTCAACAATGTCTGTGTATAGCATATCGAAGAGGGAGAAATTTGAAGGATGAATTGGTGCATACAATGTTTACCGCTTCTAACTTCATTCAGATGAATAAAGGACATTCAATTTGTGGCCATGGTCAGTTTTGTGATCAAGCAATACAGGGTGCAGAATGGCAACACCCTAAGAGACCAGATAAAAAATACTATCACAGGACTTACATTACATGTGATTCCACATTTGTTGTTTATGCCATAATTTGCCCCTGTCAATTATGGTATGTGGGACGTACTACAAGGAAAATTTAAACTCGACTTACAGAACATAAAAGCAGAGTACAGAATCAAGTACTTACCACTCCTATAGTCGCCCACTGTGTGCAACATAATCATCAATTTTCACAACTAAAATGGTTGGTCATTGACCAGGTTGTTAGGTCTGCCAGAGGCGGGGACATGACGCGGATACTTACACGCAAAGAACAATTTTGGATTTTTGAACTTAATACCTTGATACCACAAGGATTAAATGACTACATAGAATGGAATACAGTAACTTGATTGCTGGTATTTATAACGCAATTGAAATGTACAAGCTCTTTGAAGTGCAGCATTAATCTGTTTTATTTTATTAATAGCTTTGGCTTCTGTGTGACGTCATTTCCTGCCGGGGAGCGGATATAATCCTCATTGAAACAAATCCAAGATTAGAAGGCAAGTTCTTCTGCTGACTGCTTCTAGCTTCATAATTATCGGAGTTCCTGAGGAAGTTTTGAATGAAGTTCTGCAGAGTTGGACTCTTGATGATAGATAACAAAATATTATTGGAAGAAATGGCATTGAGCCTGGGATCATATATTTGATGAGACAACGGTCCTGGCGTCATAAGAAAAATATACATCAGCTATGGAGTAACTACCGTTCTCACAGCTTCAAGGAGAGTCAATACGACGGAGACTGAGAATGATAAGTGACTTTTTTCATACATTCTAAAGTTTAAAGACCTAGATTTGATCGATTTTCTAGTCTTTTTTGAGGACCCTACAGAATAGAAGGACCAAGATGGGGTCCAATATTTAGTCTTTTTTGAGGACTGTTGGAACTGTAAGGTGTCAGCTTGATATTAGCTTCAAATTTACATTTTGATTATAAAAGATTTTTAGATATTTTATTATTTTGAACATATTCACTTGGTAGTGATTAGAGCACTTATATGGTTTTAGAATAAATTTGGATTTGGTATATACATAAAAAACCACGGAGGGATTCAGTGATTGAGAAGCTCAACCACCCGTTGAGATTCCAATATTTATTGGGTCTCATTCTGGGTGAGTTAATATTCTGAGAATCCTCCAAAAAACTAAAAATAGTTATTATGGAGTCTGTCCTGGTGATTTAAGGGCAGACTAGAAGGGATATCAAGCTGCCACCTTATTATATGTAGCCATATTTTTAGTTTCTGTCTTGTGTGTGTTTGTGAATTATTACCAGAACATCTTGGGATCGTTTGTTGTACAATTGGTCTAGTTCAGTGCCAGCAACTCAGCAGGCTGTCTCCACACCAGTACTGGTCCCAGCCTTACCGATGCCTGTACTCGATCGGTTCTGTGCTATGCTGGGAGAGGGGCAAGCATATTTGCTTCAGCTTCCAAGTGCTCAGGCGTCGAGGGCGCTCGTGCCAGCCACAGCACTTAACCACTGTGACCTCGAGGCCCACGCTTCTCCTATAGAATGGTTCCCAATCCCCTTGTCTCGAGTGACATCGATGTCAGTACCGCCCCATGCAATACAACACTTGACAGGGGAGGAAGCTCCCTCGGTCAAGATGCGAGCATTCACCTCGGTGCCTGGCCCCGAGGCCTGTGAACATTCTTCTAGCCGGCTGAGGCAGGCGTAGACTCAAATGTCACGTGCAGACTATTTTTCTGAGTCTGATACGGACTGGTCATAGGAGTCTGGGGAAGAGCTAGACTACCTTTCGAAGGAGGGGATCTTATGGCATATCTTCAGACCCCTGGGCTGGAGTGAAGCTTTTCAGGGACTTTGACAACTTCAGAAATTTTAGAACAAGGACAGTTCTCTGCAGACTTCTGTGGTCTATGCCCTGAAAATGGCAAGGACAAATCTACTACTACTACTAATCATTTCTATAGCGCTACTAGATTTACGCAGCGCTATACACATTATGTGCAGGTACTTTCTCTGTCCCTAGTAGGTTCACAATCTAAGTTTTTTTGTACCTGGGGCAATGGAGGGTTAAGTGACCTGCCCAGGGCCATATGGAGCTGCAATGGAAACTGAACTTGATTGTTCAGGATCTCAGCCCACTGCACTAACCATTCCATATCATCAAGCTGATCAATCCATAGACTGGTGGGTTGTGTCCATCTACCAGCAGGTGGAGATAGAGAGCAAACTTTTGCCTCCCTATATGTGGTCATGTGCTGCCGGAAACTCCTCAGTATGTTCTCTATCTCAGCAGGTGGTGGTCACACACAGCAGCAGCTCTGGCTAGGCCTCCAAGCCTAATTTTTAGGTTTTGTTGAGTGCCTGGGGTTGAGGGCTCTTCTTGAGCAAGTGCAAACCTGGTGGCGCCAGGTCCCTCCTTTTCTCCCCCCTCCCGCTGGCTCCGTTTAAAAAAAAAAAAATAAAAAAAATTTTGAACGTCCTTAAAGGCGTTTATTTCGACGTTTATTTAAACGTTTATTGCAGGTACTCACTGGGACACCAGGTCGTTACAGCTTGGAGCGGACAGTAGGTAATTTTTACCTTTTATAGCGGGCAGGGGGTTCCCCGATTGGTCTCCACGTGGCCCATGGCGTCGGAGGGCGAGGGCGCAAAGAGTCGCTCCCCGGATCGCGTGTGCGCTTCCAGAGGGGATGCGGGGGTCTTAAAGTCTGATTCGCCCTTGTTGGGTGACAGTTTCGTGACCGATGAGTGTCCCGGTCCTTCCTCCGGTGTGGCGGTTTTTCCCGCCATAAACGCCCATCCCCCGCGGCTCGCCTCCGCCATATTGGTCGGCCACGCGGCTCGGACGGCTTCTTCTTGGGCCGCCCTTGAGGTGGGAGACATTGATGCCATGAACGCCCTTAATTTGGGCGACGGCACAGAAGCAGCTAAAGTTAAGCGCCGTTCTTCCCGCGCGGCTCCTTCGCGGAGTGTCGCGCTGGACGCCATCTTGGATGCGCAGCATGTCTCTCCCCCGCTCTTGCGAGCGCCGGTTGAGGGTGCGTCTAGGGCTGTAGCCCAGGCTGCGGAAGTGCACAGTCTGGGGGGTTTCTCCCCCGAGTTTGTTTTGCTGCTGCATCAGGCCTTCCTTATGCAAAACGCTGCCCCTGCTCCCTCGTCTGGCAAAGAGGTTGAGGCCCCCGGAGGTAAACGCCCTCGGGTTGATTCCCAGGCCTTGGAGGACTTTGTCTCCTCCGATGTAGATGAGGGCAGCGTATCTGAGTTCTCCCAACGGTCCTTTGCGGATTCCTTGGAGGAGACGGATCCCCGCTCGGATGGAGCGGATGACCCCTCTGCAGCGCGGCTCTTTAGCTCAGAGGATTTGCCCAACCTGTTAGTGCAGGCCATGGGCATTTTGAAGATTTCCTCTCCGGAGGACGTCTCTCCCTCAGCCCCTGTTGGCTCTGCCATTATGCTGGGGACGAAGCGCCCGCCTAGAACCTTCCACGTGCATGATGCCATGCACACCTTAATTTCGGCTCAATGGGATGTCCCGGAAGCGAGCCTTAAAGTGGCTAGGGCTATGTCCCGCCTCTATCCTTTGCCTGAAAGTGAACGTGAGGCCTATCTGTGGCCTACCGTGGATTCTTTAATCACTGCGGTGACTAAGAAAACGGCGTTGCCGGTGGAAGGTGGCACGGCCCTAAAGGACGCCCAAGACAGAAGATTGGAGGCGGCCTTAAGGTCGTCCTTTGAGGCGGCTGCTTTAAGTTTGCAGGCCTCAGTTTGCGGCTCCTATGTGGCCAGGGCGTGCCTGACTTTGGTGGCAGCGGGCTTCCCCCTCGGATCATTCCTTGAGGGCTGATTGGCCGGCCCTGGAATCGGGCTTGGCCTATTTGGCAGACTTGCTGTATGATGTCTTGAGGGCCTCAGCTAAAGGCATGGCCTCAGACAATCTCTGCGCGGCGGTGGCTTTGGCTGAAGCATTGGTCTGCTGACCACGCCTCTAAATCCCGCCTAGCGAAATTGCCTTTTAAAGGCAAGCTGCTCTTTGGGGTCGAGCTGGACAAAATCGTGACCGCTCTCGGCACGTCTAAGGGCAAGAAGTTACCAGAGGTCAGGGCTCGGGCTAGTACTCGTCCGGTACCTATCCAGAGGACGGTTTCAGGAAGCCCGCTTCGGTACCGCTTTCCCCCGGGCAAGTCGGGCTCCTCTGCCCCTCTTCTTCAAAAGGAACTTCTCCCCCAAGCAAGCATTCCTTTCGCAGAGGACCGCCGTCCCGGAGGTGCTCCCTCCGTCCTCCCCAGGGTCTCGTACCCAATGACGGGGCCTTGGGTCACACCCAGTGCAGATTGGAGGACGGCTGCCCTCGTTTCTGGGCGATTGGGACCACAATAACTTCAGACGCTTGGGTGCTGGAAGTCATCAAAGACGGCTACAAGCTAGAGTTCTGCCGACCCTTAAGAGACGGGTTTGTACTCTCTCCCTGCAAGTCTTCGGTCAAAGCTGTGGCAGTGCAGCAGACCTTGGACAACCTGATCCACCTCCTAGGGTGCGGTCGTTCCGGTGCCAGAAAATCCGCTTGGCAAGGGACGTTACTCCATTTACTTTGTGGTACCAAAGAAAGGAGGTTCTGTACGCCTATCCTCGACCTCAAAGGGGTCAATCGGGCCTGAAAGTTCGGCATTTCACATTGGAGACTCTCCGCTCTGTTATAGTGGCAGTGAAGGCAGGGGAGTACCTGGCATCCTTGGACATCAAGGAAGCGTACTTGCATATTCCCTTGGCTCCCCATCAACGCTTTCTGCGTTTTGCAGTCCTGGGCCAACACTTCCAGTTCAGAGCCTCCCGTTCGGGTTGGCTACTGCTCCGCGGACCTTCTCCAAAGTCATGGGGTCATCGCGGCCTTCCTGAGGAAGGAAGGAGTACAAGTCCATCCTTATCTGGACGACTGGTTGATCCGAGCCCCCTCTTATGCAGAGTGCGGCAAGCTGTGAACGGGGTGGGTGCTCTTTTGAGCTCCCTGGGGTGGATCATCACTGGGAGAAAAGCCAGCTGCGCCCGACTCAGTCCCTGGAGTATCTGGGAGTTCGATTCGACACCCAATGTGGGCGAGTGTTCCTGCAGACATCGGATTGTCAAACTTCAGGCTCAGGTGGACCAGTTCCTAGTAGCCTCATCCTCTTCGGGCTTGGGACTATGTGCAGCTGTTGGGCTCTATGACGGCCACGATGGAAGTAGTGCCCTGGGCCAGGGCTCATATGAGACCACTACAACACTCTCTGCTGCAGCGCTGGACTCCGATGCGGAGGATTATGCTGTGCGCCTTCCCTTGGACCCAGCAGTGCGCAAGGCGCTGAGCTGGTGGATGCAGACAGACAGGTTGTCTGCAGGAATGCCTCTGGTGACCCCAGAGTGGGATTGTTGTCACGACGGACGCCTCTTTGTCGGGCTGGGGAGCCCACTGCTTGGGAAGGACAGCGCAGGGGCTCTGGTCTCCTGCAGAGGCAAAGTGGTCTATCAACCTCATGGAACTCAGAGCCATTCGGTTGGCGCTTTTGGAGTTCATCCCGGTACTGGCGTTGAAGCCTGTACGGGTCCTGTCGGACAATGCCACGGCTGTGGCCTATGTCAACCGCCAGGGAGGTACCAAGAGCGCCCCTCTAGCCAAGGAGGCTATGAGTCTATGCCAGTGGGCGGAAGCAAACCTGGAACAGCTGTCAGCGGCCCACATTGCCAGAGTCATGAATGTCAAGGCGGACTTTCTCAGTCGCCATACCTTGGAGCCCGGAGAGTGGCAGCTATCTGCTCAGGCGTTCTTGGACATCACGAAGCGCTGGGGCCAGCCGAGCCTAGATCTGATGGCGTCATCGGCCAATTGCCAAGTACCCGCGCTTTTTCAGCAGGAGGACGGGACCCTTCGATCCCTGGGAGTAGATGCTCTTCTCCAACAGTGGCCGACACAGAGCTTCTCTATGTGTTCCCCCGCCCTGGCCCATGCTGGGCAGGGGTGCTAGACCGGGTGGCAAAGCATCCAGGCCGGATAATCCTGGTGGGTCCGGATTGGCTCAGACGTCCCTGGTATGCGGACTTGATCAGGCTCTCAGTCGACGATCCTCTGCGGCTGCCAGTGGAGCAGGGCCTGTTGCATCAGGGTCCCGTGGTGATGGAGGATCCCTCCCCCTTTGGTCTTACGGCGTGGCTATTGAGCGGCAGCGTCTGAGGAAGAAGGGCTTCTCAGACAAGGTCATCGCCACTATGCTGAGAGCGAGGAAGCGCTCTACTTCTACTGCTTACGCCAGGGTTTGGCGTACCTTTGCAGCGTGGTGTGAAGCAGGCTCATTTTCTCCATTCACTGCTCCAATTTCTTCAGTGTTGGCATTCCTGCAAGAAGGTCTGGAGAAAGGCCTGTCGCTCAGTTCCCTTAAAGTCCAGTAGCGGCCCTGGCTTGCTTCAGGGGCCGCCTGAAGGGTGCTTCCCTGGCTTCGCAGCCAGATGTGGTGCGTTTTCTCAAGGGAGTTAATCACCTGCGCCCTCCTCTGCACTCGGTGGTGCCTGCGTGGAATCTCAATCTGGTGCTAAGAGCATTACAGAAGCCGCCTTTTGAACCCTTGTCGAGGGCATCTCTGAAAGACCTGACGTTGAAAAGCAGTCTTTTTGGTGGCTATCACTTCAGCCAGAAGAGTTTCGAGCTCCAGGCGCTCTCATGTCGAGAGCCTTTTCTGCAGTTCACTGAGGCAGGAGTGACTATTCGCACAGTGCCTTCCTTCCTGCCCAAGATTGTTTCTCGCTTCCATGTGAAATCAGCAGCTCTGTCTCCCTTCCTTTCGTAGGGAGGACTACCAGAGGCATACTCTGCTCTTAAATATCTGGATGTGAGACGAGTCATCATCAGATACTTGGAAGTGACAATGATTTCTGGAAATTGGATCATCTGTTTGTCCTGTTTGCAGGTCCTCGTAAGGGTCTGCAGGCTGCTAAGCCTACAGTGGCAAGATGGGTCAAGGAAGCCTTGCAGCGGCTTACTGTGGCCGCAGGGAAGGTGCCGCTATCCAGATGAAGGTCTCACTCCACTAGAGCTCAGGCGCCCTCGATGGCAGAGGCGGGTCCGTCTCCTTGAGGAGATATGCAAGGCGGCAACTTGGGCATCGGCCCATACATTCTCCAAGCATTACCGCTTGACTGTGAGCGACCACGGGCGGAGGCCCGGTTTGGAGCTTCAGTGTTGAGGTCAGGGATTTCAATGTCCCGCCCTGGGTGAGTACTGCTTCGGTACATCCCACCAGTCTATGGATATGATCAGCTTGATGATATGGAAGGTAAAATTATGTATCATACCTGATATTTTCTTTCCATTAATCATAGCTGATCAACATAGCCCTCCCAGATATCTGTACTGTTTATATTCTGGTTGAATTTTAGGTTCAAGTTTAGTCTTCAGTTACTTCAGGAGGACTTCGTGTTCAAGTTTTTTCACTTGGATTCTCAAGAGTTGAGACGAGTTTTGTGTACAGTGAGCTGCTGCATTCCTCTCCCCTCCGTTTTACGGGGCTGGATTGAGACTTAAATTCTGCCGGCACTCCCTCCCGCTTCGTGCGGCTGTAGGGCAGCTTTGTACCCCTCCCGCTTCGGCGGTGTTAGGGTCAGTTAGCTCCTCCCGCGGTTGCAGGATAAGCCAGATCCCCCCGCATCGGCGGGTGTGGTGTCCCTCCCCCGCTCCGCGGGGATGAGCTGAATGGATTTCCCCTCCCCCACTTGTGTGGGGATGAGCTGGGTTAATTCCCCTCTCCCGTTTCGGCGGTGGTGAGCTGGGCAGAGTGTCCCTTTGTGGGTGTAATTCTCTAAGTGCTGAGTCCTGCGGATGGAGCTTTGATATCGACATACTGAGGAGTTTCCGGCAGCACAAGACCACATATAGGGAGGCAAAAGTTTGCTCTCTATCTCCACCTGCTGGTAGATGGACACAACCCACCAGCTATGGATTGATCAGCTATGATTAATGGAAAGAAAATTATCAGGTATGATACATAATTTACCTTAGGCTACTCCTCCTAGGGTCTTTTTATTATGACATTTGTATCCCGCATTATCCCCAGAGTTCAGGTTCAATGTGGCTTACAATCCAATTATAAGCAGGTACTATCTCTGTCCCTAGAGGGCTCACAATCTTGGTTTTTGTACCTGAGGCAATGGAGGGTTAAGTAACTTGCCCAGGGTGACAAGGAGCTGCAGTGGGAATCAACCCAGGATGTTGGGATCAAGGTCCAAATTCAAGAGTTACGTGTTGAGGTGAAGAATCCACAATAAAACATTACCTCCTATCCCATAACTCTCCAAATCAAGATAAGGTATAAATATGAAGTATCACATACCATACGTTGAGCCTGCAAATAGGTGGGGAAATGTGGGGTACAAATGCAACAAATAAATAAATAATGAGTTTATCTTGGGCAGACTAGATGGACCATACAGGTCCTTATCTGCTGGGTCATTCCATGTCAAGTGGTCTAAAATTTAAAAAATTTCCCACCGTCATGTTCTCCAATTTTGTTTCAAGTTTTATCTGTTGCGCGAGTCAGGTGTTAAACGAAGTTTCCCAAAAATTGAGGTCTCTAACTGCAATAGTTGCAGATCTAGACCCTCTTTTCTGAAAGGTTGTCAGTCCATGAGTGCACGACATTTACCAAAATGCCATTTTTGGGGTCTAATAAAATCCAAACACATTATAAGAATGGCTAAAAAAATTCAAATCCTGTATAGTTTTTAATGCTAATTCCGATGAAATACATTATAACATTATGGATGCAAAATCCAGTCAAACAAGTTGACTCAAAGTGTGCATCAAAATTGGTCGCAACTCATCAGAACATATTTGGACTAATACAACAACTTCCATGCAAACAAAAATACGGACTTGAAATTTTGAACAATCATTATACTTGTGCTGGACATAATACTGCCAGATTTGCAACTAACCAGCGTCTATAACCGCCCTGCAGGATCTCTCAAAGTTGGCACTGTCGGCGCAAATGGTAAAATATACCAAAGTTCAAAGCCAATTTTTAAAAAAAGAGTCTGCCTGAATCAGGTTGTGAACAGGTATCATCTGAAAGAGAAAATTGTGCTCTACAACACTGATATGTTTTTGTTTTGCAATGCCACATTAAGTAGCCATTTACTCAGGTCAAAGTATGTTATATTTAGTATGCTTGATGCGCTACTTTTTCTTCATTTCTAGGAAATGGAGTCTTAATAGTCGCTTAAAAGTATTGATAAAGTATTGAGGTAAATGGCTACTTAATGGTGGCATTGCAAAACAAAAACATATCATGTTGTAGAGCACAATTTTCTCTTTCAGATGATACTGTTCACAAGCTGATTCAGGCAGACTCTTTTTATAATGCGAAGGCAGTAGAATGAGAGGACATGAAATGAGATTGAAGGGGGCAGACTCAGAAAAATGTCAGGAAGTATTTTTTCATGGAGAGATTAGTGGATGCTTGGAATGCCCTCCCGTGGGAGGTGGTGGAGATGAAAAAGGTAATGGAATTCAAACATGCGTGGGATAAACATAAAGGAATCCTGTTCAGAAGGAATGGATCCTCAGAGAGCTTAGCCGAGATTGGGTGGCAGAGCCGGTAGTGGGAGGCGGGGATAGTGTGCTGGGCATACTTATAAGGTCTGTGCCAGAACCGATGGTGGGAGGCGGGATAGTGCTGGGCAGACTGTTTACGTTCTGTGCCCTGAAAAAGACGGTACAAATCAAGGTAAGGTATACACAAAAAGTGGACAATATGACTTTATCTTGTTGGCAGACTGGATGGACCATGCAAGTCTTTTTCTGCTGTCATCTAATATGTTACTACTATGTTACTATTGTTAATAATTGGCTTTGAACTTTGGTATATTTACCATTTGTGCTGACAGTGCCAAACTTTGAAGAGATCCTGCAGGCCGGTTATAGATGCTGGTTAGTTGCAAATCTGGCAGTATTATGTCCAGCACAAGCATAATGCTTGTTCAAAATTTCAAGTCCGTATCTTTGTTTGCATGGAAGTTGTTGCGGTCTGAATATTGGTCCAAATATGTTCTGATGAGTCGCGACCAATTTTGATGCACACTTTGAGTCAACTTGTTTGACTGGATTTTGCATCCATAATGTTAAAATGTATTTCATCGGAATTAGCATCAAAAACTATACAGGATTAGAATTTTTTAGCCATTCTTATAAATGTGTTTGGATTTTATTAGACCCCAAAAATGGCATTTTGGTAAATGTCACACACTCATGGACTGACAACCTTTCAGAAAAGGGGGGGGGGTCTATATCTGCAACTATTGCAGTTAGAGACCTCAAATTTTGGGAACCTTTGTTTAACACCTGACTCGCGCAACAGATAAAATTTGAACAAAACTGGAGACATGATGGTCGGAAGGTTTAGACCACTTGGCATTGAATGACCCTGCTGCCATTTACTATGTTACATTGCGGGAGGGTGCTCAAGAATCAGTGCAGAGAACTATTCGGGTGCTGGAGCTGCTAGGGTTTGTAATCAACTACCCCAAGTCCCATTTCTAGCCCGTTCAGCAATTGGAATATATAGGAGCCCTACTATACCCAGTGCAAGCTCAAGTCTTTTTCCTCCAAGATTGGGCAACTGCTCTCATTGCAATCATCAGCCAGGTTCGCAGCAGGCAGGTTACAGCTCAGCAGATGTTTAGACTTCTAGGCCACATATCCTTCACCGTGCATGTTACAGTATTCCCATGGTATGTCTCCATTTCAGGAGAGCCCAGTGGATTCTGGCTTCTTGATGTCATCAGGCCACAGGGAACTTGGTGGATGTCATTGAGGTCATGACCTCACCTCAAACAATTTCTGCACTGGTGAATAATTTGGTCCAAATTGACTCTGGGACTCCCATTTCAAATTCCACCTCCACACACAATTCTGACCACAGATGCATCCCACCTGGGCTGGAGAGCTCATGTGGATGGGTTTCATGCTCGGCCTGGGAACAAAATCATTTTGATACAAACAGACATTCAGGTTGCCATGTACTGTATTTTACGGGATCCTACCCTTTGTGTCAGGAAACAAGATGTGGCAGTGGGCCCTCAGAACCACATACCTGGCGGGCAAGGAGAACAGTCTGGTGGACAGGCTGAGCAGGGACATCCAAACGCACAACTGGTCTCAGTATGGGCATAGCTTGCGAGATCTTCCGAGCGTGGGGCACTTTGACACTGTCCATAATAAAGTCTGCTCCAGACATAGATCACATGACAGACTAGCATCAGATGCCTTCCTCCTACATTGGAGGACGGTCTCCTGTATGCACGTATTCTCCTGTACATCTAATAGGGAAGACTTTGTTGAAACTGGAGCAAGATTGGGGGACCATGATCTAGATCTGGCTTCCTGTACTTCTGGAGTTATCCTCCGAAGAACCATGGAGGTTGGACTGTTTTCCAACCCTCATAATGCAGAATGGGGCCTCTTTTGCATCCCAACCTTCAGATCTTGGCCCTCATGGCCTGGATGTTGAGAGGGTAGACGTTGCTTCCTTGCAGCTGCTTTGAGGGTGTCTCCGGGATTTTTGCTGGCTTCAAGGAAAGATTCCACCAAGAGGAGGAAGTTTGCTGTGTGGTGTGAGGGCAAATCCCTAGATCCACTTGCTTGCCCTACACAAAAACTGCTTGAGTACCTCCTATACCCTTCTGAGTCTGGTTTGAAAACCAACTATGTAAGGGTTCACTTTTCTTCAATCAGTGCTTATCGCCACCATGTGTGGTGGGGGGGGGGGAGGGCAAAACATAGTAGATGACGGCAGAAAAAGAACATACAGTGGTGGAAATAAGTATTTGATCCCTTGCTGATTTTGTAAGTTTGCCCACTGACAAAGACATGAGCAGCCCATAATTGAAGGGTAGGTTATTGGTAACAGTGAGAGATAGCACATCACAAATTAAATCCGGAAAATCACATTGTGGAAAGTATATGAATTTATTTGCATTCTGCAGAGGGAAATAAGTATTTGATCCCCCACCAACCAGTAAGAGATCTGGCCCCTACAGACCAGGTAGATGCTCCAAATCAACTCGTTACCTGCATGACAGACAGCTGTCGGCAATGGTCACCTGTATGAAAGACACCTGTCCACAGACTCAGTGAATCAGTCAGACTCTAACCTCTACAAAATGGCCAAGAGCAAGGAGCTGTCTAAGGATGTCAGGGACAAGATCATACACCTGCACAAGGCTGGAATGGGCTACAAAACCATCAGTAAGACGCTGGGCGAGAAGGAGACAACTGTTGGTGCCATAGTAAGAAAATGGAAGAAGTACAAAATGACTGTCAATCGACAAAGATCTGGGGCTCCACGCAAAATCTCACCTCGTGGGGTATCCTTGATCATGAGGAAGGTTAGAAATCAGCCTACAACTACAAGGGGGGAACTTGTCAATGATCTCAAGGCAGCTGGGACCACTGTCACCACGAAAACCATTGGTAACACATTACGACATAACGGATTGCAATCCTGCAGTGCCCGCAAGGTCCCCCTGCTCCGGAAGGCACATGTGACGGCCCGTCTGAAGTTTGCCAGTGAACACCTGGATGATGCCGAGAGTGATTGGGAGAAGGTGCTGTGGTCAGATGAGACAAAAATTGAGCTCTTTGGCATGAACTCAACTCGCCGTGTTTGGAGGAAGAGAAATGCTGCCTATGACCCAAAGAACACCGTCCCCACTGTCAAGCATGGAGGTGGAAATGTTATGTTTTGGGGGTGTTTCTCTGCTAAGGGCACAGGACTACTTCACCGCATCAATGGAAGAATGGATGGGGCCATGTACCGTACAATTCTGAGTGACAACCTCCTTCCCTCCGCCAGGGCCTTAAAAATGGGTCGTGGCTGGGTCTTCCAGCACGACAATGACCCAAAACATACAGCCAAGGCAACAAAGGAGTGGCTCAGGAAGAAGCACATTAGGGTCATGGAGTGGCCTAGCCAGTCACCAGACCTTAATCCCATAGAAAACTTATGGAGGGAGCTGAAGCTGCGAGTTGCCAAGCGACAGCCCAGAACTCTTAATGATTTAGAGATGATCTGCAAAGAGGAGTGGACCAAAATTCCTCCTGACATGTGTGCAAACCTCATCATCAACTACAGAAGACGTCTGACCGCTGTGCTTGCCAACAAGGGTTTTGCCACCAAGTATTAGGTCTTGTTTGCCAGAGGGATTAAATACTTATTTCCCTCTGCAGAATGCAAATAAATTCATATACTTTCCACAATGTGATTTTCCGGATTTAATTTGTGATGTGCTATCTCTCCCTGTTACCAATAACCTACCCTTCAATTATGGGCTGCTCATGTCTTTGTCAGTGGGCAAACTTACAAAATCAGCAAGGGATCAAATACTTATTTCCACCACTGTAGTAGATGACGGCAGAAAAAGACCTGCATGGTCCATCCAGTCTGCCCAACAAGATATACTCATATGTGCCACTTTTTGTGTATACCTTACCTTGATTTGTACCTGTCTTTTTCAGGGCACAGACCGTATAAGTCTGCCCAGCACTATCCCCGCCCCCCCCAACCACCAGCCCCGCCTCCCACCACCGGCTCATGGCACAGACCGTATAAGTCTGTCCAGCACTATCCCTGCCTCCCACTACCAGCTCTGCCACCCAATCTCAGCTAAGCTCCTGAGGATCCATTCCTTCTGAACAGGATTCCTTTATGTTTATCGCACGCATGTTTGAATTCCGTTACCGTTTTCATCTCCACCACCTCCCGCAGAAGGGCATTCCAAGCATCCACTAATCTCTCCGTGAAAAAATACTTCCTGACATTTTTCTTGAGTCTGCCCCCCTTCAATCTCATTTCATGTCCTCTCGTTCTACTGCCTTCGCATTCTCTGTTCAGCCTCTAGTTCATTTCATGAGAGGTTTGATGTTGACAAAGCCCTCTCTCAAAACTCCCACGGTGTCATAGGATCTCAATGTCATCCTTACCCAGCTGATGAAAGCTCCTTTTGAGCCACTAGACTCCTGTCATCTGAAGTAACTGACCTGGTCACTTCAGCTCACATAGCCATTGAGCATCAGGTCCTAGTAGCTGGTCCATCATAACAGTAGTTCTCCGCATGCATCCTAAGTTCCTTCCTAAGGTTGTTTCAGAGTTCCTTAGTCAATTGTCCTGCCAACATCTCATGCCCATCCTGGTGAAAATGCACTGCACATGGTGGACTGCAAGCGAGCCTTTAGCCTTTTATCTGGAACAGACTAAAGCCCATAGACAGTCCACCCAGCTTTTTTCTTTTGACCCAAACAGGCTGGGGATAGTCACGGTAAGCGCACGTTTGTTCAATTGGCTAGCAGATTGCATCTCCTCCTCTTACGCCCAAGCTATGCTGACTCTTAAGAGCCAAGTCACGGCTTACAATATTAGAGCCATGGCTGCATCGGTAGCCACTGAGGTCAGCCTCCTTTGAGGAGGATAATGTAAGGCTGCGATGGTGTTTCAGTCCCACACATTCACTCTTAAGCAGAGTGCCCGATGCATAGTTGGTTTGGCCAGACGATCCTGCAGAACTTGCTTGGTAACTAGACTCCCAACTCCACCCTCCTAGTGCCCCTTTTTATTCTGTTCAGGCAGCACCTCCACAAACCGGTTTGCATACAAGTCTAAGTGTTGTTGTTGTTGTTCAGTGAGCTTGGTAGCTAGGGATTCCCAAGTGAAGGTTGTACTGTCCTGCTTGTCCTCTGAGAAAGCAAAGTATTTACCTTAGCATGTGATCTCCGAGGACAGCAGGATACCCTCCCCTTGGAGTTGAATTCTTTTTTAGCCATTTTATGTTAGCTGAGGGTCCCACTCTTGTGCTTTCGGGCAAGTGGTGCTGCTGTCAAAAGCCTCTTAAAGATAAAGTGTGCTGGGCAGCATCTGTGTTGGAGTCTGTCGGATGATGTCACCCAAGTGTAAAGGATACCTGACCTGCTGTACTCTGAGAACATCTGCTTACAGGTAAGTAACCGCTACATGTTACATGGTGCAGCTTGTAAGAGCTGCTGGGGCACCAACCAGATTTAGGAGGTAGAGAGACCAGAAGGGTGGGGAAGTACCGGGGAGAGTGGGAAGACAGGAAGAGAGTGCCAGGAGGGGATGGAGAAGTAATTTAGTAACACAGAATATGACAATAGATGAGGACTGCATAGCCTGCCCAATTTCATTCCTGGCACAGGTCTGTAGATCCCAGTTGATCTGTGACTTTCCCCTCACATTTTCCACAACTTAAGTGTTCTGTCTGCGTTTTCCTTGACTTTTATCTTCTACACCTGCACTAGAAGGCTATTCCATGCATTCTTATTGTAAAGACATATTTTCTGATATGTTTCTTAGTCTATCCCAGCGGTTTTAACCCAGTTGTTGGGTCACAACAAGCCACTTTGATTTTGAAGATATCCAGAATGAATATGCATGAGATAAATTCTGCATGCATTGCCTCCACTGTTTTGCAAATCTATCTCATGCATATTCATTGTGGGTATCTGTAATCTGACTGGCTGAGTGTGTCCCAAAGGTTGGTTGAGAACCCCTGGGTCTAATGCCTTGAAGTTTCATACTGGGCCTCTTGTTCTAGAATATTCTTCTTTTAAAAAGTGTTCCATTTCATCCTGCTAGACCAGTCCTAGACCAACAGGTATGTCACTCCACTAGTAGATGGAAGGAGAGAATCTGAACTCCACCAGTGACACTACCTATGTAATGACTGGGGTAGCCTGAAACATATCAGTATTTTTCTGCCTCCAGCAGATGGTGCAGGTTAAACTGATTGCAGCAGGTTCTTCAGTGTAGGCCTGACTCCATAGGCTGCAACTCCCTTGGCTATTGTTAATGCCAGGGATCTGTCCAGTCCACAGACCTTTAACCTGGTTGAGCTTGGAGGATCCAACTCTCTGTAGTTCTGAGGATTAACCCAGACTTTCACTCAGTAGGGCTGGCTGCAGGGGTTCATGGGATCTTGGCAATGGAGTGAATGCTTTATTTTCTTGTCTCCTCCCTTCTCCCCCCACCTCACTATCTGGGCACCCCGGCAGACTCAAAAAGGGAGCTTGTTTTCGCCTCTAAACTTGTTCTACAAACAAACCAAAAAAGGTAAGGTATCGGAAAGCTGAGCTCATGCAGGGCTGAGGCTGGGAGTGGACTGGGGATCCCAGAGGTGGGGAGTGTGCTTGTGCTTATTGGGGTGGTAGTGGAAAGAGGAGATGCTGGGGGCTGGTATGCGAGAGCTGGCAGGTGACTAGTGCCTGTGGGTTCCTGTTGTGCTGGAGAGTGACAGTATCAGGGTTAGATTGCTCCTAGGAGTCCCCTAGAACTGGCATCAGCTGGTAGAGCATATTGGAGTCACCTTCAGGTTCAGCTGTACCGACTGTGGCTCTGGCCATATTTGTGAGAACAGCAACCATTTTGCCTGCAGGTTGCGAAAATCCCACATAGCCTGACATGGCACAGTGCAAGAATGAATTGGTGGCTGGAGTGGCCCTTCTGTCCTCACTGGAGTGTGGATGGGCTCTTGGTAAATCTAGGGTCACAATTTTTCCAGTGCCCTCACAGAATGCTTAAGGAGAGCCCTTTGGGGACTCCAGGGCCAATGGTGATTAGTAGGACACATTGGTTGTGGAAGCTCAAGGGCCAATGGTGATTAGTAGGACACATTGGTTTGTGGAAGCTCAAGAACCTTGAGGACCTCACAACCCAGAGTTATTAGTGGTAACTCAAGTGGTTAAATATGAAGCCAGTGCCAGAGCAGACTTTTGTGTGCTGTGCCCTGAAAATGGCAGCTCAAGATCAAGTATGCATAAATTATCATATTATTTACTAAGAATTTATCTTGTTGGCAGACTGGATGGACATAAAGGTCTTTTTGGAGTGGAGGAGTAGCCTAGTGTTGTAGTGCAGTGGACTTGATCCTGGGGAACTGAGTTAGATTCCCACTGCAGCTCCTTGCGACTCTGGGCAAGTCACTTAATCCTCCATTGCCCCTGGTACAAAGTACCTGAATATATGTAAACCGCTTTGAATGTAGTTGCAAAAACCTCAGAAAGGCGGTATATCAAGTCCCATTTTCCCTTTATCTGCTGGCATCTGCTGTTTGACTTGTCTCCTCAGAAGAGGCCTGGGGAGATGGAGATGTTGGAGGGCTCTCTGGAGTGTGTGTGTGTGTGTGTGTGGGGGGGGGGGGGGGGGGGGGCCTACCCTAATGTGAATAACCTTTATCTTCATAGGAGAGGATGGCTCATCCCCAGTGGTGAATGTTTTTTTTTCCTTTTTTTGAGTAAGTAGTTGCCATCCCTTATTAACTATGTACACTTAGCTCTTCACATCTTAACTGCTGTGTAAGGGAAACTTTGGATGGAGACCCCATATTGAATGGCTTGTGGAAGCCCTCCAAAACCTTTCCTCTTCATAGAGCTGTCTCACAGATAGCCCTAGTAGAAGTGGGAGGCCCTGGATGTGATCCTTTTAAGAACCTGAAGTTGATGGCAGGCTCTATCCTTTCAGGAAGATCTGAACCAAGTTCATTTATTTTCCTACTAGTAAAAAGGCCCGTTTCTGTATGAAATGAAACGGGCGCTAGCAAGGTTATCCCCCCCTCCTTCGCTGTCTTCCGCTGTCCCCTCCAAGTCCGATGCCACCCTCTCTCCCCTCCGAGTTCCACGCCCTCCTTTCCTGTCTTCCGATTCACAGTCCGTCCTCCCTCCCCTCTCCCACTCCCCTGCAACTCACCAGTTTGTGCATAAGTTTCCAGGTGTTCTCCACGGCTGTCATCAGTTTTTTTTTTTTGTTGTTTTTGTTTGTGCTAGAGAGTGTGTGTGTGTTAATGTCTGAGGGTGGGGCAGGGCGGATGGCGAACGGAGAGGGAGTGGTGGGGGGCTTGGAAGGGAGGGTCTGCATTCCATTGGGTGGATGTGGTGAAAGTCAGGGATCCTTCATGCCGTGTTTGTGCTGGCTGTCATAAGTTTGATTTTTTTGTTGTTGTTGTGCTAGAGAGAGAGAGAGTGAGTGTGTGTGTGTGTGAATGTTTGGGGGGGGGGGGAGGGGGGTTCTGTGTTCCTGTAGTGATGGGTTTGCAATTGAGGGTTCGTTCAGGTCGTGTTTGTGCTGGCTGTCAGTGTAGCTGTTTGGTTTGGTATAGATTGTGTGTGTGAATGTGTGAATGTTTGAGGGGCGGGGTGGTTGGATGGGGGTCTGAGTGGATGGGTGGATGTTGTGAAAGTGAGGTACCCTTCATGCATGTTTGTACTGGCTGTAATTAGTTGGTTTTTTTTTTTGTTGGTGTGCTAGAGAGTGTGTATGTATGTTGTGTGTGTGGGGCGGGGGGGCGGATTGTGAACTGTGAGAGAGTGGAGGGGGGTTGGAAGGGGGGGGTCTGCATTCCTGTGGTGATGGATTGAAAGTGAGGAATCCTTCAGGTCCTGGTGTTGGTGGCTGTCATTTGTTTTTTTTTGTGTGTGCTAGAGAGTGTGTGTGTGAATGTTTGAGGGGGTTGAACTGTGAGGGAGTGGCTGTGGGTTTGGGGGGGGGGTCAGCGTTGCCCTCAGGGTGGGTGAGATGAGAGGGAGGGCGTTGGGGCGGCGAAGATGCTGGCAGTGTCCATTGGGGAGTTTTTTTGAGTGTGGCTGTGGTCTGAGACGATGCCGCGACTCGGAAGGACGCAGAGGGGGCGGGGTGGGAGGTGTGTTGCATGGCGGGGTCTGGGGGGTGGAGCTGTCTGGCAGAAAGCATGGTGGGAGATGGCGCCTTGCTTCAGGAGTTGAGGCTGGGACGCCCTTGCTTCATTCAGCATACAGAGGCAGTGGCTGTGACTCCAATGGGGGGGGGTTGTGGTTTTGCGGGGGTGGAAGCAGAGTGTGGTGCCGCTGTTGGAGGGGGTTTGGCGGGGGGTGGGGGCGGGAGTGGTGGCGTGCGCAAATACTCCAGGAGGCGGCTGGGTGGTGTGTCGCAGCGGCGGCAGTGTGCCTGAGCTGACCGTCGTCATATTATGTTCGGTGATGTGAGAGATGTCCCTTGCTTCTCCGTATCTCGAGCTGGTGATTGTGTGAGCAGTTGTTTCGTCACTCGTGCTGGCGGTTCACTTCGCTATGCCATTCCTATGGCCGTGATGATTCGTCTTCTGAGGTTTGTGATTGTGACGTGGTGTAATACGTAGGAGTTCACGTTGACTCGCGCTGCTGTGCTGTGATTGGGCACAGTCGTTGATGACGCTTCGGGGAACAGGAGCACGAACGCTTCAATGTTTTTGTCCACGCTGCCAGCTTCAGAATGTTGGAGGTGCTTTTTATTATATAGGATGGTGGATGCATTGGTGATGGCAGTGACAAGACCAGTTCCTATGAAGGGTGGTTTGGCGCTGAAAGACTCCAACCATAGGAAGGTGGAGTTGTTCCTCAAGCATGTGTTATGTCTTCTGCACTAGAGGTGCAGGCAGCGGTCTGCGGAAGAAATGTGGCAAGAGTCATTTTGCACTGGACTCAGTAGTTGCCCACCTTGCCAGGGGGTAGCTCTGTTGGAATTGGGAGTGGCTTTTATGATAGATGCCCTTTATGATTTGATTTGTATTTGCTTGTGGTTATTATCCTTGGTGGTGGTGACTTGCAGGTGGCTTTGGCTTTAGAGCATATGACATAAGATAGCCATACTGGTTCAGACCAGTGGTTCTATCTAGCCCGGTATTCTGTTTCCAGCCGTGGCCAAGCCAGGTCCCAAGTACCTGGCAGAAACCAAATAGTGCAACATTCCATGTTACCAATCGCAGGGCAAGCAATAGCTTCCTCATGTCTGTATCAATAGCAGACTATGGACTTTTCCTACAAACCTTTTTTAAACCCAGGTATGCTAACTGCCATTACTACATCCTCCAGCAAAGAGGTTTCAGAGCTTAACTATTCGTTGAGTTGAAAAAATATTTCCTCCTATTTGTTTTTAAAAGTCTTTCAATGTAACTTCCTTGGAGTGTCCCCTAGTCTTTTGTACTTTTGGAATGAGTAAAAAATCGATTTACTTCTTCTTGTTCAGCATCACTCAGGATTTTGTAGACCTCAAGCATATCTCTCCTCGTCCATCTCTTTTCTAAGCTGAAGAGTCCTACCCTCTTTAGCCTTTCCTCATATGAGAGGAGTTCCATCCCTTTATCATTTTGGTTGCTCTTCTTTGAACCTTTTGTAATTCCACTATATCTTTTTTGAGATATGGCGACCAGAAATGAATGCAATACTCAAGGTGAGGTCGCACCATGGAGCAATACAGAGGCATTGTTTTGGGGACAAGGTGGAGGAGGGTCGCTGACCTTCTTAAGAAACACACTGATACCATCCAGTCCCTCTTATTTTTCTTAATTCCTAGCATCCTTGAATAGTGTTTGTGTCATCTGCAAATTAATCACCTCACTTGTTGTTCCAATTTCCCTATCCTATATAATAAAAAGCACCTTCAACGTTCTGAAGCTGGCAGCGTGGACAAAAACATTGAAGCGTTCGTGCTCCTGTTCCCCGAAGCGTCATCAACGACTGTGCCCAATCACAGCACAGCAGCGCGAGTCAACGTGAACTCCTACGTATTACGCCACGTCACAATCACAAACCTCAGAAGACGAATCATCACGGCCATAGGAATGGCATAGCGAAGTGAACCGCCAGCACGAGTGACGAACAACTGCCCACACAATCACCCAGCTCGAGATACGGAGAAGCAAGGGACTCATCTCCACATCACCCTGAACATAATTGACGACAGTCAGCTCAGGGCACCTGCCGCCGCTGCGACACACCACCCAGCCGCACAGACCAGAACTACCTATGGCTTTGAAAAAACTAAAGACCCTTCTATTCGACAAATTCTAACCTCCACTGCCTTTTCTAGGCACCGATCCAAGTACTTGACACTGTCTCTCTAATCCCTCCCCCCCACTCCCCCCTCCCTCCTATCTCCTTTGACCTCCCTGTAAACTGCCTGAAACCTCTAGCTGGGAATTGCGCAGTAATACATACAGCAGATTAGATTCATATTCTGTTTTAGGCCTTCTATATCAATGCGTTTCATCTGACTTGCCAGTGTTTATGTTGCTTCTTATTTTCTTCATTTTGGTCCTTTTTTCATTCTTTGAGGACATTCTTTTGGCTGTAATAGCCTCTTTCACTTCACCTTTTCACATGCTGGCTGTCGTTTTCTTTTCTTTCCAGCCTTTGTAAATATATGTTTCCTTGTCATCATCAGCAGATGAATCCATTAATTGATGGGTTATATCCGCCTACCAGCAGGTGGAGATAGAGAAACACTGAAAGACCATAGTGACTCTAGGATGGCTAGCCCCAACTGCCTTCAGTATTTCTCTATCTCCAGCAGGTGTGGACGTAGCTTTATCAATTCCTGGATTTCAGATCGCCTGGGATGGCTCCTGTGCTTTGCCAGTTGAGCAGGGGTGTTGTGGCTGGTGGTGCCCACTTTAAAGTCATATAGGTTCGCCCTTTCCCTGCCTTACCATTCCCCCCGCATCCCGGAGTCCCTCTGTTGCTGCCTGCCTCCAACTTCCTCACAGCGTTAAAAAAAAAAAAAAAAGCGCGCTTTACTGCATGGCTGTTCTGAGGCTTTTTCAGTGATTCTGGTTCTGTACAGCTTGACTGGAGCCGGTAGACTCGGTCCTCTGAGGTGAGAGTGGTGCCCAGCTCCTCCGGGGAGGTCCCGCGGACGCCGTTCCGATCAGGTAAATTTTGCTGCGAAGCCGCCATTTTATTGCTATATTCCCGTCCTGTCGGGCGATGGCTGCTGAGGGAAGTAAGCGCTGCTCCCATTGTGGTAAACGCAGATCAGCAGCAGGGCTGTGTAAACGTGATCCTTAGACGCTCACGCTAGTATGAGCATGGTGAGCGATGTTTCTTCCCGCTCAATGGAGCTGGCAGCGGGCGCCATTTGGAAGCGCCAAATTGTCTCGATCCTCGCGGTTGCGGAGAAGTCTGAGTGCAGGGGGACGCCCTCGCCTCGTTTAGAGGCTGCCAGAGGAGCTACTACATCCGTTTCTCCTATATCGGAGGCAGAGGGCCAGGGTGAGTTTTTCTCCCCTGAGTTTGTGCTGTTAATGCATAAGGCTTTCATGCTGAAAGAGCTCTGCCACAGGTGTCTGACACTGCGTTGCATCCTGGCTTACCTCCGGGTGTTGATGCCCTGGGGATGACTTCAGAGGCTATTTTCTCCCCCGAGTGTTGGAAACACACTAAACATAGACGGGTAAATTCTTCGTCTGAAAGTGGCGCATATCCTTCCCCCCCCCCCCCCCCCACCACCCTCTCATGGTCGGGCTGTGGAGAGTCTGAGGGATCTGGCAGGCCCTCAGGGACGGATGATCCAGAGGAGGGTACCTGTTTGCCAATGGATTTGGATGATCCCAATGCAGTCCGGATTTTCAGCTGCGACGAGCTGCCAGCTGTCATTACGACGCCTTGCAGGCCCTCTCGATGATGATCCTACTGAAGGCGAGGCCTCCTCTGTTAATCTTAGGATGGCGAGTACTAAGAAGCCTTCTCAGGCCTTTCTGATGCATGACTCCATCCAAGACTTATTTTCTGCTCAATGGTCTGACCCCAATGGACATTTGAAAGTGGTCAGGGCTATGGGTCAGCTTTACCCTCTGCGTGAGGAGCACTTGGTCCCTTTGGGGATGCCTAAAGTGGATGCATTGGGTCACGGCGGTGACCAAAAAAGACCACTCTCCCAGTAGAGGGAGGAGTCCTTTGAAAGACATGCAGAGGACCGGCGGCTGGAGTCTGCGCTGAAGCGGTCCTTTGAAATTGCGGGCCTTGCCTTGAGGGCGTCTATTTGCAGTTCCTATGCAAAGGCAGGTGGTCGTAGCTGCCCGTCTCAGCGTTCACCCTTATCTCGACTACTGGCTCATCAGAGCGGACTTGGCAACCGAGAGTCGTCTTGCCACAGCCAGAGTGGTGGCGGTCCTGCAGGCGCTAGGCTGGGTGGTCAATATACCCAAAAGTCACCTGACCCCCTCTCAGTCTCTTGAGTATTGGGTGTCCGGTTCGACACCGGCATCAGGGTTTGTCTTTCTCCTCGACCAAAGGCGTTGCAAGCTTCAGAATCAGGTTTGTCTGCATCCTGCGGATGCCTCACCCGCGAGCTTGGGACTTTGTCCAGCTGCTAGGGTCAATGACGGCCACCTTGGAGGTGGTGCCTTGGGCGAGAAGCGCATATGAGGCCTCTGCAGATTGCCCTGCTTCAACAGTGGTCTCCGATGTCCCAGGAATATCAACGCAGACTAACGTTGCTCCCTGCGGCCCGGCTCAGTTTGGAGTGGTGGCTCTCCGATAGATGCTGCGCCAAGGAATGGCGCTGGCGCTTCCTTCCTGGTACCTGGTGATCACAGATGCCAGCCTTCTAGGCTGGGGAGCGAATTGCCAAGGAAATTATGCTCAGGGTCTGGGACACCCGTGGAAGCGGAGTGGTCCATCAATCGCTTGGAACTGAGAGCGATATTCCAGGTACTTATGGCCTTTCAAAAGAGCTCTGAAGGGGCTTGCTGTCCGGGTTTCTGTCAGTCAACACGACAGCAGTGGCTGACATAAATCATCAGGGCGGCAACTCAGCGCAGGGCTTGGCCGTGGAGGCCGCTCAGATTTGCCACTGGGTCGAGCTCTACCTGCAGCTTCTGTCAGCAGCTCACATAGCAGGTCAGAGCAACGTGCATCCGATTTTCTTAGCAGGCCACAATTGACCTGGCGGAATGGGAAGTGGCAGAAGAAGTTTTTCTTCAGATTTGGCCAAATGGGGGACTCCCGTATGGCTCTAATGGCGTCAAGTGCAAACACAAAGTACCTCGCTTTTTCAGCAGAAGGAGAGATCCTCATTCGCGGGGTTTGGATGCTCTGGCTCAATCCTGCCCTCGGGCCTCCTGTATGTGTTCCTCCTTGGCCCTGATAGGACGAGTCCTACTGCAGATTCGGCCAGCACCAAGGGTCTGGGGATTCTCATCGCTCCAGATTGGCCAAGGCGTCCGTGGGATGCGGAATCTCCGCCGGATATTGGTGGACGCTCCGGTGCATTTGTCCCTGGTGCCGAACCTGTTGGTTCAGGGTCCGGTGTCGATGGAGGATCCCTGCCGATTTGGTCTTACAGCCTGGCTTTTGAGAGGGTGCAATTGAGAGACAAGGGCTACTCTAACAAGGTCATCTCCACTCTCTTGCAGGCCTGCAAGCGGTCCACCTCCGCAGCTTATGCTCAGATCTGGCGCAAATTTGAGGCGTGGTGTGTTTCAAAGGCGATCACACCCACCCAAGCTACAGTCTCAATTGTGCTGGACTTTTTGCAGGAGGGCTTACAAAAAGGCCTGGCTTACAATTCCCTGCGGGTGCAAGTGGCAGCATTATCATGCTATCGAGGGAAAGTTGCTGGCTTGTCCCTTGCTGCTCATCCGGACATTGCCAGATTTCTCAGAGGGGTGCTTAGGCTCCTTCCTCCTGTCCGGTTGCCCTGTCCGGCCTGGAACCTGGGGCTAGTGTTGAAGGCTCTTCAGTGTTCGCCCTTCGAGCCACTTAAGCGAGCTTCGGAGAAGGATGTGACTCTTAAGACAGTTTTTTTGGTGGCCATGACGTCGGCTAGACGCGTGTCTGAGCTGCAGGCGCTGTCCTGGTCGGGACACTTTTCTGCAATTCTTGGAGTCCGGAGTAACGGTACGTACAGTGCCTTCCTTCCTGCCTAAGGTGGTTTCAGCGTTTCACCTGAACCAGCCCATATTTCTTCCTTCCTTTTCTAGGAAAGAGTTCCCGGACCTCCTTTGGGCAGTTACATCTTCTGGATGTCCGCATGGCGCTGTTGCAGTATCTACAGATGTCAAATGACTTCAGGACTTCTGATCACCTTTTTTGTCTTGTTGTCAGGTCCTCGGCGTGGAGGCCCGGTGTCTAAGGCCACTATAGCCCGTTGGCTCAAGGAAGTCATTTTTGCTGCGTATCTGCTTTCAGGTCGGTCTCCGCCTGAAGCGTTTAAGGCGCATTCTAAGAGAGCGATTTCCTCCTCTTGGGCAGAAACGGGTTCACTCTCTCTTCAAGAGATCTGTAGTGCGGCTACTTTGGCTTCTCAGCTCTCTTTTGCCTGGTATTACAGGCTGGATGTTGCAGCAAAGCAGGACGCTGTTTTTGGAGCTCAAATATTGGCTTGTGATGTGGCCTGTTCCCACCCTAAGTAGGGATTGCTTTTGTACATCCCATCAGTTAATGGATTCATCTGCTGCTGATGACAAGGAAGGGGAAAATTAGGTTCTTACCATTGGTAATTTTCTTTCCTGTAGTCACAGCAGATGAATCCATGATCCCTCCCTGTCTGACTTTGTTTTTTGTTCAGATCTTTCATGCAGATATAAATCTCATTGGGAGAAGTTGGAAAACAGTTATCAGAATTTCTACATGATGTTCTACTACAGGAGGTTGAGAAAGTCCCTCCTTTGTTGCTCCTGTTATGGGGCGATTGTTCGCTGTGAGGAAAGTTTGTTATTATACCTTTATGGTTCACTCTGCTTTGTAAATCTCAAATACTGAAGGCAGTTGGGGCTAGCCGTCCTAGAGGCACTATGGTCTTTCAGTGTTCTCTATCTCCACCTGCTGGTAGGCGGATGCAACCCATCTGTTAATGGATTCATCTGCTGTGACTAAAGGAAAGAAAATTACCAAGGTAAGAACATAATTTTCCCATTGCATCTGTTCTGGACTTCCAAGATGGTATTTTTGAACAACTTCCATGCATTTTCGATATGTCTAAGTCCGACTTTAGACGTTTTGCGAAAAACGTCCAAAATCTGAATAAGAGAGTTCATTTTCCAAAAAGAAAAACGTCTATCTTTTGTTTTCAAAAATACTGTTTCTAACAAGGTTTTGTGCTTTGGGTGTTTTGTTTTTTTTGGTCTATTTTCAAAAAACAAAAAAGTCCAAGTGAAAAGCCCCCCAAAACCCACTGCCCACAGCTGTACACAGTAGTCCTTATGGGTGAAGGGGCACCTATTTGTGGGTACAGTGGGCTTCTGGTGAGTTTTGGAGGGCTCACAGTTTCCCCCACAAATGTGACAGGTAGTGGGAAATAGGGTCCAGAGTCCCCCACACCATGGTGCACTGCACTGAGCACTACACCACTCTAGGGACCTGCATGCTGCTCTAATAGACCTGACTGTAACATTAGGCTGTCATAGAGATTGCTAAATCATCTTTGTATTCACAATTTGTGGGAGGGTATTGGGGGTGTGTTCACCCCTGATTCCCTCCAGTGGTCATCTAGTTGTTAGGGCACCTTTGTGCCTTATTTTGTTATAAAAACAGGTCTAGCTCAAAACATCTTAATTCTAGTCCTGGAGGTTTTGTTTTGTTCCATTATGGCTGAAAAACATCCAAGTGTTAGGAACGCCCAGAGTCTATCCTTTAACACTCCCCTGACACGTCCCCTTGTGATTTACATAGTAACATAGTAGATGACGCAGATAAAGACCTGGTAGGTCCATCCAGTCTGCCCAACAAGATAAACTCATTACATACGGTATATGATACTTCATATGTATACCTGATCTTGAATTGCCCTTGATATTTTCAGGGCATAAACCGTAGAAGTTTGCCCAGCACTGTCCTTGTTCTACATTTTCTGCCCCTGAAAACCTGTACAATTGTAGCCAGACTGAGGAGTGGAGTCAAGAACATTAAACAGAAATAAATTTTGGCACATCAGACCAGAGTAAGCTGAAAGTGAGCAATGCCAAAAACAGTTAAAGCCAATGCCAGCTTAACAACCTGGTACAAGGTTAGAGAGCAGTTCTTTCCCGAGCGCACATACTTCAAACACATATTCCTTAGATTCGCCCCCCAATTTGGACCAGGTAGATTAGATACAGTATATAAGGAATGGGAAGACATGGGACTTTGCGAATTAGGTCAAATGTGCGAGGAGGGTATGATTCCCTCCCACTCGGAATTATGCCAAGCACACGGGCTTTCCCCCATGCAGGCTTTTCACTACCATCAAGTACAGCACTTTATTAAAAATAAAGCGAGGGAGGAACTGGAGCTAGCCGAAACACAGCTGGAGAAAGGGTTGCAAATGGGGAAATAAGGGAGGTATCTCAAAGATAACAAGGCCCTTTGGCTCGTGAGGATCCAGTAGTACATTACATACATAAATGGAAGTGGCAATGGGGACAACATATAATTCCGCACGCTGGGGAGGGCTCTCAAATCCTTGCTCAGTGTCGGTCTCTAGCGCTATGATAGAAAACGGACATAAGATCCTGTATGGTTGGTATTATCCCCAAGTTGACTGGCCAGGGATGTTTTGGGACAGGCTCATCTCATGCTGGCGGGAATGTGGAGGGAAGGCGATATGTATCATATATGGTGGTCATGGTATATGCTTTGATACTGGGTGAAAATTGTGGACTTTGTTAACTTAGTGATGGCTGCGCAATACCAGCTGAAAGTGGAACACTGCCTGCTCACCTCA
This sequence comes from Microcaecilia unicolor, assembly GCF_901765095.1. Classification (NCBI taxonomy): domain Eukaryota; kingdom Metazoa; phylum Chordata; class Amphibia; order Gymnophiona; family Siphonopidae; genus Microcaecilia; species Microcaecilia unicolor. Next base: position 146,902,739 of record NC_044041.1, on the reverse strand, counting down.
AACCGTCAGCGATTCCATCACATGTACACCAGTTTGCCACTCAGGTATTTGTGGCGGGCAAGCTGGTGCTGGCGCATCCTGGAAAAAACCCAGCCTACCGGACATTCAGTGGTTGCTGGAAAAACTGAATTACATTCAACTGATGTCTAAGCTCACAGCGATGAGTAAAGGGCGCTTAGAACAACATAGGAAGATATGGCAACTATACAACACTTGGTCTGCATCAGCTGCGCACAAACAGAGGACTTAAGGATTGTTAGTAGGGAAGGGAGGGGGGATGGGAGAGGGGGATTCACAGGATGTTGATATGATAGGACCTATTACTGTAACTTGCAACTTTTTCACAAGTTATCCAGTTATATGACAGATATGTCTTTAATATTGGTTTTGTATGGTTCTGAAAATTGTATAAATAAAAACTTAAAAAAAAAAAAAAGCCCAATGCCACTGCACGTTGAAAGCATGGAACAAGGCTATAGGCAAGGAATACAAGTTACAGTGGTGGAAATAAGTATTTGATCCCTTGCTGATTTTGTAAGTTTGCCCACTGACAAAGACTATGAGCAGCCCATAATTGAAGGGTAGGTTATTGGTAACAGTGAGAGATAGCACATCACAAATTAAATCCGGAAAATCACATTGTGAAAGTATATGAATTTATTTGCATTCTGCAGAGGGAAATAAGTATTTAATCCCTCTGGCAAACAAGACCTAATACTTTGGTGGCAAAACCCTTGTTGGCAAGCACAGCGGTCAGACGTCTTCTGTAGTTGATGATGAGGTTTGCACACATGTCAGGAGGAATTTTGGTCCACCTCCTCTTTGCAGATCATCTCTAAATCATTAAGAGTTCTGGGCTGTTCGCTTGGCAACTCGCAGCTTCAGCTCCCTCCATCAGTTTTCAATGGGATTAAGGTCTGGTGACTGGCTAGGCCACTCCATGACCCTAATGTGCTTCTTCCTGAGCCACTCCTTTGTTGCCTTGGCTGTATGTTTGGGTCATTGTCGTGCTGGAAGACCCAGCCACGACCCATTTTTAAGGCCCTGGCGGAGGAAGGAGGTTGTCACTCAGAATTGTACGGTACATGGCCCCATCCATTCTCCCATTGATGCGGTGAAGTAGTCCTGTGCCCTTAGCAGAGAAACACCCCCAAAACATACATTTCCACCTCCATGCTTGACAGTGGGGACGGTGTTCTTGGGTCATAGGCAGCATTTCTCTTCCTCCAAACACGGCGAGTTGAGTTCATGCCAAAGAGCTCAATTTTTGTCTCATCTGACCACAGCACCTTTCTCCCAATCACTCTCGGCATCATCCAGGTGTTCACTGGCAAAATTCAGACGGGCCGTCACATGTGCCTTCCGGAGCAGGGGGACCTTGCGGGCACTGCAGGATTGCAATCCGTTAGTCGTAATGTGTTACCAATGGTTTTCGTGGTGACAGTGGTCCCAGCTGCCTTGAGATCATTGACAAGTTCCCCCTTGTAGTTGTAGGCTGATTTCTAACCTTCCTCATGATCAAGGATACCCCACGAGGTGAGATTTTTGCGTGGAAGCCCCAGATCTTTGTCGATTGACAGTCATTTTGTACTTCTTCCATTTTCTTACTATGGCACCAACAGTTGTCTCCTTCTCGCCCAGCGTCTTACTGATGGTTTTGTAGCCCATTCCAGCCTTGTGCAGGTGTATGATCTTGTCCTGACATCCTTAGACAGCTCTTGCTCTTGGCCATTTTGTAGAGGTTAGAGTCTGACTGATTCACTGAGTCTGTGGACAGGTGTCTTTCATACAGGTGACCATTTGCCGACAGCTGTCTGTCATGCAGGTAACGAGTTGATTTGGAGCATCTACCTGGTCTGTAGGGCCAGATCTCTTACTGGTTGGTGGGGGATCAAATACTATTTCCCTCTGCAGAATGCAAATAAATTCATATACTTTCCACAATGTGATTTTCCGGATTTAATTTGTGATGTGCTATCTCTCACTGTTACCAATAACCTACCCTTCAATTATGGGCTGCTCATGTCTTTGTCAGTGGGCAAACTTACAAAATCAGCAAGGGATCAAATACTTATTTCCACCACTGTATAGGTTATAAGACCTTCAATAAGCCCCACATGGACACATGGGAAAAGGTTTATTTTCAGCAAATATCAAATCCCCACACAGGTCATTCTACTAAGAGAAGAGAACAAAAGACTGTTCAAGCTGTTGGGAAAGCAGGCGGGGGGGGGGGGGGCGGTATTTTCATTTGAGATGTACTTGTGCAATGCACAGACACTAATGAACGCTAGAGGGATCGTAAACTGTCTTGGGACACAATAACCAGTCAGATTTTCAGGATATCTACAAGATAACATTTGCATACACTGTGGCAGATATTCAGATGATCTAAAAACTTAGGATTTTTTCTTCTAGTGCTAGGGGCAACTCTTAAATATTAGGTGTCTATTTTTCAACCTAAAAGTCAGATGCCAAAAGTTAGCTGAACACAAGTTTCTTAGGTATCCAGTTGTTTAAATATCAACTCACTGCATCTCCAGTTTCATGCAAATACATCTCAAGCTTAATCACTGTGAACGTACTGAAAACCTAACTGGCATAGTCTGCCCAATTCTCTTTTTAATGAAGTACTAGAGACCCTCTATACTTTCCCAGCCTTTCCTTTGAATTCCAGTAGTTGTTGCTTCCACCTCTAAGCACATCCATAAAGGCATTTCCTGATGTCCTGAGTCTACCTTGGAGACTTACACTGCGATCTCATATAAACCTGCTCAACAATGTCTCACATCCTTTAGCAATCAGAATGGCACTTTTTTCTGAACCTATAAATATGAGAACAATCTCATAATAGAACACACCAAATTCAGCGGATCAGTCTGGAGGCCACTGATAGCCCCGATGGTCTAGCGGGACCTCTACCCCCCCCCCCCCAAACACCCCTCCTCTACCTTGATGTAGGAGGTAAGTGGCCCACGCTTCTGCAACTGCTTTCAAAAATAGCGGAGCACAGCCTCTGCTGGTGCATCCTGGGATGCACTGGGAGGGGCTTAGCACCATAAAGAAAAAAACCTGGGCTATTAATGGCCACCAGGGATCCACGCTGGTCAGTTCGGGTGAGAGTCGGACCACCAACCATGCCACTAGAGGACAGGGAGGGGTCCACCAGACCCCTACCCAGGAACTTTTCTAGGAGGGAAGGGGTGGGGGTAACTAGACCACCACAGTGTTTGTTGTTTTTTTAGAGTTGTGCGGGGGTGGGGAACACACTCGAGAGGGAGTGCACTGGACTCCTGTGGACCCCCTCTTGAACACCCCCGCACATCTCAAAAAGCTCCGTGGTGGTCTAGTGTCAGATGTCAAATGCATTTGACATCTCCCAGTCGCAAACAACGACCAATGCACTAAGGAGGATCTGTGCATCAGTTGATGTTTGCGACTGGGTAAGTTCTCTCGCGGCACCCGTATTTAACGTGTGCCTTTGTGCACCTGGCCATGAATGTGCTATAACTAGACAAGTTCTGAACTGCTCTGACCTAACACTACCTGCATAGTACAGTCTAAGAATACATAAAACATGAAGACCCTAATACCAACCTTTACAGAGAACATCTATAGCATCTATCAATTTCACTAAAAACTAGAAAAAGAATGAATAGCAAGAATGCAATCTGAACGTTCACTAATGCAAAGTTACCTAATCTTTAAATCATAGTATCACGAAGACGAGTAGCATTTGGGTGCAGCCGCTCCCTGGAGCATTGAGGTGTAGAAGTTAGTGGTTGATGTTCCTATAACACTAGGTATGCCGAGAGCTGTAGTTGTTGAGAGACACACACCCAGTATTACCTGCAACTCTCAGAAAGATCAGAAGTGGCAGCGTTTCCTCCATTTCACCAGTTCCCTCATCATAGACTTGGAGATAGGAAGGAATTTCTCTCACCATTGAATTACTGATTACTAAGTACAGAGCACTATTGGGTAATGTAAAGGCTGCAGTCCATTTGTTTACAATACAATACAGAGCTTATTAACTGCTTTATCCCAAAATAAGAGACCAACACAAAAACTGGGAAGAAACAATAACTCATTAAAAAAATTGTGTATATAAATCAATATTTATCAAATAATAAAAGGTTTCAAATTTTTCTGAAATGTTAAATAATTTGGTTCAACTCTAAAGAAATACAGGTAAACCATTCCAAGAGAGTTAAACATGCGCTTTAAGTGCAATATTAGTTGATCGCAAGGATGAAAAGAACAAAAGGTATTTGTAGTCCTCAATCTATCCAGTTATCTAATGCTACAGTAATTAGAGGCTGAAGAGAGAAGAGCAGGAGAATGGAGTTGGAGATGCAAAAGATGGAAATAAAAGGTACAGAAAGGACAAACGTTAATGAGCAAATTTACTGCAAAACACTCATTTCTGTCACTCAACCACTGCGAAGGAATCAACTTTCAAAAGCCTGAATGATTCAGGCAATTTCAGGACTACTCACTATTCTCAGCTCAGCCACTTCAGCCTGCAATCGAGGTGCTGCCCAAATCAAGGTCAATACTGCTTCGCCCAAACCAGGAATCCATTTCTTTCATGGACTGAATGATTTGAACGCACTTCTGATGGACTTCATAAAAAAAAGTCTAAAACTTGATTTTGATAATACCGATTTGGATGTTTTTGTGAGAAGAACATCCAAATGCAGATTTATGCCACTTTTTGGACGTTTTTCTCTTTTGAAAATGAGCTCCTTAGTGTGTTAATTAACCTTTGCAGCTTATCCTTTTAGCTTCTTTGTAACCATTTTCCTCATTTTGTTATAGTTGTCCTTTTGAAAATTAAATGCAGCTATAGTACATTTCCTTTCTGGCTTCATTCCAGATAGTAGCTTAAACGTTATGATCACTGTTTCCCTGAGGACCTAACACCGTTACCTCTCATACTATGCTCTGCATGCCACCAAGGACTAGATAAAATGGATCCCCCCTCTTGTTGGCTCCTAGGCCAGTTGCTCCAAGAAGCAGTCGTTTATTACATCTAGAAATTTTATCTCTCTGGTGTTCCCTGATGTAACATTTTTCCATTCAATATTGGGGTAATTGAAATCACCCATTGTTGCCCAATTTTACCAGCATTCCTAATTTCTGTAAACTTTTCTTCATCTGTCTATTCGATCTGTCCCATAATGATTTCACGCTGCTATGTTTCATTTGGAATGTTTATTTTATTTGACTCAGTTCCATCTTTAACATATATCTCTACCCCCTTCCCAATTTGATACCCTCTATCATTGTGCTAACAATTTGTACCCTGTTAACACAGTGTTCTGTTGATCATACTCTTTCCACCAAGTCTCTGAGATGCCTATTATATCTACCTCACCATTTAGTGCTATATACTATCTGTCCCATCTTATTTTTTAGACACTTCAAATTGTGTTGTTTCCTTGCATCTACAAGCTGCTTAGAAGTTGATGGGGATAATGTGCATCTTTTATCCTGCTCTCTCATTAAACACACCTGGTTTTCTTTCAGCATTATTGAAATCTCTCTACTGGGATTCCCTGCATGTCCTGTTTCAGTAGGGTCATTCCATGTCAAGTGGTCTGATTTCAGAGAAGTGCCCTACTCGACCATCACGGATTTCGATGAACTTTTCTGTGAACATTCATACATGTCCCCAGTGAACATTGGTAAAGTTTTACGTTCGCCGATGCAATGCTGAGATACAGTAATCTGTTTGACCCCATACAGCAGCCTTCTATGGTATGACTCCGAGATTTCGGCAACTTTGAGATACTGTATCTCCGGCAATATTTTGTTGAGAGAAACAAAACTTGGCCATCTTGTACAACTTTTTGCGTTCTGTTAAACAAAATAATAAAAAAATCTTCATGAACGATTTCCATGAAGAAAACTTGGAGCAAACTTGGTCTGAAAAATTTGCAGCACGAAAAAATTGTAAAGTTTGGCTTTTTATATCTCTGGAATTAAGGTGTGATAAACGTGAAACTTTGCACACAACAACTTATCAACTTTAAGGATACATCACACCAAACCATGCGTTCTTGGGCGACTGTCGGCTAGTTGAAAAGCTGCTCCCCTCCCCCCATTCTTGTTTAAAAGCTTCCCTATCTCTTTAATCATCCCAGTTAAGGTGGAGTCCATCCTTTCGGAACAGTTTCCCCCTTTCCCAGAATGGCTTTGGTACTGGTCTGCAGACAAGTCTCACTTAAGCAAGTTTCCATTTCATGGCCAGTTTTTATTCAGGGAGGATCTTGAGAAACTTGTAAAGGACTTGGGTGTGAATAGTCCTTGATGACTTCTTAAGGACAAGGCGAGATCTGTAGTTAGAGGATTTGGGAGCAGGTCAAGCCCCAAGGATTGTGACTGATAACTACCAAGACTGAAGGGAACCAGCTGCCTTTCTTTGGTGAGGGGGCAAAAAGGATTGCCCTTTAGGAGGATGAGAAAACTGCTGCCTCCTCCACACTTTACTTTGCCAGGTGCTTATATTCCACTCGCACCTTGAGAGGTTCGGAGCAGATTACAGAGTAAAGAGATCAACAGTAGTGCATTGAGATGTCCGTTACAGACTACAGCGGATTGACAGGTGGATAAGACAGAAGTATTTCAATGGGGTGTCAGTTACATCGTATGGCCGAGGGATAATGTTATCTGGTGGAAAATGAATTAGCATTGGTTTAGTAGAAAAAGTACAGGGAACAGGTTTTTAAGGTTTCCTGTAGACTGGTCGTGTCTGATGAATAGTTATAGAGAAAGGAAATATAGTTTGACATTAAACATATTTAAAGTGTCAACAGTACATTTTTCTTGAATAAAATGGATTTTAAGGCTATACGGAATTGGATGTAGCAGTTGATGTTGAGCATAGGTGTTGGTAGGGAGTTCCAGAATTTGGCAGCTTGGTAAGAGAATAAGCTTGTGAAGAAGCAAAATTCCTTGTTTGATGGGAAGTAAAGTTTGAGTTTTTTTGTCCTGTAGCCTGATTGCACAGTTGAGATTATAGAAAACATTTAGGAGGGGGGGGGGGGGGGGATAGCCTTGAAAATATTTGAAGACAAAACAGAGATTGAAGACAATTCTGTCCTTTACAGTCAGCTAGTGTAGCTGGGCATATAGAAGAGAGACCCTGTTGAAATTTTTCAGTGCGTAGATAATTCTTAATGGCTGTGTTTTGTGTTGTCTGTAGCTTGGGCAGTTTAAGTAGATTATATTGCACTGTATTCTGCTTAAGGGTTCCCAATGAGGGTCAGTGTGCACTCTGTGGAAGTGCGGGTAGAGTAAGACTGCCTGTTCTACAGGGAGTAGGCCCTCATTACCTCTGACTAGTGTATCTTGGAGTTGTTAAAAAAAAGGTTATGCCCTTGAGCTCACAGAACCCGTTTTGGACACCTTTATGGTGTCCCTTTGCAGACTCCTCAAGAGTGAGGCTGTAGAAATCACATTTGCAGTGGTTGCTTCACCTGGGGGCTATGGAGCCCAGTTGAGGGTGCAATTTCATCTACTTTATGGTTCACATAGTGAGTTCTATAGGTTACTTTCATCTCCCATTCCTCCAGTTCATTATCACAACCTATCTTCAACCTTTGCCACCCTTTCTTCCTTTTCTAAAATCACAGAAGTGGAAACTGCACATATTCATTTTTTTTTAACTTCGAGCTCTCTATTCCTCTGATCCCATTCCCATTTATCTGTTCAGCTCTATCTCCCCCTTCTGTCTGATGCCTTCAAACATGCTGTGGTTACACCTCTTCTCAAAAGCTTTCACTGGACCTTAACTGCCCTTCTAGCTATGATCCAGTCTCCCTCCTCCCTTTCTCATCCAGGCTAGTTGAACATGCTGTTTCCCACTGCCGACTTGACTTTTTCATTTCAAACTATTCTAGTTCCAGTGCAATCTAGCTTTCACCCTCTATATTCTACAGAAACAGCCCTTGCCAAAATCCAAGATCCTTTACTCAATCTTCATCCTCCTTGATACACTATCGTTGCTTGGATTTGGGGGCTCTTTTCTGTCTTGGTTTTATTTTTATCTCTCCCATTGCACGTTTAGTGAATGCTCTGGTAGATCCTCCTCCACTACTAGTTCCACTATCGGTGCACCTCAGAAGTTGTCTTAGGACAACTTCTCTTCTCTGTCTGTTACCTTTAGTGCAAGGGTGTCCGACCTCTGTCCTTGAGGGCCACAATCCAGTCGGATTTTCAGGATTTCTGCAGTGAGTATGCATAAGATCTGTTTACATGCACTGCCTCCATTGTATGCAAACAGATATCTTGCATATTCATTGTGAAAATCCTGAAAACCTTGACACTCCTGCCTTAGTACTTTGACCTCCTCCCATGTTTTTCTGTTCCATCTTTACACTGATGATTCCCAGATCTACCTCTCCACACCAGAAATTTCACAAGGAATCAAGGCCCAAGTCTCAGCCTGCTTGTATGACACTGCAGCCATCTGAAATTGAACATGGCCAAGACTGCGCTTCTTATCTTTCTCCCTAAACCCATCTCTCCTCTTCCCCCATTCTCTGTTTCTGTGGATAGCGCTGTCATCTTCCTTGTCTCTTCCGCTCATAACTTTAGGGTCATATTTGATTCCTCTTTTTTTCTGCACATATCCAACCGCTAAAACCTGCCATTTATTTCTCTATAACATCACCAAACTTTAACCTTTCCATTCTGAATCCACATTCTCATCACCTCTTCCTTAATTACTACAACTTGCTCCTCTGAGGTAGCTCATTAAACACTTTCTTCCCTTTTGTCTGTTCAAAGTTCTGCTGCATGGCTTACATTTTATGCTGCTTATCCTAGAAATAAGCGGTGGATTTTCCCCAAGTCATTTTAATAATGGCTTAAGGACTTTTCTTTTAGGAAGCTATCCGAACCTTTCTTAAACCCTGCTAAGCTAACTGCTTTTACTGCACTCTCTGACAATGAATTCAAGTTTAATTACATGTTGAGTGAAGAAATATTTTATCCGATTCGTTTTAAATTTACTACTTTGTAGCTTCATTACATGCCCCCCCTGGTCCTAGTATTTTTGGAAAGAGTAAACAAGCGATTCACGTCTACCTGTTCTGTTCCACTCATTTTATAGACCTTTATCATATCTCCCTCCAGCCATCTCTTCAAGAGCCCTAGTTGCTTTAGCCTTTCCTAATAGGGAAGTCGTCCCATCTCCTTTATCATTTTCATCGCCCTTCTCTGTACCTTTTCTAATTCCACTATATCTTTTTTTGAGATGCAGCAACCAGAATTGCACACAGTATTCGAGGTGCGGTCATACCATGGAGCGATACAAAGGCATTATAATGTCCTAATTTTTGTTTTCTTTTCCTAATAATATCTAACATTCTATTTGCTTTCTTTGCCGCCGCCACACACTGAGCAGAAGGTTTCAATGTGTCATCCACGATGACACCTAGATCCCTTTCCTGGTCGGTGACTCATAATGTGGAACCTTGCATTACGTAGCTATAGTTCGGATTCCTTTTTCCCACACGCATCGCTTTGCATTTGCTCACATTAAATATCATCTGCCATTTGGATGCCCAGCCTCCCTGTCTTGTAAGGTCCTCTTGTAATTTTTCACAATCCTCTTGTGATTTAACAACTTTGAATAACTTTGTGTTGTTAGCAAATTTAATTACCTCACTAGTTACTCCCATCTCTAGATCATTTATAAATATGTTAAAAAGCAACAGTCCCAGTGCAGACTCCTGGAGAACCCTACTATCTGCCTTTCTCCATTGAGAATACTGACCATTTAACCCTACTTCACCTGCACTGTCAACTACTGAACTTAACACAATACCCACTTGATTTCTTCCACGGAAAAAACTTGTACACTTGTCTGCTTAATTTACTTTATCATGTACGAACTTTAATACCACTATGTATTTCTTGATCCGGAATTGGCGATCGCCATTACGGTACAATGTAAGCCACATTGAACCTGCAAATAGGTGGGATAATGTGGGATACAAATGCAACAAAATAAATACTCTGATTTCTACTTTTAACTAGTTTTTAATAGTACACTACCTTCTATCCCATGACTCTCCAATTTCCTCTAAAGTCTTTCATGAAGTCTTTCATGTCAAATGCCTTTGAAAATCCAGATACACAATATTGACTGGCTCACCTTTATCCACTTGTTTGTTCACCCCTTCAAAGAAATGTAATAGATTGGTGAGGCAAGATTTCCCTTCACTAAGTCCATGTTGGCTTTGCCTCATTCATTAATCCATGCTTTTGAACATTCTCTGTAATTTTATTCGTTATAATAGTCTCTACCATTTTGCCCTGCACTGACGTCAGGCTCACCAGTCTATAATTTCCCGGATCACCTCTGGAACCTTTTTTAAAAATCGGCGTTATATTGGCCTCCGTCCAATCTTCCGGTACCATGCTTGATTTTAAAAATATATTACATATTACTAACAATAGTTTTACAAGTTCATTTTTCAATTCTGTCAGTACTCTTAATTTAAGATTCTTACTTTTAGCCTTTTTAAATTCAGTTAGTATATCTTCAGTGCATCTGCAGCTGCACGTTCTCAAACTTGGTGCTGTTACACTAATCAGTGCTCCAGTTATATGTTGCTTGCTGCTTGGTATGTCTGTCTTATAAATATGTTTTTGTCAAATGGTCTTCTATGGGTGCCTTATCACTTTGCACATTGTTTCTTCACAGTTGCTTCTCATTCTTTACACTCCTTATTTTTATGCTTTCTTACCCCTCACAAATATTATCATATTTTGATATTCCTGTACTTCACATTCAACTTTAGTTCCATATCATCAAGCAGATCAATCCATAGACTGGTGGGTTGTGTCCATCTACCAGCAGGTGGAAATAGAGAGCAATCTTTTGCCTCTCTATATGTGGTCATGTGCTACCAGGAAATCCTCAGTATTTTCTCTTTATCTAGCAGGACTGTGGTCACACGCAGCAGCTCTGGCTTGGTCTCCATGCCTACTTACTTAGGCTTTGTTGAGTACCTGGGGTTGAGGGCTCTTCGTGAGCAAGTGCAAACCTGGTGGTGCCAGGTCCCTCCTTTTCTCCCCCCTCCCGCTGGCTCTGTTAAGAAAAGAAAAGAAAAACATAACAATCTTGAAGCAGAAAAGATTTTACTTGCAGCTGCTTACTGGGACACCAATTCGTTGCAGCTTGGAGCAAGAAGCAGGTAATTGTACCTTTTCCTAGCGGGCAGGGGGTTCCCCGAACGTTTCCCTCGTGGATCATGGCGTCGAATGGTAAGGGCGCAAAAAAAGCGCTCCCCGGACTGCGATCGCACGACTAGTGGGGAGGCGTGGGGATCGGAGGCAGAGAAGCCCTTTTTGGGCGCCCTTCCAGACTTTGCTGATTTAGCATCTTGAGTATTTCCTCTCCGGAGGAAGGCCCTCCTTCAGCCTCGGAGGGTTCCGCTATTATGTTGGGAACCAAGCGCCCTTCCAGGACCTTCCACATCCATGAAGCCATGAAAACTCTAATTTCGGCTCAATGGGATTCTCCCGAGGCGAGCCTCAAGGTAGCCAGGGCCATGACTTGTCTGTACCCTCTGCCAGAGGGTGAACAGGAGGCCTTGCGCTGGCCGGCAGTGGACTCTCTAATCACTGCTGTGACAAAAAAGACGGCTTTGCCGTTGGAAGGTGGCTCTGCCCTTAAGGATTCACAGGACAGGAAATTGGAAGCGGCCTTAAAGTTAGCATTTGAAGCGGCCGCCTTGAGTTTTGCAGTCCTCGGTTTGCGGCTCCTATGTGGCCAGGGCATGCCTGACGGTGGTGCAGCGGGCCTCCCCCTCGGATCCTTCCTTGAGGGCAGATTGGCCGGTCCTGGAGTTGGGCTTGCCTTACTTGGCAGACTTGCTGTATGATGTTTTGAGAGCCTCGGCTAAAGGTATGTCTCAGACAGTCTCTGCCCGTCGATGGCTATGGCTTAAGCATTGGTCAGCTGACCATGCCTCCAAATCCCGCTTAGCCAGGTTGCCTTTTAAGGGCAAGCTGCTCTTCGGGGATGAGCTGGACAAGATCGTGACGGATCTCAGCAGTTCTAAGGCAAGAGGTTGCCGGAGGTCAAGGCAAGGGCCAGCAGTGCTCACCGTGGTTCCTCTAAGGGCCGTTTTCAAGAAGCCCGTCGGTATCGCCCAGGCAAGTTGGGCTCCTCCTCCACCTTCAAGCAGAGGTTCTCCCCGAAGCAGCATTCCTTTCGCAGAGACAGCTGCTCAGGAGGTTCTTCCTCCGGTCCTCCCCCAGGGTGTCGTACCCAATGATGGGGCCCTGGTCCGTGGCCCAGAGCAGATAGGAGGAAGGCTGTCTTCCTTTCTGGGCGAGTGGACCAGGATAACTTCAGAAGCTTGGGTTCTAGAAGTCATCAGAGACGGCTACAAGTTGGAGTTTGCAGGCCCCTGAGAGACGGGTTCGTGAACTCTCCCTGCAAGTCTCCCCTCAAAGTGGCAGCAGTTCAGCAGACTCTGGACAACTTGCTCCGCCTTGGGGCGGTGGTCCCAGTGCCCGTAGATCAGCGTGGCACAGGACGTTACTCCATTTACTTTGTGGTGCCAAAGAAAAGAGGCTCTTCTCGGCCTATTCTCGACCTCAAAGGAGTCAATCGGGCCTTGCGAATATGGCATTTCCGTATGGAGAGTCTCCACTCTGTGATTGCTGCGGTACAAGAAGAATTCCTGGCATCCTTGGACATCAAAGAAGCTTTTCTGCACATTCCCATCTGGCTGCCTCATCAGCGCTTCCTGTGCTTTGCAGTGCTGGGCCGGTACTTCCAGTTCAGAGCTTTCCCGTTCGGGTTGGCTACGGTTCCGCGGACCTTCTCCAAAGTGATGGTGGTCATTGCGGCTTATCTCCGCAAGGAAGGAGGCAAGTCTATCCCTACCTAGACGACTGGCTGATTCGAGCTCCCTCCTTTGCGGAGTGTGGGAGAGCGACAGACAGGGTCATTGCTCTTCTGAGCTCCCTGGGATGGATCATCAACCGGGAGAAAAGTCAGCTGCGCCCGACTCAGTCCCTGGAGTATCTGGGTGTTAGGTTAGACACCCAAGTGGGCAGAGTGTTCCTGCCGGACAACCGGAGCCTCAAGCTTCAGGCCCAGGTGGGCCGGTTCCTAGCCTCCTCAGCTCCTCGGGCTTGGGATTATGTGCAACTGTTGGGCTCCATGACGGCCACGATGGAGGTAGTGCCCTGGGCCAGGGCCCATCCGGTTTCGGAGGATTACGCAGTTCGCCTTCCCCTGGACCCGGCGGAGGGAAGGGCACTAAGTTGGTGGCTGATGTCAGACAAGTTGTCAGCCGGTATGCCTCTCACGTCCCCGGAGTGGATTGTCGTTACGACGGACGCCTGCTTGACGGGCTGTGGAGCCCACTGCCTGGGAAGGACAGCGCAGGGGATATGGTCGCCGGCGGAGGCGAAGTGGTCCATCAACCACTTGGAACTTCGGGCCATTCGGTTTGCGCTTCAAGCGTTTCTTCAGGTACTGATACTGAGGTCAGTTCGAATCCTGTCAGACAATGCCACGTCCGTAGCCTATGTTTATCGCCAGGGAGTTACCAGGAGCTCCCCCCTAGCCAGGGAGACCATGAAGTTATGCCAGTGGGCAGAGGTGAATCTGGACCAGCTGTCGGCGGCTCACATTGCGGGAGTCCTGAATGTCGAGGCGGACTTTCTCAGTCGCCATACCTTGGATCCCGGAGAGTGGCAACTGTCTGCTTGGGTGTTCTTGGAGATCACGAAGCGCTGGGGCATGCCGACCTTGGATCTGATGGCGACCTCGGCCAATTGCCAAGTGCCGCGGTTCTTCAGCAGAGGACGGGACCTTTGATCTCTGGGGGTCGATGCTGTTCTCCAGCAGCGGCCGGAACAGGAGCTTCTCTACGTGTTCCTGCCTTGGCCTATGCTGGGCAGAATTCTCGGCCAGGTGGCGAAACACCCAGGCCGGGTGGTCCTGGTGGGTCCAGACGCCCTTGGTATGCGGACCTGATCCGGCTTTCCGTAGACAGTCCTCTGCGGCTTCCAGCGGAGCGGGGCCTCTTACATCAGGGTCCCGTGGTGATGGAGGATCCCTCCCCCTTTGCTCTTACGGCCTGGTTCTTGAGCGGGAGCAGCTGAAGAAGAAGGGCTTCTCGGACAAGGTCATCGCCACTATGCTGAGAGCACGGAAACGCTCTACGTCTACTGCATACGCCAGGGTATGGCGTACCTTTGTATCATGGTGCGAGGCAGGATCCCTGTCGCCCTTCACTGCGCCAATTGCTTCAGTGTTGGCGTTCCTGCAAGAAGGTCTGGAGAAAGGCCTGTCGCTCAGCTCTCTTAAGGTCCAGGTTGCGGCTCTAGCTTGCTTCAGGAGTCGCCTGAAGGGTGCTTCCCTGGCTTCTCAGCCAGATGTGGTGCGTTTTCTCAAAGGGGTTAATGATCTACGCCCTCCTCTGCACTCGATAGTGCTTACGTGGAATCTCAATCTGGTGCTGCGGGCCTTGCAGAAGCCGCCCTTTGAACCATTATCGCGGCTGTCTCTGAAGGACCTGACGTTGAACGCGGTCTTTTTGGTGGCAATCGCTTCAGCCAGGAGGGTTTCCGAGCTCCAGGCGCTCTCGTGTAGAGAGCCGTTCCTGCGGTTCACGGAGGCAGGAGTGTCTATTCGCCCAGTGCCTTCCTTCCTGCCCAAGATTGTTTCTCGCTTCCATGTGAATCAGCAGCTCTGTCTACCCTCCTTCCATAGGGAGGATTATCCAGAGGAGTATTGTGCTCTCAGATGCCTGGATGTTAGACGAGTTATCATCAGATACTTGGAAGTGACCAACGATTTCCGGAAGTCGGATCACCTGTTCGTGCTGTTCGCGGGCCCCCGTAGGGGTCTGCAGGCATCTAAACCTACCGTGGCACGTTGGGTCAAGGAAACGATTGCGGCGGCGGCTTATGTGGCCGCAGGGAAGGTGCTGTCTATCCAGCTGAAGGCTCGTTCTACTAGAGCACAGGTGGCTTCGATGGCAGAATCCAGGTCCTTTTTTTTTTTGGACCAAGCGATTTGCAGATCGGCGACTTGGGCGTCTGCTCATACTTTCTCACGGCATTATCACTTGGACGTGGCAGCACTGGCCGAGGCCCAGTTTGGAGCTTCAGTGTTGCATTCTGGGATTTCCATGTCCCACCCTGGGTGAGTACTGCTTGGGTACATCCCACCAGTCTATGGATTGATCTGCTTGATGATATGGAAGGTAAAATTATGTATCATACCTGATAATTTTCTTTCCATTAATCATAGCAGATCAATCCATAGTCCCTCCCAGATATCTGTACTGTTTGTTCTAGTTCAGTTATATTTCAGGTTCAAGTTTAGACTTCAGTTCCTGTTCAGGAGGACTTTGTGTTCAAGTTCTTCCACTTGGATTTCCCTGGAGTTGGGACGACTTTGTGTTACAGTGAGCTGCTGCTTCTTTCCCCCCGTTTCGACGGTGGTTGGATTCATAACTAAATTATGCCAGTTCTCCCTCCCGCTTCGTGCGGTAGTAGGGTAGCTTTGTTTCCCTCTCGCTTTGACGGTGATGAGTTAAGCCAGCTCCTCCCGCAGTTGCGGTAGCAGGACATGCCAGTTCCCCCCGCGTCGGAGGGTGTGGGTGCCCCCCCCTCGCTTTGGCGGTGGTTGGGTGGCGGGGTGTCCCTTTATGGGCGTAATTCTCTGTGTTTGGTGATTCCTGCGGATGGAGCTTTGATATCGACTATACTGAGGATTTCCTGGTAGCACATGACCACATATAGAGAGGCAAAAGATTGCTCTCTATCTTCACCTGCTGGTAGATGGACACAACCCACCAGTCTATGGATTGATCTGCTGTGATTAATGGAAAGAAAATTATCAAGTATGATACATAATTTTACCTTTCATTATTGATCATACTGTCTTTACTCCACGTTTTTTTCTTTAATCATTGCCTTATGCTGATGTGGGTTCAGTTTCTGTGTGTTATGTCTTCTTTTCTTTTTCTTTTTTTAGATCTTATCCTAAATATTCACATATATTTATTTACACTTTCTCATATCTTTTGAGGACTCCTGGTGAAGGCACCAGCTGAAACACAGAGTGTGTAGAATCCATGATTTAGTTTTTGACTGCCCATAGCCTTGAATCTGTGCATTATGCTATCTCCTGTGGATGCTCATAATAAAGACTTAACTGAACATTCTGCTTCATTGGTTTGGTCATTCCCACCCTTGCTTTTAGTCCATAGGACAGCTCATAGATGCTCTAAAGCTTACAGAGTAACTTAACAGGTAAGAACTTTGTACAACAATTCTCATTATCCAAAGACCATTTCTCCACTGTATATTTGGATGGACAAACTATGTTGTGGAACTCCACCCTACCCACTGTTTATAATACATTGACACCACTTGAGTAACCTTCTCATGCCTCACACAACTGAAGGAATGTCTTTGAAGAAAGTCTCATACTATTTCCAGTTTACTAGTCTGCAAGGCCCTAGCTTACCTCCCATAAGCGATTCATCCAGGAAGCCAAAAGGAAATAATCTACTCAAATTGCTAAAGCATCTCATTCAGCAAAGATATTTGGTATTCTTTGCTTACTGACCACTGATGCTAGGTCCCCTGTTGTTTACTTTACAACACTAATCACATTATAAGCATCATTGGGTCATTGCCTCCATTATTGACAACTTTGGTTATTCTCAGTGTTCAATATTCTCCCAAAAGTGCCTGTTTAGGCAGTTCTGTCATCCTTCAATTTCGTACTGCTATGGTTCACACTTTAATATTAGTGAAAACTACCATGGCGTCTTTGTCATCTCATTTTGTTCTTTGTTACATTCTTATCATTTGTTCTTCATGTAGTGATCACTACTAGCCTGGAGTTATGGTATAGCCCCCATGTCCTGGAAGTCTACTTACATTTGCTCACAAGGAATATAATCTTGGTATTTTCACCTAATCTCCCCTTTGTTTCCAGACTTGCAGAACTTGTGGTATTTGAACAGTTGGATGATATGTGAATAAACCCAACGTGTTGCATCAAAATTAGACTGGGTTTAGACAGTTTGATAGCACAGAAACAACCTTGATTGCCCTCACTACTTTTGTTCAGTATACTTTTGATCAGATTAAGATGGTAGTTCTTACGTCACAAATGTTCACGAAAATGCAAACAAAACAGAAGGTTAAGCTCGACTCAAATTGATAAATATGTGATATCGTCTATAACTATATAATTTAGAAGCAAGATGGCATCTTGAAGAACATTAAAGCGGTTCTCTGCCCGTTCCTGTCTGAAATCAATATTATTACCTGGATCAAATGCCGAAATGGAGGGGGAAGCAACGAGTGATCGCCTCCACAGTTGCAAAACCTTTGGGCCAGATGGACCGCTTTGTGGAGCCTAGAGGAAGTTCGGGGATGAATTCCTCGCTGCTGGAGGTGCCTCGCTTCTCCAGCCTGAGGTAGATACCACGCTTAGCCCGAGGAATGGAGACCTCCGATGATGCTGGCGTGGGGGCGGCAGCAGGGGCAGGAAACGCTCAGCGTCTCTGAACCGAGATTGTTTCCCATAGAGGAGCCGGCTGCCAACCACGAATCGCCGTGTTTTGCTGTCGGTGAACAGAAGGAGGAAGGAACAATCGTTTTGGAAAAAATAACTGCACTACAAGAGGAGAAAGATCGTGAAGGAGAATTACCTGAACTATTATCAATTAGTAAGTCTTTTTTACCTACTAAACCTGTAATAATAACCCTTGACTCGATATTACCACCCAGAAATGCTAAGAGATCTTCACGCGCCTTTCTTAACCTACACTTCCCCAGCTGTAAAGGACTAAAATACAAACAAACACACGCGACCAGCTTTTCTTACATGAGTACACAGCTATGGAACTCACTGCCAACTCACCTGAGAACGATCAACGAATTAACCAACTTCCGCAAATCCCTGAAGACTTAACTCTTTAACAAAGCCTACCACGAGAACCCTTAACTAACTATAACACAACACCAATCCAACTTTATTCAGAATGTATCTTTCTACAACTGCTTGAACAAATCCTCTTGACTACATTAACTTCTTTTTATCACCAATTGTCTTATTTAACCTGGTATGGCGATGCCATAACAGGTCTTTGTAAGCCACATTGAGCCTGCAAATAGGTGGGAATATGTGGGATACAAGTGCAATAAATAAAATAAATATGGGAGGCTCTAGTTAGTATAGAAAAGTCTTTCTCACATAAAATATTAGTGGTGTCTCAAGCCACTAAATTACCATTGGAAAAGATTACAAATCTAGAAACAAGGATGACTAATATAGAGAAGACTTTAATAACAAATTCTGAAAATATAAAAGCCATGTCAGCAATTACAAGTTAATTTGATAAAGGAAAACACCTTACTACATCAAAAGGTTGAGAACCTAGAAAATCAACTGAGAGCCAAGACTCTTAGATTAATCAATTTTCCAAAAGTTTCAATGGTGGCTCCATTAATAAAGTTTAAAAAATATCTTTCAGAAATTTTAAAAATCCCTGAACAAGCATATCCGCCTGTTTCAAAAACTTATTACCTACCTCCATATAAAAAAGAAGACAAAAAAGCAGGAGTGGATCAAAATGGTCCTGGAGCAGAAACTTCTTTTGATATGTTGAATCTGACACAAATTATTCAAGAAGATGAGAAGGGGACACCAGCTACGTTATTAATTTCTTTTGTGTTGGAACCTGACCGAGATTGGGTTCTCAAACAGTTTTTCCGTCATAGAGATGAACTCTTTATGAACAGTAAAGTCAGGATTTTTCTTGATATAGCAAGAACAGCGCAGAAACAACGTCAAGCATTTTTTAAGCTTTGTGCTAGAGTTCTTCAATTGGGAGGACTATATTGGTTAAACTTTCCTTGTAAATGTGTTATAAAAATTAACTCAGTTAAATATATCTCACTTGAGTCATTTTTAGAGTCTAAGACGATTGTTACTCCTAAGCAACAACCAATAGTTCTGTCTACATCTACTCCTTAATAAGGAAATTAGGCCCACTATCCGCCTCATAATCGAAAGTTAAAGACGCCCATATTTCGACCCAAATCTGTTGATGGGCATCCGTTTCCCGTGGGCGCCCAAATCTGTATAATCGAAACCTGATTTTTGGCGTCCTCAACTGCAGTCCATCACGGAGACGAACAAAGATCACGGGGGCGTGTCGGAGGCGGGACTGGGGCATGGTTATCGACCGAGGAGAGATGGGCGTCTTTTGCTGATAATCGAAACAAGAAGGGCGTTTTTGACGAGAATTTGGTCCGCTTTATTTGGACCCTTTTTTTTTCAGGTCCAAGTCCCAAAAAAGTGCCCCAACTGACCAGATGACCACCGGAGGGAATCGGGGATGACCTCCCTTGACTCCCCCAGTGGTCACTAACCCCCTCCCACCAAAAAAAACCCACTTTACAAACTTTTTTTTGCCAGCCTGTATGCCGTACCCACCTCCATGACAGCAGAATGTGTTCTATCCTCTGACAGCCTTTCCCTGGTTCTGATGTGGCTCTCGGGTGAGTGTGACACCTTTTCTGTTAAGGGCACTGCAGAGTCATATCAGCAATGCAATGTGGTGGGTGTAGGGTATTGGGCTCCATGATTCCACTAGCTTGTGTTAAATGCTCACGATGTTAGTAGTTGGTTGGCTCTACTCCCATGGTGCTTTTCCCTCTGCTTACTAGGTCAGAGTGTGCCCTGTTTTGTTTCCGGTAGTCCATGAGGTAGTGGCCATTTGTGTAAGACACTTTTAGATCCCTTTCATGTGTTAGCCACATTACAGCCACATTACAGCACTTAGTTCTTACCTTGAATGTTGCTGAAAGAGGGCATTATACACCATTCTGCCAGCTTGGACCTACTGCTAATCTCAGTACCAGCGAGACTCGTTGCCAGTGGGACACAACCTCTGCTCTGCAGTTAACTGTGAGTAAAGGTGCTTATTCAAATAAAGGACGTTTTCAGCGAGATTAGTCTTCAGGTGTGAACTGCTGTGCCAAGGTTATACACCAGCAACAAGTCCTGTCCCTGGAGTACTCTTAGTGGGTACTGCAGTGCATGCACTTCAGGCAGGCAGACCAAGGCCCATCCCCCACCACCCGTAACACTTGTGGTGGTAAATGGGAGGCCTCTAAAACCCACTGTACCCACATCTAGTTGCCCCCTTCACCCCTAAGAGCTATGGTAGTGTTGGATTGGGACGTTTCTGAGCTGGGCGTTTTTAGTTTCCATTATCGCAAAAAAAAAAAAAAAAAACGCCCATCTCAGAAGGGACCAAATTCATGGCATTTGGTCCGTCCAAACCATATTTTCGAAACGAAAGATGGACGCCCATCTTTTTCGATAATACGATCTGCTCCGCCTCTTCACATACCCGTTTTCGGACATAGACGCCCATGGAGATGGGCGTTCGCGTTCGATTATGCCCCTCCACGTGTATCTTCTTTTTTTTTCTATATATTAGAGGCTATTTCATGAAATTGTACCTTGCTTCTCTCCTAAATAGTGGACTTGAAATGGACAGAATAAGAAAAGTATTTCCTTTCTCTACATTCTCTCTTGAATAATAATGTTGTGTATTTGTTCCATTTTTTCATCACTAGAGTTTTCTTGTAAATATTATTAATACTTATAAATAAATACAAAAAACTATATAATTTAGTAGTCGTGGAGGGGCATAATCGAACGCTTATGTCCGTGGGCGTCTATGTCCAAGAACGAATACATGAAGGGGCGGGACAGACCGTATTTTCGAAAAAAATGGCTGCCCATCTTTTTTTTTCGATAATATGGTTTGTGCCCGGCAAATGCATCGGATATGTGCGGATTTGAGCTGGGCGGTTTCGTTTTTCAGCGATAATGGAAACCGAAGGCGCCCAGCTCAAAAACGAACAAATCCAAGGCATTGGGTCGTGGGAGGGACCAGGATTCGTAGTGCACTGGTCCCACTCACATGCCAGGACACCAACCGGGCACCCTAGGGGGCACTTGTAAAAAGTAAAAAAAAAAAACGTTAAATACCTCCCAAGTCCATAGCTCCCTTCCCTTGGGTGCTGAGCCCCCCCCCCCCCCAAAACCCACTGCCCACAATTCTACACCATTACCATAGCACTTATGGCTGAAGGGGGGCACCTAGATGTGGGTACAGTGGGTTTTGGAGGGCTCAACATGAACCACCACAAGTGTAACAGGTAGCGGGGGATGGGCTTGGGTCCACCTGCCTGAGGTCCACTGCACCCACATCTAGGGACCTGCATACTGCTGTGATGGAGCTGGTATGGCATTTGAGGCTGGCATAGAGAGTGGAAAAAAGTTGTTAAAGTTGTTTTGTTTTTTTTTTTGGTGGGGAGGGGGTTAGTGACTGGGGGAGTCAGGGGTGGTCATCCCCGATTCCCTCCGGTGGTCATCTGGCCATTTAGGGCACTTATTTGGGACTTGTTCGTGAAAAAAAAGTGACCTAAAATCGTGCTAAAAACGGCCATTTTTTTTCCGAATATCGGCCGAAGGTGCCCATCTCTGCTCAGCCGATAAACACGCCCCAGTCCCGCCTTCTCCATGCCTCTGACACGCCCCCATCAACTTTGTTCGTTCCTGCGACGGAGTGCAGTTGCAGGCGCCCTAAATTGGCTTTCGATTATACCGATTTGGGCGCCTTTGCGAGATGGGCACCCATCTCCCGATTTGGGTCGAAATCTGGGCACTCATCACTTTCGAAAATAAGGCTGTAAGGCATACAAGCTTTTGTGCCATCAGTTGCTTTGTGGCTGTCTGCACCTGTTGCCTTATTCGACTCCAGTTTCTTTCGTTGGTCAGAAAAGTCTCTCTGTTTTTTATAACTGTAATTGCATTATCAACTTTTTATATATATATATTTTAACCTTTTCATTTTAACTTAATTGTGTGGCTCGATGAAGGGATTTATAGTTGTATGTTACAGAGTATGAGTATACAACTCATTTGTCTGTTCTCTGTTACAGACAAATCGGTATCAATGCATTCAGTAAATATTACTTACTAAGTTTTGTCACAGCGTAGTTTTTCACTGGCACAGTTCTGAAACTAAAATAGCACCCGTCTTTAACAAAGATAACCAGTCATCACACTTCCTTTCTCCTTCCAGAGATGGACATGTAATTCCACCATATTTTTGCCAAACACTCAAATTATGTGATGTAGAAATGCCTCGCCATATTTATGTAAACACATTGCAGTCTGCACCCTACTCTGTCATGCAGGGACTTACACTTGGCATTGTATCAGATTTATTATATTGTCATTTTCTTATAAAAAAGCAGATAATTCTGTGCAATTGTTTAAAACCATATGGTTCAATGTCTTCAGTTATAAATCCACCCTTCTTCACATTGCAGGAGTCTTCCAATTCCAATCTTCAAATTATAAAGTACATAAGTAATGCCACACTGGGAAAGCCCAAGGGTCCATTGAGCCCAGCATCCTGTCCATGACAGCGGCCAATCCAGGCCAAAGGGCACCTGGCAAGCTTCCCAAACGTACAAATATTCTATACATGTTATTCCTGGCATTGTGGATTTTTCCCAAGTTCATTTAGTAGTGGTTTATGGACTTCTCCTTTAGGAAACTGTCTAACCCCTTTTTAAACTCTGCTAAGCTAACCGCCTTCACCACGTTCTCCGGCAACGAATTCCAGAGTTCAATTATGCGTTGGGTGAAGAAACATTTTCTTCGATGTGTTTTAAAATTTACTACACTGTAGTTTCATCGCATGCCCCCCTAGCCCTAGTATTTTTGGAAAACGTGAACAGACACTTCACATCCACCTGTTCCACTCCACTCATATTTATATGCCAATATCATGTCTCCCCTCAGCCGTCTCTTCTCCAAGCTGAAAAGCCCTAGCCTCCTTAGTCTTTCTTCATAGGGAAGTCGTCCCATCCCCGCTATCATTTTAGTCACCGTTCTCTGCACCTTTTCCAATTCTACTATATCTTTCTTGAGATGCGGCGACCAGAATTGAACACAATACTCAAGGTGCGGTCGCACCATGGAGCGATACAACGGCATTATAACATCCTCACACCTGTTTTCCATACCTTTCCTAATACCCAACATTCTATTCGCTTTCCTAGCCACAGCAGCACACTGAGCAAAAGGTTTCAGTGTATTATCAACGATGACACCCAGATCCCTTTCTTGGTCCGTAACTCCTAACGTGGAACCTTCCATAATGTAGCTATAATTTGGGTTCTTTTTTCCCACATGCATCACCTTGCAATTGCTGACGTTAAACGTCATCTGCCATTTAGCCGCCCAGTCTCGTAAGGTCCTTCTGTAATTTTTCACAATCCTGTCCCGACGTTAACGATTTTGAATAACTTTGTGTCATCAGCAATTTAATTACCTCGCTAGTTACTCCCATCTCTAATCATTATAAATATGTTAAAAGCAGCGGTCCTAAGCACAGACCCTTGAGGGAACCCCACTAGCTACCCTTCTCCATTGTGAATACTGCCCATTTAATCCCACTCTCTGTTTTCTATCCTTCAGCCAGTTTTTAATCCACAATAGGACATTTCCTTCTATCCCATGACCCTCCAATTTCCTCTGTAGCCTTTCATGAGGTACCTTGTCAAATGCCTTTGAAAATCCAGATACACAATATCAACCGCGGCTCCCCTTTGTCCACATGTTTGTTTACTCCTTCAAAGAATTGAAGTAAGTTGGTCAGGCAAGATTTCCCCACACAAAAGCCGTGCTGACTTGGTCTCAGTAATCCATGTCCTTGGATGTTCTCTGTAATTTTGTTTTTAATAATAGCCTCTACCATTTTCCCCGGCACCGACGTCGGACTCACCGGTCTATAATTTCCTGGATCTCTCCTGGAACCTTTTTTGAAAATTGGCGTTACATTGGCCACCCTCCAATCTTCCGGTACCATGCTCGATTTTAAGGATAAATTGCATATCACTAACAGTGGTTCTGCAAGCTCATTTTTCAGTTCTATCAGTACTCTAGGATGAATACCATCTGGTCCAGGAGATTTGCTACTCTTCAGTTTGCTGAACTGCCCCATTACGTCCTCCAGGTTTACCGTGAAGTCAGTAAGTTTCTCTGACTCGTCCGCTTGAAATACCATTTCCAACACCGGTATCCCATCCAAATCTTCCTCGGTGAAGACCGAAGCAAAGAATTCATTCAATCTCTCTGCTACGTCTTTGTCTTTTTTGATTTCCCCTTTTACCCCTTGGTCATCCAGTGGCCCAACCGATTCTTTTGCCGGGTTCCTTCTTTTAATATACCGAAAAATTTTTTACTATGTTTTTATGCCTCTAATACTATCTTTTTTTCGTAATCCCTCTTGGCCTTCTTTATGTGCGCCTTGCATTTGCTTTGACACTCCTTATGCTTCTTCTTGTTATTTTCAGATGGTTCCTTCTTCCATTTTCTGAAGGCATTTCTTTTAGCCCTAATAGCTTCCTTCACCTCACTTTTCAACCACGCCGGCTGTCTTTTGGACTTCCGTCTTTCTTTCTAATTCACGGAATGTTTGGCCTGAGCCTCCAGGATGGTATTTTGAACAGTGTCCATACCTGTTGTACAGTTTTTACCCTCTCAGTTGCCCCCCCTAAGTTTTTTTTTTTACCGTTCTTCTCATTTATCATAGTCTCCTTTTTTTAAGTTAACACTAACGTATTTGACTCCCTGTGTATAGTTACTTCAAGGTTGATATCAAAACTGATCATATTATGATCACTATTATCAAGCGGCCCCAGTACCATAATGTCCCTCACCAGATCATGCGCTCCACTAAGGACCAAGTCTAGAATTTTTCCTTCTCTCGTCAGCTCCTGCACCAGCTGCTCCATAAAGCTGTCCTTGATTTCATCAAGGAATTGTACCTCTCTAGCGTGTCCCGATGTTACATTTACCCAGTCTATATTTGGATAATTGAAGTCACCCATTATTATCACATTGCCCATTTTGTTTGCGTCTCTGATTTCTTTTATCTTTTCTGTTTCTACTTGCTCATCCTGGCGAGGCGGACGGTAGTACACTTCTATCACCGTCCTTTTCCCTTTTATACATGGAATTTCAACCCACAATGATTCAAAGGTGTGATTTGTGTCCTGCTGAATTTGTAATCTATCTGAGTCAAGGCTCTCGTTAATATACAATGCTAACCCTCCACCAGACCGGTCCACCCTATCATTACGATATACTTTGTACCCGGGTATGACAGTGTCCCACTGGTTATCTTCCTTCCACCAGGTCTCAGTAATGCCTATTATATCCAATTTTTCATTAACTGCAATATATTTCAACTCTCCCATCTTATTTCTTAGACTTTTCAGAGTATGTTTTTGTTTTTATTTGCATGATGCTTAGTACTTGACACTATTGATTTGCCATCTTTTGTCTGATCTTTAGTTGTATTTAAGGGTACTTGACCTACCACGGTCTGTTGTGCAACCTCACTATTCAGAAACCCTATCTTCCCTGTTTTGAGGTATCCTTGCAAGATACCTTATCCCGAACCATGCGCTTTTGAGCGACTGTCGGCCTTCCCGCCATTTCTAGTTTAAAAGCTGCTCTAGCTCCTTTTTAAATGCCGACGCCAGCAGCTTGGTCCCACCCTGGTTAAGGTGGAGCCCATCCTTTCGGAATAGGCTCCCCCTTCCCCAGAATGTTGCCCAGTTCCTAACAAATCTAAAACCCTCCTCCATGCAGCATCGTCTCATCCACGCATTGAGACTCTGGAGCTCTGCCTGTCTCTTTGGCCCTGCGCGTGGAAACAGGTAGCATTTCAGAAAATGCTATCCTAGAGGATCTGGTTTTGAGCTTTCTACCTAAGAGCCTAAATTTGGCTTCCAGAACCTCTCTCCCACGTTTTCCTATGTCATTGGTACCCACTTGTACCAAGACAGCCGACTCCTCCCCAGCACTATCTAGAATCCTATCTAGGTGACGTGTGAGGTCCGCCACCTTCGCACCAGGCAGGCAAGTCACCAGGCGATCCTCACGTCCACCAGCCACCCAGCTATCTATATGCCTAATGATCGAATCACCAACTACTAGATTGTAAGCTCTTTGAGCAGGGACTGTCCCTCTATGTAAATTGTACAGCGCTGCGTAACCCTAGTAGCACTTTAGAAATGTTTAGTAGTAATAGTAACTACAACGGCTGTCCTAACCTTTCCCTCCCGGGCAGCACTTGGAGACATATCCTCGGTGCGAGAGGATAGTACATCCCCTGGTGGGCAGGTCCTGGCTACAGGAGTACTTCCTACTTAACCGGGGTGATGCTCTCCTTCTAGGAGACCTCCCTCCTCCAGGGTAGTACAAGGGCTACCAGACTGGAGGCGGGACTTCTCTACAACATCCCTGTAGGTCTCCTCTATGTACCTCTCTGTCTCCCTCAGCTCCACCAAGTCTGTTACTCTAGCCTCAAGAGAACGGACACCTTCTCTTGCATCGGGCACACACATATGACATCTCACCAGCTGGGAGATAATCATACATGTGACACTCAATGCAAAAGACTGGATAGCACCCCTCTCGCTGCTGGACTGCTGACTCCGTCTTATTGTTTTTGAGTTTTTCAATAATTTAAAACTTGCTACAGTATTAAGAATATTAGCCTAATATAAAAGCGTGTTTTAGTTTATATAGTAACTGGGAGAAAAATTAATGTAAAGAGAAAAATGCCCCCTATAGTTGATGCCCTGAGTGGATCTGAGTGGACCTGGGAGGCACTCCGGAGAAGACAGGATATGCAGATGAGCTGCAAGTTCTCCACTAGCACCTGAAAGACAGCCGGTGGTAGAGCTGGGCACCTCTCAGTTGAGGAAAGGCTTACCAGGGGTTAGGCCGAAGCCAGCATTCCTCCCCCTGAGGGTCGCCTGATCCTAGCCAAAAAGCACCAGGAAACCCAGGGCTCTTGGAGCAAGGGCCCTGGGAAGATCGGGGTGGACCTGGGAGTCACCCCGGATACAGCTGTGAGGAAATGCAGAAGGGCTGCAAGTCCTCCACAGCACTGGTGGGAGCGCTGGGCACCTAGAGCTGAGGCCCTGAGTGGATCGGAGTGGACCTGGGAGTCACCCCGGAGAAGGCACAATATGCAGATGAGCTGCAAGTGCTCCACAGCATCTGAAAGGCAGCCGGTGGTAGAGCTGGGCACCTCTCAGCTGAGGAAAGGCTTACCAGGGGTTAGGCCGAAGCCAGCATTCCTCCCCCTTTGGGTCGCCTGATTGGTGTTTATGGTTGTCACAATGTGTAACTAATGGTGTGTTCATTTAATATGGAGGTTTAAAGCGTGTTTAGTGATTGTACATTACATGTTACATTATCTTGTAACAAGAGTTTGAAGGCAATTTTGAGTCCAGCAATGTTGCCCACACAGAAGATGGAGCAGAGATTTGCTGGTGGGGACATGATAAATGTGGTAGTTGTAAGACATGCAAGATTACAATTTAAAGAATTTGTGAATTCTGTGAACAATGTAACATATATAAATATAACATATAAATTGAAGTTTTTTACTAACAAGTGTGACTTTGTGATTTACATTTTAAGATGCAAATGTGACATGTTATATGTTGTCAAAACTCTAAGGGCTTTAAACCTCCATTTCCTTAGCACCTTCAGCGGATGAATCCAGGAACTGGTGGGATATGTCCGTCTACCAGCAGGTGGAGATAGAGATAAACAGAACTGAAGGCAGTGATACCAGACGGCCAGCCCCTGCATCAGTTACTATATCTCTGTCTGCAGCAGGTGGTGGACGGCTTCTATCCATCTCCTGGATTCAAGGCTCTTGAGGGTGCTCCTGGGTCAGTGGCCAGTTGAGCCAGGGGGTGTCTGACTGAGGGTGTCAGCTTTGGAGGCATACTTAATTGATGAGTCCCTTCCTCACCCCTTACCTCACTCTTCCCAGGCTGTTCTTTACTTATGCTGCTCAGACTTTCTTCCTCCCTCCTCACACAGAAAAAAACCTACCCAAAAGATTTAATATAAAAAAAAGGGAGGGGGGGAGTGAAAAGGGCATTTCTGTGCTTGTCTGAGTGCTGCCATTTGCAGAGAGCTGGAGTGCTTTTCCTTGGCTCTCCCCTGGAAGGTTTCACGGCTGCTGTGCTTGGCAGCAGGTAAGTGCTGACTTTGCTGTTCTCTCTGGGCGGTTATGGCAACAGAGACCGTAAAA
Organism: Microcaecilia unicolor; assembly: GCF_901765095.1. Taxonomy (NCBI): domain Eukaryota; kingdom Metazoa; phylum Chordata; class Amphibia; order Gymnophiona; family Siphonopidae; genus Microcaecilia; species Microcaecilia unicolor. Next base: position 146,874,504 of record NC_044041.1, on the reverse strand, counting down.
TGCTGTTCCCGGTGTGGGAAACAGCGTTCAGCTGCAGGACTGCGTAGCGCTGAATGCGCTGATCTAATTGGGGGATGGGCCTTTTAGTTCACTGGAGAGCGTGATTTTCCATGCTGAGCCACAGGGGCCGCGCACCATTTCAAAGAGTGCCGCTGAGGTGGCTCCTGCAACAGTTGCTGGCTGTGCTCCTACCCCCTTGGACGGAGACATCTTGGGGGGGGGGGGGGGTCCAGGCTGCTGCTACTCCTAATATTGGGGTGCCTGCACCGTTTTCTAATTCAGGGGACTTTTTTCCCCAAAAATTTGTATTAATGATGCACCAGGCCTATATCCTTTTTTTTTTTCAATGTTTTTATTTTTGAACTTTTACAAAAAAAAAATATATATATATATATATAAAACAAAGTACTCAATTGGATAATTTCTCCAATACAAACACTAAATTGCGAAATGATATTACAGTAGTTTGTCACCTCCCATCCCATCCTCCCACCCCCCCCCCCCCAAAGTTAAACAATACCCTCTAGTATCTCAGCTGTGCTAACAACACAGAAGGACCGGGACCAGAAGACCATTGCACATAAGGGTCCCAAACACGGTGATACGATATTAAGTTTCCAGTACGTAAAGCTGTTAGTCTAGACATTAAGTTGATATTGTCCATCTTGTGCAAGATTTGTCGGAGGCCTGGCAGAGTTGGCTGTTTCCAAGCAGCGGCAAGCGCCAATTTGCTAGCAACAAACAAATAAGCAGCCAACTGATGCATAGAGGATTTCACTTCTTGCGGTCTAGCGTGTAAAAAGCAATATTCTATCTTCAAAGGATATTGGATCTTTGCTAGAGTGAACACAAAGTTCAGTATTGCAGTCCAAAACTCTTGGGCACATGGACAAGCCCACCAAATATGAAATATGTCACCCTCCAGGCCACATTGACGCCAGCACAAGGCTGAACTTGCAGGGAACATTTTGGATAATCGCTTGGGCGTACAATACCAGCTATACAAAATCTTATTTCCATTTTCCATCAAATTACTAGATATCGAAACTTTTGAATATACGTTCCCATTGCCAATATTCTAAGGATGCACCCAATGCAGTTTCCCATTTTGACAGGTAGTATGTAATAGGTTTATGATAGGCTAAAAGGGCTCTATATATTCTGGAAATACATCCCCTGTTTGCCCCACTCACCATTGCCCATTCCAAAGATGTCTCAGTTAGACTCAGCTCACCCTTGGCTCGTCTGGTGATAAAATCCTGCACCTGCTGGTACTGAAATGCATAGAAAGCCGGGAGCCCGTACTCCTCCTGATTATCCTGAAATGATATTAATTCACCTTCCTCCCATATTTGGCCCAGTGTACACAGACCCATCTTCTCCCAGGAGCAAAAGCAGGGATCTATATTCCCCGGGGCGAACTGTGTAGCAAATCAGATATGTGTAAAAAGTACTTTTCGTCCTGGAAAAAATTTTTCCTGGTTGTAGTCCAGATCAACAAGGGCCAGCGGAGGAGTGGCGGGGCTTCATGTCAACCTTTCGCAAGAGTTGATCTAGTAGCCAGGGGATAGCCCTCAGTGGGTAGGGGGCAAGCCATGTTTGCTCAAGGGATTGCCAGATCTTGCCCAACCCAAGGAGCCACTCTGGTAAAATTTGGAGATGGGTGGCTTGAAAATAATCTAGAAAAGAAGGAACACCCATTCCCCCATGTTCACGTCCCTGGAACATCACTTCTGTTCGCACTCTAGGTGGTCTTTTTTTCCAGATATAGGAGAAGATCATTCGCCGCAGGCCCTGAAAAAAACTGATCAGGTAGAGAAGTAGGAAGAGCCATAAACAGATAAAGCAATTTGGGGAGTACTATCATCTTGACCGCATTAATGCGGCCCATCCAAGAGATTGTCAATCCCTCCCAGCGGTCCAACTCAAAGAATAGCTCACGCAGTTTCCCCGGAAAATTCTCATCATATAGACCAGCTAAATCACGTGTCAAATTAACCCCCAAATAACGAATAGATTTTCTGCCCAATGAAAGGGAAAGTTGGTCTTCAGCCTTTCCACCTGAGCAAAAGGTAAGTTGATATTCAAAGCTTCCGACTTCTCCATATTAATCCTAAAACCCGAAAGCTGCTCATAGTGTTGTAGAATAGATGACAATGCGGGAAAGGATATATCTGCACCCCTGCCTAGTGCCCCTGCCCAGAAAATATGAGGCAGAGCTGCGGCCATTGACCTTAACTGAAGCACAGGGTGCCGCATACAAGAGATGGAGCCAAGAGAGAAATTGATCGCCAATACCCACTTTTCCCAGAACTAGAAAACATAAATGGCCAGTGCACTTTGTCGAATGCTTTTTCTGCATCTAAGGATAGCAAACCCAGGGGGACTTTAGCCGATCTAGCATAATATATGAGGTGGAGTTACCCGTCTTATATTATCAAAAGTTTGACGATCTCTAATAAAGCCCGCCTGATTCTCATGGATCAGAGATGGGAGATAGCTAATATGGGTGGCTAATATCTTAGTAAAAATTTTATAGTCAACTCCTAGTAGTGAAATGGGACGATAAGATCCGCATCTTAGGGGATCCTTACCCGGCTTCAGTATTACTGAAATAGTTGCCAGATTCCAAGTTTTTGGTATCGGCTGGCCTTCACTAAATGAATTAAATAGACGCAGTAGCAGCGGGCCCAGGATTTTAGCAAAGGTTTTATAGAAGTTATTGAAGAAACCATCCGGTCCTGGGGCTTTGCCGGAAGATAGAGTGTGGATTGCCTGAAGGATCTCGTCTAGTTCAACAGGACGAGATAATTGGTGTTGAACACCCACAGATAGCACAGGCATCGTGACTTGGTCCAAGAACGTCGAGACAGCCTCCACCGAGGGGTCAATGTCAGGAGTTTAAAGATTTTTGTAAAATTGTTGAAATAATCTTTGTATGTTAACTGCTCTGATGTTACTAAGCCCTCCTTAGTTTTAAGGCTAGAGACATGATTCCGTGAAGCCTGTTTTTTAAGCTTATGAGCTAAAAGCTTACTAGACTTATTGCTGAATTCAAACTGGCCCTGCCGAACTCATTGCAGTTGTTCAGCAATGTCAGCCAATTGTAACTCATGCAATTCATGGGGCAATTTATGTAGCTGTTCTAGCAGTAGTGATGAGTGTTGCGGGGCCCTTTGATATAATGATCTCTCTACGTCTAGTAGTCTTTTTCGCAGTGCGTCCTCCGTTTCCCTACGCTGTCTCTGTATATGGGTCTTTAAGGCTATAAGGTGGCTGCGCAGGACCGCTTTCAATCCATCCCACAAAACACCCATCGAGACCTCCCTGTTATCATTGAATTGAATGCAATCCTTGATGTGATTTTCTAATTGAAAGACATATGACATTTCTGATAAGATAGAGTCATCTAGACGCCGTTCAGGTCTGGCTCTCTCTGCATCACTGGAAGACTCAGCTTTAGCACTACGGGGCTATGATCTGACCATGTGCGGCAGGCGATTTGATGTTCCAGGATCACGTGAACAAGCTCTACATCCCCCAACCAGAGGTTGATATGTGAAAATGATTGATGGACTTGCGAGAAGTAGGTGTATTCCCGAGCAACAGGATTGGTTTGTTGCCAAAAATCTGATATCTGCCGCCGTGCCAAAAATGCGCGAAATAGTTCGCGATCCCGCTGTGCATACAGCACCTTTTTGGTGGTGAGAGTTAAATTAAAGTCACCCCCAATCAGCAAGAGGCCTACCTTATGCTTTAGTAATATCTGGTCTAGCTGGTGAAAAAATTCCCTATGATCGGCATTAGGCCCATAAACATTCATCAGAGTGTATTTTTGAGTACCCAAAGAAATGAATAACAACAGGAACCGACCATCTTTATCTCTAATGACTTTGTCCACCTTCCAAGGGCGGGACTCACTAAGGACAGTAAGAACCCCTCTAGTTTTAGTGCCATCTTTATTGGAGGCAAAGTATTGATTGGGATATTTGCGATGTCTACAAAGTGATTCATGAGCTGATTTTAAATGCGTTTCTTGAATTAAGGCCATATCTACCTGCAGGCGCACCAGCTCCCTAAACAGCAACTGGCGCTTCATAGGGATATTAAGGCCTCTAACGTTTAGAAGTACTAAAGTAATGTCAGACATCTATGTTCAGAGATAAGTAAATAGAATTAACATAAGTCCCATCACCTCTAGCATGCCCAGTCCCCTCCTTAGAGAACCCTCCCCCCGCCAAGATACTAGTTTCATAGTTAACACTTATATAATCTTTAGGACTCTTTTTCCCCATCCCCTCCCTCCCCCCATCCGCACCCACAACATTAAGATCCTCCTGTACACAACAGTAGAGAGGTATCAAATTGAGAAGTGAGGCACTCCCCCCGCTCCCCTGTGCTCCTGCAATTACAAAACATAATGAATGCATATTATTCCCAATGATTCAACAGACAGGTCACGTCCCTCAGAACAAATCACACTCACACAGAACAGTAGCAAACAAACTTATAAGCTTGACTGAGGAGAAATCCCAGTTGACCTAGTCATGTAAGCCGTCCATCTGATTTTTGGCGTTGTAAACGCTTATGTCCTTTCTGTACTCGCTGCCACTGTGGACGCGCAGGCAAGAAAGCCGCTCTGGAGGTGCTCGGGGTTGTTGAAGCCTCCTTTGGATTTCCCTCAGGTAAAGCCACCCGAGCCTCTTCTATAGATTTAACCTGATGCATGCGGCCATCTCTGTAGAAAACCAGGGCAAACGGGTGTCGCCAATGGTATTTAATACCCATTTCACGGAGCTTTAAAGTAACTGGCTTCAGTTCAGCTCTTCGCTTCAAGGTGGCCGAAGCCAGATCTTGGTAGATCTCGATATGATAGGAATCCCATTTGAAATTGTGAGCCTTGCAAGCTGCTTGTACCACCTGCTTCTTAAGTTTAAAATCCTGGAAGCAGGCGATTGTCTTTGGAAAGATTCCCTCTTGCAGGGCTTAGGGCTCTATGGGATCACTCCAGTAGAATCGCTGCTGGATCAATAGTCGTTCCCGCTGCAGCAAGCAGTGAGCTGACAATTTGCTGTATCACTGCCTCACAATTTGACATATTGATACTTCAGGCAACCCCCTGAAACGCAGATTTGGCGCCAACGGCTCCGATTCTCGAGGTCTTTGATCTTGTCAGTGAGCTGCCGAAAACTCGCCTGTGCCTCAATAAGCCACCAATCCATCAAACTCATCTCCTCCGAGTGGTCATCCATCCGATTTTCCATTTCTTCCATCCGTGCTCCCAGTTCCCGGATCTCACCCCGCAGATCCGCTCCTAGGGCTGCCAGGTCAGAATGGACTGCCTTGAGATCCCCTCTTTTTCCTGTAGCCATTCTTTAAATTCAGGAAAAGGCACTGTTTCAGGGTGCTCAAGTTCAGCGTTAGACACAAACAGGTCTCTCAGAGATGATCCTCCTGATTGCTGAGCCAGCCTGGGGCCTCTGGCGCCGGGCTCGCTACACTGTTTGCGGTTGCGCCCGAGAACCCATATTGGGACAAGTCTGCTTGCCGGTTCATCTATGAAAACAGGAAAACTGACTTTCCTGATAATCCGGTCACACCCCTCTCGATTGCACCTCAGATGGTATTATTTGTTGGGATAATAACTTTGAGCCAAAAGGGGAATGTGAGCTTGTTCTTCAAGCAACCATTCCACTCGGTGATGTCACTTCCTCCCACCAGGCCTATATCCTTAAATGGACCCTCCCCCATTCGATCCCGTCTTCCTTCCTTGAGACTTCTGCGGGCTCTGGGGTGGATCGGGGTTTGCCGGTTTCTTCCCCTGAGGAGGTGTCCTCCCTTGAGGAGACTGATTTCTTCAGTTTCTGAGGAGGTTCCTGTAGCTACAGCCCCATCTCTGGTGGCTCCTTCAGAGGGATATTGGAGACAGGCGGGCATAGAAGATGTAGAGGAAGGTGTCGGAAATGGTATTTCAAGCGGACGAGTCAGAGAAATTTACTGAATTCACAGTAAACCTGAAGGACGTAATGGGGCAGTTCAGCAAACTGAAGAGTTGCAAATCTCCTGGACTGGATGGTATACATCCTAGAGTACTAATAGAACTGAAAAATGAGCTTGCGGAGCTTCTGTTAGTGATATGCAATTTATACTTAAAATTGGGCGTGGTACCGGAAGATTGGAGGGGTGGCCAGTGTAACGCCGATTTTTAAAAAAGGTTTCAGGGGAGATCCGGGAAATTATAGACCGGTGAGTCTGACGTCAGTGCCTGGGAAAATGGTAGAGGCTATTATTAAAAACAAAATTACAGAGCACATCCAAGGACATAGATTACTGAGACCAAGTCAGCACGGCTTTTGTGTGGGGAAATCTTGCCTGACCAATTTACTTCAATTCTTTGAAGGAGTAAACAAACGTGGACAAAGGTGAGCCGGTTGATATTGTGTATCTGGATTTTCAAAAGGCGTTTGACAAGGTACCTCATGAAAGGCTACGGATTAAATTTGGAGGGTCATGGGATAGGAGGAAATGTCTTATTGTGGATTAAAAACTGGTTGAAGGATAGGAAACAGAGAGTGGGGTTAAATGGGCAGTATTCACAATGGAGAAGGGTAGTTAGTGGGGTTCCTCAGGGGTCAGTGCTAGGACCGCTGTTTTTTAATATATTTATATGGGAACTTCCGGTTGAGGTATGGAGCAGTGAAGACGCAAGGAAGAGCTGCTACGGGGCGCCCCAGAATATCTGCACGCAGTAAATCCTTTTACCCCCAGAGTGATCCGAGAGACTTAATTATCTCTAGTGCGATCTAGAGGAGCTTGAGAGCTTACCTGCGGCTGCGGATGGTGTCAAAATCACTCAGGAAAGACCCTAGAGAGAAGAACCGCGCCGGCGAAACAAAGATGGCGGACAAGGCCACGGCGCCATCACCAACACCCAGCTCGTTATGGGCGGCAGAGATTACCGAGGAAGTGAAAGCTGTGGTTCAGCAGGCGGTGGGGAAGAAGCTGCAATTAATCCTGGACAAGTTGGAAGGATTTGAGGAGCGGCATGCGGCACTGATGTCAAAGTTGTAAGCAGTGCAGCAAAGAGTGGGGCAAGCTGAAGAGGAAATTCAAAAAGTCTCGGAGGAGCAGCCACGTATGAAGACCTGACTTGAGGAGGTGGAAGCAAAACTGGAGGATTTGGAAAAATCGCTCTCGGAGAAACAATCTCCGTCTAGTGGGGCTACTCGAGGCATTGCCAGAGCAGGACCTATATACATTTCTAGAAGGATGGCTGCCTAAAGCGCTCGCAAAAGTAGAGCTGACAGGGTCCCTAAGAGTGGAGAAGAGTGCACAGGTTGTGCCAGCGACGAGAAGGCATGGATTGGCCAAGAGTGGTCATTTTCAGAATCCTTAACTAAGCGCACAAAATGCTAATTTTGCAAGCTCTGAGAGTGGGACAAACACTTGAATATCAAAATTCTTGAGTACTTTGTTTCCAGGATTATTCAACTAAAGTCTCCATGGAACGGAAGAGTTTTGCTCCTCTATGCACAAAGGTCTTTGGCTTGAAATATAAGTTCAGCTTATTATATCCAGCAAAGCTCAAGCTGATTGATAATGGACAAACTTTATTTTTTGAACGAGTGGAGGAGGCAAATCTATATGTGGACAAAATATTGGCTGCCAAATGCAATGGATAAGGAGCTGTAAATACTTGGACAGAGTGGGAATCGAAGCATCTGGAAGGGCCTGACTTTGTGGAAGTGTAGGCCTATGCTTGAAACTGACATGTATGGGGGATGATGGTGTAAAAGAACTAATAGAAATTGGACGAGTTGCTTGGACCATTGCTGGATCTAAGCCGCCATTGCAGAAGAGGAAGGTTTGATATTGACTTTTCTGAGAGGCTGAGATGTGAACTCTGCAGAGGTGGAGAGCCATGGATTTGCAGGGGAGAAGGAGGATATGATGATCAGTGATGGGGGGGGGCGTCCTAACCTCTGAACTATAGGAAGTTATGCAAGGAGGCGTAAGAGGGATGAGGACAGGGGAAGAGGGGAGGGGAGGGGAAGAGGAGCGGATGGAGGGAGAGTGGGGGGGGGAGACCAAGGGACAGTCCTGTATGCATGTTTAGATGAGGTACTGGGGTGAGAGACGGGGTTGGATCTAGTGGAGGAAGATTATATGCTGTGGGATGCCGGGGGAGTGGGGGCTGGGACATTCTCTTGGTGTGGGGAAAAAGTATTCGAACATCATTCAGAAATGGTATGCTTTAGGAGGGAACCAACGTAGCATGACCACGTTGCAGGTAATTACATGGAACATTGGGGGGGGGATCCATTCCCCAATTAAAAGACAGAAAATACTGAAAGCCTTGAATGATCAAAATGTTTCAATAGCATTTCTTCAAGAAACACATCTCTCAAAAGAGGAACATTCTAAATTGAAGCGCTGGTGGGTGGGAGAGTTGTTCGAAGCGCTAGCGGTGGGAAAGAAGGGGGGAGTAGTGACCCTAATAAGGAAAGGTCTTAATGTAGAGATAAAGCGGGTAGTGGTAGATTTGGGAGGGAGGTATGGCCTAGCTTCGGTGGTGTTAGAGTGACAACTACTGTTATTATGTAACATCTATGCGCCCAACAACTGTGAGAAAAAGTTTTTCACACAAATTATTCGCAAGATCCATGCAATGGGGGACATACCAATTATAATGGGGGGAGATCTGAATGATGTAATGGATCCTTTTCTAGATAGATCAAAGCCAACGAGGAGGGAATTGGCCAGAGTGGAGAGAGGCATTTCTAGACTGTGTACTGCTCTGGAGTTAGTTGATGTATGGAGAACATTATACCCTGTGGAGAAAGACTTTATGCGTATGTCTAGAGCGCATTCAACGATGTCTCAAATAGGTTATATACTGATGTCACGAGAGCTATGGCCCAAAGTGGAGGATGCTTGGATAGGCCCAATAATGATCTCCGACATGCGGGGGTGAAAGTGCAAATAAGGTTGGGAGGGGGAATTCCCACATCTGGGGCCTGGCGCTTTCCCGCTTTTCTATATCGAGACAGCCAATTTCTGCCCTTCTTGATAAATAAATGGCATGAATATAGAGATAATAATGAGCAGCATAGGGTTGACCCTTTGCTTTTTTGGGAGTCGGCGAAGGCTGTGCTCCAGGGAGACATTATTTCCTATGTAGCATTTAAAAGGAAGGCCAGAGATAGGGAGGTATTACGGCTAGAAAAACAGGTGACAACACTTAGGAGACAGTATGGTCGAGGGCAATCGTTGAGAGTCAAGAAACAACTATTGGAGACACAGCAAGCTTTAAATGAATTATTGCATGAGAGAGCCCAGAAATCAAGAATGTATTATCAATACCAATTATATAGATTTGCTAATAAAAGTGGGAGATTTCTGGCAAGGCTGGCAAATAAGAAAAACAAGGCTAGGAAAATATTAACAATGTTAGATGATACTGGAAAGCGAGTACATACAGATGAAGGAATAAATGCAATATTAGGGAACTTTGAAACGCCTGTACACACCACAGGCGGAGCTTGTGATACCTAGTGCAGCCTATCTCAATGGCATAGAGTTACCGCAAGTGTCTGAGGAAGAATTGGAAGTGCTGAATGGGCTATAGTTGAGGAGGAGGTAGAATGGGTGATTAAGCAAAGTAGGTTAGGTAAAGCACCCGGACCAGATGGAATGAGACATGAATTCTATAAAATATTAGGCGCTGAGATCAGTACACCGCTGACTGTAGTATTTAATACAGCTATGCAGCAGGGGCGGCTACCTCTGCACCTGAATAGAGCTTAGATTAGTGTTTTGCCGAAACCAGGTAAACCAGTAGATTGCCCTGATTCATATAGACCAATATCATTGTTAAATGTAGAGACCAAATTCTTGGCCAAGATAATGGCTAATCGACTATCAAGATTTCTCCCCTCTTTGATATTAGAACCCCAAGTGGGATTCACCTGTGGTAGAGTAATTGCTAAGAATATGCGACACATATTGGTGGCGCTAGAAATGGTGCAGACAGAACAGGTTCCGGCTTTGTTAATAAGTTTTGATGCCGAGAAGGCGTTCGACAGAGTGGAATGGAACTTTCTGTTTGAAGTACTAAAGGCCTATGGCATTATAGGTTTCTTTGAGCAGGCGGTTAAAACCTTATATACTGAGCCACAAGCGCAAGTGTATGCTAATGGGCTATTATCTGAATGGTTTCCAATACGAAGGGGAACAAGACAAGGCAAAGGCAGTAGAACGAGAGGACATGAAATGAGATTGAAGGGGGGCAGACTCAAGAAAAATGTCAGGAAGTATTTTTTCACGGAGAGATTAGTGGATGCTTGGAATGCCCTCCCGCGGGAGGTGGTGGAGATGAAAACGGTAACGGAATTCAAACATGCGTGGGATAAACATAAAGGAATCCTGTTCAGAAGGAGTGGATCCTCAGGAGCTTAGCCGAGATTGGGTGGCAGAGCTGGTAGTGGGAGGCAGGGATAGTGCTGGGCAGACTTATACGGTCTGTGCCAGAGCCGGTTGTGGGAGGCGGGGATAGTGCTGGGCAGAATTTTACGGTCTGTGCCAGAGCTGGTGGTGGGAGGTGGGGCTGGTGGTTGGGGGGGCGGGGTTAGTGCTGGGCAGACTTTGTGCCCTGAAAAAGACAGGTACAGATCAAGGTAAGGTTTACACAAAAAGTGGCACATACGAGTTTATCTTGTTGGGCAGACTGGATGGACCATGCAGGTCTTTTTCTGCCGTCATCTATTATGTTACTATGTTTCTTTGAACAGGTGGTTAAAACCTTATATACTGAGCCACAAGCGCAAGTGTATGCTAATGGGCTATTAGCTGAATGGTTTCAAATACGAAGGGGAACAAGACAAGGGTGCCTTCTATCACAGCTCCTTTTTGTTCTTGCATTGGATCCTTTATTAAGAGAGATTCAAGGTAATGTAGACATCTGTGGGATTGAAGCTCGAGGGATTACCTTTAAGACAGCTGCATTTGCAGATGACTTGCTAGTGCTGTTAAGGGAGCCTAGTCAGTCGTTACCTCATTTAATGGAAAGTTTACATAGTAACATAGTAGATGACGGCAGAAAAAGACCTGCACGGTCCATCCAGTCTGCCCAAGAAGATAAATTCATATGTGCTACTTTTTTATTTGTACTGTCCTCTTCAGTGCACAGACCGTATAAGTCTGGCCAGCCCTATCCCCGCCTCCCAACCACCAGCTCTGGCACAGACCGTATAAGTCTGCCCAGCACTATCCCCGCCGCCCAACCACCAGCCCCGGCACAGACCGTATAAGTCTGCCCAGCACTAGCCCCGCCTCCCAACCACCAGCTCTGCCACCCATTCTAGGCTAAGCTCCTGAGGATCCCTTCCTTCTGCACAGGATTCCTTTATGTTTATCCCACGCATGTTTGAATTTCGTTACTGTTTTCATCTCCACCACCTCCCGCAGGAGGGCATTCCAAGCATCCACCACCCTCTCAGTGAAAAAATACTTCCTGACATTCTTCTTGAGTCTGCCCCCCTTCAATCTCAATGGAAAGTTTAATGGAGTATGGTGATTTCTTTGGATTTAGGCTGAACTTCATAAAATCGGAGGCGCTGGCAAGCATGGAAGAACTAAAACGGGAATGGGGGGATAGGTTTCCATTATGTTGGGTACAAGGATCGTTTCATTATTTGGGAATACGACTGTCGATGATTACAGGCCAAATATATGATCTTAATGTTTCACAACTCCTAAAGGCCACGAAAGATCAACTGCTGGCGTGGTCCGAGCTCCCTTTATCTTTGATGGGAAAGGTGCATTTATATCGAATGATAATCTTTCTACGCTGATTATATGTCTTACAAGTCCTTCCTTTGCGATTGTTGAGGAGGGATTTGGATGTACTTAGGAGAATGGTGATGAACTTTTGTTGGGCAGGGAAGAAACCTAAGATGAAATGGCAATATTGGGTGGGGGCCCAGAGTCAGGGGGGTTTAGGACTTCCGGATATGCGTATATATAATCAAGCATGTTTATTGCATCACCTGCGAGATTGGATCCTGGGCACTTCCACTTATACAGATATGGGTATGGAGCAGGCGTATTTTCATCCGTGGCATATGAATTATTTATTACATGCACCATGAAAACGACTTCCTGAGAGGATTAAATATAGTGTGTTGCTGGAGCCTCTTTGGTATTTGTGGAGGGAGCTGCTTCAGAGATGGGGACAAAATCCGTCTAGTAGTGTTTTACTTCCGTTATATGGAAATGATGATGACTTTACACCTGGTAGAGAAAATGTTGTTTTTTGTAGACTTAAAGAGCAAGGAGTGACGCTGCTGGAAAGCTTTATTCAGAAAGAAGGAACATTGATTTCTGCGAGGGATTTTATGCAGATATATTCAGGAGGGCTGGCAATGATTTTGGCTTATCATCAATTGTCTCATTATGTTTGTACTTTCCAGAGAGGGGACTTATCGTTGGACTTTGGTAAGAAATTGAGACAATTCTTAGAGAGAGATGCAGCTGGACAAGTGTCGGTCTCCTGGTTTCGTAAAGAACTGGAGAAAGGGCAAGCAGTTAGGGATGTGCAGGAGGTGGCAACAAGATGGAGCCAAGATGCACAGAGGATAATATCTGTTCGAAGAATAATAACATCTGTAGTAGGGGTGTCGCGGATCACACACAGTGCGGAGTTACAGGAGTGTCACTTCAGAGTAGTGCAAAGAGCCTACTTTTCCCAAAGAAGGACGTTTCATGCAGGGGTTGTAGATTCTGACAAATGTCAAAAATGTGAACAGATGGTTGCAACATTTATGCATGGCATTTGGCAGTGTAGATATATAAAATCATTTTGTATGGATCTAGCCAAATTTCTTAGTGGGGTATTAGGATTCCCAATCGATCTCACATTTGAAAGGATGCTGTTTAATATTATGGGGCAGTGGGGAGCGGGCATACAAGGGGATCGTATGTTCCTAAGCAAGTCTTGTATAGTAAAGAAAAAATGTATTCTTAATCATTGGCTATCGGACATACCTCCCTCCTATTGGTATTGGAGGAATAAGCTTCATCAACTAATGTTGTGGGAATCCCGGGGGGCAAAACTATCGCTAAAAAGGCAGTTGAGATTTTTGGGCACATGGCAGCAATATTTAAACAAAATATCTCATAGGGCACGTAGCCAAGTTTTGAACAGTTTGCCATGGAGGTCCCCGCAGTGAATAGAGCACTAAGGATTGGTTTATGCGAGCAGAACTTGGGAGGGTGGGTGGGATGGTAAGGGGATAGATGGGAGGATGGAGGGGAGGGAGAGGGTCTAGGCTGTTGAAAATTGTTGACATGTTTAATTGGTTGGAGCTCTATTGTAAGTGTTGGGAATGAAGCAGTAGGCGGGGATGGGGTGGGAGAAGATTGGGGGGGGGGGTAAGGGAGTGGGGAGGAAAATGTTAAAACTGTTGATGGTGAGCCCAGTATATGGCGCACATTAGGCTGAAATGTATTTTAATTTAATGTAAACTGAGCGTGTTGATTATATTAGTGGTTGTATCATCAATAAAAATTGTTGAAACGTAATATATTTATAAATGATTTAGAGATGGGAGTAACCAGCGAGGTAATTAAATTTGCTGATGACACAAAGTTATTCAAAGTCGTCAACTCACGAGAGGATTGTGAAAAATTACAGATGGACCTTACGAGTCTGGGAGACTGGGCGGCTAAATGGCAGATGACGTTTAATGTGAACAAGTGCAAAGTGATACATGTGGGAAAAAAGAACCCGAATTAAAGCTACGTCAATCAAGGTTCCATGTTAGGAGTTACGGACCAAGAAAGGGATCTGGGTGTTGTCATCGATAATACACTGAAACCTTCTGCTCAGTGTGCTGCTGCGGCTAGGAAATCGAATAAAATGTTGGGTATTATTAGGAAAGGTATGGAAAACAGGTGTGAGGATGTTATAATGCCGTTGTATCGTTCCATGGTGCGACCGCACCTTGAGTATTGTGTTCAATTCTTGTCGCCGCATCTCAAGAAAGATATAGTAAAACTGGAAAAGGTGCAGCGAAGGGCGACAAAAATGATAGCGGGGATGGGACGACTTCCCTATGAAGAAAAACTAAAGAGGCTAGGGGCTTTTCAGCTTGGAGAAGAGACGGCTGAGGGGAGACATGATAGAGGCATATAAAATAATGAGTGGAGTGGAACAGGTGGATGTGAAGCGTCTGTTCACGCTTTCCAAAAATACTAGAACTAGGGGGCATGCGATGAAACTACAGTGTAGTAAATTTAAAACAAATAGGAGAAAATTTTTCTTCACCCAACGCATAATTAAACTCTGGAATTTGTTGCTGGAGAACGTAGTGAAGGCGGTTAGCTTGGCAGAGTTTAAAAAGGGGTTGGACCGCTACTAAATGGACTTGGGAAAAATCCACAATTTCGGGAATAACTTGTATAAAATGTTTGTATGTTTTGGTAGCTTGCCAGGTGCCCTTGAACTGGATTGGCCGCTGTCGGGGACAGGATGCTGGGTTCGATGGACCTTTGATCTTTTCCCATTATGGCATTTACTTATGTACTTATGTAACTTCTCCCTGATCAGACGGATGACCACTCGGCGGTGCGGCTTTTCCATAAGGAAGAATTGCCATCCTTTATTTCACAGGCCTTAGAAGCCTTAAATATTGCAGACCGGAAGTTGCTGCTTCTCGGACTTTTAACCCTAAGATGCCCAGTACTCGGCGTCCGTTGAAGGCGTTCCCAGTTCATGAGTCTATTAGGAGTTAATTTCTGCTCAGTGAGTGGATCCTGTTGGTGCCATTAAGGTAGCCAATACCTTGTTGTGTCTTTATCCAGTAAGTGTGGATCGAGCAGGACAGTTTTTCCTTCCTAAAGTGGACACCCTAATAAGTGTGCCTTTGCGGTGGCCACCTTGGCACTCCAGGCTTCTGTTTGTAGTTATTACGCGGCTAGGGCCTGTCTTAGCTGGCACCATTCTGTTCTAGAATCCGACCAGGAGTCCGATCTGGCTGGGACTCCTGCGTTTTCTCACATGGACGTCGGCCGTACATACCTGACTGGTTCTTTTTATGACTTGGTTCGTTCTTCGGCTAAACTCATGGCCTTCGCTGTTTCCTCTTGGTGTCTATTGTGGCTCCGCCATTGGTCGGTGGACATGGCCTCTAAGCAACGTCTGATCAAGTTGCCTTTTGGGGGTAAATTGCTGTTTGGGGAAGATCTGGAGAAAATTGTGAAAGACTTGGGGGATTCCAAGTCTCAACGCCTTCCCAAAGACAGACCTAAACCTGCTTCGCGGCAGGGTTCTTCAAGGTCTTGGTTTTGGGAGGCATGTCGTTATTGGTTGGACTGGTCTCCCGGGTCCTTCCAGCATTCTCGTTTCTTACAGAGATCTTCCTTTCGCAGTGACAAGCGTCCATCAGGTGCCCCTGCTCGTCAGAGACCGGCTCCTCGGTATTCACAATGATGGGATGCTGGCCCATTCTGTGGGGGAGCAGATCGGGGGTGAACTCTCCCTGTTTCTCTCGGAGTGGGTCAAGATCACTTCAGACCAGTGAGTCCTCGATGTGGTGCAAGAAGGTTACAAAGTCGAATTCGAATCTCCCGTCACAGACTTTTTCTCTGGAGTCCCGCTGTGTCACGCGCTCCAAGCGGACAGTGGTTCTAAGCACTTTGCAAGGCCTCCTTCAGTTGGGGGCCATTGTTCTCGTGCCTCTTCTCGAAGCCTGCAAGGGCCGCTATTCCATTTATTTTGTGGTTCCCAAAAAGTAAGGAACCTTTAAGCCTATTCTCAATCTAAGGAAAGTGAACAAGTTTTTATGAATCCGACACTTTCATATGGAGACGTTGAAAACTGTTATTGTGGCAATTCAACTTGGCGAATTCTTGACAGCTCTCGACCTGCGGGAGGCTTACTTGCACATCCCAATTTTGCAGCCTCATCTAAAGTTCCTCAGGTTTGTGGTCTTGGTACAGCACTTCCAGTTTCAAGCTCTTTCCTGCGGGCTGGCCACCACCCCACGCACCTTCTTGAAGGTCATGGTGGTGGTGGTGGTGGCGGCTTTTTTGCGGAAAGAAGGTATTCAGGTGCATCCCTATCTCGATGATTGGCTGATCCGAGCGGAGTCAGCTCAGGAGAGTCGGGTAGCCACCAACTAGGTTATAGCGCTCCTTCAAACCTTGGGCTGGATCATCAACAGAGCCAAGAGATCTTCTACCGACCAAGACTTTAGAATACCTCAGGGTGCATTTCGACATGAGGCAAAGGAAGGTGTTTCTGCCGGACAGTTGGCGACTCAAGTTGATTTCCCAGGCTCAGGCCTTGCTACTTTTGCCCTGTTTCTGCGTTTGGGACTATATTCAGGTCCTGGGTTCCATGGCAGCCTCCCTGGAGGTGGTACCGTGGGTGAGGGCTCACATGCACCCCCCCCTACCCCAACACTGTTTAGCAAGTGGTCGCCAACTTCTCTGCTCATACAAGGCCAGGAACAGCTTGGCGTGGTGGCTCCGTCTGCCCAGTTTGCAAAGGGGCATGCCGTTGGCCTCTTCGCAGTGGGTGGTGGTTGTGATGGATGTCAGTGTCGGGTTGGGGAGCCCATTGTCTAGATTGAGTTGCTCAGGGGAGTTGGACTTCACTCTAGGTGGCTTGACCCATAAATAGTTTGGAGTTGAGAGCAGTGGTGAACACCTTGATAGTGTTACAGGATCTGCTAGAGAGCAAGGTGGTCTGAGTCTTTGTCGGACAACACTACGGCAGTGACCTACATCAATCAACAGGGGTACCTGCAGTTTACCTCTGGCTGTGGAGGCGTTCCACCTTCTGGATTGGGCGGAAACTCATGTTCTTTGCCTGTCAGCGGCCCACATATCAGGACAGGCAGATTTTCTCAGCTGCACTCTTTTGGATGCGGTGGAATGGGAATTGTCCTCGGAAGTATTCCGTCTGATTTGTCAGCGTTGGGCAGCGCCAGTGATAGATCTCATGGCCATGAATCTGAACACCAAGGTTTCCAAATTTTTAAATCGGAAAAAAAAACCCGGGTCCGCGGGCCTGGAAGCCTTATTGCAGCCTTGGCTGGAGACGGGGCTTCTCTATGTCTTTCCCTGTGGCTGCTCATAGGGAGAGTCCTGTACCGAATCGGTCTTCACTGGGGGCCCGTGGTGTTGGTGGTGCCGGATTGGGCCCGGCGTCCTTCATATGTGGATGTAATCTGGTTGCTCGACGGGCTGCCATTGCGACTGCCAGTGACTCCGGATCTTCTCCATCAAGGTCAAATCCAAATGGAAGATCCCTCTCGCTTTCGTCTTACAGCCTGGCTCTTGAGAGGAACCGGTTGAGGAAAAAGGGTTATTCGGAACCGGTTATTACCACTCTTTTTTGCAGGCGTGGAAGCATTCTACTTCTGCTTATGCTCGAGTGTAGAGAACCTTTTCGGCATGGTGTGAGCAGCATACTGGGCCTCCCTTCCAGGCTTCGGTTTCTTAGCCTTCCTATAGAAAAGTCTTCAAAAGGAATTGGCCTATAATTCTTTTGGGGTTCAGGTGGCTGCCCTTGTGTGTTTTTGGGGACGAGTGGCCTGTTCGTCCCTGGTGGCTCACCCAGATGTGGTTCACTTTCTGCTGGGGGCTCTTCATCTTCGTCTGCCTCTTCAGCGGCCGTGCCCTTCTTGGTGTTTAAACCAAGTGCTCAGAGCTCTTCAGGCGCCGCCATTTGAGTCCTTATGCAAGGCATCGAAAAAAAGATCTTACTCTTAAGATGGTGTTTTTGGTGGCCATTGCGTCAGTTCGGCGGATTTTGGAGCTTCAGACCTTGTCGTGCCAGGATCCTTTTTTGCAGTTTTCTGAAGCGGGGGTCTCTATTCGGATGGTTTCTACTTTTTTGCCGAAGGTGGTATCAGCTTTCCACCTCAATCAAACTCTGTTTCTCCCTTCGTTTCAGAAAGAGGTCTATTCAGGGGAATTCGTGTCTCTTCGCTTTTTGTATGTGCTGAGGGTGCTTCTACAGTATCTGCAAGTTTCTGATGAATTCCGCCATTCTGATCCTCTCTTTGTGCTCCTGCCGAGGCTTCTATTGCTCGGTGGATTAAGGAAGCCATTGAGTCAGTGTACGTTTTACATGGGCAGATCCTGCCTGTGGAGCTAAGGGCTCATTCCACTCGGGCGCAAGCTATGTCTTGGGCAGAAACTTCTGTTCTGCCATTGGACAAAATCTGTCAGCCAGTTGCTTGGGCTTCCTGGCATACTTTCTCCAAGCACTACATATTAGATGTGGCCACACGAGAAGACGCACATTTCGGGGCTAAAGTGTAGGCATGGGGAGGGGGGTGTCGGCTGCCCACCCTACTTAGGGTATGCTTTGGTACATACCACCAATTCCTAGATTCATCTGCTGCAGGTGCTAAGGAAGGTAAAATTAGGCCTTACCTGATGATTTTCTTTCCTTTTGCCACAGCAGATGACTCCAGGATCCCGCCCTCTTAGCCGACTAGTTTCTTCTGCCTTGCAGTTTTTGATGTTTGCTAGGTGTTTCTCTGTTGCAGATTCAGACAGGGTCACGAGATTTGGAGAGTCTACGATGGAAGGAAGATTCTGTTCCTGGTTACATTTTTTGTTGTGAGGATAGTTACTGAGTTCTGATCTTTTTCTTGGTAGTGTTTTTGCCTATTTCCACTGCTTATGAATGATATATACTAACTGATGCAGAGGCTCGCCGTCTGATACCACTGCCTTCAGTTCTGTTTATCTCAATCTCCACCTGCTGGTAGATGGACATAACCTGCCAGTTCCTGGATTCATTTGCTGCGGCTAAAGGAAAGAAAATGATCAAGTAAGTCCTACTTTTACCATAAATGAACACAAATACAACAAATTGAGAGAGAGGATGGATGCACTATTAGTTACACACAGGTTTTTCTGACCAATGAAAGAAATTGGAGTTGAATAAGGCAATAGTTGCAGACAGCCACAAAGCAATTGATGGAACAAAATCTTGTGTTGCCGAGAGAAAGAGTGAAGTGGACTTCAGTTGAAACAGAAATGCGGAACTCAAATCAGAGGAAGCAAAAGTTTATTGAAGGACTCGACATGGCCTGTGTTTTGGCATAATGCTTTCTTCAGGAGTTGAATGTTGTTTACTTTTTTAGTTTGATAAGACTGTGGAAGAACGTCACATATTTTGCTGGTACATGATATTTCCACTGTGGAATTACCATAGGAAGCATTATGCTTTGAGAATAACATTCAACCCCTGATGTAGGAAACAAAACACATCTTGGAATCCCTATGGATTGAAATTCCATGTGTAAAGAGGGAAAGGATAGTGATAGGAGTGTACTACCGTCCGCTTGGCCAGGAGGAACAGATGGATTTAGAAATGTTATCAGAAATTAGGGAGGCTAACAAACTGGGCAACACCATAAAAATGGGTTATTTCAATTACCCCTATATTGACTGGGTAAATGTAACAGCAGGGCATGCTAGGGAGGTAAAATTCCTTGACAAAATCAAGGACTGCCTTATGGAGTAGCTGGTACAGGAGCCGACGAGAGAGAGAAAAATTGTAGACATAGTCCTTAGTGGAGCGCATGATCTGGTGCAGGAGGTAATGGTGATGGAGCCGCTTGATAACAGTGATTCTCCGAGGACAAGCAGGCTGCTTGTTCTCACTGATGGGTGACGTCCTCGGCAGCCCCTCCAATCGGAATCTTCCTAGCAAAGTCATTTGCTAGCTCTCGCGCGCACCGCGCATGCGCGGCCGTCTTCCCGCCCGAAACCGGCTCGAGCCGGCCAGTCTTCTTTCGTCCGCACTCGGTACGGCTGTGTTTTTTGTCGTGTCGAGCCCCGGAGAGTCGACCTCGCGCGTCCGTTTTATATTGACGTGTTTTCTTCGGAAAAGTTCTGTAAATTTGTCGGGAAGTGCTCCGAAAACCCCCTTGGGTCTCTTTTTCCCTTCCCGTATTTCCAGTTTTTGCCCCGGTAAGTTTTCTTTCGTCGTCGGGGTAGGCCTTTTTTCGGCCTCGGTCGAGATTTTTCTCCCTTAAAGTTTTGGTGCTCCAAATTCGTCATTTCGGATTTTGACTTCGCCGGCGTGATTTTTCCGCCCATGACATCGAAGCCTTCCAGCGGCTTCAAGAAGTGCACCCAGTGCGCCCGGGTAATCTCGCTCACTGATAGGCACTCTTCGTGTCTTCAGTGTCTGGGGGCCAAGCACCGTCCCCAGAACTGTAGTCTGTGTTCCCTGTTACAAAGGCAGACTCAAGTAGCGAGATTAGCCCAGTGGAACGTTTTGTTCTCGGGCTCTTCGTCGGCATCGGCACCGGGGTCATCGTGTGCATCGACGTCATCAGCGTCCAGACCTTCATCCTTGGCTGCCAGTGCATCGAGTGCATCGAGGCATCGGCCCTCTGCATCGGCGCCGAGACATCGGATAGCTGCATCGACGTCGGTGGTACCGGGACCTCGTCTCCTGATGTCGTCGGACGGTGGTGCATTGAGTGGAGTGCAGGTGAGGGCTGTCCATTCCCCTGCTGGTGGCGGTGAGCCCTCGGGTGGGTCTCCTCCTACCCTGAGGGCTCCTGCGGTACAGCCCCCCCGAGATCGACCCTCTTCGGTCTCGGCCCCGAGGAAGCGAAGGATGGATTCTACGTCCTCCTCGTCGGTGCCGGGGAGCTCCGGTGACATGCTTCGGAAGAAGTCGAAGAAGCATCGACACCGGTCCCCTCCCCGTGTCGGCACCGAGAGCTCTGGGTCGCCGAGGGAGTCGGCACCCAGCAGGCATCGGCACCGAGAGGACCGCTCACCCTCTGTTCAGGAGGTGTCGATGCGCTCCACTCTGGACAGCCCGGAACAGCCTCCACGCCCGGAACAGGTTCTGACGTCGACGCCTGCATCGACCTCCATGCCTTTCTCTGCAGCCGCTCTGAACGAGAGCCTCCGGGCCGTTCTCCCAGAGATTCTGGGAGAGCTGTTGCGCCCTACCCCTCCGGTACCGGCGGTGCTTGCGCCTCCGGTACCGTCGAGCGTGGCGACGGCGGGCCCATCGCCCGGGGTGAGGTCCCCGACGTCAGTACCGCGTGCGGTGCCGACTGCGGCCACCTCCCAGGAGGGCTCCCCGACTACGTCGGCGGAGGGAGCTTCGCCGATGCGGGCGAGGGAGTCTACCTCTCGACGCCCCCATCGTGGACGTGGCTCCACGGAGTCGAGCCGGGCGCGGTTGCAAACGCAGGTCCGTGAACTTGTGTCTGACACCGAGGGTGAGGCCTCGTGGGAAGAAGAAGAAGACCCCAGATATTTCTCTGACGAGGAGTCTGAGGGTCTTCCTTCTGATCCCACTCCCTCTCCTGAAAGACAGCTTTCTCCTCCCGAGAGTCTGTCTTTTGCTTCCTTTGTCCGGGAGATGTCTACGGCCATCCCCTTCCCGGTGGTTGTGGAGGACGAGCCCAGGGCTGAAATGTTTGAGCTCCTGGACTATCCTTCTCCACCTAAGGAAGCGTCCACTGTTCCCTTGCACCATGTCCTGAAAAAGACATTGCTTGCGAACTGGACCAAGCCACTAAGTAATCCCCACATCCCCAAGAAGATCGAGTCCCAGTACCGGATCCATGGGGACCCAAAGCTGATGCGCACCCAGTTGCCTCACGACTCTGGAGTTGTGGATCTGGCCCTAAAGAAGGCTAAGAGTTCTAGGGAGCATGCTTCGGCGCCCCCGGGCAAAGACTCTAGAACCTTAGACTCCTTTGGGAGGAAGGCCTACCATTCCTCTATGCTCGTGGCCAAAATCCAGTCTTACCAGCTCTACACGAGCATACACATGCGGAATAATGTGCGGCAGTTGGCGGGCTTGGTTGATGCTCTTCCCCCCGAGCAAGCCAAGCCTTTTCAGGAGGTGGTCAGGCAGCTGAAGGCGTGCAGAAAATTCCTGGCCAGAGGAGTGTATGACACTTTTGATGTTGCGTCCAGGGCCGCTGCTCAAGGTGTGGTGATGTGCAGGCTCTCATGGCTGCGTGCCGCCGACCTGGAGAATAGACTCCAGCAGCGGATTGCGGACTCGCCTTGCCGTGCGGACAATATTTTTGGAGAGAAAGTCGAACAGGTGGTAGAGTCTCTCCACCAGCGGGACACCGCATTCGACAAGTTCTCCCGCCGGCAGCCTTCAGCTTCTACCTCTACAGGTAGACGATTTTTCGGGGGAAGGAAGACTGTTCCCTATACTTCTGGTAAGCGTAGGTACAATCCTCCTTCCCGACAGCCTGCGGCCCAGGCTAAGCCCCAGCGCGCTCGCTCTCGTCAGCAGCGTGCGACTCAGCAAGGCCCCGCGGCTCCCCAGCAAAAGCAAGGGGCGAGCTTTTGACTGGCTCCAGCAGAGCATAGCCGACATCCAAGTGTCAGTGCCGGGCGACCTGCCAGTCGGAGGGAGGTTGAAAGCTTTTCACCAAAGGTGGCCTCTCATAACCTCCGATCAGTGGGTTCTCCAAATAGTCCGGCAAGGATACACCCTCAATTTGGCCTCCAAACCTCCAAATTGTCCACCGGGAGCTCAGTCTTACAGCTTCCAGCACAAGCAGGTACTTGCAGAGGAACTCTCCGCCCTTCTCAGCGCCAATGCGGTCGAGCCCGTGCCATCCGGGCAAGAAGGGCTGGGATTCTATTCCAGGTACTTCCTTGTGGAAAAGAAAACAGGGGGGATGCGTCCCATCCTAGACCTAAGGGCCCTGAACAAATATCTCGTAAAAGAAAAGTTCAGGATGCTTTCCCTGGGCACCCTTCTCCCCATGATTCAGCAAAACGATTGGCTATGCTCTCTGGACTTGAAGGATGCCTACACACACATCCCGATACTGCCAGCTCACAGACAGTATCTGCGATTTCAGTTGGGCACACGCCACTTCCAGTACTGTGTGCTACCCTTTGGGCTCGCCTCTGCGCCCAGGGTGTTCACAAAGTGCCTAGCTGTAGTAGCAGCGGCACTTCGCAGGCTGGGGGTGCATGTGTTCCCATATCTCGACGATTGGCTGGTGAAGAACACATCCGAGGCAGGAGCCCTGCAGTCCATGCAGATGACTATTCGCCTCCTGGAGCTACTGGGGTTTGTGATAAATTATCCAAAGTCCCATCTTCTCCCAGTGCAGAAACTTGAATTCATAGGAGCTCTGCTGGATTCTCGGACGGCTCGCGCCTATCTCCCAGAGGCGAGGGCCAACAACTTGTTGTCCCTCGTCTCGCGGGTGCGAGCGTCCCAGCAGATCACAGCTCGGCAGATGTTGAGATTGCTGGGCCACATGGCCTCCACAGTTCATGTGACTCCCATGGCCCGTCTTCACATGAGATCTGCTCAATGGACCCTAGCCTCCCAGTGGTATCAGGCTGCTGGGGGTCTAGAAGACGTGATCCACCTGTCCACGAGTTTTCTCGAATCCCTGTATTGGTGGACAATCTGGTCCAATTTGACTCTGGGACGTCCTTTCCAAATTCCTCAGCCACAAAAAGTGCTGACAACGGATGCGTCTCTCCTGGGATGGGGAGCTCATGTCGATGGGCTTCACACCCAAGGAAGCTGGTCCCTCCAGGAACGCGGTCTACAGATCAATCTCCTGGAGTTGCGAGCGATCTGGAACGCTCTGAAGGCTTTCAGAGATCGGCTGTCCCATCAAATTATCCAAATTCAGACAGACAACCAGGTTGCAATGTACTATGTCAACAAGCAGGGGGGCACTGGATCCCGCCCCCTGTGTCAGGAAGCCGTCAGCATGTGGCTCTGGGCTCGCCGTCTCGGCATGGTGCTCCAAGCCACATATCTGGCAGGCGTAAACAACAGTCTGGCCGACAGACTGAGCCGGATTATGCAACCTCACGAGTGGTCGCTCAACTCCAGAGTGGTGCGCCAGATCTTCCAAGCGTGGGGCACCCCCTTGGTGGATCTCTTCGCATCTCGAGTGAACCACAAAGTCCCTCAGTTCTGTTCCAGGCTTCAGGCCCCCGGCAGACTGGCATCGGATGCCTTCCTCCTGGATTGGGGGGAGGGCCTGCTGTATGCTTATCCTCCCATTCCTCTGGTGGGGAAGACTTTGTTGAAACTCAAGCAAGACCGAGGCACCATGATTCTGATTGCTCCTTTTTGGCCGCGTCAGATCTGGTTCCCTCTTCTTCTGGAGTTATCCTCCGAAGAACCGTGGAGATTGGAGTGTTTTCCGACCCTCATCACGCAGGACGAAGGGGCTCTTCTGCATCCCAGCCTCCGGTCCCTGGCTCTCACGGCCTGGATGTTGAGAGCGTAGACTTTGCCTCTTTGGGTCTGTCAGAGGGTGTCTCCCGCGTCTTGCTTGCTTCCAGGAAAGATTCCACTAAGAGGAGTTACTTCTGTCTGTGGAGGAGGTTTGCCGTCTGGTGTGACAGTAAGGCCCTAGCTCCTCGCTCTTGTCCTACACAGACCCTGCTTGAATACCTTCTGCACTTGTCTGAGTCTGGTCTCAAGACCAACTCTGTAAGAGTTCACCTTAGCGCAATCAGTGCATACCATTACCATGTGGAAGGTAAGCCGATCTCAGGACAGCCTTTAGTTGTTCGCTTCATGAGAGGTTTGCTTTTGTCAAAGCCCCCCGTCAAGCCTCCTACAGTGTCATGGGATCTCAATGTCGTTCTCACCCAGCTGATGAAACCTCCTTTTGAGCCACTGAATTCCTGCCATCTGAAGTACTTGACCTGGAAGGTCATTTTCTTGGTGGCAGTTACTTCAGCTCGTAGAGTCAGTGAGCTTCAGGCCCTGGTAGCCCAGGCCCCTTACACCAAATTTCATCATAACAGAGTAGTCCTCCGCACTCACCCTAAGTTCTTGCCAAAGGTTGTGTCGGAGTTCCATCTGAACCAGTCAATTGTCTTGCCAACATTCTTTCCCCGTCCTCATTCCTGCCCTGCTGAACGTCAGCTGCACACATTGGACTGCAAGAGAGCATTGGCCTTCTACCTGGAGCGGACACAGCCCCACAGACAGTCCGCCCAATTGTTTGTTTCTTTTGACCCCAATAGAAGGGGAGTGGCTGTAGGGAAACGCACCATATCCAATTGGCTAGCAGATTGCATTTCCTTCACTTACGCCCAGGCGGGGCTGGCTCTTGAGGGTCATGTCACGGCTCATAATGTCAGAGCCATGGCTGCGTCGGTAGCCCACTTGAAGTCAGCCTCCATTGAAGAAATTTGCAAAGCTGCGACGTGGTCATCTGTCCACACATTCACATCTCATTACTGCCTGCAGCAGGATACCCGACGCGACAGTCGGTTCGGGCAGTCAGTTCTTCAGAACCTGTTTGGGCTTTAGGATCCAACTCCACCCCCCGAGGGCCCTGTTTGTTCTGTTCCAGGCTGCACTCTCAGTTAGTTGGTAAATTTTTTAGGTCAATCTCAGTTATGACCATGGTTGTTGTTTTGAGTGAGCCTGGGGGCTAGGGATACCCCATCAGTGAGAACAAGCAGCCTGCTTGTCCTCGGAGAAAGCGAATGCTACATACCTGTAGAAGGTATTCTCCGAGGACAGCAGGCTGATTGTTCTCACAAACCCGCCCGCCTCCCCTTTGGAGTTGTGTCTTCCCTTGAAGTATATCTTGCTACATACTGGACTGGCCGGCTAGAGCCGGTTTCGGGCGGGAAGACGGCCGCGCATGCGCGGTGCGTGCGGGCGCGCGAGAGCTAGCAAATGACTTTGCTAGGAAGATTCCGATTGGAGGGGCTGCCGAGGACGTCACCCATCAGTGAGAACAATCAGCCTGCTGTCCTCGGAGAATACCTTCTACAGGTATGTAGCATTCGCTTTATAATATGATCAGATTTGATATCAGCTTTGGAGTAAGTATACACTGGAAATCCAATACGTTAGCGTTTAACTTTCATGCAGCCCACTGTGGCAGTGAATCCCAAGATGGCCAGTACCCTCAGGCCTCCGAAGGCCTTTCCAGTGCATGAGGCTATGCAAGAACTCATTTTTGCACACCAGAGGCTAGCCTACGGGGGGCCAAGACGATGTCCTGTGGCCCAGGAAGAGCTGGACCATTGGGTGTTGCTGAGGGTGGTCACAAAGAAGACCACCAAGACTGCAAGCTGGAGTCAGCTTTGAAGCTTTCTTTTGAGTTCTTGGCTCTCTACGAGTAGCACTATGCAGCTCTTATGCGGCCCGCCCGTGTCTTTCATGGGTCCAGCAGGCAGCTGATAGCATGCTGGAGGCCGGAGCTCAGCTGCCCTCGAAGTTTCCGTATGTGGAAACCGGTCTGGCCTATTTGGCATCGGCCAAGCAGATCTCCCTGGTTGTAGTCTCACTCCGCTTATTTTGGCTTTGCAATTAGGCAGCAGATGCGGCATCCAAACAACGGCTGGTTAGGCTCTTGTTTGGGGAGGACTTACAGAAGCTGGTGAAGGACCTAGTCTAAGTTTCAGCGTCTGCCAGAGGATAAGCCCTGTCTTCCAGGGAAAGCTGACCCATCTAGGGTGTGGTTTAAGGAGAGCCGGAAGTACCGGCCGGGTTGTTCTGGCTTTTCGCAACGGTCTCAGTATCAACAGAAGCAGCCCTTTCGTTCGGATTTTTTTTGTACTTGAAATGTCATGATAAGGGCAGAGTCTAAAGTTACTCCCAAATTCTGCATTTTACTGACAATTTGGACAGTTACATTATCAATTGAAAAATTAGTGGGATTTTCTTCGGAATGATATAGGATCTGGGTTTTTGATATATTTAGTTTCAAGTGATTTCCTTTCATCCATTTATACTTTACAGGCAAAGATGTACATAAGCACCGCCATACTGAGAAAAGACCAAGGGTCTATCAAGCCCAGCATCCTGTCTCTGACAGCGGCCAATCCAGGCTTCAAGAACCCGGCAACTCCACCCCCCCCCCCCAAAAAAAAAAAAAAAAAAATTTTTTAATAATGTTCAGTGGACTTTTCCTTCAGGGATCTGTCCAAACCCCCAGCTGCTGTCACTACATTCTCCGGCAATGAGTTCCAGAGTCCAACTACATGCTGAGTAAAGAAAAAATTTCTCCTATTTGTTTTAAATCTACCATATTCTAGCTTCATCTTGTGTCCCCTGGTTCTATTATTGTTTGAAAGTGTAAACAAACGCTTCACATCTGTCCGCTCTACTCCGCTCATTATCTTGTAGACTTCTATCATATCACCTCTCAGCCGTGTTTTCTCCAAGCTGAAGGGCCCTAACCTTCTCAGCCTTTCCTCATAGGGAAGTTGTTCCATCCCTTTTATCATTTTCGTCGCCCTTCTCTGCACCTTCTCCAATTCCTTTATGTCTTTTTTTGAGATGCGGCGACCAGAATTGGACACAATATTCGAGGTGTGGTCGCACCATGGAGCAATACAACGGCATTATAACATACTTGTGTTTGTTTTCCATCCCTTTTTCTAATAATACTCAACATTCTGTGCGCTTTCTTAGCCGCCGCAGCACAGTGAGCAAAAGTTTTCAACGTCTTATCAATGATGATTCCCAGATCCCTTTCTAGGTCTGTAACACCTAACGCGGAATCTTGCATGACATAGCTGTAATTCGGGTTCCTCTTACCCACATAAATCACTTTGCACTTGTCAGCACTGAACTTCATCTGCCACTTGGACACCCAATCTCCCAGTCTTGCGAGGTCCTTCTGTAATCTTTCACACTCCTCTTGCGACTTGACGACTCTGAATAACTTTAATTACCTCACTAGTTACTCCCATCTCTAGGGCATTTATAAATAAGTTAAAAAGCGGTCCTAGCACAGACCCCTGAGGAACCCCACTAACTACCCTTCTCCGTTGAGAATACTGACCATTCAGTCCTGCTCTCTGCTTCCTATCTTTCAACCCTACCTTCGATCCCATGACTCTCCAGTTTCCTCTGGAGTCTTTCATGAGGCACTTTGTCAAACGCCTTTTGAAAATCCAGATACAGAATTTCGAGTGGCTCCCCACTGTCCACATGTTTGTTCACCCCCTCAAAAAAATGCAGTAGATTGGTGAGGCAAGACTTCCCTTCACTAAATCCGTGCTGACTTTGTCTCATCAGCCCATGTTTTTGTATGTGCTCTGTAATTTTATTCTTAATAATAGCCTCTACCATTTTGCCCGGTACTGATGTCAGACTCACTGGTCTATAATTTCCCAGATCTCCTTTGGAACCTTTTTTAAAAATTGGCGTATCATTGACCACCCACCAATCTTCCTGTACCACACCTGATTTTAGGGATAGATAGCATATTACTAATAGTAGCTCTACAAGTTCATTTTTCAGTTCTATTAATACTCTGGGATGAATTCCATCTGGTCCTAGTGATTTACTACTCTTCAGTTTGCGGACCTGACCCATTACATCCTCCAAGTTTACAGAGAATTAGTTTAGTTCCTCTGACTCGCCTGCTTCAAATACCCTTTCCGGCACCAGTGTCCCTCCCAAATCCTCCTCGGTGAAGACCAAAGCAAAGAATTCATTTAATTTCTCCGCTATGGCTTGGTCTTCCCTGATCACCCCTTTAACACCACTTTCGTCCAGCGACCCAACCGATTCTTTAGCCGGCTTCCTGCTTTTAATGTATCTAAAAAAATTTTTTACTATGTATTTTCGCTTCTAACACTAACTTTTTTTCAAAGTCCTTTTTTGCCCTCCTTATCTCCGCTTTGCATTTGGCTCGGCATTCGTTATGTTTTATCTTATTATTTTCAGTCAGTTCTCTTCTCCATTTTCTGAAGGACTGTTTTTTGGCTCTAATGGCTTCCTTTACCTTACTGTTAACCACGCCGACTGACGTTTGGTCTTTTTTCCTCTTTTTCTAATACGCGGAATATATTTGTCCTGTACCTCTAGGATGGTGTTTTTGAACAGCATCCACCCCTGATGCAAGTTTTTTACCCTGTGAGCTGCTGCTTTCAGTCTTTTTTTTCACCGTTTTTCTCATTTTATCATAATCACCTTTTCTAAAGTTAAACTTTAGTGTATTTGATTTCCTAAGTTCACTTCCTTCAATGCCAATATCAAAACTGATCATATTATGATCACTGTTATCAAGTGGCCTTCGCACCGTTACCCCCCGCACTAGATCATGAACTCCACTAAGGACTAAGTCTAGGATTTTTCCTTCTCTTGTCGGCTCCTGAACCAGCTGTTCCATGAAGCTGTCCTTGATTTCATCAAGACATTTTATCTCCCTGGCGTGTACCAATGTTACATTAACCCTGTCTATATCCGGATAATTGAAATCACCCATTATTATTACATTGCCCATTTTATTTGCTTCCCTAATTTCCTTTGACATTGCTGCGTCTGTCTGCTTGTCCTGGTCAGGCGGACGGTAGTACTCTCCTATCACCATTTGTTTCCTCTTTTTATGTGGAATTTCGATCCACAAAGATTCCAATAGGGGTTTTGTATCCTGCAATATTTGCAGCCTATCTGAGTCAAGGTTCTCATTAATATACAGTGCTATCCCTCATCCAATCCTATCTACCCTATCACTACAATATAATTTGGAGCCCGTTATGACTGTGTCCCACTGGTTATCTTCCTTCCACCAGGAAGAAAATTGTCTACAGACTTAACAATGTTGAGTAAAAATTGAATATCATCAGCCTATAGTGTGAATTGTTAATTCAGGCAATTGAGTAGTCTGCATAAAGATAACAAGAAGATATTTATTTATTTAGATTTTGCTCACACCTTTTTCAGTAGTAGTTCAAGGTGAGTTACATTCAGGTACAATCCCAGGAGGGCTCACAATCTAAGTTTGTACCTGAGGCAATGGAGGGTTAAGTGACTTGCCCAAGATCACAAGGAGCAGCAGTGGGATTTGAACTGACCACCTCTGGATGTCAAGACTGGTGCTCTAACCACTAGGCCACTCCTCCACTCCACTATTAAATAGTATGGCCGATAAAGAAGATCTTTGTGGGACCTGGTCTGTTGTGAAGGCCAAGCATCAGAGCCTTTATCCTGCCCTACACAAAAACTGCTTGAATACCTTCTAATACATTTCTAAGTCTGGTCTCAAGACCTCAGTGCAATTTGCACGTACCATGATCGTGTGGAAGGTAAGCCCATCTCTATATGGTCACTAGTTGTTTAATTTATGAGAGGTTTGCTTTTTAACTGAATCCCCATCAAATATTCCACTATGTCCTCACCTAGCTGTTGAAAACTCATTTTAAGCCGTTTGACACTTGCAACCTGAAGTTCTTGACCTGAAAAGTTCTGAGAGAAGAGGACATAGTGGGTAAGTGACATTATTTTATTCTGAGCTTGGTAACTTAAAGATTAGGGTTTAAAAAAGGAATTGTAGGATTTTGATAAACACAGAAATTTAAAATAAAAAAGCAAGCAAACTTTATTAGCTAGTCCCCATAGGTTTAAAACTTGAAGTTTCTGCCACAGCATTAACAGATAGTCTCTAGAAGTCACAGAAGGGCCCAGTTCAGTCTTAGAAAGAAAATAAAAATATAAGAGAGGGAAGCAAGTATTATTAACTAGTTTCCATAGTGCACAATCCCTTTTTTCATATAGTTTTAAGCTGAAAATTTCTCTAGCGGTAGAAACTTAATAGCCAAGAGTATAAAAAGGATAGTAGCTAGGCTTGAACTGTTCTAAAAGTTAGTTATTCTCTGTTCTTTCTTGCTGCAGAGGTAGCACTGCAGTTGACCTGAATTAGGTGTGAATTAAGGTGTGAGGAAGAAGAGCAGTTGCTAAGGTAAGGGCAATTTGATTACTGGGCTAGCTTCAAAGGGGTTGTTTCAAATAGTCTCCTTAGAATCCAAAATATATAGAGAAGAAAGGTCCCACTCAACTTTCTTTCTGAGAAGTTCTGAGAGAAGAGGACATCTCTGTGGGTAAGTGACATTATTTTATTCTGAGCTTGATAACTTAAAGATTAGGGTTTAACAGGAATTGTAGCATATTGATAAACACAGAATTTTAAAAAAGCAAGCAAACTTTATTAGCTAGTCTCCATAGCCTTTTCCACATAGGTTTAAAACTTGAAGTTTCTGCCACAGCATTAACAGATAGTCTCTAGAAGGCACAGAAGGGCCCAGTGGGCCTCATTCCCACCCACCCCTAGCTCAACTCTTCATTTATAGTCAATCTAATTAAGACAACAAGAGGGGAATTTTCAGTTTTCATTAGAGTCTGAATTACATTTAATTAGTTTCTAAGAAGCAAACCCTTAATAAATGACAAATTACAACAGTCAAAAGATCATTATATTCATCTGATATCCCTAGTGCCTTAAGAAGTTTTAATTAAACAACTTTATAATATTAAAATGCAGATAGTAGTCCAGCGGCGAGAGGGCTGCTATCCAGTCTTTTGCATTGAGTGTCTCATGTATAATTATCTCCCATTTGGTGAGATGTCATATGTGTGTGCTCTATGCAAAGAGCTCCTTGCTCTCAGAGAACAAGTCCGATCTCTTCAGGCTAGAGTAGCAGACTTGGAGGAGCTGAGGGAGACATAGAGGAGGCCTATAGGGACATTGTAGAGACGTTCTACCTCCAATCTGGCAGCCCCTGCGCTGCCTTGGAGGAGGGAGGCCTCCTAAAAGGAGAGCATCACCCTGGTGAGGCTGGAAATCCTGTAGACAGGACCAGCACACTAGGGAATGCAATATCCTCTCGTACCGAGGATGTGTCTCCAGGAGCTACTGCCCAGGTGGGAAGGGTTAGGACAGCTGTTGTAGTGAGTGATTTGATTATTAGTCATGTAGATAGCTGGTTGGCTGGTGGAAGTGAGGATCGCCTGGTGACTTGCCTGCCTGGTCGAAGGTGGCGGACCTCACGCGTCACCTAGATAGGATTTTAGATAGTGCTGGAGAGGAGCCACCTATCTTGGTACATGTGGGTACTAGTGACATAGGAAAATGTGGGGGAGAGGTTCTGGAAGCCAAATTTAGGCTCTTAGGTAGAAAGCTCAAATCCAGAACCTCTAGGGTAGCATTTTCTGAAGTGCTACCCGTTCCACACGCAGGGCCCAAGAGACAGGCAGAGCTTTGGACTCAATGCGTGGATGAGACGATGGTGCAGGGAGGAGGGTTTTAGATTTGTTAGGAACTGGGCAACATTCTTGGGAAGGGGGAGCCTATTCCGAAAGGATGGACTCCACCTTAACTAGGAGAGAGAGCAGTCTTTAATCTAGAGACTGGGGGAAGGCCGACAGTCGCTCAAAAGCGCATGGTTCGGAATAAGATATCTTTTAAAGGTATCACCAAAACAGGGAAGATAGGGTATCCCGATAGTGAGGTTGAAAAAGAAGACTGTAGTAGAACAGGTGTCCTTAAATAAAAATAAAAGTCAGACAAAAGATTGCAATTTAGTACTGTCAAGTACTGAGCATGATGTAAATAGGAAATCTGCGGCAAGTTTCTCTTCATATTCTCTTTTAGCCTTCTTTATTAATGCTTTGCATCTGACTTTCCAGTGCTTATGTTGCTTCTTATTTTCTTAATTTGGTCCCTTTTACCATTCATTGAAGGACAATCTTTTGGCTGTAATGGCCTCTTTTACCTCACCTTTTAATCATGCTGGCTGTTTTTTCTCTTCTTTCCACCTTTGCAAATACGTGGAATGCATCTGGATTGGGCTTCCAAGATGGTATTTTTGAATACTGTCCACGCCTGATTGAGTGTCATAATTTTGCAGCCAATCCTTCTAGTTTCTTTTTAACCGTTGTCCTCATTTTATTATAGTCACCCTTTAGAAAATTAAATGCATCTACAGTAGATTTCTTTTGTGGGTTCATTCCAGATAGTAGCTCAAACTTGATCACTGTTTACCAGGGGGACCCAACACCACCACCTCTCGCACTGTGCCCTGCCCTCCACCAAGGACCAGATCCAAAATGGCTCCCCCTATCGTCGGTTCCTGGACGAGCTGCTCCAAGAAGCAGACTTTATTACATCTAGAAATTTTATCTCCCTGGCACTCCCTGATGTAACATTTATCCATTCAGTATCAGGATATTTGAAATCATTGCCCAATTTGGCAGCTTTCCTAATCTCTGTAAACATTTTTTTCATCTGTCTGTTCATTCTGTCCCAGCGAATGGTAGTACAGCCCTACAAGAATACTCCTTCCCTTCACACATGGAATTTCTATCCATAATGATTCCACTCTGCTATCTGTGTCACGTGGAATGTTTATTTTATTTGTCTCAATTCCCTCTTTAACATATAGCGCAACCCCCCTCCAGTTTTATTCTCTCAATCATTGCGATACTGTTTGTACCCTGTTAACACAGTGTCCCATTGATTGTCCTCTTTCCACCAAGTCTCTGAGATGCCTATTATATCTACCTCATCATTTAGTGCTATATATTCTAACTCTCCCATCTTATTTTTTAGGCTTCTAGCATTTGTATACAGGCACTTCAAATTGTGTTTTTTCCTTTGATCTACAAGCTGCTTAGAAGTTGAAGGGGTTAATGCACATCCTTTATCCTGCCCTCTCATTAAGCACACCTGGCTTACTTTAAGCATTGTTGAAATCTCTCTACTGGGATTTCTTAAATGTCCTGTTTCAATAGTATCCTTCAAGGATACTCCACTCTGAACCATGCGCTCCTGGGCGACTGTCGGCTTCCCCCCCCCCCTCCCCATTCTAGTTTAAAAGCTGCTATGTCTCCTTTTTAAAAGTTAGCACCAGCAGCCTAGTTCCATCCTGATTAAGATGGATACCATCCTTTTGGAACAGTCTCCCCTTTACCCAGAATGTCGCCTAGTTCCTAAAAAATCTAAATCCCTCATCCCTGCACCATTGTCTTAATCACGCATTGAGACTTCAGAGCTCTGCCTGCCTTTTGGATCATGCATGTGGAATGGGCAGCATCCCTGAAAATGTGATCCTGGAGGATCTGGACTTCAGCTTTCTACCTAAGAGTCTAAATTTGGCTTCCAGAATCTCCCTCCCACATTTTCCTATGTCATTGATACCCACATGTACCAAGACAGCTGGCTCCTCCCCAGCATTATCTAAGATCCTATCTAGGTGACACATCAGGTCGGCCACCTTTGCACCAGGCAGGCAAGTCACCAGGCGATCCTCCCGTCCACCAGCCACTCAGCTATCTATATGCCTATTGATCGAATTAGCAACTACAACAGCTGTCCTAACTCTTCCCTCCTGGGCTGAACTTGGAGACATACCCTCGGTGCAGGTGGTGGACAAGTCCTGGCTACAGGAGCACTTCCCACTTCACCAGGGTGATGCTCTCCTTCTAGGAGCCCTCCCTCTTTGAAGGCAGCACAGGGGCTGCCAGACTGGAGGTGATACTTCTCTACAACATCCCTGTAGGTCTCCTCTATGTACCTCTGTCTCCCTCAGCTTCACCAAATCTGTTACTCTAGCCTCAAGAGCAGGGGCGTAGCTACGGGTGGGCCTGGCTGGGCCCAGGCCCACCTAATTTCAGCCCAGCGCCAGCCCCAGCACCCATTGCCGGCCACTGCTGCTTTTCCTGTTGAGCAGCAGGGCCGGCGCTACAAAAAGAAGAAGCGCTAACGGCGCTAAGGACGAAAAATGTTTAAAAAAAAAAAAAAAGCGCGGCACCGGCAGGCACTGTCTAGGCAGCCTTGAGGCATTGGCTGCTGGCTCGCAGGCTCCTCCCGTCTCCTACGTCACTGCAGTGACGTAGGAGACGGGAGGAGCCTGCGAGCCAGCAGCCAATGCCTCAAGGCTGCCTAGACAGTGCCTGCCGGTGCCGCGCTTTTTTTTTTTTTTTAAACATTTTTCGTCCTTAGCGCCGTTAGCGCTTCTTCTTTTTGTAGCGCCGGCCCTGCTGTTCAACAGGAAAAGCAGCAGTGGCCGACAATGGGAGCTGGGGCTGGCTGGCGCTGGCATGCAGGGCGGGCCTCGTCGAAGAAAAAAGGGAAAACATGGAAGAATGGGGAGAAAAAGAGGGAAAATAGATGGAAGGATGAGGAGAAAAAGAGGGAAAACAGATGGAAGGATGGGGAGAAAAAGAGGGAAAACAGATGGAAGGATGGCAGAGAATGAGGGAAAACATGGAAGGATGGGGAGAAAGAGGGAAAACATGGAAGGATGGCAGAGAATGAGGGGAAAACATGGAAGGATGGCAGAGAAAGAGGGAAAACATGGAAGGATGGGGAGAAAAGAGGGAAAACATGGAAGGATGGCAGAGAAAGAGGGAAAACATGGAAGGATGGGGAGAAAGAGAGAAAATAGATGGAAGGATGGGGAGAAAGATAGAAAACAGATGGAAGGATGGCAGAGAAAGAGGGAAAACAGATGGAAGGATGGGGAGAGAAAGATAGAAAATGGATGGATGGGGAGAGAGACTGTGGATGGAAGGATGGGGAGAGAAAGGGGAGAGACTGGAAGGATGCAGAGAGAAAGGGGAGAGACTGGAAGGATGTGGAGAGAGAAGGGACACTGAACAGAAAAGGGTACAGTGATACAGAGACACTGGTTAGAAAGAGGGAGAGAGAGACATTAGATGGAAGGATCAGGAGAGAGGGTAGATGGATAGAAGGATGGGGAGAGAAAGAGGGAAGACGCTGGATGGAAGAGTAGGGAGAAAGAGGTGACACTGGATGGAAGGATGCAGAAAGAAAGAGGGGAGACTACTGGAAGGATGGGGCGAGAGAGGGGAGACTGGAAGGATGGGGAGAGAAAGAAGAGAGCTGCTGGATGGAAAAGGAGAGTAGTGAAAGACTGGAGAATAAGAGGAAGGGGCATGGGGAGAACAAGGGTGAGAAAAAGATGAAAAGCCGTAAGTAGATGAAGGAAATTAAAGAATGGATAGTAAGAATGAATTAAATTAGGACAGAGAGAGAGAGGCAGAAAAATATTGAAGAAAGCAAAGAAAAAGGAGAGAAAAATGAGAAATGGCCAGGAAACCGTGGCAGAAGAGTTAAGTGAAAACGAAGGAAAGCAGAATCTAGAGACTGGGAGCAACACAATGAGAAAAAGTAAATGGCCATACAAGAAAGGTAAAGAAAATAATTGTATTTTTAATTTAGGATAAAGTAATATGGTACCTGTGTTAATGAAGTTTCAGAGACCAATACTTCCTTCCTTACGTCAGGCGAGGATACCGTAACAGCATTATACTGACCTGAGGCAGGAGGTTTTGGCCTCTGAAAGCTCACTGAAAAGGGTGTTAGGCTATTAAATAAATTTTCTGAAATCTGATGCACTGAAAAGCAGCACTTTACCCTGTGTGACAAATGCATCTGATTAGCGTGACTAAATTTTGCTGGGGGAAGGGGGTAGAGAGAAAGTTTTGTGCCCACCCACTTTGGGTTCAGGCCCTTCCAAAATTGGCAGTCTGGCTACGCCACTGCTCAAGAGAATGGATCTTTTTTTCGAGAGCTAGGAGCTCTTTTTCATCGGGCACACACACATAACCTCTCACCAACTGGGAGATAATTATTCATGTGACACTCAATGCAAAAAAACTGGATAGCACCCCTCTTGCTGCTGGACTGCTGACTCCATCTTAGTATTTTTGAGTTTTTTAATAGTTTAAAACTTGCTAAGGTATTAAGGATATTAGCCAAATATATAAATGTCTTTAGTGATTTATTTAGTGTTTTGTTCTTAGAGGAAATGAAATGTATTTAAAACTCTGTAAGAGCACTCCTTGCTTGATATCCTAATTACAATAACTGACTGTAAATGAAGAGTTGTGCTAGCGGTGGATGGGTGTTGGGGAGGGTGGGGGGGGGGGGATGAAGAGTAAACTAGGTCCTGCAGTGCCTGCTAGAGGCTTATCTGTTAAATTATCATCATCTTATATAATAAAACGCACCTCCAACATTCTGAAGCTGACTGCATGACTGAGGCATTCCTGTTCTCTGTATCCATCTCCTGAATTGACATCATGTACTTCCTGGTTCGTCACAAGCAGAAGTGACCAACCACACGAGGTTTCTCGGCTTCAGAATGTTGGAGGTGCATTCTGTTAAATAGGATTGGTCAGTTCCTTGAAGCACAGCCAGAGCTCAGCATCCTGCACAGTAACGCTCAGACACCAGAGAGGGGGGGGGGGGGGCTGACACCAGAGAGAGGGAGGGGAGGGGGGGCCTGATATCAGAGGGGGGGGGAGGTATCTCTGTCACACACACACTCTCTCTCTCTCTCTCTCTCTCTCTCTCTCTCTCTCTCACAGTCAATGTCTTTCTCACTCTCACACACTGTCTCTCACACACTCTATCACATTCACTCTCTATGTGTCACACAGTCACTCTCTTGGTCTCATACACTCAGTCTCACAGAGAGTCTGTGTCTCACACACACTCTCTCTCGCACACACTGTATCTGTGTGAAACACACACTCTCTCTCACACTGTGTCTCACATACGCACTTGCACACACTCTCATTCTCCACACACACTCTCTCACACACACACACTCGCACATTCACTCTATCTCTCACATACACTCTCTCAAACATACACACTCCGAGGAAAACCTTGCTAGCGCCCGTTTCATTTGTGTCAGAAACGGGCCTTTTTTACTAGTTTTTCTATATTGTAAGGTGTTCCAGAAATTTACAAAACATTACAACATATGTGTGTCAACATGACATCACTAGTAAATTAATTCTGTTCAGTTTAAATATATTATGATGTCATTTAGCGCTAGTGTTATGTATTACTTCCAGAAGAAGTTGATGAATAGCTAGGTATTAAGTGAGTTAATTGATGGTTAATCAGAAAATGTTACAGAAATGTATTAATCATGCTGCACAACTAATATGTAGAGTCCAGCTTTACATTCAAATACAGTTCGTAGGCCCTCTTTACCAGTGGAGTTATGACTCCTCTTTGCACCTTCAAACAGAACTCACTGCAAATGTAACAGAAAATGTCAGCATGTCCAGTGAGAGCTTGGATCAAAGGTTCATGACCAAACATGCTATTTGCTGTTCAAATGATATGGCGAGAGTAGAAACATGTTATAGACTATTTTCAGTTTGACAAATGTTTGGGCTTTTACTCCAAAAACAAAAAGTTAATTTCATATGCTAATCTGTCGTTGGCTTTGAGACTAGTTCCATATGACATGGTTCTGTGTAGACAGTGAGTTACACATCTCAACCAAACCCTGCATGACACAAATATTGCAATTGTATTCTGATTTCAGTTTGTAAATTTTATGAGATTAAGATGAAGAAATAAATATTTCCTGAAATTTGTTCTTTGGTGTATTTTGTGTTACAGGTCCCTCCTTATGGAATGCCTGCCCCTCTTTTCTTTGAAGTTTAGTGGAGCTAAAAACTTTCTTTATTCAGAATCCATTTGGTTCATATCCTATAGTATGTCGAAGGCCACCTTTCCAGTAGAGGGCTTGGGAAATATGACGTCTGCAATAGCTGCACACACCTATAATTACTTCTCACTTTTCTTTTTCAATTGTAATTTATTTTTAAATTTGAAACTCTTTGGATAGTGCTGGGCAGACTTATAAGGTCTGTGCCCTGAAAAAGACAGGTACAAATCAAGGTAAGGTATACACAAAAAGTGGCACATATGAGTTTATCTTGTTGGGCAGACTGGATGGACTATGCTGGTCTTTTTCTGCCGTCATCTACTATGTTACTATGTAAAGGATAGAGGGGTAGGGGACGATGTCCCCACCACACTGGGATTTGAGAGGGCATTGGTATTGTAGATGACAATGACTTAGAATAGGTAATAAAAAGAAAGAGAAGGTAAAATGCAACAGAGTAGCAACCAAAGAAATTAATGGAGGCACCCCAAGGAACACATCCTACTGCTTGGTTGTGCTCCTTTGGCAAAAGCACCTTGCCCCACAATTCAAATTATAGGCAGGTAGTGATGATGTCACCTTCAGGAGAGTCGGGCTGAGATCAGAGGGGAAGTGGTAAATGAGAAATACAGCAGTGAACCTTCAGGAGAGTTCCTTGCCCCCTCATTCCAAAGCTTCCTTTCAGTTGAAAGAGATTTGTCACAGAGATGTTCATTTGTCACAGAGATGTTTGAACATCTCAAAATATCTCCCCTCTCCTGCATGTCTTCAAAAGTATATATATTGAAATCTTTGTCTCTACCCATACGCTTTGACAAAGACAACTGACCAGTTTAGTAGATGCCCACTGGACCATCCTGTTTGTCTTTTTGAAGATGAGTCTCCAGAATTTTTTTTATTTATTTGGATTTTGTTCACACTTTTTTTCAATAGTAGCTCAAGGTGAATTATACTCAGGTACACTGGGTATTGTACCTGAATTGTACACAGTACTCTAAATGAGATCTCAGTGTACAGGATGCATCACCTCTTTTTTTTTTTACTGTTTTAGCCACCTTAAGATCATCACATATACATAGTAACATAGTAGATGACGGCAGAAAAAGACCTGCACGGTCCATCCAGTCTGCCCAACAAGATAAACTCATATGTGTATACCTTACCTTGATTTGTACCTGTCTTTTTCAGGGCACAGACCATATAAGTCTGCCCAGCATTATCCCCTCCTCCCAACCACCAGCCCCGCCTCCCACCACCTGCTCTGGCACAGACCGTATAAGTCTGCCCAGCACTATTCCCCGCCTCCCAACCACCAGTCCCGCCTCCCACCACTGGCTCTAGCACAGACCGTATAAGTCTGCCCACTACTATTCTCGCCTCCCAACCACCAACCCCTCTTCCCCCCACCGGCTCCGCCACCCAATTTCAGCTAAGCTCCTGAGGATCCATTCCTTCTGAACAGGATTCCTTTATGTATATCCCACACATGTTTGAATTCCGTTACCGTTTTCATCTCCACCACCTCCCGCGGGAGGGCATTCCAAGCATCCACCACTCTCTCCGTGAAAAAATACTTCCAGACATCTTTTTTGAGTCTGCCCCCCTTCAACATATGATCACACCCAAGTTATGCTCCTCTTTTCGTGCACAAAAATACTTCACCCCCTTAACCTGTACCCACTCCCTCATGTTTTTGCAGCCGAAATTTATGACCCTGCATTGTTTTAGCTTTAAATTTTGGCTGCCAAATTCTAGATCTGTAAAGAGGCAAACCTTACCAGACAACCCCTCAACAATATTGCTTACAAAAATGTTAAAGAACTAAATCTTATAGTACACCACTGATAATATCCATTTCCTTAGAGTGAGCTCCATTTACCACAACCCTCTGTTTATTTATTTATTGCATTTGTATCCCACATTTTCCCACCTATTTGCAGGCTCAATGTGGCTTACACTGTTACCTTACACTTAACCAATTCCTAACCCAGTCAGTCATACCAAGGGAACTCAGTTTATATATTACTTGTCTTTGTAAAACTGTGTCAAAAGACTTTGCTAAAAATCTAACTACTTTCTAGCTCTCTCCCTTGATCCAACTCTCTGGTCACCCAGTCAAAGAAATTAATCAGATTTGTCTTACAAAACCTGCTTCTAGTGAAACCATGTTCCATGGGTCATTCAATACATTGGATTCGAGAAACCTCACTTTTCTCTGTTTTAGAAACATTTGCATTTATTTTGTTGATTTGAAATTTATTATACTGCCTTAACTGACTGGCAGATCTAGGCAGTTTACAATTTAAAATCATAATCAAAAGGAAGAATAGAACTACAATATAAACAGGAGAGAGTAAATCATTCAGATGCATAATACCCAATAAGACAGAGAGTGATTCGGAATCTGAGAGTATAGGGAGGAAAATAGGGGGGAATGGAAGGGAGGTGGAGTGGGGATGGAAGGACACTGGAAGAGACAATGATGCTAGCAGCAAACAGTCCTATGTTAAATTATATGCTTGGCAAAAGAGCCAAGATTTTATGGCAGATTTAAATTTTTTGAACCGCAGTTCAGCATGAATATCGAGGGGAAGAGAATTCCAGTACGAATGGGCTGTGAAACAGAAAGCATGGTGTCTAATGGATTCAAGTATGGTGAATTTGGGATTGGGAAGAATGAAAGTCGATGGAGTGTATGGAATGATAAGTTTCGCTAAGTAATGTGGCAAGCCTATCCTGAAAGCCTTAAAATTAAGTGTCAAAAGCTTGT
Organism: Microcaecilia unicolor; assembly: GCF_901765095.1. Classification (NCBI taxonomy): domain Eukaryota; kingdom Metazoa; phylum Chordata; class Amphibia; order Gymnophiona; family Siphonopidae; genus Microcaecilia; species Microcaecilia unicolor. Next base: position 146,833,469 of record NC_044041.1, on the reverse strand, counting down.
AGATGATTTGTTGCTCAATGGGGAGCCAATGGTGGAATAAGGTGGAAACATGATCAAATCATTTTGTGTGACACACCTGTGGGGCTCATTTTCAAAGCACTTAGACTTACCAAGTTCCGTAAGTTATTATGTAACAAGTGCTTTGAAAATACACTTAACAGTAACCTAATGGCAGTATTCTATAAGTTAGAATGAGAAGATCAAAGGTAGACTGTCAATTCTAGTAACTAACAGGGAGAGAACGAGAGAATGAAAAGTGTCATGATCAAAGTTACTTCTGATTGAGCGTAGTTGCCAAAGAATGAAGAAACCAGTCTTGCATAGATTGGATATTTGTAAGAAGAAAGTAAGTGAGTCAAGGATAATTCCTAAGTATCAGAAAGAGTCAACATGTGATTTCCAGAGAGGTTCAAAGAGATACTTGGGGTTGGAAAGCCCCCAGTGAACCAACAAGCTACTGTCTTTTGTTTATTCAAAACCAATCTGTGCTCCAAAAGCCAACTGAGTACTAAATCTAGACAGTCTTAAAGAGGACAAGTGGGTGGAGAGAGTTAATGAGAAAGAGTAGGAGAATGTTATCCGTTTAGATGTGAAAGGAAATGCCAAAAGTTTGGATGACTTTAGCGAGAGGGTTATGAACAAGTTGAAAAGAACAGGGAAACAGGAGAAATGGTAGAAGGAGTGATGACCTGATAAGAGTGGTTTGTGAGAAAAGAAGAAAACTAAGCAAGAACAGAACCCATCTGTCCTAGTGATGCAAGCTGAGATAGTAGAAAAGAGTGATTTACCTGATCAAACGCTGCAGAGAGATCAATGTTATGCTTGTCAAGGTGGGAATAGATCTCTCTAAGAAGTGCAGTGAGGTACTGAAGTGGGCTCTAAAACCAAACTGGGATGATGAGCAAATGAATTTTGATGAAATATGATAATTCGGTGTAAACTAATTTTTCCAGTACCTTTGAGAGAAAATATTTGACACTGGTCAATAAACAGCTGGGATTTGGGGTACAAGGAGGGCTTCTCATGAATACCCCAGATTTCCAAGAAGCTGGTACCTGTCTGGAAGAGAGGCTGTTAATCTTAGGTAAGAGTTATAACTCGGAGATTTTTAACCACGAAGATGGGAAAGGATCAAGTGGACATGATGTAACTTTCATTCCTGAGAGTTTCTTAGTAAGAGTATGAAGCTGGAATGAGGACCAAGAGGTTGAGCCAGGTGGAAATGACAAGGGTGTAATAGAATGCATTTCTAGCTCCTGTGAGATATAATGGAGTTCATGAAAATGCAGTGAGCAAGTTCAAGAAAATGGGAGGGAGTAATGCAGGTTAAAGAGCTAACGAGATCAAGAACTTTTGTAGAAAAATATTATGAGAGGGCCTTCACAAATGGGGTGTTATTGAGAGTCCTATTGTTGCTATTTGGAGGATAAGCCAGTTTGCAAAAAATAGAGGTCAGACTTACCAGTAGAGAGTTGCACGGGGACAGAAATCTAACCCGTCCCCGTGGGAATCTAACCCCATCTCTTCCCACAAGTAATCTCCATCCCAGTTCCCGGCCCGCCCAGCCCTTGCCGTGCCGCTGTCACCTTGACCCCCCCCCCCCCCCCATGAAAGCCAGATTCTACAAGCTTTAAAAGTTACATAAATCATTTTCTTCTGTACTGTATTAAGACAGCAGATGTACAGAATAGCAGGACTCAAAGCAGTCTAAAACAAGCAAAGTCAGAAACAACACAGTTGTTCAACCGCCCTTAGGATTCACCTTTGGGTTTAAAAACTATGTGCATGTAAGGGCTGGATAAATGAATTAAAGCAAAGTTTAAAGCAAATGCCCTTAATATGTAGTATTTGGTAGCAATAATGAAACAGTGATAGAATATTCATATGGCAAGCAGTCTGAGACAACAGATTTATTTTCCACTGAATATAATTAACTTTCAGGCTTATTTTCGAAAGAGAAGGGTGCCCATCTTTTGACACAAATTGGGAGATGGGCATCCTTCTCCCAGGGTCACCCAAGTTGGCATAATCGAAAGCCGATTTTGGGTGTTCCCAACTACTTTCCATCGCAGGGACAACCAAAGTTCCCGGGGGCATGTTGGAAGCATAGCGAAGGTGGGTCTTGGTAGTGCTTGAACCATAATGGAAAAAAAAAAGGGCGTCCCTGACGAGCACTTGGACGACTTTACTTGGTCCTTTTTTTTTCGTACAACCAAGCCACGAAAAGGTGCCCGAACTGACCGGAGGAAATTGGTGATGACTTCCCCTTACTCCCCCAGTGGTCACTAACCCCCTCCCACCCTCAAAAACATTTTTTTTTAAAATATTTTTTGCCAGCCTCTATGCCAGCCTCAAATGTCATACTCAGGTCTATCACAGCAGTATGCAGGTCTCTGGAGCAGTTTTAGTGGGTGCAGTGCACTTCAGGCAGGCGGACCCAGGCCCACCCCCCCCCCCTACCTGTTACACTTGTGGTGGTAAATGTGAGCCCTCCAAAACCCACTGTACCCATATCTAGGTGCCCCCCTTCACCCGTAAGGGCTATGGTAGTGGTGTGCAGTTGTGGGTAGTGGGTTTTGGGGGGCTCAGCACACAAAGTAAGGGAGCTATGTACCTGGGAGCAATTTCTGAAGTCCACTGCAGTGCCCCCTAGGTTGCCCGGTTGGTGTCCTGGCATGTGAGGGGGACCAGTGCACTACGAATGCTGGCTCCTCCCATGACCAAAGGGCTTGCATTTGGTCGTTTCTGAGATGGGCGTCCTCGGTTTCCATTATCGCCAAAAATCAGAAATGACCAAGTCTAAGGACGACCATCTCTAAGGACGACCTAAATGTCAAGATTTGGGCGTCCCTGACCATATTATCAAAACGAAAGATGGACACCCATCTTGTTTGGATAATACAGGTTTCCCTGCCCCTTCACTGGGACGTCCTGCGAGGGCGTCCTCAGGAAAACTTGGGCGCCCCTTTCAATTATGCCCCTCTTTGTATAAACTTGGCGGCTAATACTGTGCTGAACTGGACACAATGTTGATACATTTAGACTGACTCTGGACAGAACTTCTGCATGAAGGAAACCCTTCCCTCATTATTCAATACCTGTCTGTGAAATAGTAGTAATAAAAAAAGGCAAGTGCAATCCACAAAACAAAAGGAGCAAATTCCCACATGCTATCTTTTTCTTTTAATTTGGGCATAGGAAAAAAAAGTTTTAAATGCTCCCAGGTTTCAACCTAATTCATGTTTAATGTGGGATATAATAAGTAAATAGAAAATCTGATTGTTGAGCACCTGATTCTCATAACATGTTGTCTGTTTTAGTGGCCTATTACCAGGAGAAAAAAATCTCTGCATGAATATAACAGTGCTAGGGTGCCCCTTTAACTAGCTCCTCCAAATAACACACTGATTACAATTTATAAACAAACTACTACTCTACCTATAAAAAGTTATTCCATTATTATACTTCCTCTGTGTACATCTGTATGCTGCACAAGTTGGTATGTTTGAAAATATAAGTGAGATTATGCTACCAACAAAAAAAGAACAACATGGATGCAGCAGCTCATAGGTTTGTTTGCTTTCTTTAGAGTGTATTTCAGTGACGGCTGCATGAGGAAGGGGAAACAGAGACTGCCCTAACTGGCTTCAACTCGCACCCACATACAACACCATCCATCCACCTCTCCTCCAGCCCTGGATGTCCTCCCTGCACATAGCTCAGATTACCCTGGTGGTCTAGTGGCTTATTTCGGGGTAGGAAAGGTCCCCACACTTTCCTGTCCACTGCTGCTGAACCTCTTGCTACTGCTGCTTGTTTAAAATGGCCACCAAGACTTCAGGCGGCAGTAGCAAGACTGTAGAGAAGCATTGCCACCAGAACTTCCTTAAGTTCCTTCAATACTAGGTAGCTCTTCATGAGCACATTCCTTTGAAAATTGTTCAGGGTCTACAACACTTTTTTTTTTGTTACATTTGTACCCCGCGCTTTCCCACTCATGGCAGGCACAATGCGGCTTACATGGGGCAATGGAGGGTTAAGTGACTTGCCCAGAGTCACAGGGAGCTGCCTGTGCCTGAAGTGGGAATCGAACTCAGTTCCTCAGTTCCCCAGGACCAAAGTCCACCACCCTATTTTTGTTTGTCTTCAGCAGTCCTACACCCAGCCTTTCATCTGTGAACACAGAGCAGCAATATTTATTAAGCAGTTTCACCCACCTATTACATATTTCTCCCTTTTACCTTTAAGTCGCACAATGCCACTTTTACACTTCCTCTTGTCGTTAACATATCTATAAAAATGTCTTTTACTGTGTTGTTTGGATTAAAGCATTTGCATCGGGGGTTGGATAAGTTTAATCTGATGAGAGTAATAATAAACAGGTTGTATTTTAAAAAAAGCAAAAATGATACATGTTTATTGACTAATGATTGTATAATTAGTTTGAGGATTGATGAATGTTAAATGCAGAACCTTGTATGGCACCGTTTATGTTCTTGCAATTTCAATAAAAAACGTTTAAATATAAAGCATTTGCATCATCAGGGCAGGTAAGGTCCCCATGCTTTCCTGCCCGCTGCCGCTGATCCTCTCGCCATTGCCGCTTGTTTAAAATGACCACTGAGAGTTCAGTTTAAGGGTTTCCTTAAGCAGAAGCTGCTTGTTACACCTCTAGAGGGAGAATTGATGCATCCAGTTTTTGGGAACATTTTCGCTACATTGACCAGATAATAGCCCTTCTGAGTTTATTAGAAACTGGAGTAAGATTAGCACCAATATTTTAGATGAGATAGCACTAGTTTATTCTAAAGTAAGGTACCCAAGACAAAGGAACACATGGTTTGCATCAGACCCACTTAACCTGAAACAATTGTGTAGGAAACATGAAAAGAAATGGCTGAGGTAGTAAACTAATCAGTCCAGACTAAATTGGAGAAAGGCAGTCCATGATTATAAAAAAGCCCTCAAGAATGCTAGAAAAAATTAGTACTCTAAAATAATTGGAACTGATCTCTCCAGTACTAAACGGCTTTTTCAGATTGTTAAAGTTCTTACCACGATACCTTCCCCTCATACTCAGGCTCTTGAGAAGATTCCTACAGCAGATCAATTAGCTGATTATTTTCAGCTCTTTGTTCCCCGATATTTCTGAGTTCATTGGTTGATTGATTGGCTTCAAAGCAGTGTACAGTTTAGATAGAACTTGTATAAATTTTAACTCTCGTTAATGGTATGAGTTTCTTTCTTATTTTAAAGAAGTATGGTGATTCTTACTGTATGTTAGATACCTGTCCTCCAGGCACAATGCGGTCAGCCCCGGTAACGTTTTGTGCATCTTTGTTAAATTGGTAACTTTCCTCACAAGTTAGGTGAAATAATAGTAACCCCAGTTTTGAAGGACACAAAACAACCTTGTTTCCAATTATAGACCTACAGCATCAATATCATTATTTACTAAGTTAACTGAGGGGCTGCTAGAACTGGATGCACATAATATCCTGCATGCCCCTTAATCAGGTTTTTGTTCTACCTTTAGTACTGAAACAGTAATAAGCTCACTATTGGACCATGCCAGGATACTGCTGAGTGAAGGAAAGAGCACCTTACTACTTCAATTTCACCTTCCCTCAGCTTTTGATTTGGTAGATTATACTATTTTTTTTTTGCAGATCTTAGAGGAAATAGGCATTGATGGAAATGTTCTGAAATGGTTTTATAGGTTTTTTTTTCATTAGTGTTTGCCCAGTGCATCTACAGTATTTGTACAGTTAATTGTTTTTATTTTTTTTATTTGTATGAAGTCTTTAGCATTCAAAACTTAACAACATACTGTTGAGACAAACTATCAATGCACTATTACGTGTACATCAAAACAAAGAAATGGTCATCTGGTACAGCTCGTGTCTACAATTTTACATCCGCAAGTTAACCTTGATAAACTTCAATAACTTAAGTTTTTCTTAAAGAGTATTCCCACCTTAACCCTTCCCACCCATCCCCTCTCCCCAACCCACTGAGGGACCAGTTAACGCGTCCGAGCACTCCGTAACTATATTCTCACTCTAAACATTATTGGCACCATTTATAAAAAACTTCCATATCGAGTGCCATTTACTTGTCTGATGGTTTCTTTCTGCTAAACGTCTTTCCATCTCACACACATATTTCAGTTTATTGTACCATTTCATAACTGGAGGGATCCCCCCTTGTTTCCAGTGTGATGCAATTGTCACCCTGGCTACACCCATTGCCTGCCTATCAACGCCTGCTGGCTTGACTTTAGTCCTTCTACCTTTGCAGAAAAAAGTAACACCTCAGGAGCCCAGGTAATCGGACATCCCATCCATCTCTGCATCCTACTATGAACTGCCCTCCAAAATGCTCTAACTTTGATACAGCTCCACCACACATGCCCCATGGTCCCCCTCTGGCCGCACCCCCTCCAGCACAAACCAGTCGAAGCTGGATATATTAGCTGAAGACGGTCCGGAGTGAGGTACCATCTATATAACATCTTCACTGCGTTCTCTTTAAGCGGCACATGGGTAGACACACCTACCATCGCTCTTTCTATTCTCCCACTCTGTCTCCCCCAGGGCCACACCCAGCTCCCCCACCCAGCTCTTCCTGTGGCGGCTGTAACTTGGAAGCTGTGCACTGACACATCTGTACAGGCGACCAATCAGGCCTTGGGAGGTGGAAAGTTTTTCACAGATCTCCTCTAGGGTTTTTTTTCTACTTAATTACCAGGCTAACTGCCTCAGTTCGAAGAAAATGTGATAATTGATAGTATTCAAACTCGTCCCCCTCCACAGCTGGATACCCCGACTTCAGAGTTGCAGAACTGAGCATAGTAGTTCCTTCAAACGTTTGGTCCCATGTTCTTACACCCTCCCCATACCATGTAGTGAAAACCCCCTTCGTGTTCCCTGGCAAGAATAAATGATTGTATGCTATTGGTGTCATGCGCGTTAAGACACATTGACCCCCTGGAAACAATTTATCCCAATAGTGAAGAGTAACCCCCACTGAAGGGCACACTGCCTCACACAGCGATCAGAAAGGTCTCGGCAGCCACATGAGCGCCCTCAACGGCCTCGTGCCCAGGGAGTGCTGCTCCAAATGTACCCATTGTCTGTCGGGATAGTCCTGGTACCACTCAACGGCTGCCTTCCCCTGGACCGCCCTATAGTACCAGGAAACGTTTGGGACACCTAGCCCTCCCCTCTTCCTCTCCTGATATAGTAGGGAACGTGATAACCTAGGACGCTTTCCTGCAAAGATGAAACGCACTATTCGATCCTGTAGAGATGCAAGAAATCGCCTGGGCATCATCACAGGCAGCACTTGAAATAAATATAGAAGACGGGGAAAAACATTCATCTTAACAATGGCTATCCGTCCAAACCAGGAAACCTCCTGTTCCCCCCACTTCTCCATGTCCTCCGCAATGGTTCTGACCAAACCTGTATAATTAGCCGAAAAGAGCTCTGAGAGTTCCGAAGTCAGATTTACCCCCAGGTATCTGATTTGTCTGTTAGCCCATCTGAATGAAAAAGATGACTTCAATTCCGCCACTACTTCCTCAGTTAAAGTTACTTTCAAAGCCTCAGACTTCGCCATGTTTACTTTAAACCCAGACACAGCGGAGTATTCTTCAATAATGTGGATAAGTCTGGGGAACATGGACAGAGGTCGGGTCACATATAACAGGACATCATCCGCAAAGAGTGCCATTTTATGTGTTCTCCCTGCTACACGAGCACCCGAGATTTCCGGGTCCTGCCGTATAAGTGAAGCAAATGGTCCCATGACCATGGCGAATAATAGGGGGGACAAGGGGCACCCCTGCCGAGTGCCTCTGTACAACGTAAACAGGTCCGAATTACTTCCATTAACTTTCACACAGGCACTAGGGGAGTTGTAGAATGCCTTTATCCACCCCCTGAACTTCACACCAAATCCCAGGACCTCCAGCACCTTGTACATAAAAGACCAGTGTGTTAGGCTTTTCAGGCAGAAACTGGATTTATGAGCCCTTGGACCACTGCCGAGGAGTGGCAGTGGCAGGCAAAACCACCCCACGCCAGAGACAAGGCAGAACTCTGACAGGAACAGCTAGACTTCACCTGCACTTGACCGCCGTTCCCCAGAAGTTGAGCCCCTGGGTGCAGGCGGCCAGCAGGACTTACAGGGCAGGAACTGGATACCAACTAGGCTGAACAGGGACTGAGGGTCAGAGTGGAAAGGAATATACATTGGAAGCAAGACGGAATACTGGGCTAGGACTCACAGACAGACAATACAACTCTAGGCAGGAAGTGGACAGGCTAAAGGACAAGAACTGAAAGCTGCCAGGCAGCCACTGAAAAGGGTACAAAGACAGGTAACAGCAAGCACTGAAAGCTGCCAAGCAGCCACTAGGGAAAAACACTGACAGACAAGAGGGCAAGAATGGAAAGCTGCCAAGGCAGCCACTAAGGAGGGAACTAGCAGAAGAAGCTGACAGCTAACCTACACACAGACTAACCAGGGACTAGATACGGAAAAACAAACAAGAAACAAGACTAGAAAACAAGCAACAAAGTACAATCTAACTACACAAAGACTAGACTAGAACCAAGCAAGGATTTCAGACGAGAAACAGAATGACCAGAAGTGCACCAGAGCACACCAACATACCAGGGACCTTAGACGATGCAAAGGCCAACACAGAAGTTTCCAGGTGGTTAATAAAGCCCATTAGCAGCTGAAGTTCAGCTACGGGTTCACAAGGCACCTACGGGTGCTATGCAGGCACAAACAAGAGAAACAAGTCTGGCAGCCCGGAAGATCCGGACTGGACTGGGCTGAAGTCTGGAACGTGTGACAGTCCATAGCAGCCACCAGTTCTGGCCACCAGAGGGCGAGGTGAGCACAGACAAGGAAACAGTCACCATCGTGACACAGTGGACCCTATCGAATGCTTTTTCAGCATCTAGACTTATGAGACAAAGGGGTCCCTGGTTTCTCTTTGCCAGGTACCTGAGATCTAGTGTGCGCTGAATATCATCCATTGCCTTACAGTGTGACACAAAGCCCAATTGATCTGGGTGTATAAGGGTTGGGAGCAAGGGTACCAACCGATTTGCCAAAACCTTTGCCAATATTTTAACATCTGCATTTAATACAGAGATAGGCCTGAATGAGCCACATTCATTATGGTCTTTACCTGGCTGGGTATCACCGCTGTCCACGCCTCCAACATTGATGGAGGCAGGATCCCACCCGCCTCCACCTGGTTGAACAGGTCCGCAAGCAGCGGTGCCAGCTCTGGTGCAAACTTCTTGTAAAGCTTGTTAGGAAACCCATCTAGTCCAGGTGATTTATAAGATGGCATACTACCAATAGCTTCTTGTATTTCCAGTGGAGTAACTAGTTTCTCTAACAGTTCCTGGTGTTGACGAGTCAAGGGGGAGAGGTCACTTTCTACCAGGTATTTCTCAACAGATTCCAAAGGAGGATTAATCTGTTCATATAGTGCTTGATAGTTCTCTCCAAAGCATTTTCGGATATGTGCAGAGTTGCGCAACAAGCCTCCCTTACCGTCGCGCACCTGTTTGATCGTTCGGTCAACTCACTGCTTACGTAACCTCATAGCAAGCATGCGACCTCCACCACGTCTCCCTCCTGTAGTAAGCTAGTGTTTAGTGTCCATCTTTTGTCCTTTATTTCAGCCCTTATGTTTGGCAAGGATACCCATACTGGGGCATTGTCCGATATTGTCATACTACCAATGCCAGCCTCAGGACCCCTCACTATCAAAGTGGTATCCAGGAAGATATAATCAATTCGGGAATATGAGTCATGCACAGGTGAATAGAAGGTGTAGTCCCTGTCAGTTCTGTGTGTCAGTCTCCACAGGTCCAGGACACCCAGGGAATAAGCCATAGATTCCAGCGCTAGCGCCTCCTTTTTCCCCTCCGCCCTAGTGGCCCCTGTTCGATCTAACCCAGCATTAACCACTGCATTAAAATCACCCCCCATTATTAAAGAACCCTTGATAAATGTTGCCAGAGAATTCTGAACCCTTGCAAAGAACCCACCTGACCACTTTTAGGGGCATATATTGATACTACCATTAAGTCCACCTGGTCCAGTTTTATATGTAAGAATAAGAAACTCCCTCCTGGGTCCCTTTTAACCTGCACTACCTTAGCAGCCACCGAGGAGTGCAGCAATATCGCCACTCCCCCCCCCCCCCCCTTTTTTTTAAACCTCAGTGGAGGCAAAGTATGAGAGTCTGGGAGGTTAAAGTTCAGTAATTATTTCAACCCTGCTGAAAGCTGCTCTCACCACAACTCGTGCACTTGGCACTTGCTCCCTTTCCCTGCAAAACACCACGCTGAAAGCATCTTGAAGAAAGTTGGATTTTATTTTGGCCGCAGCCAGGAACGTTCAGCTTATAATTTCAAACACAACATACGTCATAACATAATTACCGTTACACACACTTAAATACATATTATCATCTGTTAATAACTTGGGGTACACAGTTTTGAACCTCACGAATGCTTAGTATGCCCCCCAGGTTGCCGCACAAGCAGCCTGTGGGTTCCCTGTGCCAATTACCCTCACCCGTATAATCCTGGAGCATCCCGCTTAAGGATGCCCCTCCCTAATATCAAAAAACTGCGTTCTGGCCCCCTGGCCGCCTAAGCCAGGAGACACGCTGTTCACATTTTCCTGCTGCCCTCTGCAGCCTTACTGTTGCTTATGCTTATCAGTTTGTAGGAGGTCTTTCTGCCCCCGTTCTCAGCATCTCATTTAGTAGTGTTACTGCAAAGTTGCTGTGTACCCCCCGTCGTTATTGCGTCTACCTCTCCTCTTAACGCCACTGACCATGGCAACGACCCCTCGTTCGCCATGGTTCCCCCATTGTTCCTGACTGCGACCCGCTTAGCACATAAGGGCCTCGATATAATTTTGCAAATCAGTATTAAATATATCTAGCCCTATGTCGGATAGGTGCACTCCATCCGCCCTGTATAATCCCACACATGATTCCTTAAGCAGCTCGTGTGTTATCGTGTGCCCCCTAAGTGATAACATGAACTTTGCCATCCCCGTGTTGATTTTCTTTCTCACCCTGTCTACTGCCTTGTGGGACCTTTCGTCCCTCCATACTCTCCGAGGAATTATGCTGGACCAAACCAGTCGCAACCGCGGGAACCAACGGGCCAGGCTCGCCAGGTCGTACTGCATATTTTTCCACAACAAGACGCTATTCACACTGGTCAAATCGTTGCCTCCCAAATGCACAATGAGCACGTCGGGCTGCCCGATGGACCGTAATGCCCACAGCACGGTTGGCACGAGCTGGGCCCAGCACATCCCCCGTTTTCCCAGCCAAGTTATTGCTATCTTCTCATTGTCAAAACCCAAATTCTGTCCAGCGGGCCTTACTTCAGTTCTTATCTGCGCCCAGTGCACATAAGAATGACCGCAAATCCATATTCGCCGTGGCTCTCCCTGGTGACCTGCAACGTACAGTGGAAAATGAGATGTTAGCCCAACATCACTTCTACCGGCAAATAAAGGTGCATACTGCATAGCCCACAGAAATTATCATGCGCATCAGGACGGCCGTGTCGGTTACTGCCTCTGCGCAGGCCGGACGTATCGCTTGTATACGTTAGACCTCCACCGACCCAGCCGTCTGATGCCCTCTGGATGCATGCCGCTCGCTGCTGCTGCGGTGGCAGCTCCAATCCGGAAAGAGTGCGTTGTGTATACCTCAGTGGGCATACCTGCGCAATGAAGGCACCGCTTCAGCACAGCGGTGAATTGAAAAGGGGTTAGCGGCGTGTTATCCGCGTGTACCAGCAACCAACCCGCCCCCGTGGCCCTATCTGCTAGGTATACCTGTAGATTTGCTACTGGGCATGTTATATCCTGGCTCTTCCGGCAGAGCCGGACTTGGGTCCCGTTTGCCCACTGATCTGTCTTGGATTTGCGTATCCGCAACACCGCAGTTGTCTCTGTTACTGTTACATCCCGGAAAAGTAAACCTGTCTCCGAGTTGGCACCTTTCGATCTAGCTACCACCTCGCTGACTCGCAGAGCACCATGGAAAGCCAGTGCAAATGCGCATCTGAACAGTCGTACTTCCTTTGCGTTGGAGCATATCTCCTCTAGTGCTGCAAACAGATCGACCAGCTGGTGATGCAGAATTGGCTGTCTCCTATCCCCCGCCCTTCTAGTTGACCTGTGCCAGCCTCTCATCATTCGGGTTATTGCAAAATGATTCGCTGGATTGGCCAATCCCATTGCCCTGGTGACAAATGCTATGCTAGCTAGGGTAACTAGTACATTTGTTCTGCTGAGCCCTTGCTTGCGGGCCGCCATGACGAATTGCACTATTGCTGATGATGTGAAGAAATCCGTGCGTCCGATTTCCCTCACCTGCCTCACATACGATCGTAAAGCTGCTGTGTACCTCTTCCGCGTGGCGTCTGACAATGACTGCAGCATCAATTCCCAGACGTCCGCGGTCCAAAATTCCACACACTGTCTGGGATCGGGGTCTGGAATGGTTCTGCACCAGGAGCCAGTGCTCTGAAGTCGGCGAACTTGAAACGAGAGAGAGCGTCAGCTAGTACATTCTCCTTACCCGCAATGTGTTTTGCTTTTATGGCCACATTATGTACCAAACACTGTAGCACTATCTCCCGAATCAGATTAATGGAGGGGACTGTGTGTGCGGACAAGCTGTTTATTGCGTGGACCACTGCCATATTATCTGAATGAAAAATGATCGCCCTGTTTGCTAGCTGATGCCCCCAAATGTGAAAAGCAGCCATTATCGGGAAGAGTTCTAAGAACATTATGTCGCGGGTCGTCCCCGCTGCTACCCACGCCTCTGGCCACCGTGCTACACACCATGCCCCTTGGAAATATATACCCAACCCTTCCCCGCCTGCTGCGTCTGTGAAAAATTGTAATGCCTCCGCAGTTATGGGGACATCATGCCAGAATGAAATCCCATTGAAATTTACTAGGAAGCGCCTCCACACTTCCAGGTCTTGCTTAATAGCTCTTGTCACTCTGATGTGATGATACGACCGTGACACGCCGGCGGTCGCTAAGGCCAGCTTTCTCGCGAATATGCGCCCCATTGGGATCACCCTGGTAGCAAAACATAATAGCCCTAAAAGCTCCTGAAACTGCTTTAATGTGGCTTTATTGGCCTGCAGCATTGCGCTCACCGCCTCTGTAAGCCTACTGATTTTGTCACGTGGCAAACGTGAGCACTGGTCTTTAACGTCCAGCTCGATTCCCAGAAAGGTAATTACCTGTACTGGGCCCACTGTCTTATCTGCCGCCAGCGGGATGCCGAACTTCCGTGCCACCTGCATGAAAACCTGCATTACCTCGGCGCATTGCTGCGCATTCTTGCCGCAAAACAGGAAGTCATCCAGGTAATGCACCACTGCTCCCGCTGTGGCTATCTGCTCTGTTACCCAATGCACAAAGGAACTGAACTGCTCAAAGTATGCGCATGATATTGAACAACCCATCGGGATACATTTATCAAAATAAAAACGGCCTTTAAAGGTAAAGCCTAGCAGATGAAAAGACTCGGGATGTACTGGCAGTAAGCGAAAAGCGGACTCGACGTCGGCTTTTGCTAGGTGTGCTTGGTCTCCCTGCTGCCGAATTATTTGAATAGCCCTGTCTACCGATGCGTAGTGCACTGTACAGCTGTCTGGGTCCAAGAAATCATTTACCGAGGCGCCCAGCGGATAAGAGAGATTCTGGATCAGTCGGAACTTTCCTATCTCTTTTTTTGGTATTATCCCTATTGGTGATATTATCATGTGCGAGAATGGCGGGTCCGTGTACGGGCCCGCCATTCTCCCCAGCATCAATTCCTTACGAATCTTATCATCTGCTATCTGAGAATGTGTGTCAATGGAGGTGGCGTTCCTTGGGCACTTGATGGACAAGGGTTTGGGACCTCTATATGGGATTACGAAACCTGCAGTGAAACCTGCTGTTATGGCCCTCGCGCTTTCTTTATCCGGGTATTGCGAGAGCCACCACCCCATGGCCTCAAGCCTGATTGGGGATGGTGCCATTTGCGTCCTGCCCATGTCCGGGTTGGAAGTTCTGCTGCCTCCTATTTCTTGTGCTCCTACAGTATGCAGCCGGGTGCCCTCCCCCGCAGTTCGTGCACGCATGCCTGAACTTACAGGGATGCCACGTACACGTCCCACTGTTGAACTGCCTGCAAACTCCCTTTCCTGACTGCCCCATATATTGGCGTTGGCCTGACGTAAATGCCTGAAAAGGCAGCCCCTGTCGGTTCCCTCCCCTATCTGCCATAATAAAAGTCTTGTCCTGTGCAAATGGTCTATTGACTGCCATCTCATCCATCCACAAGTCGAATACCCTGTGCTTCCATGAAATAGCTGGGTTCTCGCCCATGCTTTTCCGGAATTTAATATCATAATTGAGCCAGGCCCAACCTCCGTAACGCTTGTGTGCCCTGTTGATGGTATCCATGTAACGTACTAAATAAGGGCCTAACTCTGGCTCTCTTTCAATTATTACCGTCATGAATATGTGGAAAGCCGATAACCAATTGCTTATAGATTTATAAATTTTTGGTTTCTTGTCCCGCTCCCATGGCGGGATGAGGCTGTCATTCCCTTGGCTATTCCCCTCTTCTGTATCCTTCAACAACAGAGAAAAAATGTCTATGAACTCATTCCTCCATATTTTCTCTTTGGTTGCCCTGGGAACACAGGTGGAAAGGGTAAATACGCCACATAGGGCGTCGCTGCTAGGATTACACACCCGCCCCGACCCCTCATTTGCTACTCCTGTAGGCGCCCCGGAATCTGCAGCGCTATGCACGCCCCCCAATGCTGGCAGACTTTGCAGCGCCCCAGACTCCGTGGCAGAGTGTGCTCCACCTCCCCCTTGCTGCCCCCTATGTACTGGGTCCTTAGGAACTACCAGTGCAGCTTCGAAATCGTGCACTGCGCTTCTAAGGACCTGTAGGAATGCTGAGTGCTGTTCTTGCGCTGTGCGTTGCTCGGTGCTGTCCGTGGACTTACCCCCAACCGGTGTTTGCGGGGCACTCTGCAACTCTATCGTCTGCGGTGCCGCCTGCCTATGCTGCGACTGGGCGCCTTGGAGCTGTGCCCCTTGCTCGGCACCACCTCCTGCCTCGGTCGCCTCCGGAACTCCCCAGTCTTTCAGTCGTTGTGTGACAGTGGACACGCCGTGCTGCTCTATCTGCCTCCTCAGCTCGACCATCAATGCGTCCATGTCTGTTGCTGGTAGCGCGGGCGGTGCCGGGGCCTGCTGTGAAGTTCCGGATCTGCCGCGCCGCTGTGGCCCTGCTCGGCTTTCTTCTCCGGCGCGTCCTGTCTGCTCCTGTGTCGCCTTGTTCTTCTGTGCTGCTGCCTTCGTGGGAGCCTTCTTCGCCGACCCCTGCTTTTTGCTGCGATGCGGTGGCATAACGATTCGCTCCCACGTTGCTCGCGCAATGAGAATGTGCTGCCTGTTTGAGCCCTGGCTGCCTCGCGGTATGCCCGACTGATTTCCTTCGTGCGGAGCGTTGTTCACTTCGCCCCCACCCGCTTGGATCGCGCTGCTGCCTGCGGCCTACCGGACGATGCAGTAACGCTATGGCTGACGCCAGGTAACACAGCGCTGCTTACACCTGGCCGTCTGGGGTTTGAGAGGGCGTTTCCTCTTTCTTCCTTTCCTTTTATTGTCTTCCCTCCCCTCACCCCCCCTTTCCCCGCCTTAACCCTTTGCCTAACTGGTTCCTCTCCTTCTTCCCTGGGTCCTCCTCTCCCCGCCCCCTCCCTTTCCCTAAAGTCGCTGGCCATCGGCCCGGTTGTGCCCAGCCTCCCCTTAGGAGGCGGCTGGGTTCTTTCCACTCCATCTCAGCTTCAGGAATCTACCTCAGGCATTTGCGGGAAATACAAATGCAGCATTTCATCAAAGCAAGATTCCTACAGTTTGTTCCTTCCTAGGTATTACTACAGTTCCAAGTTATGGATTATCTTGCCGAGAGCTGCTCAAGCCACTCTGATCCATCTCATCATCTGGTCTTCCACAGACCATTTTAGACTCTCTAACCCTTTCCCCTTTCTCTTTTACTTCCTTCCCTGTTCCTTTTACCCTCTCTCATGTAATTGTATTTGATTCCTGTACATTGTAAGCCACTTTGAGTCTGCTTAATGTGGAAAAAAGTGGGGTATAAATGCTCATAAATAAATAAGATACTATCTTCAAATCAGCATTCATTTCTAATATTTATAAAGCATTTATATATATATAAAAGGCACCTCCAACGTTCCATTGAAGCCTCAAGCCAGAAACTTGAAGCGCCCGAGATATCCGGTTTGGCCTGCAGGCTGCAGTCACTGTAGCTCCGCCCTCGCGTCAAAACGCGATGACATAGAGGGCAGGGGCGGGCCTCCAGTCAGTGTACCTCTGCCCTCGCATCAACACGCGATGACGCAGAGAGCGGGCCGGGGAACACACAACGCACGACTTCCACAGTGACAGCTGCTGGGAGAGCACTCCGAACTTTACTCACACAAACTCGCAACCGCCTCAGTGACGGACGGAGGGAGAGGAGAGGTCTGGAACTCGGAAGGGAGCCACGGAGGGGGGGGTCTGGAACTCGGGAGGGAGGCTGGTTGGGGGGGGGGGATTACCCTGCTAGGGCCTGTTTCATTTTTCCCCGAAACGGGCATTTCTTACTAGTATATCAATAATGTACATCAGACATCTTACTTTCCAGTTATGAGTGACTCGTTTCTTTAGGGTCAATGCTAACCTCCTACCCCCCCCTTCTCCCACCCCCTACCATTCCCTCCCCCACTGTTACACCAACCAGAGGACTCGACCTCCGGGTGGGAATCGAGGAAGTTACCCACCGCATTCACAACACCCCAGCCCCATGCCCCTCCCCCCTCACCCCTATGTGGTCAGTCTTTTCTCCATCGCCATTCACATGCTCCAGCCCCCCTCAGCAAACCGAAACCCCCACTCATCCTTACTGCGCACACCCTTATCGTTTCCCTCATTGCGTATTACCCATACAATTCACACATCCAGTTCATACAACCCTCAAACTATAAGTCAGGCAATAGACCATCCCCATTCCAGTCTTAACCCCTTTAGCAAAGCTTGAAACACTTAAACCTTGTGCAAGTTACCCCTTTGCTCAGTCTTTTTGCCTCCCATCCAACTCAGTCCAACCCTCTCATCTCTTCGGTTTGCTTCGCTGTGCAGAACCTGGAACTCGCTGCCAGCCCTGAAGTTTAGCCCTCGTTGACGCCATCTCCCCCAGTGGGACAGAAGAGCTCACCAACTCCACAGCATGCAGGGCTTCCCATTCTCCGTTAATGATCGCACTCTGTATTTGCTTCCCTTCAGTGCAAAGTTCAGAGAAAATGGAAAGCCCCATCTGTATTGTAGTTGATTCTTGATTAAAATATCCAATGCTTGCTTCATCTGGCGCCGCTGCTGCAATGTATACTGCGATAGATCTTGGTATACCAGAATCTTAGCCCCTCCAAATTCCAAATTACTACTACTACTACTATTTAGCATTTTTATAGCGCTACAAGGCATACGCAGCGCTGCACAAACATAGAAAAAAGACAGTCCCTGCTCAAAGAGCACTATAATGTCGCACTATAATGTCACGCACCTGCTGCTCGCGTACGCCCAGTGCTCTGTGGGCGCTATCAAGTTCCACCGGTTTTTCCCTGGCCTCAAGACCCAGCAAAGGTAGCACATATGGTTTGCACAATCTTCCACACATCCTCCGACTCTCCCCCTTCTGGGACTCCGCGAAACCGGAGGTTGTTAGGTCGACCTCTGTTCTCCAAATAGTCGTATTCCAGGTCTATGCTCTTTTTTTCCAAATCGTGTAGCATATTGTTGTGTTTAGACAGGGTCTCTAAATACTCCTCCATCTTTAGCTCTACATCCTCCACCCTGCCCCCCAGTTCGCGGAGGTCCGTGCTCAGCGAGTCCATTCGCTCTAGGATCTCGTCCTTTGAGTGCTTAATCTCATCTTGAATATTGGATAAGAACTTTCACAGCTCACTGGATATACCTTTTTTTGAGGGCGGGTTTCGGGTCTCAGCCGAGTCAGAGTCGGACGGTGAGACTCAATCTGGAGACTCATGGCGCTTAGCGGTCTTTCCCGCCATGTTTTTCTCCAGCTTCTCTCCGTCTTTCTTGCGCGTTGCGGGGGTTTTGCTCATAGCGATTATTGTTAGAGGGGAGACTTCAGCTAGCCTTTACCACCTTGTTCTCCCACTGGTGATCTCTGTTTTAACGGTTATTTCAGGCACTGGGAGACGGAGCTACAGAACTAGGCTGCCATTTCACCTGGTGACGTCACTTCCTCCCCTGTACAGTTAATTTTAAGCGCACTATACAGTGCATGTACAGTATTGATTTAGATCTAGCTTGTGACCTATATTGTTAATTTTAAGCACGTTTGGCCAAGCACATGTATCATTGCAGCTCGATGATTATGATTCAGGCAATGGCACCTTTTTAAAATCTAACGTAGAAGTATTGATTTAGATCTAGCTTGCGACCTATATTGTTAATTTTAAGCGCATTTCTACTTTGTATTAAAAGAAACTTAGTGGCCCGGCATATATATCATCACAGCATGATTCAAGCAATGGTGCTTTTTTTTATCTAAAGTAGAAGCATTTTCTAATTATAGCATCTCAACCGTAGATATCTTCTCACAGTAGCTGTTCTGCTACAATCTCACCTAGTAAAACAACCAAAAAGAAGGAAAAAACCTCATGATACCGTGAGACGTAAAAAAGGAACAGTGAGGAAAATCCAAGGAGGATAACAAAGAAGTCTTCATTGAAGATATTAAAAATTGACCCGACATGGCCATGTTTCGTCCCAAAGGCCTGCCTCAGGGGTCTTGGTAAATCTACATGAAAAGCAGACATGAACATATAGTGTGTATGATTTTAAAAAATGAATAAATGAGATAAATTATATAAAATTATGAAATTGAATATATGAAATTAAATATATAATAAACAATTTGGGTTATAAAATTGCATAATGTGACATATAAAAATGTAATTATGAAAACATGAACATATAAAAAGTATTGAATATATGAATGAATTATGTATTTGATAAAGCATTTGAATCATAAAGATATATATATATATATATATATATATATATATATATATATATACATACAAACACATGATGTAACATTAAAAAATATGATAACAAACATAATGGATATATAAGGAATTGAAGGATTAGTCCATAGGAGCCTTTATGTACAATTATGAATACATAAAAAGCATAAACTCATATTTTAGTTTATGAATAAAAGGTGATAAAAATTGAAAAATAATAGATAATGATGAAAAACAAGTTATGAAGTGTTTTGTGAATTGTGCATAAACAGGTTAAAAGTTGAAAACATAATGTTTGACAAATTAATAAATAAATAAAGTTCTTGTAGTACCTCTGATACTGCAGTATATAGTACTCTACACCGGAGAGATTTAATACAGGGATATGATAAATAAAGTTCTTCATTTATCTATATGTAAGTAAATAAATACATATATTTGTGTTTCATCACATTAACATCAGAAGATGGTGCTGAAAAACGGATTTTGTCGTAAGTGTGAAGTGAAGATGTGCAACTGATTCAAACAACATGGTGAAGTGTAAAGACAAAAAAAATGTTAAAAGAATATGTGTGAGATAAACATAAAGGAATCCTGTTTAGAAGGAATGGATCTATTTAATCTTAGCGGACATTGGGTGGCGATGCCAGTATTTGGAGAATAAAACCGGTGCAGGGCGGACTTCTACGGTCTGCGCCCTGATAATGACAGGGACAAATCAAACTCTGATGTACATATAAACTCATTATCTTGTTGGGCAGACTAGATGGATCGTTCAGGTCTTTATCTGCTGTCATTTACTGTGTTACATGAAGCAAACTGGTTTGGCAATTGAAAATTCTACATTTATCTTTATATGAAATAATTACGTATATTTGTATGTCACCACATTCAGATAAAAAAGATGGTACTAAAAAGAAAATCGTAGAGGTCACGTGGTACCATGGTTGAGAGCAGTCGCTGAAAAGCGGAGCTCCCACACTTCCTTGTATATTTATCAGCAAAATTGGCACCCGAAACGAGTTAAGCACAGAAAATACCTCTTGTAATACATTGGAGGGTAGAGAGCACGAGACAAGACCTCTAACTCGACAGCTCGCTGTGGAATGGCCTCAAGAATTCAAAAGAAAGAAAAGGAAAAGGGTAAGGCCCTAGATCCCAACATGGCGGACTCCTCGGTATGCTCCGCATGGACTGCCGAGATCACCGCTGAGGTTATGGCGGCAGTGGAAGCAGCTTTAGATAAAAAAACTACAGGCTTTATATGACCGGGCTGAAGCTGCCCACGAGCGATTAGATGGATTTCATTTAGACCTAGACCACATGCAGCAGCGAATCAGCGACATTGAAGATCGCATGCAGGAGCCTGAGGAGCATAGAGCGGAGCTTCAAAAGAAAGTGCAAGACCTAGAGCACAAGTTAGACAATTTAGAAAACCGAGCAAGGAGGAATAATTTACGACTTGTCGGGTTACCGGAAAATTTAAAGGATGCAGAACTGGTGAGTTTTCTGGAACATTGGCTCACGGAGACGCTACGACTAAACAACTTACAGGATCCACTGCGAATTGAGCGGGCGCACAGGTTGGGGTCTCGCCCACAATCAAGTGACAAACCCAGAGTGATAAATATGAAACTTTTACAATATGGCCACAAGCAGGCGATTCTGAGAGCCATTCGAGCAGGTCAGCCATTGCAATATGAAGGTCGAAAAATTTTATGTTTCCAGGACTATTCAATCAGTGTGGCGACGGTGAGGCGGGCTTTTGCTCCAATATGTGCGGAATTATATGAACGCAAAATTAAGTTCTTTTTGATATATCCGGCCAAACTACGGATTTCTTATGATGGCGGGGAACATACTTATGAGACAGTGGAGAAGGCCAAAGACTTTCTGAAAACGCTGCCAATTAAAGCAACGAAATGAAACAGCACATGGCAGTTAATGCCATGACTGGAGGATGTGATTAACAAGACTGAATATCAACAAAGGGACCTTATAAGAAATGAAAAGCGGAGTGAGCTGTAAATCTGGATGGAAGATTCAACATACGCTGAGAGCGCTGATGGAAATGCAGGAGATTTTCAGAAAATGTGAGAATAACAGCTGAATAGTAATAGCCTGGTGAAGATGAAGGAATTGGACGGATGGAGCATTCGTGACATGAGACTTAAGAGACGGCGACTTGAGACTTTAGACTAAAGACTGCCTAATAGATGGCTCTGTCTCACTAACTGCTCAACACTCTTGTCTTGTATTATCCGACTGCTGTATAAGGTACATTGCAATAAGAGTGGTAATATAACTGAGAACATAGTAAAAATCGGGGCCTATAATCATACTAATAAGGGAGGGGGTGGGGTACCTATACGTGACGGGTTCTATAAGAACTACATGGAGGGAATGGGGCTAGGACAGGGGAAGATGGGGTATTCGGGGGGGGGGAGGGAGGGAGGAGAGTTTGGGATCAGGGGAAGGGAGGGAGGGGAAACCGAGGGGTCAACACAGAGGATCACATTGTGAAGATATGGATATGAATACGGGGATTGGAGGGTGCCACCTGATAGCTGGGGGCGGGGGTAAGCTGGGATGCTCCCGCCTTCAAGAAAAATTATGTTTAATGAGAGTTAACCTACTGAGCTTTAATAGAACCAATTATGGTTAAGATACTATCATGGAATGTGGGGGGAATATCATCACCCATTAAATGATCAAAGATCCTACAAGCGCTGAATAGACACAAGGCACAGATAGCCATGTTACAAGAAACGCATTTGAATGCAGATGAACATAAAAAACTGTGCCGATGGTGGGTAGGGGACCTAGTTGATAGCCCAACTTCAAACAAAAAAGCGGGGGTAGTCATCTTATTTAGGAAAGGGATACAGTGTGTGATGCACCGAAAGATTCAGGACTCCCAAGGTAGATATATTATTCAACATATTACATTAAACAATAGGCCACTGTTATTGGTTAATATATACGCTCCAAACCAGTATGACAAAAAAAATTTTCAGACACTCCTAAAACATGTACAAAGCTTTGACCAGATGCCGATAATAATCGGAGGAGATTTTAACCAAGTATTTGATCCTCTGGTGGATAGCACTGGCCCCTCCTGGATAAGACCGGTGAATTATTCCAGGGGAGTGCCGTGGGTGTGTTCGGAGCTGGAGCTGTTGGACTCCTGGTGCTTGCTGCATCCAGGGGACCGTGATTATACCCATTTATCAAGAGCCCATGGCACTCAGTCACGTATAGATTACCTGTTAATATCACAACGCACAGCGACTTTACTGGAGAAGGCAGAGATTGGTCCCACCCTGGTGTCTGATCATGCAATGATATGGGTGACCTTGAAATGGGAAGCTGAACCAAAGGGACCATATTATTGGAGGTTCCCAAGAGCTTTATATTATGATTCCCAATTTCACATATTTCTGAAAGATAGATGGAGGGAGTATGGGGAATTTAATAGAGAAAGCTATGAGTTAGACCCAATACTTTTTTGGGAGGCAGCTAAAGCCGTACTGAGAGGGCATATAATATCATATTCCACCCACAAAAAGAGAATGAGAGAAGCCGAGTTGGCACGATTAGAGAAAAGGGTGCGAATGCTTCGACAACTGTACGGTAGAACGCAATCCAATGCCCATAAGAAACTATTGCTGCTGGCACAGGTAGAACTCAATCAATTGATTCACTCTCACACACAAAACTCTTTGGTGTATTATAAGTACCAGCTGTACCAACATGCTAACAAGCAAGGGAAACTTTTAGCGAGATTGGTTTGCCAGGTGGGGGGGAGGAGATGGGTGACACAAATTCAGGATGAGAAAGGTATTAGATTTCATACTAATGAGGATATTAATAGAGTATTTGAAGCCTTTTACACCCGCTTGTATTCTCAACCAGAGGATGAGGGACTGGAGGCGACTTCATATTTAGGGGGACAGGTACTCCCACAGCTCAAAAGTCATCAACAAGACATTTTAAATGCAGCCATAACGGAGGAGGAAGTTCAGTGGTGTATACGGGATAGTCCACTCTATAAATCGCCAGGAGTGGATGGTTTCACCTCAGAGATGTATAAAATTTTAATTGAGGATGTTGGGACATGTGTAACAAAGGTCTTTAACAAATATGTAGAAAGAGGTGAACTCCCAAATTCGCTGAAAACGGCGCAAATAATTGTTCTGTTGAAGCCGGGAAGAGACCCAACTCAAACAGAATCTTATCGACCTATCTCTTTAATAGCTTATGAAGCTAAACTGTTTGCTAAGATTCTATCAAATAGACTAGCTAGATTTTTGCCCCACTTGGTGTTGGATCCACAGGTGGGGTTTGTGCGAGGCCGCTCAGTAACAAAAAATCTGAGAAAAATTTTGTTAACATTGGAACACATAACATTGAGTAAAGACCCGTCCATATTGATCAGCTTCGATGCACATAAAGCATTCGATCGAGTGCGATGGGACTTTATGTTTGGGGTATTGGAGGCATATGGGATCAATGGTTTTTTTTGGGGAGGCCATTAAAACATTGTATAATGGCCCCATGGCGGAGGTGATGACAAATGGACTGACATCCGGACGATTTGAGGTAGCCAGAGGCACTAGACAGGGGTGCCCTTTGTCTCCACTTCTGTTTGTGCTGGTGATAGACCCTCTAATTCGGGATATTTTGGAATCACCAGAGATACAGGGGGTACATATAGGACCCGAGCATTTTAAGATATCTGCCTTTGCGGATGATTTATTAGTCATCCTCACACAACCTAATATATCCTTACCAGTGGTCCTAGAGACTTTTAAAGAATTCGGTGACTTCTCAGGTTTTGGACTTAATCTGGACAAATCTGAGAGTCAATTGATAAATTTGACAGAAACAGAGTGGTCTCAGCTAGCATGTCCACTAAAGCGTGAACAATTCATTTACCTACTTAGGGATACAACTGCCGGGGGATCCCTCCAAACTCTACCAGATGAATATAGCTAAATTGTTTGAGTTTACAAAGCGCCTCTTAGACAGATGGACTAACTTACTGCTATCCTTGCTGGGCCGCATTTCTTTATTCAATATGATCCTCTTCCCGAAGTGGCTGTATTGCTTTCAGGTTTTACCACTTTTTCTTTTAAAAAAAGATTGGAAGAAACTGATGAGCATGCTCTCAAAGTTTTTTTGGAATCATAAACGGCCGCAGATAAATTGGCAAAGTATGTTGGATTCTTGGGAAAGAGGAGGAGTGGGGGTATTGAGTCTATTGCGCTACAACAGAGCTTGCTTATTGAGGCATTTGGGGGACTGGCTCAAGGAGACGTCTTACTACACACTGCGAGCAGTGGAGGAGAGGTGGGTTAACCCGCTGCATTTACATTATGTGCTGCAGGCCAAACAGTCCTCACTGCCAAAACATATAAAGAGCAGTCTGTTGGTTAGACCACTTAGACTGGTGTGGAGAGAATTGAGCCGTCAATGGGCGTTTGATGCACATCAGAGTGGATTACTACCTATAGTGGGGAATGGAGACTTCCTTCCAGGAATGGATAACTTTAGATTTAAAATTTGGAAGCAAAAAGGGCTTAAAATTATACAAGACCTGGTAGACTCTACTGGTAGGCTGAAAGGGGTGGAGTCATTGGGGATAGGAGAAATATCGTGGATGGATGCCTTCGCATATCAACAGATCTCTCATTATGTAGTAGGGATTCCCAAACAATTCCTTGTTGCGGATGTGTCCAATAAAATAGATCAATTGTATGAAATGCCTACTGAGGAAGCGGTATCAATATCACTCCTTCACAAAAGGCTCTTACAAAATAAGATACATCAAACTATGAGCCATCTCCTACTGAAATGGTCAGCAGACCTTGGGAGGGTGGTGACATCACACATGTTGCTGAGTTGTATACGACAGATTCCTAGACAAATAGCGCAGAATTAAGAGAATGTCAAGGAAGGGTGATTTTTAGGGCCTATACATCTAAATCACGGCTTTTCAAAATGGGAGGGGTGGGAGAACCAACATGTGGGAGATGTGGAAGTGCGCCATGTACATATTACCATGCTCTGTGGGAGTGCCGGGAGATCCAACAGTTCTGGACTAAAATATTTGGGTTTTTAGGATACTTGGAGCATAAGAGCATGTCACTGAAACCGGAACACGCCCTATTAGGGATGGATGCCATGTTGGGGGCTGGTGCTGTCCACCATAATTTGTTGGTATACAAGGCCTGCTTAGTTGGTAAAAAATGCATACTGGTCAATTGGGTTACACAGGAGCCTCCTACATACTGGCAATGGCATAATAGATTTCATGCCTTATTGTTAATGGAAGTCCGAGCTGTCGCTTTGCGATTCAAAAGACAAAAAGAATTGTATCTTACTTGGAAAAGCTATATACATGCCCTTGCGCCCCGCGCCCGTAGCAATATTATTAACCGGTTGGGGGACCCTCGCATTCCTACATGACAAACTCTGTAACATAAAAGGTGGCCCTACATCCCTGTGACTAAGGAACTGATGCCTCAAGGGGGGGGGGGGAGGAAAGAAGTACAATAAAGCTAAAAGGAAAGTGGACGAGGAGGGGAGGAGGGCATTTCAATTCATATTGAGAATAAACATCTAGCGCTCTGTAGATTTTGTTAAGGGATGCGATAGGGTGCTATAATGCGTTGGGAGCTAGTTGATGCTGTTTTTGATAACTTTATTATCAGTTTGCATACAAAAGTTTGAAAATTGATGACGATTTTGGTCTATATCAAACAAAATTTGTCCATATTATTTACAATGTTGGATTTGTATGTTTGGAAATGTCATCAATAAAAATTGTTTTAAACATAAAGGTGGCCAAGGATGGGGCAAGACGTAGGGGCTCAGGAAGTTTATTCCAGGCATAGGGTGCAGCGAGACAGAAGGCGCGAAGTCTGGAGTTGGCAGTAGTGGAGAAGGGAACAGATAAGAAGGATTTATCCATGGAGCTGAGTGCACGGGAAGGGGTGTAGGGAAAGACGAGTGTGGAGAGATACTGAGGAGCAGCAGAGTGAGTACATTTATAGGTTAGTAGAAGAAGTTTGAACAGGATGCGAAAACGGATAGGGAGCCAGTGAAGCGACTTGAGGAGAGGGGTAGTATGAGTAAAGCGACCCTGGCGGAAGACAAGACGGGCAGCAGAGTTTTGAACCGACTGGAGAGGGGAGAGGTGACTAAGTGGGAGGCCAGCAAGAAGCAGATTGCAGTAGTCTAAACGAGAGCTGACAAGGGTGTGGATGAGGTTTTGGTAGAGTGCTCTGAAAGAAAGGGGCGGATTTTATATAAGAAATCTTGACATTAGTTTAATTTCTTTCTTATATCTCCAGTTGTTTGAGTACTTGAACTCCTTATTTGTGGACTTTAAGCTTCTAAAAAGGAGATTTTCTTTTTTTTTAGTTTTTGGAATATTATTGTAAACTAATAATCTTTAGAAGCTTTTTTTTTTTCTCAAGTAATATTTGCTTGTGATTTAATGAAATAATTAATAAATAAAATAATAATAAAAAAAAAAGAAATCTTGACATTAAAATGTTTAATGTTTATAAATCAAAAAAAAAATCGTAATTAAAATGCAACGTGAACGGAGAGTGAATGAATACTTAAAAGTACAGTTGATTTAAACAGCGTATTGAAGTGTATAAATCACAACTGATTTAAACGATGTGGTGAAGTTTAAAGAACAAAAATTGTTGAAGACTATATGAGGCATATTTTCAAAGCACTTTGGGAGGCTAAGTTCCATAGGTTTCTATGGAACTTTGGGAGGCTAAGTGCTTTGAAAATATGCCTCTATATGAGGCAAGATGATGATTTGAAATGATTGATGATGAGGAGGAACTATATATATATATATATATATATATATATATATATATATATATATATATATATATATATATATATATATATATATAAAATGCATTTTTCTACTTGCAGGATTTTGGTGGCGTATGAATACTGTGCAATGATTGTTTAGAGGGATGCTTGCATCATATATATTTTTTTAAAGCGCCAGAATTATGGAAAGTGTTAAATGCAACTATAAAGTAGAATGTGGTGACCAAAAACCAGTACAATTACAGTGGAAGATAAAAGGTAATATCACTTAGAAAGCTTATGTCAAATTTTAAAAAAATAGATAAAAGATATAAAAAATATATACATGTATTACATACTTATTTTTGTTGTGGCAACAAAGTAAGAGAAGTTGGCAAGAAAATTTGAAGCTGAAAAAACTAGTCGGTGCTGGTGGCTGTTGTTATTAAATAAAAAAAACTGGTTTAAGTGCAAGCATGTAAAAATTATTAAGGCGGAAGAACAAATGGCTAGAAATGTAAGAAGGGGTGACAAAAATTTCTTCAGGTATATTAGTGAAAGGAGGAAGAGTAAAAATGGAATTGTGAGACTGAAAGATGCTGCGAAACACTAAGTACATAATGATGAAGAAAAGCAAATTTGCTAAATAGATACTTTTGTTCTGTTTTCACAGAAGAAAATCCTGGAGAAGGATCGCGATTGACTGGCAAAAGTTCATATGAGAATGGAGTGGATATAGCACCGTTCACGGAAGAGAGTATGAATGAACAACTTGAAAATCTAAAGGTGGATAAAGCCACGGGACCAGACGGGATCCACCCCAGGATATTGAGGGAGCTCAGAGAGGTTCTGGCGGGTCCTCTTAAAGATTTGTTTAATAAATCCTTGGAGATGGGAGAGGTTCCATGGGATTGGAGAACAGCGGATGTGGTCCCTCTTCACAAAAGTGGTGATAGGGAAGAAGCTGGAAACTAAAGGCCGGTAAGCCTCACTTCGGTTATTGGAAAAGTAATGGAAGCAATGCTGAAGGAAAGGATAGTGAATTTCCTGGAAGCCAATAAGTTACAAGATCCGAGACAACATGATTTTGCCAAAGGTAAATCGTGCCAAACGAATCTCATTGAATTCTTTGACTGGGTGACCGTAGAACTGAATCATGGACGTGCTATAGACGTAATCTACTTAGATTTCAGCAAAGCTTTTGACACGGTTCCCCACAGGAGGCTCTTGAATAAACTTGACAGGTTGAAGATAGGACCCGACGTGGTGAACTGGATTAGGAACTGGTTGACAGACAGACGCCAGAGGGTGGTGGTTAATGGAGTTCGCTCAGATGAGGGAAAGGTGCCGGGGCCGATTCTGTTCAATATATTTGTGAGTGACATTGCTGAAGGTTTAGAAGGTAAAGTTTGCCTTTTTGCGGACGATACTAAGATTTGTAACAGAGTGGACACCCAGGAGGGAGTGGAAAACATGAAAAAAGATCTGCAGAAGCTAGAAGAATGGTCTAAGGTTTAGCTAATTAAAATTCAATGTGAAGAAATGCAAAGTGATGCACTTAGGGAGTAGAAATCCACGGGAGATGTATGTGTTAGGCGGGGAGAGGGATCTTGGGGTGATAGTATCTGAGGCTCTGAAGGCGGCGAAACAGTGTGACAAGGTAGTGGCCGTAGCTAGAAGGTTGCTAGGCTGTATAGAGAGAGGTGTGACCAGCAGAAGAAAGGAGGTGTTGATGCCCCTGTATAAGTCGTTGGTGAGGCCCCACCTGGAGTATTGTGTTCAGTTTTGGAGGCCGTATCTTGCTAAGGATGTAAAAAGAATTGAAGCAGTGCAAAGAAAAGCTACAAAAATGGTATGGGATTTGCGTTCCAAGACGTATGAGGAGAGACTTGCTGATCTGAACATGTATACCTTGGAGGAAAGGAGAAACGGGTGATATGATACAGACGTTCAAATATTTGAAAGGTATTAATCTGCAGATGAACCATTTCAGGAGATGGGAAGGCAGTAGAACTAGAGGACATGAAATGAGATTGAAGGGGGGCAGACTCAAGAAAAATGTCAGGAAATATTTTTTCACGGAGAAAGTGGTGGATACTTGGAATGCCATCCCGCGGGAGGTGGTGGGGATGAAAACGGTAACGGAATTCAAAAATGCGTGGGATAAACATGAAGGAATCCTGTTCAGAAGGAATGGATCCTCAGAAGCTTAGCGGAGATTGGGTGGCAGAGCTGGTGGTGGGAGGCGGGGCAAGTGGTTGGGATGAAGGGCTAGTGCTGGGCAGACTTCTACAGTCTGTGCCCTGAAAATGGCAGATACTACAAATCAAGGTCAGGTATACACATAATGTAGCACATATGAGTTTATCTTGTTGGGCAGACTGGATGGACCGTACAGGTCTTTCTCTGCCGTCATCTACTATGTTACTGTCTTGTAAAACCGCCGAGTATCAACTGACGAACTGTTGGCTGATGTAATTTATGCAAAATAGTGGTATCGGAAACGTTTCAGTTAAATAGGATGAAAGGACATGACGTATGTCTAATGAAAGGATATGACGTTTATTTGGTGTGGCTTGTGTGCCGTACTTGATGAGTGATTGTTGTGGGTATCAGGTTGTCAACAAATACAAAAGATATTCTAAATAGATAAGTGAGGTTAAGAATCCAGTGCTGTGAGGGTGAAAATCAAATTGTGAGTGAACCAGTGCGTGCACATATGGAAGAGATGCTAGTATATCTTGGACAATGTGTCAACATCCGAGAGATATGCTCTGAGAAATATAGAGTGCATGCACTGTATGCCTTTGAAGTAAAAGGCACCCAAAGAGACTGACGCAGTCAATTAAAAATGATTGTGAAATATGGAATGTGATAAACGATGTGGTTTTAAAAATTGCAAAAATAAAGTTGCCAATGAAAATTGATCTGCAAACCAGCGTGCTTTCCTTATAATGTGTGATTTTCTAAGGCAACGGATTTTCGAGGGCATATTGGATAGTGTACAAAATGAAAATAATAGAAAAATGTAAAAACTAATGTATTCAATGATATGGGCACTTAATGCTATGAATACATGAATATGTTAACTGATAGAGGATGTAAAGTGACTGTTATGTCTGTGAATGAAAGTAACATTTGATGAGTGAACTATTTTGCCTACTATAGATTGCGGTAGCGTTAACCTGCATGCGCAAGAAAATAAAATAAGCTAATTGATGACAATGTAGACTAACATATTAGTAAAATATTGTTAAATCTGTCTCCTTACACCATAAAATCCATCTTAAATTAAAATTGAAATAACAAAAGTAATCAAACATTGGAAAATTAAAAATTGAAAATTTAAGACAATGAGAAATGACTGATAATATAAGCTGAATGATAACAATGTAAAATAACATGAATAAAACATTATTGAATCTGTGTCCTCACATGAAATACAACTTGGTTTAAGATGGAAATAATAAAACTAATCAAGGAACAGTATATTTGAGCTGTTCTCCCCCACCCCCTTAACCCCCCTAGTGGCCTCCTGCTTTCAGGCCAGGTGATTCAGTCCCAGCACATAGCAGAAGTGCAGCTGGTGGTACCCGCTCTTTTTGCCTGTCTCTCTTCTGCCCCAGTAATTTACAGCTGCCATCAGCTGTTTAAACTACCTGGTGCCTAGCAGATTTCTACCGCAGAAATTCTACTGCATATGAGAAATTCAGCAACAAGGCTCCTCAAAGTGCCCTCCGCTCCCCCCCCCCCCCCTCACTCTCTCCTCAATCACTGGCTGACTACTTCCGCTACAAGGACCAGAAGATCAACCTCAAATTCACCAGTAAACCTCCTCCTCATCATCCTATAACCCACTCCCTCAACCAACCCAGGCCTCCTTCTCTTTTCCTGACATCACCGAACAGGAAACCACCCATCTTCTCTCCTCCTCGAAATGCACCACCTGTTCCTCAGACCCCATCCCCACCAACTTACTTAACACCATCTCTCCTACTATCACCCCCCCATCTGTTATATCCTCAACCTCTCTCTCTCCACTGCAAGTGTCCCTGACACCTTCAAGCATGCTGTAGTCACACCACTCCTCAAAAAACCATCACTTGACCCTACCTGTCCCTCCAACTACCACCCCATTTCCCTCCTACCCTTCCTCTCCAAATTACTTGAACACGCTGTTCACAGCCATTGCCTTGATTTTCTCTCCTCCTCTCATGCCATCTTCGATCCGCTTCAGTCTGGCTTTCGCCCACTACACTCGACAGATACGGCACTATCTAAAGTCTGCAATGACCTGTTCCTCGCCAAATCCAAAGGTCATTACTCCGTCCTCATCGTCCTCGACCTATCCGCCGCTTTTGACACTGTCAGTCACAACCTACTTCTCGACACACTGTCCTCTTTTGGGTTCCAGGGCTCCGTCCTCTCCTGGTTCTCCTCTTATCTCTCCCACCGTACCTTCAGAGTTCACTCTCATGGTTCGTCCTCCACCTCTATCCCGCTCTCTGTTGGAGTCCCTCAGGGATCTGTCCTTGGACCCCTTCTTTTTTCAATCTACACCTCTTCCCTGGGCTCCCTGATCTCATCTCATGGCTTCCACTATCTTCTGTATGCTGACGACACCCAGCTTTATCTCTCCACACCAGACATCACTGCGGAAACCCAGGCCAAAGTATCGGCCTGCTTATCCGACATTGCTGCCTGGATGTCCAACCGCCACCTGAAACTGAACATGGCCAAGACCGAACTTCTTGTCTTCCCACCCAAACCCACTTCTCCTCTCCCTCCACTCTCTATCTCAGTTGATAACACCCTCATCCTCCCCGTCTCATCTGCCCGCAACCTCGGTGTCATCTTCAACTCCTCCCTCTCCTTCTCTGCGCATATCCAGCAGATAGCCAAGACCTGTCGCTTCTTCCTCTATAACATTAGCAAAATTCGCCCTTTCCTCTCTGAGCACACCACCCGAACTCTCATCCACTCTCTCATTACCTCTCGCCTTGACTACTGCAACCTACTCCTCACTGGTCTCCCACTTAGCCATCTATCCCCCCTTCAGTCCGTTCAGAACTCTGCTGCACGTCTTATCTTCCGCCTGTACTGATATACTCATATCACCCCTCTCCTCAAGTCACTTCACTGGCTTCCAATCAGGTACCGCATACAGTTCAAGCTTCTGCTACTAACCTACAAATGCACTCGATCTACAGCCCCTCCTTACCTCTCAACCCTCATCTCCCCTTACGTTCCTACCCGTAACCTCCGCTCTCAAGACAAATCCCTCCTTTCAGTACCCTTCTCCACCACCGCCAACTCCAGGCTCCGCCCTTTCTGCCTCGCCTCACCCCATGCGTGGAACAAACTCCCTGAGCCCATACGCCAGGCCCCCTCCCTGCCCATCTTCAAATCATTGCTCAAAACCCACCTCTTCAATGTCGCCTTTGGCACCTAACCACTACACCTCTACTCAGGAAATCTAGACTGCCCCAACTTGACATTTCGTCCTTTAGATTGTAAGCTCCTTTGAGCAGGGACCGTCCTTCCTTGTTAATTTGTACAGCGCTGCGTAACCCTAGTAGCGCTCTAGAAATGTTAAGTAGTAGTAGTAGTAATCAAACATTGGATAATTAAAAATTGAAAAATTGAAACAACGAAAATATATGGATGACTGAAAATAAAATTAAACTCAAAACATTAATTTATACTTTTAGAAAAAAATGTTTAAAGTGTGTATATATTATATTTTTTAAAAATACATAAACAATGTAATTAAAAGAATGACTTAGAGTAATAACTGAAATAAAATTTAAAAACAAAACATGGATAGTGCTATTATTTATTTACATTTTGCAAGTTTTCACCAATGCACGTTGAAACAACATCTCCCTTTCTCACAGTTTTTTAGATTACGTAGGCTCTGTACAGTCTTGGAGATTTTAAAATCAAGGCAGCCAATATGTGCAAGAGATTTTCAGACAGAGGATATCCAGAAAGGATCATCAAATAAGGATACCACAAAGCATTAGCAGTGGAACGAGAGACTCTGCTGCAACCTTCAAGAAACAAATCAGCATCTGATCTGGTATGTGTTCTAAAGTTCTCGCATCTGTCAAATCAAATCAAAAAAACAATCAAAACATTTTGGCTAATTCTAACAATCCACCCTTGCTTTAAGGATAAAAATATAGTTTTTGCACAAACCAGAAGCAGAAATCTAAGAGAGATTCTAGTTCCATCTACGCTACCCGATATTACAACAAACCATGTGGGTTCTGGTGGACATCATCCATGTGGAAAATGCTCAGTTTGCAAACACTCTATGAATATTACAGAGTTCAAAGATTTACAGACCGGAAAAAAGTACAATTTATATCATCGAATCAGATTGCAAGACTAGCAGTATGATTTATGCCATCATTTGTCCATGTAAAAAAATGTATATTGGTAAAGCCAAACGATCTGTAAAAACTAGAATAATAGAGCTGCATCAAACGAAGAATTCTGTTTGCACCACTCACTGAACATTGGACTTCACATAATGACTCCATCAATGATCTCCAATTCTTCGTTCTTAGACATCTTATCCAGAGATGACAGAAAGGGGACATTGAATCAACTTTACTCAGGGAAGAACAAAGATTCATTTTATTTTTTAACAGTTTACATCCCAATGGTATTAATGCAGAGATAGACTATAGTGTTTTTCTTTAATTTCTCTGTTGCCCATTACATAATACATTCATACTCACTACTCCAACAGATGTACTGTTTCCCATGTGATATGCCATCATTACAACTTTAAAATTATTTTATTTTTATGCTTAAATCATTTTTATTAGAAAGTACAGAGTCGGGGGGGTCACGTGATGATGTGGAGCTGAGCGGAAGCCTCTGACACCGGCTCTGACTCGAGCACGTTAAAATCTGCTAAATTACCTGCGATCTCCCCCCCAAGGTGATCATCTGCACCATCTGACGGCGGAAGGTGAGGGCTACAAAAAGAGCACTCTAGCGGAGTTTTTCATCGCACGCGAAAGAGGGTATGCCCGCCAAGACTCCGCGGGGAAAGGAGAACACCAGCGCGACGCAGGCTAAGATGGCGGAGGCTCGTGAGACGGCGATGGTGGGATCGATGCCAGTAGAAGTGGTTCGGGACCTGGCGCAGCAGATCTCCGCGATGCTGGAAGAAAAACTATCGAAATTGCAGACCTCGGTAGACCAGATCCGTGAGACACTGGAACGCCAAAGCGCCCGTTTGCAACTCGTGGAGGAAAGAGTGTCGAGTTGTGAAGATGCAGCTGTAGGTACGAACGAGCGCATTGCAGCGCTGGAAAGGAAGTGTGAGCAGCTGACACAGAAGGCGGATGATCTTGAAAACCGCAGCAGGCGGAATAACCTTTGGATAGTGGGAATCCCAGAAGCAGTGAAAGCGACGGAGCTCCGAAAATTTGTGGAAAAATGGCTGCCTAAAGAACTGGGCCTGGACAGCAGCAAGTATCCTCTGCAGGTGGAGAGAGTACACAGAGTGGGAGCGGTACAAGTGAATGAAAGCAGGCCAAGGCAAGTACTGGCAAAACTGTTAAATTACATGGATAAGGAATCACTGCTGCAGGCGTATAGAAGTAATCCAGGCCTTGCTTATGAGGGAGAGAAAATAATGCTTTTTCAGGACTATTCGGCCATAGTTTCGGATCAACGGAAAGCTATGGCCGTCATTGCAAAAGGCTATATGACAAGGGAGTACGATTTGCTTTACTATACCCTCGAAGGTGCGAGTACTGCATGAGAATAAAACTTTATTTTTCAGTGAAGCAGCAGACCTAGAAAAGTTTGTGTCAACACTACCTTGAGAGAATGCAGCAGCAGAAAAGTCAGGTGATAGATGAATCTGGAAAAATGGCAGAGCTAGCTGGAACAGAGTTGTTTCTATGGAATTTCCTGGTAGCAGATATGGCAAGAACAGAGATGAAATTAAGAATAGTACATAGTAACATAGTAGATGACGGCAGAAAAAGACCTGCACGGTCCATCCAGTCTGCCCAACAAGATAACTCATATTTGCTGCTTTTTGTGTATACCCTACTTTGATTTGTACCTGTGCTCTTCAGGGCACAGACCGTATAAGTCTGCCCAGCACTATCCCCGCCTCCCAACCACCAGCCCCACCTCCCAACCACCGGCTCTGGCACAGGCACAGACTGTATAAGTCTGCCCAGCACTATCCTCACCTCCCCACCACCAGCCCTGCCTCCCAACCACCGGCTCTGGCACAGACCGTACAAGTCTGTCCAGCACTATCCCCGCCTCCCAACCACCAGTCCCGCTTCCCACCACCGGCTCTGGCACAGACCGTATAAGTCTGCCCAGCCCTATCCCCGCCTCCCAACCACCAGCCCCGCAAAGAAGGTGGAACAAAAAGATATGAAGGTACCCAAAGAGAAAAGACACCCCCAAATCACTAAAACCAAAACACATACTTTGAAATGTAGATGGAAAGTGATGACCACAAATGCTCACAGTCTAAGCAATAAAGTTCATGACCTTCATGCCCTAATCTTGGAGGCAGACTTGGACATAGTTGCAATCACAGAGACATGGCTCAATGGTTCCCATGAATGGGATGCAAACATACCAGGCTATAATCTTTTTAGGAAGGATAGAGAGGGGCGTAAAGGTGGAGGAGTAGCTCTGTATGTGAGAAATGATATCACAGCGACTGAAATGACAGGGAACTGGGGAAAGGAAGAAGCGATATGGATCACCTTAAAAAGAGAGGATAAAACTTCTGTCCATGTGGGTGTTGTCTACAGACCTCCGACACAATTGGAGGACCTAGATAAAGATCTGATCGCTGATATTCAAAAGTTGGGGAAGAAAAGAGGGGTGCTGTTGTTGGGAGATTTCAATCTGCCGGATGTAGATTGGACGGTTCCGTCTGCAGAATTGGAAAGAAGTAGAGAGATCGTGGATGCTTTTCAAAGTGCTTTGCTCAGACAAATGGTGTCAGAACCCACGAGGGAGGGAGCGACGCTAGATCTGGTACTCACAAATGGGGATAATGTGTCAAATGTCCGAGTGGGTGCCCACCTGGGCAGCAGTGACCATCAAACGGTTTGGTTTGATATGACGGCTGAAGAGGAGGGTGGCCACTCAAAACTCAAAGTCCTGGATTTCAAACATGCTGACTTTAGTAAAATGGGGGAATACCTGAGGAAGGAGCTGATGGGATGGGAGGAAATACAAGAAATGGAAGGACAGTGGTCCAGACTGAAAGAAGCTATAAATAGGGCCACGAACCTTTATGTAAGGAAAGTAAATAAAAGCAAGAGAAAAAGGAAACCGATATGGTTCTCCAAGCAAGTGGCTGAGAAAATAAAGGCTAAAGAGTTGGCATTCCAGAAATACAAAAAAACTCATGAAAAGGGACACGAGGAGGAATACCGGATGAAACTGAAAGAAGCCAAGAGAGAGATACGTCTGGCGAAAGCGCAAACGGAAGAACAAATGGCTAGAAATGTAAGGAGGGGTGGCAAAATTTTCTTCAGGTATATTAGTGAAAGGAGAATGACTAAAAAGGGAATTGTGAGACTAAAGATACTGCGAACCGCTTTGTGGAAAATGATGAAGAAAAAGTAAATTTGCTAAATAGATACTTCTGTTCTGTTTTCACAGAAGAAAATCCTGGAGAAGGACCGCGATGGACTGCAAAAAGTACAAATGAGATTGAAGTGGATAGAGCACCGTTCACGGAAGAGAGTGTGTATGAACAACTTGAAAAGCTAAAGGTGGACAAAGCCATGGGACCGGATGGAATCCACCCTAGGATATTGAGGGAGCTCAGAGAGGTTCTGGCGGGTCCTCTTAATGATTTGTTTAATAAATCCTTGGAGACGGGAGAGGTTCCGAGGGATTGGAGATCGGCAGATGTGGTCCCTCTTCACAAAAGTGGTGATAGGGAAGAAGCTGGAAACTACAGGCCGGTAAACCTCACTTCGGTTATTGGAAAAGTAATAGAAGCGATGCTGAAGGAAAGGATAGTGAATTTCCTGGAAGCCAATAAGTTGCAAGATCCGAGACAACATGGATTTACCAAAGGGAAATCGTGCCAAACGAACCTCATTGAGTTCTTTGATTGGGTGACAGGAGAATTGAATCAGGGACGAGCTATGGATGTAATCTACTTAGATTTCAGCAAAGCTTTTGACACGGTTCCCCACAGGAGGCTCATAAATAAACTGGATGGGCTGAAGTGGTGAACTGGATTAGGAACTGGTTGACGGACAGACGCCAGAGGGTGGTGATGAATGGAATTCGCTCGGAGGAGCGAAAGGTAAGTAGTGGAGTGCCTTAAGGATAGGTGCTGGGGCCGATTCTGTTCAATATATTTGTGAGTGACATTGCCGAAAGGTTAGAAGGTAAAGTTTGCCTATTTGCGGATGATACTAAGATCTGTAACAGAGTGGACACCCCAGAGGGAGTGGAAAACATGAAAAAGGGCCTACGGAAGCTAGAAGAATGGTCTAAGGTTTGGCAATTAAAATTCAATGCGAAGAAATGCAAAGTGATGCACTTAGGAAGTAGAAATCCACGGGAGACGTATGTGTTAGGCGGGGAGAGTCTGATAGGTACGGGCGGAGAGAGGGATCTTGGGGTGATAGTATCTGAGGATTTGAAGGCGACGAAACAGTGTGACAAGGCGGTGGCCGTAGCTAGAAGGTTGTTAAGCTGTATAAAGAGAGGTGTGACCAGCAGAAGAAAGGGGATGTTGATGCCCCTGTATAAGTCGTTGGTGAGGCCCCACCTGGAGTATTGTGTTCAGTTTTGGAGGCCGTATCTTGTTAAGGATGTAAAAGAATGACGATTGCAAGTATCATCGTACTCAGGGAAGTCAGCAGACATGCAGTTTACCGGTGCATCATGTCAGCATGCTTGCAGAGAACTGAGAGAAGACCCTGGGCCATGAACTATCCAGTTTCAGTTACAACAGGTTAAAATGTTGGAGTCTCATTTGAGCTCCTGGTTGAAAAAATTTTCTATTTTCAGGAGCACATGTGCTCGCTTGCCAGATTATAATGTTTAGATATATGTTGAGTTGAGCAGAGTGGAATTTTGGGGTAGCACCAGGAGGGGGGAGGGTAGGGGAAGAGAGGGCAGAGTTCGGGAGAGTTGGTGTAAAGGGGGAGTGTGAGTGTTGAGCACTGGTATGCACAAGGGGTCTGTGTGCTCAGAGGGACAGAATTAATGGGGTAATACAAGAGAGAGGAGTGGGCGGGGGGAGCATAGGGAGGACGAGGGGTGGGAGGGAGTGAGAGTTTCCCTACAAATACTTATGTGGAGTGTGTGCAGATGGAGGGAGAGACTAGAGGACGAGAGGAGAGTTTGAGAAGCAACAGAGATCGGGGCAGTGTATTTTAACTCTGAGGGCTCAGCTGGGAAGCCTTCAGTTAGTACGGGGACCTAATGCACAAGTTGACAGGAGACATTTTGTTATTAATGGCTAGGCTTAAGATTGTGTCGCTGAATGTGGATGGAGTGCACTCCCCAGTAAAGAGAACTAAAATTCTGCAGGCTCTTAAGGGCCAGAAAGTTGATGTGGCCATGATTCAGGAAACCCACCTAAGTAAGCTAGAACACCTTAAGTTAAAGAAGGATTGGGTGGGTGATATATTCTTTGCGTCATATAATGGAAGGCAGCGGGGGGGGGGGTCGCCATATTGTTTCGGAAAAATGTGGCCTTTGACTTACATAATATGTACCAGGACCCAGATGGGCATTTTTTTGATACTGACAGGTGATCAGGTGATTTGCAAGGGAAAACGGTGGGATTATGCAATGTTTACGCACCCAATGTTTATAGCCATAAATTCTTCACTTTATTGAAAGCCAAGCTGGTAGCATTAGATGACTATCAGCTTATAGTTGGGGGGGGGTCTTTAACATCACCAGTGATCCCTCAATAGATTGCAAGCCACCACGGAGAGCAGGGAAAGACCATGAGGACAAGGGCGTGAACTTGCTAATGAGAGATTTAGATTTGGTGGACATATGGAGGCAACAACATTTAACAGATACTGATTACATTTTTTTCTCTCATCCTCATGGGGCCCACTCTCGCCTTGACTGTCTGCTTATATCATACTCAGCGTTATAACGAATCGATCGGGAATTGTAGAGCCAGCTGTGTCAGATCATGCAGTTGTGTGGGCAGAGTTGTCCTGGGGTAGGAGGGAAGGACCGGCCCGATGGCGGATGAATCTGGCGTTATATAGGAGCAGGGACTTCTGTTCCTATCTAAGGAAGTGCTGGTTGGATTACATAGCGGAGAATGATGCGCGGGAGGTGAGCCCAAGAATCTTTTGGGAGGCCGCAAAGGCAGTGCTAAGAGGGAAAATTATTACATACGTTGCTTCCAAAAACAAAAAGCGCAGGGGAAAAATAAAAGACCTTACTATGAAATTGCGGGAGGCGCATAGAGCACTTATGGGTCTCCCCTCTGAAGACAACAGAAAGACATACATGGAGTGTAGGAAAGAAATACAGAGCGTGCTGGACGAGGAAGCAATTTACAATGTTAAATTGTATAAATATAAGCTACACCAGTGGGGCAATAAAACGGGCAAAATGTTAGCATCCCTCGTGAATCAGAGGTCAACGAGGAAATTTATCAGCAAAATTAGAAACGAGCAAGGGGGAGGGTATGTGCGCAGTTAACTGACATTCAAGAGGAGTTTCTACGCTTTTTTTCTCGTCCCTATATAAGGAGGGCTCTTTCCCAGAGGATAAATGTAGGGAATTTCTTGAAGGGGTGGGTTTGGCCAGTATCTCGGTAGAACAGCGGCAGATGCTAAATGCGCCGATACAAGGGACGGAGGTTCAGAGTGTCATCAAGCGTTTAACCCTAGCAAAAGCACCGGGCCCTGACGGGCTGGGAGTGGAATATTATAAAATCTTACAGGATGTGATTATAGCTTCCTTTATCGCTATGTGTGAGGACACCAGAGAAGCGGGTACTATGGGACCAGTGTAAATCATGCACATATAGTGGTGCTCCCTAAGCCTGGGAAAGACGGGGGGAGTTGGTGGGCTCATACAGGCCAATCTCTCTGCTGAACCAAGATGTAAAGATATTGGCAGCAGTGCTGGTGGATCATTTGGGACGGGTGGTGCCTTGTCTGGTACACGCGGACCAGGTAGGATTTGTTAAGGGCAGGTACTCGTCGGCCAACATTTTAAAAGTATGCAGAGTGCTACTGGAGGGGAAGGGGAGAACTGGGGATGCCATTCTGGCTAGCCTGGATGCCGAAAAAGCCTTTGATAAGGTGAACTGGAAGTATATGTTTTGGATATTGAGGTGTTTCGGCATCCAGGGGGAATTTTTGAATTGGATTCGGGCGTTATATAGTTCCCTGACGGCTCAAATATTTGTGAACGACTCCCTGACTGATACATTCACCCTGGGAAGGGGGACCAGGCAGGGGTGCCCGCTGTCACCCTTATTGTTTATTTTAACATTGGAACCACTAGTAGCCAAAATAAGACAGGAGCCAAATTTGAAAGGGTTAAGAGTGGGAGGAGAAGAACATAAAATAAATTTGTTCGCAGACGATATGTTGCTGCTGATAGATGATGCGACTGAAACTCTGCCCTTGGTGATGCACATTATTCGAGAGTTTGGGGAATTTTTGGGCCTCAGCATAAACTTTGAGAAATCAGAGGCACTGCCTGTCAATGCATCATGTCGATGTAGAGAATCATCGACCTTCCCTCTACGCTGGGCACCG
Organism: Microcaecilia unicolor; assembly: GCF_901765095.1. NCBI lineage: Eukaryota > Metazoa > Chordata > Amphibia > Gymnophiona > Siphonopidae > Microcaecilia > Microcaecilia unicolor. The sequence goes on along the minus strand of NC_044041.1, from coordinate 146,792,623 downwards.
GGAGGCATTAAATACCTTGGGGTACACCTTAGTGCAGATCAGGCCTGGGTATATAAAAGAAACGTAATTGACCGTATAGAGGAGGTAAAAAAAACTCTGTAAACAATGGAAAGACCTACCATTAAACTTTATGGGCAGGATTGCATTAGTGAAAATGGTACTGCTACCTAAGCTCATGCCATGCCATGCCATGCCGCCCGGCGACTTTAGCTTGTCTTTGTCTTTTTCCCCCCTCTGCTCTTCATTGCTCTTGCTGGCGAGTTTAAGTATTTGTCCATGGGCTATTAGACTTTCGTTAGTATGCCTCTTGAATCCCAATCTTTAAAAAATTTGGTATTTAGTCCAAACTGAAGGAGCTTGGGCCTGGGAGAGCTCGGGACCACGTCTTCCTCTCTTCAGAGCATCACGTGACCCCCTCATTTTATTTTTAATTTGTTTTATTTTCAGATCCATTCTCAAACTTTAATAGCACTATCAATGTTTTGTTTTTAAATTTTATTTCAGTTATTACTCTGTCATTCTTTTATAGTTCAATGATTTTTATTGATGACACATCAAAATATACAAATCCAACTTTCCTGAATTACATTAATGCAATATCATGCTAACAAGATGTAACAATACCAACAGTCATCAATGTTTTATCATTGTTATCCCCCCCCCCCCCATTATATTTCAACTTTTAATTGAGTGATACCATACCATACCAAAAAAATGTTTAATATGATGTGGATTTTGAAACGAGTGAAATCATACCTTCCCCTGGACACCTTTCGGAACCTAGTACAATCCACAGTACTCATGCACGCAGATTACTGCAGCAGTGTTTTCTTAGGATGTAAGACCCTAATCCTGAAGAAACTTTGGACTATCTAAAACACGGCAGCCAGACTTATCTTTGGCAAGTCAAGATTCGACAGCACAACACCTCTTCGAGAGAAGCTTCATTGGCTCCCCATCAGAGAGAGAATAAATTTTAAAGTCCACACTCTGATTCATAAGATCATATATGGAGAATCCCCTAACTACATGAATAACCTCATCGACCTCCCAACTAGAAATAGATCATCGTCTTCTCGTACTTACCTCAATTTACACCTTCCCAACTGCAAAGGTATTAAATACAAGACCTCCTATGCATCCAGTTTCTCCTTTTTGGGCAGCCAGCTTTGGAACACTCTGCCAAGATCTATCCGAACAATCAACGACCATCTACCATTCAGAAAAATGTTGAAGACCCATCTCTTTAAGAAAGCTTACCCTAATGACCCAACTTAACTTTTAAGCCCACCCACATGATTCCTGCCCCGACGAGTATTATACCTTTGACCATGTCTCACAATCTCCTTATTCTCATTCCTCAATCTCTTCCTCTCCCTCCTTCCTACTCCTTACCCCTCCCAATCTCTTCTCCTTTTGCTCATCCTGTCTTTGCTTACCTCTCCATGCTCAATTTACGTATCCTCAAAACCCCACTACTACTATGTTTACTACAACTTGTAACATTCCCCTTCAAGACTTTGTAATTCTATTTACTATGAAAGCCACATTGAACCCACTATGTGTAGGAAAGCGCGGGGTACAAATGTAATTATTATTAATAATAAAATAATATTATTATTATTATTATTTATTCTCCGAGGACAAGCAGGCTGCTTGTTCTCACTGATGGGTGACGTCCACGGCAGCCCCTCCAATCGGAAACTTCACTAGCAAAGGCCTTTGCTAGTCCTCGCGCTCCCATGCGCATCGCGCATGCGCAGCCGTCTTCCCGCCCGAACCGGCTCGTGTTCGTCAGTCTTCTTTTGTCCGCGCTCGGGACGGTCGTGTTTTGCCGCCGTTTCGCGCCCCTCAAGTTGACCCTCGTGCGTCTTCGCAATTTCGCAAAAAAAAAAAAAAAAAAAAAAGAAAGACCTCGGTCTTTGTCCCTTCCCGTGTGTCTAGTTTGTTTCCCCGACGTAAGTTTCCTTTCACTTTCAGGGTAGGCCTTTTTTGTGGCCTCGGTACGGGTTTTTCTTTCTCCCTTATTTTTGGTGCCCTTCGTCACCATCGCGAATTTTGATTTCGCCGGCGTGATTTTTCCGCCCATGACATCGAAGTCTCCCAGCGGCTTCAAGAAGTGCACCCAGTGCGCCCGGGTAATCTCGCTCACTGATAGGCACGCTTCGTGTCTTCAGTGTCTGGGGGCTGGGCATCGCCCGCAGGCCTGCAGTCTTTGTGCTCTTTTACAGAAGAGGACTCAGGTAGCGAGATTGGCCCAGTGGAACGTGTTGTTCTCGGGCTCTTCGTCGACAACAGCACCGGAGGCATCGAGTACATCGACGTTGACAGCATCAAGACCTTCAACCTCGGCATCGACGGCATCGAGGTATCGACCCTCTGCATCATCGGTACCGAGACATCGGAAGGCTGCGTCGGCGTCGGTGGTACCGGGACCTCCGCTGTTGCTGATGTCGTCGGATGGTGGTGCTTCGACTGGAGTGCAGGTGAGGGCTGTCCATTCCCCTGCTGTTGGCGGTGAGCCTTCGGGTGGGTCTCCTCCTACCCTGAGGGCTCCTGCGGTACAGCCCCCCCGAGACCGACCTTCTTCGGCCTCGGCCCCGAGGAAGAGACAGCTGGATTCTACGTCCTCCTCGTCGGTACCGGGAAGCTCCGGTGACATGCTTCGTTTGAAAAAATCAAAGAAGCATCGACACCGGTCACCTTCCCGCATCGGTACCGAGAGCTCTGGGTTGCCGAGGGAGTCGGCACCCAGTAGGCATCGGCACCGGGAGGACAGCTCACCCTCTGTTCAGGAGGTGTCGATGCGCTCCACCTTGGACAGCTCGGAACAGCCTCCACGCCCGGAACAGACTCTGACCTCGACGCCTGCATCGGCTTCCATGTCTTTCTCCACAGCCGCTCTGCACGAGAGTCTCCGGGCCGTTCTCCCGGAGATCCTGGGAGAGCTGTTGCGCCCTTCCCCTCCGGTACCAGGGGTGCTTGCGCCTCCGGTACCGTCGAGTGAGGCGCCGGCTGGCCCCTTACCCGGGGTGAGGTCTCCGGTACCGACTGCAGCCGCCTCCCAGGAAGGCTCCCCGATGACGTCGGTGGAGGGAGCTTCGCCGGTTCTGGCGAGGGAGTCTACCTCTCGACGCTCCCACCGTGGCTGTGTTTCCATGGAGTCGAGTTGGGCATGGCTTCAGACACAGGTTCATGAACTTGTGTCTGATACCGATGGTGAGGCCTCGTGGGAGGAGGAGGAGGACATCAGATATTTCTCTGACGAGGAGTCTGATGGCCTTCCTTCTGATCCCACTCCCTCCCCTGAAAGGCAGCTTTCTCCTCCCGAGAGTCTGTCTTTTGCGGCCTTTGTCCGGGAGATGTCTACGGCCATCCCCTTCCCGGTGGTCGTGGAGGATGAGCCCAGAGCTGAAATGTTTGAGCTCTTGGACTATCCTTTTCCACCTAAGGAAGCGTCCACAGTACCCATGCATCATGTCCTGAAAAAGACATTAATGGCGAACTGGACCAAGCCTTTAACTAATCCCCACATTCCCAAGAAGATTGAGTTCCAGTACCGGATTCTTGGGGACCCAGAGCTGATGCGCACTCAATTGCCTCACAACTCTGGTGTGGTGGATCTGGCTCTAAAGAAGGCTAAGAGTTCTAGGGAGCATGCTTCGGCGCCCCCGGATTCTAGAACCTTAGACTCCTTTGGGAGGAAGGCCTACCATTCTTCTATGCTCGTGGCCAAGATTCAGTCCTACCAGCTCTACACGAGCATCCATATGCGGAACAATGTGCGGCAGTTGGCGGGCTTGGTGGACAAGCTCCCTCCTGAGCAAGCCAAGCCATTTCAGGAGGTGGTTCGGCAGCTGAAGGCGTGCAGAAAATTCCTGGCCAGAGGGGTATATGATGCCTTTGATGTTGCGTCCAGGGCCGCTGCTCAAGGTGTGGTGATGCGCAGACTCTCATGGCTGCGTGCCTCCGACCTGGAGAATAGGATCCAGCAGCGGATTGCGGACTCCCCTTGCCGAGCGGACAACATTTTTGGAGAGAAAGTCGAACAGGTGGTAGAGCAGCTCCACCAGCGGGATACCGCTTTCGACAAGTTCTCCCGCCGGCAGCCTTCAGCATCTACCTCCTCAGGTAGACGTTTTTATGGGGGAAGGAAGACTGTTCCCTACTCTTCTGGTAAGCATAGGTACAATCCTCCTTCTCGACAGCCTGCAGCCCAGGCTAAGCCCCAGCGCACTCGCTCTCGTCAGCAGCGTGCGCCTCAGCAAGGCCCCACGGCTCCCCAGCAAAAGCAGGGGGCGAGCTTTCCACTGGCTCCAGCAGAGCATAGCCAACATCAATGTGTCAGTGCCGGGCGATCTGCCGGTCGGGGGGAGGTTGAAAGCTTTTCACCAAAGGTGGCCTCTTGTAACCTCCGACCGTTGGGTTCTTCAAATAGTCCGGCAAGGATACACCCTCAATTTGGCCTCAAAACCTCCAAATTGCCCACCGGAGCTCAATCCTACAGCATCCAGCACAAGCAGGTACTTGCAGAGGAACTCTCCGCCCTTCTCAGCGCCAATGCGGTCGAGCCCGTGCCATCCGGGCAAGAAGGGCTGGGATTCTATTCCAGGTACTTCCTTATGGAAAAGAAAACAGGGGGGATGCGTCCCATCCTAGACCTAAGGGCCCTGAACAAATATCTCGTAAAAGAAAAGTTCAGGATGCTTTCCCTGGGCACCCTTCTTCCCATGATTCAGGAAAACGATTGGCTATGCTCTCTGGACTTGAAGGACGCCTACACGCACATCCCGATACTGCCAGCTCACAGGCAGTATCTGCGATTTCAGCTGGGCACACGTCACTTTCAGTACTATGTGCTACCCTTTGGGCTCGCCTCTGCGCCCAGAGTGTTCACGAAGTGCCTGGCTGTAGTAGCAGCGGCGCTTCGCAGGCTGGGAGTGCACATGTTCCCCTATCTCGACGATTGGCTGGTGAAGAACACATCCGAGGCAGGAGCTCTACAGTCCATGCAGATGACTATTCGCCTCCTGGAGCTACTGGGGTTTGTGATAAATTATCCAAAGTCCCACCTTCTCCCAGTGCAAAGACTCGAATTCATAGGAGCTCTGCTGGATTCTCGGACGGCTCATGCCTATCTCCCAGAGACGAGAGCCAACAACTTGTTGTCCCTCGTCTCTCGGGTGCGAATGTCCCAGCAGATCACAGCTCGGCAGATGTTGAGATTGCTGGGCCACATGGCCTCCACAGTTCATGTGACTCCCATGGCCCGCCTTCACATGCGATCTGCTCAATGGACCCTAGCTTCCCAGTGGTTTCAAGCTGCTGGGGATCTAGAAGACGTGATCCACCTGTCCACGAGTTTTCTCAGATCCCTGTATTGGTGGACGATTTGGTCCAATTTGACTCTGGGACGCCCTTTCCAAATTCCTCAGCCACAAAAAGTGCTGACTACGGATGCGTCTCTCCTGGGGTGGGGCGCTCATGTCGATGGGCTTCACACCCAGGGAAGCTGGTCCCTCCAGGAACGCGATCTGCAGATCAATCTCCTGGAGTTACGAGCGGTCTGGAATGCTCTGAAGGCTTTCAGAGATCGGCTGTCCCATCAAATTATCCAAATTCAGACAGACAACCAGGTTGCCATGTATTACATCAACAAGCAGGGGGGCACCGGATCTCGCCCCCTGTGTCAGGAAGCTGTCAGCATGTGGCTCTGGGCTCGCCGTTACGGCATGTAGCCACATATCTGGCAGGCGTAAACAACAGTCTGGCCGACAGGTTGAGCAGGATTATGCAACCTCACGAGTGGTCGCTCAACTCCCGAGTAGTGCGCCAGATCTTCCAGGTGTGGGGGCACCCCCTTGGTAGATCTCTTTGCATCTCGAGCCAACCACAAGGTCCCTCAGTTCTGTTCCAGACTTCAGGCCCACGGCAGACTGGCATCGGATGCCTTCCTACTGGATTGGGGAGAAGGCCTGCTGTATGCTTATCCTCCCATACCTCTGGTGGGGAAGACTTTGTTGAAACTCAAGCAAGACCGAGGCACCATGATTCTGATTGCTCCGTTTTGGCCGTGTCAGATCTGGTTCCCTCTTCTTCTGGAGTTGTCCTCCGAAGAACCGTGGAGATTGGAGTGTTTTCCGACCCTCATCACACAGGACGAAGGGGCGCTTCTCCATCCCAACCTCCGGTCTCTGGCTCTCACGGCCTGGATGTTGAGAGCGTAGACTTTGCCTCTTTGGGTCTGTCAGAGGGTGTCTCCCGTATCTTGCTTCTGGGAAAGATTCCACTAAGAGGAGTTACTTCTTTTTATGGAGGAGGTTTGCCGTCTGGTGTGACAGCAAGGCGTTAGATCCTCGCTCTTGTCCTACACAGACCCTGCTTGACTATCTTCTGCACTTGTCTGAGTCTGGTCTCAACACCAACTCTGTAAGGGTTCACCTTAGTGCAATCAGTGCATACCATTACCGTGTGGAAGGTAAGCCGATCTCAGGACAGCCTTTAGTTGTTCGCTTCATGAGAGGTTTGCTTTTGTCAAAGCCCCCTGTCAAACCTCCTACAGTGTCATGGGATCTCAATGTCGTTCTCACCCAGCTGATGAAACCTGCTTTTGAGCCACTGAACTCCTGCCATCTGAAGTACTTGACCTGGAAGGTCATTTTCTTGGTGGCAGTTACTTCAGCTCGTAGAGTCAGTGAGCTTCAGGCCCTGGTAGCCCAGGGCCCCTTACACCAAATTTCATCATAACAGAGTAGTCCTCCGCACTCACCCTAAGTTCTTGCCGAAGGTAGTGTCGGAGTTCCATCTGAACCAGTCAATTGTCTTGCCAACATTCTTTCCCCATCCTCATTCCTGCCCTGCTGAACGTCAGCTGCACACATTGGATTGCAAAAGAGCATTGGCCTTCTATCTGGAGCGGACACAGCCCAACATACAGTCCGCCCAATTTTGATCCCAACAGGAGGGGAGTGGCTGTGGGGAAACGCACCATATCCAATTGGCTAGCAGATTGCATTTCCTTCACTTACGCCCAGGCTGGGCTGGCTCTTGAGGGTCATGTCACGGCTCACAATGTCAGAGCCATGGCTGCGTCAGTGGCCCACTTGAAGTCAGCCACTATTGAAGAGATCTGCAAAGCTGCGACGTGGTCATCTGTCCACACATTCACATCTCATTACTGCCTGCAGCAGGATACCCGACGCGACAGTCGGTTCGGGCAGTCAGTGCTTCAGAATCTGTTCGGGGTTTAGAATCCAACTCCACCCCCCTAGGCCCATGTTTTATTCTGTTCCAGGCTACACTCTCTGTTAGTTGGATAAGTTGTTAGGTCAATCTCAGTTATGTCCTCACCGTTGTGAGGCCCAATTGACCATGTTTGTTGTTTTGAGTGAGCCTGGGGGCTAGGGATACCCCATCAGTGAGAACAAGCAGCCTGCTTGTCCTCGGAGAAAGCGAATGCTACATACCTGTAGAAGGTATTCTCCGAGGACAGCAGGCTGATTGTTCTCACAAACCCGCCCGCCTCCCCTTTGGAGTTGTGTCTTCCCTTGTCTTTGTCTTGCTACATATGGGACTGACGAACACGAGCCGGTTCGGGCGGGAAGACGGCCGCGCATGCGCGGTGCGCATGGGCGTGCGAGGACTAGCAAAGGCCTTTGCTAGTGAAGTTTCCGATTGGAGGGGCTGCCGTGGACGTCACCCATCAGTGAGAACAATCAGCCTGCTGTCCTCGGAGAATACCTTCTACAGGTATGTAGCATTCGCTTTACATTTGTACCCCGCGCTTTTCCACACATGACATGCTCAATGCGGCTTACATAGTAACAATATGAAGAATTACAAAGTCGTAAAAAAGAATATACAGTTAGAAGTAAACGCAATATTAATGGGGTTAATGGATAAGTAAATTGAACATAGGAGGAATTTGGTGCAGAAGGAAATGTTGGCTGAAAACAGTTATAAAATTATTTACTGTTGGTATTATACACCTGCTCGATTACGAAAGACGCATGGAAGGGGCTTGGGTCTAGGGACTATGTATCATGCATGGTGGACTTGTCTTAAAGTGCAGCTTTTTTGGACAGATGTTTTGAATACTCTTAGACATATTTGGTGCCAAAAAAATAGATCTAGGCTTTTCTATGAAGTATGCCTAAATTTAGGCGTACTTTATAGAATAATCCTATATTTTGATGCAGTCTTACAGAAGCGATAGTCCCAACAGTTCTTAAAGAGGCTTTGATAAAGCCCATTTTAAAAAAATCTTCCTTAGATCCATATTCTCCAGGAAACTATCGTCCGATGTCAAATCTGCCGTTTGTATCTAAAGTATTAGAAACAGTTGTGTTTACTCAGCTACAATCTTATATAGAAACAAAAAATATATTACACCCAAGACAATCAGGTTTTAGGAAGGGATACAGTACAGAGACAGTTATAACCTCTTTTTTAAGCGAAATATGTGCCAGATTGGAGCAGGGCTACATTGCACTGATTGTCTCGCTCGACTTGTCAGCAGCATTTGATCTTATAGATCACGATCTGCTACTCAATCGCTTGAAGGAAATTGGCATTACAGGTACAATTCATGATTGGTTTACGTCATTTCTTACAAATCGCTCGTTTAAAGTAGTACAAAATTGTTCTATGTCGAGAGACTATCCTATTTCTTGTGGGGTACCACAAGGATCAGTTCTATCACCAATTTTATTTAATATATATACTAGTCCTCTTGCATTACTCATTCAGTCTTTGGGCATTAGTTTTTATTCATATGCAGATGATTTCCTTCTGATCCACTATGTAAAACCTCTAGATATTGAATTAATACAAATTCAAAATTACCTTGCTGAGGTGGCAATCTGGCTAAAAAGGCACCATTTGATACTAAATCCAGAAAAGACTGTTACATCTTGGATTACAGGTTGTGAAATAATTCCTGTTGTAATACCTACACTATTTGATAAACAGATACCAACGGTGAAATCTTTTAGGTACCTAGGAGTCATTATCGACTCAGCTTTATCGTTTAGTGAACAAATATCAGAAACAGTCAAGAAATCATTTTACCATCTGCAAAAATTGCGTTCTATTAGAAACTCTATTGATAAAACTTTACTATGTACCCTAGCACATGCATATATTACAACACGGCTGGATTATTCTAATATCATCTATGCAGGTCTTACTAAGATTAATATAAAACGGCTACAGACGATACAGAATACTGCAGCTCGTATTATTTGCAGAGCGTCAAAACATGATAGGATTATACCTCTTTTATACCACCTTAACTGGCTACCAGTTGAAGCCAGAATAAAATTTAAGATTCTTACTCTGGCTTTTAAAGCCCTACATTTACTGACTCCTCAATATTTAGCCAACTTTATTTTACTATATTCACCTACACGAACACTCCGATCACTTACTGATAACAGACTAATAATTCCATCACCACAAAAGGCTAGATGGGAATCTACTAGAAATTCAGCTTTTTTCTTTTTAGCTCCCTCTCTCTGGAATTGCCTTCCTAAAACTATTAGATTGGAAGAATCATATATTAAGTTTCGCAAACTTCTAAAAACACATCTATTTCAGAATACATTTGAAAGTAATCTGGGATGAAAAAGGGGAACATGGGCAGAATTGAATATGCAGTAACAAATCATATGTTTGCTTTATAAACTTGTTATGAATGGATTGTCCACTGATGTTTTTAGCTTGCTGTACTTTCCTATCAAATTAATGGAGTTCTTATATGTTGTTTTAAATTTTGATATTTTATGTAAACCGTTCTGGTTTGTGTATGCAATAAGAAACGGTATAGAAAATAAATAAACGATAATACGCTTAGCGCTTGTCTGCACAACTAAATTCAGTTATGGGCAGTAACACCAAGTAAAACTTGCTGTAAATGCTGATACCTAAATTAGGTGCAGAGTGAGTGTATTCTATAACAATACGCATAGATTTTAGGAATGCCCATGACCCACCCATGCCACACCCATGGCCACATTCCCTTTTCATCTATGTGCCTTAGAATTTACACACATCACTTTACAGAATACGCTTAGACAGTTGTGTGCGTAAATTCTAATTAATGCCAACATCCACACTGAGACCTCGAAATGCTCCCGGATAGACCAATATTAATTGGAGCGGAGTTCCCTCAATTCTGCAGGACAGCAAGGAAGACAAAAAAGATGCTACTAGCCTCCAGTAACTCTGTACCATTTTACATTCCCAGAACGCATGATAAAATATATTATCTGGCACGTTACATTTCAAACAAGTTGCTGAACTAACCCCCCCCCCCCCCCCACTCTATGCATTTGGACTTGAGTAAAATATGCTCTATATATTACCCTAAAAGCACATTCCCTAAGTCCAGTGCCACCTATTAATCGAGGAATATCCTTTAAATGTGCTACAATGTCCCAGGATATCAAATCCATTCCCATATCCTTTTCCCATCTCTGTTGAAGCTGGGCTAGCTCCTTCCCAGGCATCAGTCCCCAAATCCTCTGCTGTATGCATGAGATAGAAGGGGCCCCCTCAGAGATTTCATCAAAGAACAACTTGATCTTTTCACCCAGCTTAAACTTTAGTGCTTCTTTATCTAGTGATTGCATATAATGTTTTAGCTGACAATAAGCGAAGGTATCCCCCCCATCTACCAGCCGCAGGAGGCATCAGTTGAGGCAATGGTTTAATTTCTCCATCCATTCCCAAGACAGTTTCTAAGCAACTTAGACCCATCTGCCCCCAGTGTGTGAAGGCTGAATTCTCTAACCCAGGTAAAAAAACATCGGGTTACCTTTAATAGTTAATAATTCTGTAATACTTGGATTTCCACCTAGCCACGTCCCCAATATCTCATCAGCGCTGATCGGGGCATTCAAACATTTACAGTCTTTTTGACTCAAAATAGGGGTCTCTATTTTCTTCAAGTAAAGATCACCCTGGAGCCCTCCTTCCTCTTCTGCGCTATAAAGCTGTTGATAAAAAGCCTGGAAAGCACGCTGTATTTCATGATCTGTATGAAGTAGTTTCCCCCTACTATCTTTAATAGAAACTATGCTTCTAGAGGCATACTTTGGTGCAATCACCCTGGCTAAGAATTTGCCTCCTTTATTCCCATGTTTATACAATTGAAATTGATAATAGGTCTGAGGTTTAATCTCTCTATCATGTAATAAGGAATTTAGGGCTGTCTGAACCGTAATCAAATCCTGCCTTACACGAGGGCTCGGAGTCTCACCAAATTATTTCCGCAATCCTACCAATTGCTTTTCCAAAAGTATGATTTCACGAGCTCTAGTCCTCTTATATTGAGTAGCATAGCTAATAATCTCTCCTCGCAAAACAACTTTCACTGCTTCCCAGTATATAGGAGCACCTTCTACCGAGCCCTCTTTAAAGTGTCTATATTCTGCCCACTTAGCTAGCAAAAAGTCCCTGAATTTTTCATCTTTAAAAAGATATCTAGGTAAGGTCCAACCCCGACCCGTACAATCCACATCTCCCACTTGCCAAGTCATCCAAATTGCAGAGTGGTCCGAAATGACACATTGACCAATAACGGCTTCCCTAATACCTGTAAAAGACATGCGCGAGATCAACAAGTAATCAGTCCTTGAGTGTGTATTATGGGCTCTTGACTGATGTGTATATTCCCTATCCAAAGGATGTAGCGTGCGCCAGACGTCTACAAGATCCAATACAGCTCAAAAGTCAGGTAGACCTCTAGTACCCTGCTGTCCAGAAACCATGAAAGCGTGTGATCTGTCTATCTGTGGGTCCCATGCCATATTAAAATCCCCCCCACATCATAGGAATTGATTCTATTTTAGTGAGAATCAAAAGTAGTCTCTTGTAGAACTTAAGGTCTAGGATATTCGGGGCATAAATACTACCCAAGATAACCTGTTGTCTAGTAACTGTGGCATTACAAAAAACAAATCGACATTCAGGGTCTTTCACCACATTGTGTATCTGTGATGCCACTCCCTTCCAAAATAAAATTGCCACTCTGCCCTTACGTTCTACAGCTGGTGATGCCACACAGTCCCCCACCCACCATCTAACCAGTTTTGCGTGCTCGAGGTCTGACAAGTGTGTTTCTTGTAGGAGCGCAGTATCTGCCCTAATGCGTTGAAGGTAATGTGAAATTTTTGACCTCTTTATGGGAGAATGAATACCCCCTACATTCCAAGTGATGATCTTAATCATCCCCCAAGTAGTTGTCACATGATATCAGCCAATGAAAAATTCCATCTGTTGAGAGGAGCCAGCCCAGCCTCTGCCCCCCCCCCCCCCCCCCCCCCCCCCCCCACACACACACACATATCTCCAATTAGACTCCCACATATAAGCTAGCACAGTGTTACGGCCTAAATCCCAATCACCCACAACATTCAGCCATACATCTCCCTGAGCAGATCCTCCGTTCCTACCCTCCATTCCCCTTGCAAACTCCCCCCCATTACCCCAACGATCCCCGAAGGATTCAGGTCACTTCTAACGCCCCTCCTCTAACCCTTTGATAAACACCCCTCCCCAATGCAACTTAGTACTAGTCAGATCTTCAATGACAATATTCCTACCCTTATTTCCTCCCTAGTTCATACACTCAATTATTATTCAGCCCCCCCTCCTTTATGCATCACTAAACATTAATTTTAAACCCCTTATAATTACTCATTCTCCCCTTACCACGGTTGTAAGAATTAATACTTCTTCCCCTTTCAACCTAACATATTTCCAAGTCAACTCCAGGAAGAAGAAAAAGATAAGATAAATTATAAACCAATAAGAACAAATATATCTGCTGCTGATTATTGTATATATATGGCCGCCCTTGCTCTCAGTAAAATACAGGTCAATGGCTCAGGCTAAAGAGCTAGGCCTCTACAAGCAAATGGCTCATAATAAGAGCTGGGCTTCTCTTAAAAATACAAAGTCATCTCTGATACAAAATACATTTTTCTGCAGCACAAGCTGAACTGAGTTCTCAGGGAGCTGGCACGGGAGGGGATCTTTTGCTCTTATAAATATGCCTGGGACTGGCATCAGTGAAGAGTCATGAAAGATGTTTTGGGCTAATGAAAGTAGATAAGGGGGTAGATGTACGTAGTTAGAGAGTACTCAGAGGGAGGGGGAGCTGAGAAGAGCAGAATGACCGATGAAGTCATCTCGCCACCTGTGCTTTGCACCCCTTTTGTGTATAGTTGGAACCTGGGACCTAATGAAGTCACCCTTATCGGTTCCTTATCAACTGATAAGGGATAGCAAGCTCTGCTGACAAAGCTGGATCCCATTGGAATCCATTGGGTTGAGACAGTATAAAGGAAGCACCCCGAGAAGTGTAAGACTCAGAAGGAGAGACAGAGTACCACCGAGTACTGATGTGTCGTGTGATTCTGTTCCACTGTATGATTGACTGAATTGCGGGTATCCTCATTTTTGGGTAATGTATCAATGCTAATTAATACTAATAAACTATATCTCTTTAACTAATTGAAACTGGGTTCCTCTTTAATTACAGACTTAGCTACGGCTGAGCCTGTACTGAACTGCCATGAGCAGATTCAAGGTTGGGAAAGCTAGATATTTGGAGGGCATATGTAACTTCGCCCAGAGAGATGAGACGGGCCACTGCTTCCGCTGCCTGATTAGCAAAGGCAGATTCAGAGAAAATAAACATTATCAGTCTCCTCTTACATCTACTGGTGGGCCTTATGATGGCGCACACCCTCCGTCCGCAATTTATTCAATTTCTATGTAGCAGCTCCAACGATCTTCCAATTGTTGATTCAAGAGTCAGTGCTAGCACAAAATCGTCCTTATCACCGCTGTCTGCTCTGTAAGGTTTTTGTTATGAATCAATTGCGAACCATGTCATCCAGATCCAATCTGATTCATTCAGCTTGAATTCCCTGCCGCCAATTGCTGTAAAAAGATCCGCGCTTCCTCTGTAGTAGTGTAAACCTTAGAGATCGATTGATGTACTATTCTTAACTTCGTGGCGTATAACAAGGCAAATATAATTTTACGCTGCACCAATTCAGAGCAAACAGTCAAATTACCTTCTCTGAGCAGCTACTCCAGCCGAATAGTCCTGAAAGCACAGGACTTTCTGATTGCCACTACGCAGCTCCTTTCCACCTCTCAGTGCTTGCAGAATAGCAGTCTTATGTGCAAAGTTGAGAACATGACAAATGACCACTCTTGGCCAATCAGCATTCACCTGCTTGAGACCTAAGCGATGTGCCCTCTCAATTCTCAGCGGGCCCAAAGCAGGCGGCAAAACGAGTTCTTTAGCGAGCCAGACTTCCAGAAAGTTTTTCAGGTCCTGATCTCCCTGATCCTCAGCCAATCCCACTATACTCAAATTGTTGCGTCTCGACCTGTTTTCTAGGTCTTCAATTTTATCAGCGTATGAAGTTAGCCGTTTCTGAAGCTTACTGTAATCTGCCTCCATTTTCACCATGCGACCTTCTAGGTCACTGGTACGCTGCTGATAAGTCGTCATGTCCTCTTTAATTTGGGCAACGTTATTGTGCAAAGATTCCAACTTAGATTCCAAAGAACCCAGTTTTATTTCCAGTATAGATTCAAGCGCACTGGTAACTTCGCCAGCTATTTTCACTGCACATGCGGAACCGACCAGCGAGGGTGCCGAGCTAGCCAGGGCCGCCATCTTGTCCTCTGCCAGCCGGCTTTTCTCTTTATCTTTTCTCGCTGATTTGGCAGCCATTCTATCCACTGTCAGCTTGAGGGTATTCTCGATTCTATCTGCCGTGTTTATCTTCCACCTTTGATGGGAATTTGCTTGATTTTTGCTATTTTTCTGCAGGGTTATCGAGGAGTTGGCAGGAGCGAAACGACTAGCGGCCGCTCCTGTGCATAGCATCATGTGACCCCCCCCCCTGTCATTCTTTTAATTACATTGTTTATGTATAATATAATATATACACACTTTAAAAAACTTTTCTAAAAGTATAAATTAATGTTTTGAGTTTAATTTTATTTTCAGTCATCCATATATTTTCATTGTTTCAGTTTTTCAATTTTTTAATTTTCCAATGTTTCATTAGTTTTATTATGTCAATTTTAATTTTAAGATGGATTTTATGGAAGTAATATAAAACGCACCTCCAACGTTCTAATGAAGCCTCACTTTCCCAACGTTCTAAAAGTGAGGCGACAGAGAGAGCTTTTCGTCCATTAGTGTCTGCCCCACCCACGCGTCAAACGTGATGATGTCGAGGGCGGATCAGTGACAATCACCGACCGTGTCGCGCTGCTGATTGGCTGTGCCTCGGATGAAGCCTCGTATGACATCGCAAGCACGGATGCAAAACACAAAACCGCGACCCAAGCAGGGGGAGGAGTAGGGAAACACGCGGAGTGTGTTTCCCTACTCCTCCCCCTGCCTAGGAATCAGCTGTCAGTGCCCCCCTCCCCTCGCTGACAACCCAGGAAAAAAACCCAAAAATGAATCGCTCCAGGCCACCCAGCAAAAGTCAATCACACTCCTCCACACAGTACCACCACGGGGACCAACTGCGACGAAAGCGCAGGTGAAGACCGCCACTAACCCACCTCTACATCGCGGACCTTACTCTAGAAGCTCTGTCTTGATGCTGTGATTCTCCAAGCCGGCGTTCTCGCCACCCACTCCTCCCCCTGCCTAGGAATCAGCTGATACGGACTCCCGCCCGGCGCTGCTGCAGTTTCTGCTTTTTTTCCCTTTGTCTTCTGCAGTACTGTAGCTCCATCCGGGGTGTGCGCTCCCTGACACCCATGACGTCACACACCAGACGCATTCAACCGCTCTCTCAGACACACAAGCAAAGAACTAATTCAAGCACAGTCCTCCGAGCCACAACCCCGCCCCCCTTGCAAACTGAAAACAGCATGAAAGCCTCCTTCACAACCCAATGACTCCCGAATTGCGGTTACACAACCCATCCCCCATACTATCCTTCCTCCCCTTACTCCAGCCCTCCCAATAGGGATTGTAACTCCTGAGGATGGCAGAAGGGCTTTCCCTGTGGTCCGGGTGAACTCAATAGCCACCTTCCCCACGTGCTGGGTCCACAACCCTGAAAGCCACCCACCACTTCCTCAAACTTTGCCAGCACCGGGCATCCTCCAACCCCCCCTCCCCCCCCCCTCAAAAACCAAAACAATTACAAAAAAAAACCAACTAATATGAACCAACAACAACACAGACAAAAACCACTCCACACATCAACAAACGCTCACCCCACTCCAAGCACCCAGCAACACCCTCTCACTTCACCCTGCCCCACACCCCCTGTCAGAAACCCAAACACATTTGTCCACAAACATCCAGTCCCCCCCCCCCCACACCCTCTCTCAATTACACACACACACATACTCTCTGCGTGACACACACACAGACACACACACACAAACTACCTCTGTGACACACATGATCTTTCAGTCAGAAACACAGACACACAACCACCGCCCCCCCCCACCCCAAAACCCTGCAAAAAAACACTAATGCACACATACACTGATGCGGAACATGCAGAGATGCACACTCTCTATATATATATATATATCACCGCTGCACTATCCCTTAATATCAAACAGAAAAACAAGAACAACAAAAAACACATGCTAGCGCCCATTTCATTTGATTCAGAAACGGGCCTTTTTTTTTTTACTAGTTTAACAATATTTTACTTCCTATATAATAATTCTCACCTCCAACGTTCTAATGTGCCTGGTACCGTGGCTCCCTCGGAGGTGGTC
The DNA here is from genome assembly GCF_901765095.1 of Microcaecilia unicolor. Classification (NCBI taxonomy): domain Eukaryota; kingdom Metazoa; phylum Chordata; class Amphibia; order Gymnophiona; family Siphonopidae; genus Microcaecilia; species Microcaecilia unicolor. The sequence goes on along the minus strand of NC_044041.1, from coordinate 146,775,832 downwards.
TGCTAGGCAGTTTAGAATGCACTGACGTCAGTGATGTCACTGACAGCTGATTCCAAGGCAAGGGGGGGAGTAGTTTCCCTACTCCTCCCCCTGCCTGGGAAACAGCTATCAGTGCCCCCCCCCCCCTCGGCACAACACCCAAGCCCCTGCCCTGCAAAACCTACTCCTCCACCCTGCCTACCAATCAGCTCTCAGTGCCCCCCCCCCTCGGCACAACATCCAAGCCCCTCCGCCCCGGTGCAGCACCCAAGCCCCTACACCGCCCTCGACGCATCACCCAAGACCCTACCCTCCCCTCAGGCACATCAACCCTCTCGCCACCCTTCTGTCTCCCCTTCAGCCACCCATCTCGTCTCAGGACCCCCTCCCCACCTCCCTCTTCCCTGCCCCCCTCCAGCCACCCATGTCCAGCGAACCTCCCCTCCCCCCTCAGCGCATCACCCAAGCCCCTACCCTCCCCTCAGGCACATCAACCCTCTCGCCACCCACAGCCGCCAATACTAACGCTGTCCGGCCGCTGCTGCGTCTCCTGTTGAGCAGCAGCGGCCGGTACAAAAAGAAAAAAGCCAAAAAAAGATTTTAAACCTGAAACACGGCTCCGTAGACAGCCATCTGGCATTGACTGTCGTCACTGCAGCCGCTCCTCCTCTCCCCTCCACGTCACTGCCCCTGCAGGAAGACCCCGGAGGAGCGCAGCGACGTCAGAGGGGAGAGGAGGAGCGGCTGCAGAGATAACAACCAATGCCAGATGGCTGTCTACGGAGCCGTGTTTCAGGTTTAAAATCTTTTTTTGGCTTTTTTCTTTTTGTACCGGCCGCTGCTGCTCAACAGGAGACGCAGCAGCGGCCGGACAGCGTTAGTATTGGCGGCTGTGGGTGGCGAGAGGGTTGATGTGCCTGAGGGGAGGGTAGGGGCTTGGGTGATGCGCTGAGGGGGGAGGGGAGGTTCGCTGGACATGGGTGGCTGGAGGGGGGCAGGGAAGAGGGAGGTGGGGAGGGGGTCCTGAGACCAGATGGGTGGCTGCAGGGGAGACAGAAGGGACGCTGCAGGGGGGGGCAGGGGGAGAGGAGGGTCACTGGACATGGGTGGCTGCAGGGGAGAGAGGTGGGTCGCTGGACATGGGTGGCTACAAGGGGGGGGCAAGGGGAAGGGAGAGGAGGGTCGTTGGACATGGGTGGCTACAGGGGGGCAGGAGAGAGGAGGGTCGCTGGACATGGGTAGCTGCAGAGGGAGAGGAGGGTCGCTGGACATGGGTGGCTGCAGGGGGGCAGGGGGAGAGGAGAGTTGCTGGACATGGGTGGCTGCAGGGGAGAGAGGAGGGCCGCTGCACATGCGTGGCTGCAGGGGCAGAGGAGGGTTGGTGGGGGGGGGGTCCTGAGACCAGATGGGTGGCTGCAGGGGGGGCAGGGGAGACAGGAAGGACGCTGCGGGGGGGGGGGGATTACCTTGCTAGCACCCGTTTCATTGCCTACCGAAACGGACCTTTTATACTAGTTTACTAATATGTTAGTCTACATTGTCATCAATTAGCTTATTTTATTTTATTTTATTGTGCATGCAGGTTAACGCTACAGCAATCTATAGTAGGCAAAATAGTTCACTCATCAAATGTTACTTTCACTCACAGACCTAACATTAAATAGTCACTCTATATCCTCTATCAGTTAACATATTCATGTATTCATAGCATTAAGTGCCCTATATATCGTTGAATACATTTAGTTTTTACATTTTTCTATTTATTATTTTTATTTTGTACACTATCCAATATGCCCTCGACAATCCATTGACTTAGGAAATCACACACTGTAAGGAAAGCATGCTGGTTTGCAAATCATTTTTCATTGGCAACTTTATTTTTGCAATTTTTAAAACCACATCGTTTATCACATTCCATATTTCACAATCATTTTTAATTGACTGTGTCAGTCTCTTTGGGTGCCTTTTACTTCAAAGGCATAAAGTGCATGCACTCTATATTTCTCAGAGCATAGCTCTCGGATGTTGACACTTTGTCCAAGGTATACTAGAATCTCTTCCATATGTGCACGCACTGGTTCACTCACAATTTGATTTTCACCCTCACAGCACTGGATTCTTAACCTCACTTATCTATTTAGAATATCTTTCGTATTTGTTGACAAATTGATACCCACAACGTTCACTCATCAAGTACGGCACAAAAGCCACACCAAATAAACGTCATATCCTTTCATTAACTTTCATTAGACATACGTCATGTCCTTTCATTCTATTTAACTGAAACGTTTCCGATACCACTATTTTGCATGAATTACGTCAGTTGATACTCGGTGGTTTTACAAGACAGAGGGTAAGTGCCTTAATGATTTTTACTTGCTTGCACTTATACCAGTTTTTTATCTAATAACAACAACAGCCACCAGCACCGACTAGTTTTTCATCTTTAAATTTTCTTGCCAACTTCTCTTACTTTGTCGCCACAACAAAAAATAAGTATGTAATATATGTATATATTTTTTATATCTTTTGTTTATTTTTTTAAATTTGACATAAGCTTTCAAAGCGATATTACCTTGTATCTTCCATTGTATTTGTATTGGTTTTGGTCACCACATTCTACTTTCTAGTTGCATTTAACACTTTCCACAATATCGTTTTTCTGGCGCCTTTTTAAAAAAAATGATGCAAGCATTCCTCTAACCAATCATTGCATAGTGTTCGTATGCCACCAAGATCCTGTAAGTAGAAAAATGCATATATATATATAGTTCCTCATCATCATCAATCATTTCAAATCATCATCTTGCCTCATATAGTCTTCATCAATTTTTGTTCTTTAAACTTCACCATGTCATTTAAATCAGTTATGATTTTTAGACTTCACTGCGCTGTTTAAATCAACTGTACTTTTTAGGTATTCATTCACTCACTCTCCGTTCATGTTGCACTTTAATTACCACAATTTTCTTTTTTTAGTACCATCTTTTATCTGAATGTGGTGACACACAAATATACGTAATTATTTCATATAAAGATAAATGTAGAATTTTCGATTGCCAAATCCATGTACCAGTTTGCTTCATGTACTTTTAACGTTTTTTTTTTTTTGTCTTTACACTTCACCTCGTTGTTTAAATCAGTTGCACATCTTCACACTTACGTCAAAATCTGTTTTTCAGCACCATCTTCTGATCTTAATGTGATGACACACAAATATATGTATTTATTTATTTACATATAGATAAATGAAGAACTTTATTTGTCAGATCTGTGTATTAAATCTCTCTGGTGTAGAGTACTATACTGCAATATCAGAGGTACTACATTATGTTTTCAACTTTTAACCTGTTTATGCACAATTTACAACTCACTTCATAACTTGTTTTTCATCATTATCATTTTTCAAATTTTATCACTTGTCTTTTATTCATAAACTAAAACATGTTTATGCTTGTTTTTATGTATTCATAATTGCACATAAAGGCTCCTATGGACTAATCCTATAATTCCTTATATATCCATTATGTTTAACTTATTTTTTACTGTTACATCATGTTACTCCGATTTTTAAGAAGGGTTCCAGAGGAGATCCGGGAAATTATAGACCGGTGAGTCTGACGTCGGTGCCGGGCAAGATGGTGGAGGCTATTATTAAGAATAAAATTGCAGAGCATATACAAAAACATGGACTGATGAGACAAAGTCAGCACGGATTTAGTGAAGGGAAGTCTTGCCTCACCAATCTAATGCATTTTTTTGAGGGGGTAAGCAAACATGTGGACAATGGGGAGCCGGTTGATATTGTATATCTGGATTTTCAGAAGGCGTTTGACAAAGTGCCGCACGAAAGACTCCTGAAGAAATTGCAGAGTCATGGAATCGGAGGTAGGGTATTATTATGGATTAAGAACTGGTTGAAAGATAGGAAGCAGAGAGTAGGATTGCGTGGCCAGTATTCTCAGTGGAGGAGGGTAGTTAGTGGGGTCCCGCAGGGGTCTGTGCTGGGTCCGTTGCTTTTTAATGTATTTATAAATGACCTAGAGATGGGAATAACTAGTGAGGTAATTAAATTCGCCGATGACACAAAATTATTCAGGGTCGTCAAGTCGCAGGAGGAATGTGAACGATTACAGGAGGACCTTGCGAGACTGGGAGAATGGGCGTGCAAGTGGCAGATGAAGTTCAATGTTGACAAGTGCAAAGTGATGCATGTGGGTAAGAGGAACCCGAATTATAGCTACGGCTTGCAAGGTTCCGCGTTAGGAGTTACGGATCAAGAAAGGGATCTGGGTGTCGTCGTCGATGATACGCTGAAACCTTCTGCTCAGTGTGCTGCTGCGGCTAGGAAAGCGAATAGAATGTTGGGTGTTATTAGGAAGGGTATGGAGTCCAGGTGTGCGGATGTTATAATGCCGTTGTATCGCTCCATGGTGCGACCGCACCTGGAGTATTGTGTTCAGTACTGGTCTCCGTATCTCAAAAAAGATATAGTAGAATTGGAAAAGGTACAGCGAAGGGCGACGAAAATGATAGTGGGGATGGGACGACTTTCCTATGAAGAGAGGCTGAGAAGGCTAGGGCTTTTCAGCTTGGAGAAGAGACGGCTGAGGGGAGATATGATAGAAGTGTATAAAATAATGAGTGGAATGGATCGGGTGGATGTGAAGCGACTGTTCACGCTATCCAAAAATACTAGGACTAGAGGGCATGAGTTGAAGCTACAGTGTGGTAAATTTAAAACGAATCGGAGAAAATTTTTCTTCACCCAACGTGTAATTAGACTCTGGAATTCGTTGCCGGAGAACGTGGTACGGGCGGTTAGCTTGACGGAGTTTAAAAAGGGGTTAGATAGATTCCTAAAGGACAAGTCCATAGACCGCTATTAAATGGACTTGGAAAAATTCCGCATTTTTAGGTATAACTTGTCTGGAATGTTTTTACGTTTGGGGAGCGTGCCAGGTGCCCTTGACCTGGATTGGCCACTGTCGGTGACAGGATGCTGGGCTAGATGGACCTTTGGTCTTTCCCAGTATGGCACTACTTATGTACTTATGTACTTATGTTTGTGTATATATATACTGTATATATATAATCTTTATCTTTATGATTCAAATGTTTTATCAAATACATAATTTATTTCATATATTCAATACTTTTTTATACGTTCATAATGTCTTCATAATTACATTTTTATATGTCACATTATGCAATTTTATAACCTAAATGGTTTATAATATATTTAATTTCATATATTCAGTTTCATAATTTTATATAATTTCTCATTCATTTATGCATTTTTTTAAAATCATACACACTGTATGTTCATGTCTGCTTTTCATGTAGTTTATCAAGACCCCTGAGGCAGGCCTTCGGGCCGAAACACAGCTGTGTCGGGTCAATTTTTAATATCTTCAATAAAGACTTCTTTGTTTTCCTCCTTGGCTTTTCCTCACTGTTTCTTTTTTACAATCTCACCTAGTACCACCTGCCCAACCAAGGCCTGCCCAACTGCCCTAAACCCAGCCCACGGCACTACACTAACAACTAATCCCCTAATGCAAGAAACCACCAAACCAAACCGATGAAAATGCCTAACCCCAGAACAAAGAAACACACATACCTCATTACAATCCTACTCATCTATTCCTCCTCCTCCTCCCCCCACATCCATCACACCTAACTCCCACACAAATGATATCCACAAGGTTTCAGTCATCTCCCATTCACACCACAACAACCTGCCAAGACACATCATCGAGCTCACACAACCTCACAACAGCATCTGCAGTCAGAACCCACGGAAACAAGAAAGCAAACACAACAGAAAGTTAAAATCAAACAAAATGGACAATTGCAACCTCATCACAATTCGCTGCAACGAGTCAAACCCCAGCTACGTACCAATTACGTTTACTACAATTTGTATAATCTTCTTTAAGACTTTGTAACTCTGTTTACTTGTTACTATGTAAGCCACATTGAGCCTGCTATGTGTGGGAAAGCGCGGGGTACAAATGTAATAAATAAATACCAATTGCATATATAAATACCAGATCAGTAATGAACAAAAAGGAGACCATCAGGGACTGGATAGAGAATGAAAATCTAGGAACCCTATTCATCACAGAAACCTGAATTCAATTTGAAGTTGACCCCAATCTTAAACAAAATATGCCCCCCAGGATACAAGATCCTACGTACTACAAGAGATTAAAAAAAGAGGAGGCGGAATAGCAGTGATCTCCAAATCCTGCCTCAAAACAGAATTGATATCTGAATTTAGTTCTTCACAACTTGAAATTCTATTCTGCACAATACAAGACAACACCCTACAAAATTAGCTGTGCTGCATCCGTCCGCTGGGAAAATAGGCAGAAACCCACCTCCAATTCACTGACTTCATTTCCAACACATGTATATCCCACTCAAACATTCTGCTGCTTGGAAATCTAAGCATACCCCTTGAAAATTTAAACGATGCAAGTGCCTTCATTTCCAACAGCAATGGAACTTCCAATACCCGCCCCCTCAACCAACCTACAACAAAGGCCATACTCTTGACTTAATATCCTACAAATTCACAGAAACGCACCACATAATATCAGACGACATAAAATGGGAGGAAACACCATGGTCTGACCACTTCAAACTTCACACGACCCTCAACTGGAAAGAGACCACCCCTCAAACCAAAACCATCCAGATGACTTAAGAATCCCGAGGCAGAATAGATGATGAAACCTTCTGGACCAACATCTATGCCAACTTGTGGCAGCCTTCCAATAATATCATACAATTCTTAACAACCTGGGAAGACCATCCTCAATAACATAGCACCACTGAAAAGAAAGAGGACAACCCATGGTACAACAATGAACTAATGGAACACAAAAGAGAATGCAGGAAACTGGAAAGACTGTGGCAGAAACACAAAACCGAGGAGAACAAAACAAAAAAAGAAATTGGGCGATAGAAATCGATACTGAGGAAAATCAAATTTAACCTGTACAAACAACTAATTGGATCTGACTACAAAAACACACAAAAAACTATACAACATAATCAACTCTCTCCTATCCACAGAGCAACAGACATGCGAAACACAAAATCCACCGGGAGCACAAGAACTAGCTAACTATTTCAAAGATAAAATAACATCAATGAGAACCCGCTTCCGAAAAGACGACCAAGATCATGATAATCATTCTCACCCCTAACATGGCCCTAGTTCAACAAGTACTATTTAAAACTACTAACTCCCACTGCTCACTGGACACACGCCCCAGCTACCTACTAAAAGAACCTCCCGCCCATTTCCTAGAAAGCATCACCGCCTACTTAGCTGACCACAGGCAGTTTCTCTACGGAAAAACAGAACATCATTCTAATACTTATTCCAAAAAATCCTAAATCAAGCAAACGTTACGTCAAAAATTAGACTAGTAGCCTCTATACCCCTCATTGCCGAGCTAGTAGAAAGTATAGTCAACAAGCAACTTACCGAATACTTGAACAAATTCTCAATATTCTGTGACTCTCAATCAGGCTTCAGGTCACGCCACAGCACAGAAACAACGCTAACCATTCTGATCACCAACTTCAGAAGAGAAATCAGCTATTTCCCCAGGTAAAAAAAAAAAAACCTTAGATTGTGAGCCCTCTAGGGACAGAGAAAGTACCTGCTTACATCTAGTAGTGCTATAGAAATGATTAGTCGTAGTAGGAGGAAGGAACATACTACTATTACAATTCAGCATGTCATGAGCCTCGACAAGATCAGCCTAAGTGGGGCACTCACATGGTTTGAAAACTTTCTGACTAAAAGATCATACCAAGTTAAACAACGAATTAACCTCCCCCTGGCAAGCTCAGTCAGGAGTTCCACAGGGTTCTTCCATCTCTCCAATCCTATTCAACATCATGATGACCCCATTAGCCAAAAAAACTAGCCAACGAAGGACTCAACCCATTCATCTGCGCCAATGATGTGACCATCTTTGTTGGTTTCAAAAATGACATCTCAGACATCATTAAAAAAAAAAAGCCTACACACACTAGAAAACTGGGCCACCACATTCAAGCTCAAACTCAACAGAGACAAGACCCAATTCCTGGTAATAACAGCACCCCACAAACAAACCAGCATACCCCCTCTCATACAACCTAAAACTGCTAGGAGTGATCATCGATCAAAAACTGACTTTTGAACCCCAGGTCAGAAAGGTAATAACTAACACATTCCATACATACAATGTGGAAACTAAAGAGATTTAGGAACAATTTCCCCACAAAAGTATTCCAGCTCCTCATACAAACCACAGTTCTCACACACTTAGACTACTGTAGCACAATCTACTCAGGTTGCAAATAGCAAGTTGTAAAGAAACTCCAAACAGCTCAAAACACAGCAGCTGGACTCATTTTAAGGTAGCCACAATACGATGATGGCTGGTGAAGAACACTTCAGAAGCAGGAGCTCTACTACTACTACTACTATTTACTACTACTATTTAGCATTTCTATAGCGCTACAAAGCATACGCAGTGCTGCACAAACATAGAAGAAAGACAGTCCCTGCTCAAAGAGCTTACAGTCCATGCAGATGACTATTCAACTCCTGGAGCTACTCGGGTTTGTCATAAATTACCCCAAGTCCCATCTTTTCCCTTTTCAGAAACTGGAATTTATAGGAGCTCTGCTGGACTCACAGACAGCTCGTGCCTATCTTCCAGAAGAGAGAGCAGACAATCTTCTGTCTCTAGTTTCCATGGCCAGGGCATCTCAGCAGATCACAGCTTGGCAGATGTTGAGACTTCTAGGCCATATGACTTCCACAGTACATGTGACACCCATGGCTCGTCTTCACATGCGATCAGCTCAATGGACCCTTGCTTCTCAGTGGTATCAAGCTGCAGGGGATCTAGAGGATGCAATCCAGCTGTCCACCAATTTTCACAGTTCCCTTCAGTGGTGGACAATTCGGTCCAATTTGACCTTGGGACGTTATTTTCAAATTCCTCAGCCACAAAAAGTGCTGGCAAAGGATGTATCCCTCCTAGGGTGGGGAGCTCATGTAGATGGGCTTCACACTCAAGGAGGTCTTCAGATCAATCTCCTGGAGTTTCGAGCGGTCTGGAATGCTCTAAAGGCTTTCAGAGATCGGCTGTCCTATCAAAGTATCCAAATTCAGACAGACAATCAGGTTGCGATGTACTACATCAACAAGCAGGGGGGCACCGGATCTCGCCCCCTGTGTTAGGAAGCTGTCAGGATGTGGCTGTGGGCTCGCCGTTATGGCATGTTTCTCCAGGCCACATACCTGGCAGGCGTAAACAACAGTCTGGCAGACAGATTGAGCAGGATAATGCAACCTCACGATTGGTCGCTCAATTTGGACGTTCTACGCAAGATCTTCCGAGCTTGGGGCACCCCCTCAGTGAATCTTTTTGCCACTCAGGTCAATCACAAAGTCCCTCAGTTCTGTTCCAGACTTCAGGCCCACGACAGACTAGCGTCGGATGCCTTTCTCCTACATTGGGGGAGGGGCCTTCTCTACACATATCCTCCCATACCTCTGGTGGGGAAGACTTTACTGAAACTCAAGCAGGACTGTGGAACCATGATTTTGATTGCTCCCTTCTGGCTACGTCAGATTTGGTTCCCTCTTCTTCTGGAGTTCCTCCGAAGAACTGTGGAGATTGGACTGTTTTCCAACCCTCATCACTCAGAAGGAGGGGGCACTTCTGCATCCCAACCTCCATTCTCTGGCTGTCACAGCCTGGATGTTGAGAGCGTAGAATTCGCTTCCTTAGGTCTCTCTGAGGGTGTCTCCTGGGTTTTGCTTGCTTCCAGGAAAGATTCCACGAAGAGGTGCTACTTTTTCAAATGGAGAAGGTTTGCCATCTGGTGTGATAGCAAGGCCCTAGATCCTCGCTCTTGTCCTTCATAGACCCTGCTTGAATACCTTCTACATTTGTCAGAGTCTGGTCTCAAGACCAACTCCGTAAGAGTTCATCTTAGTGCAATTAGTGCTTATCATCAACATGTAGAGGAGGGTAAGCCTATCTCTGGATAGCCTTTAGTTTTTTTGTTTCATGAGAGGTTTGCTTTTGTCAAAGTCCCCAGTCAAACCTCCACCAGTGTCATGGGATCTCAGCGTCGTTCTCACCCAGCTGATGAAGCCTCCTTTTGAGTCACTGAATTCCTACTATCTGAAGTACTTGACCTGAAAGGTCATTTTCTTGGTGGCTGTTACTTCAGCTCGTAGGGTCATTGAGCTTCAGTCCTTGGTAGTGCATGCTCCTTATCTATGTTTAAATCTTTTTTATTAAATGCTCAAACATACAATATTCAACATCGAAACACATATAATCATACTACATGTGATCTGTGACAATGCAAAGTAATCCTGTTCAAAGCTCTAGTCTCCCTTGTTTTTATATTGAAATCTTTATTTTTGTCTTAGTCTGCTTTGTCTTCCGCTACGGTATCGTGTGTCCTACGTCAGCTACAATCGCTTTTTTCAGGTAAATGTAGGTCAGGATCCAAAACTTATGCTGAACCTCTCTATGTCTTTTACCTTGTCCCTGTCACCAGTTCTACTTAATTTTTATTCAACCTGTTAATATCAATATAACCAGCGTAACCGCAAATAACATTTCCTTTTATTAATATGTGCATGACCTTAAGAACTACTTCATCCTATATGTGTGATCATCTATCGTTTATTTCTTTTTTCCTCCCCACCTTTTCCCCTTTCCCCCTCTCCCTTATCACCCCCTTCCCTTCCCCTCTTCTTAATCTATTAAACTTACTTAATCCTTAACCCAAGAGTCTAAACCCCCCCTTCCCCAAGCTTCCCCTCTCTTCTCCTCCCGACTCTATCTGTATCAACTTATTTAGTTTCTGCTCATCTTGTCTCTTCAGAAACAGCGGTAGTGTCTGAAAAAATTACAACCACTTTGGGGTTATACACATATTGTATAAGGCTATCCGCCCCAGTAGTGAAATAGGCAGGGATCCCCACATGCCCAGTCTGTCTCCTGTCTCTTTTAGCAATTTAACTGCATTTGTTTTATACAGCTGTCTTAGATCTGCCGGTATCTTTACCCCTAGAAATGTTATAGGTTCTTCCGTCCACTGTAATGGCTGTGTACCTGTCCATCTCCCTACTCCTTCTGCACCTACTGGAAGAATACAGGATTTCGTGATGTTTAACTTAAACCCCGATATTTCCCCAAACCTCTGTACTTCCTGTAATAAACAGCCCAGGGAGTGTGCTGGGTCCGTTAATACCAATAATAGGTCACCTGCGTAGGCCAGCACTTTTATTTGCCGGCCCGCTACTGTGACCCCCTGAATTCCTTGGTTGGACTTAATAGTTCTCAGTAGTGGTTCTAATGCCAGTACAAAAAGGAGCGGGGAGAGTGGACATCCCTGTCTAGTTCCTTTACTAATCTGGAATTCATTGCCCCTCCCCCCATTAACAATTACACTGGCTCTTGGGCTATTATATAGTGATTTTATTACCCCCCTAAACCATCCCGTGATACCCATGGTTGTCAGTACTTGATCCAAGTATTCCCAATTAACATGATCAAACGCCTTTTCGGCATCTAAACTCAATATCCAAGCCGGTATTTCTTTTGTCTTGCATACCGACAGGGCTACCAGTAGTTTCCGAACATTATGTACTGCCCTTCTTTTTCCGAATAAACCCTACCTGGTCTTGGCCCACCAGGTCAGGCAAGCATTGCGCTAAGCGTTCTGCCATAATTTTTGCTAGTAATTTAACTTCTACGTTCAGCAGCGAGATGGGCCTGTAGGACCCTGGTCTCTCTGGTGACTTGCCTGCTTTTGGTATCAACGTTATATATGCTACATTGGCGTGTGGGGGTAGTTCTCCCATCTCGATCACTTCTTCATAATAAGTTAGCAGGTGAGCTTGTGCCTGTGGTGATATTAATTTATAATATTCCCCTGATAGCCCATCTGGGCCTGGGGCTGATCTTAATTTCAACTCTTTTATTGCTTTCTGTAATTCTACTAGTGTTAGTGGCATATTCAAACATTCCCGCTGTTGCTGGGTGATCTGTGGTAGCCTAACGTTTCGCAAATAATCACTTACAGCTGTTTCTGATAATTGCGTTTGGTTAGTGTACAAGGTCTGGAAATATTCAGTGAAGACTTGGGCAATTTCTTTAGGGTTGCTAGTTAAACTACCTTGACTGTTCCTAATTGTGGCCACTGTCCTTGAACCCCCCCCCCCCCCATCCTTTAATTACCCCTGCCAACAAGCATCCCGCTTTGTTCCCGAATCTATGGAGTCTGTATTTATAGTATCAAGCCGATCTATTTTCAATTTCATGTAGTTTAGTATTTAAGATGATTTGCACTGACTTCACTGTGTCTAAATTTATCTTTGTTGGATTCTGAGTATATCTCTTCTGGGCCTTTTTCAGCCTAGCTTCTAGTAACAAGATTCCAGCTGCTCTACATTTGTTCCGTTTGCTACAGTATGCCAGTATTTCACCCCTCAAGACCGCTTTGGACGCTTCCCAGAAGAGGACCGGTTGTGTCTGAGCGTGTAGCCTATTGTTCTGGGCGTAGTCTTCCCATTTCGTGTGAAAATATTTGATGAATTTCTCGTCAGTATATAAGTATGCCGGGAATCTCCACCCTCTCCCACCTTGGTTATCTGCCTGCAGCTCTATATCTATCCATACGGCTGCATGATCTGATATTTCTTCCGGGCCAATGGTTGCCCCTATTAAATGTGGGAGTGTTAAACGGTCTATCAAGATATAATCCAACCTACTTAATGTTTCATGGGCTCTGGACCTATGAGTATATTCTCTTTCAGTAGGGTGCAATGTTCTCCATGCGTCCACCAAATTTAGAAAACGACTCTAGTTCCCTAGCCCTTGTGCCTATGTGATGAGAAGAGACTCTGTTTGAGCAGTCTATTTGAGGGTTAAACACTAAATTAAAATCTCCCACCACCACCAATCTTTTGTTATGATATTTAGCACATTTGGCCGTCAGGGACCTCAGGAATGAGGGGTCATGTATGTTCGGCCCATAGACTGTTACCAGTATGAGTTCCATACCAGATAGCCAGATTTTTAAAATTAAGTATCTCCCGTCTTCCCCTGAGTCCTCCCGGGAGGCTTTATATGTTAATCCTTTCCTAAATAAAATTGCAATCCCTCCTTTCTTCCCGTTGGCCTCTAAGGAAAACACCTCGCCTACCCAATTCTTTTTCAATGCATGCTCCTTATATAAAGTTTCATCACAACAGAGTTGTCCTCCGCACGCACCCTAAGTTCTTGCCGAAGGTGGTGTCGGAGTTCCATCTGAACCAGTCAGTTGTCTTGCCAACATTTTTCCCTATCCTCATACCCGCCCTGCTGAATGTCAGTTGCACACCTTGGACTGCAAGAGAGCACTGGCCTTTTATGTGGAGCGGACAAGCCCCTTCAGACAGTCCACCCAAATATTTGTTTCTTTTAATCCCAACAGAAGGGGAGTCGCGGTCGGGAAATGCACTATTTCCATCTGGCTAGCAGATTGCATTTCCTTCACTTATGCCCAAGCTGGGCTGACTCTTGAGAGTTATATCACGGCTCATAGTGTTAGAGCCATGTCAGCGTCGGTGGCCCACTTGAAGTCAGCCACTATAGAAGAGATTTGCAAGGCTGTAACATGGTCATCAATCCACACATTCACGTCTCACTACTGCCTTCAGCAGGATACCCGACGCGACAGTCGGTTTGGGCAGTCGATGCTGCAGAATCTGTTTGGGGTTTAGAATCCAACTCCACCCACCTTGGCCCATTTTTATTCTGTTCCAGGCTGCACTCTCAGACCTTTCTTTGTTGTTTTGAGTGTGCCTGGGTGCTAGGGATACCCATATGTGAGAACAAGCACCCTGCTTGTCCTCGGAGAAAGCAAAGATACATACCTGTAGCAGGTATTCTCCGAGGACAGCAGGCTGATTGTTCACACACCAAAAAAGGTGTCTGTACTCAAATTCTAAGCCACCCTTCAGGGGTGAGGTGATCACTAAGGGACCCACCCCACAATAACCAGGCCCCCTGCAACCAGTCACAGAATCTATGACAAGATGGAATTGGTGTGTAGAACCTGAGCTCTTTCATTAAAACTTGGGTTCCATGGATCAATTTTAGCAGACAGTGAAAAAGGTGCCGGTACTCAGTACCCCCAAGTACCCCCTCAAAAAAAGCCCTGGTTCTCACATACCCGCCCACCTCCCTTTTGGAGTTGTCCTTCTTCTTGTTGCTTTCTTATCTAACTGATCGGGGGTCTTGCGCGACGGGCGGGAAGATGGCTGCACATCCCACGCGCTCGAAGGCTCTAGCAAACTTTTTTGTTGCTATGGAAGATTTCCGTTCCTGGGCCGCCGTGGATGATGACCCAGTAGTGAGAACAATCAGCCTGCTGTCCTTGGAGCATACCTGCTACAGGTATGTATCTTCGCTGTCCTCAGAGTTGCATAATTCCTGTGCAGTTCCTCAAGGTTCTCCCCTTTCCCCCATACTGTTGGAAAGGAATTATTTTTTTTGTTATGTTTAAATCTTTTTTATTAAAGAGTATAAGGAATACAATACAGAACCCACAATATTTTGAAGATACAATATGTGATACAAAGTTTTGAATTCCCAATAAATCTGCTATTTGAAATTCCATATGTTGTCTTCTTTGGAAGTCATTAAGTTTAAATCTGTTTATTGACATATTATATGAAACCTGTGTATTTATTGTCCGGTATAAAGCCTTACTGATATCACAGACAACTTGTAATCCTTCCACATACATCAAATCATTTTCTTCTTTTATCCCTAGACCCCCCCTCCCCCCACCCTTCCTTCCTTGTAGTTTTATATATTAATCTTGTTTATTAACAGACGTAATGAACCATTCACTGAAACTTATCAAAGAAAGTACACTACAGGAGATGTTCTCTGATGTCATATCTTCAACTAATAAGTTACCATTTTGCATTTATTTATTCCTCCCTTAATCACCCTCCCTCCCTCCCTCCTTCCCTATATTGTCAACCAACATTTTAGGGCAGTGTCACAGCTCTTTTTATTCCCAAGATAACATGTAATTAACTGTCTGTACATCAGAATATGAACCAGTCTACGCCTTGCTGTAAAGTACTGCCCTACCTGTCACACTGTCTTAGTCTCCCTAACTGATGTAGGGCCAAAGAGTACCAGATTAGAAGTTCAGCAGCAAACTTCGCGCTCTAGGCGGGAGGGTGTCCCACAATGGCTCCCATTGCGCCCTGAACCTATGGCCTGCTGAACTGTCCAGGTCCTGCACTCCACATCTATCAATTCTCATTTGTTTCACTAATTGGGGTCGCCATATCTGCAGAGGGGGAACTTCTTTTACTCTCCAATATTGCAATATGGCTGTTATTCCAAAATAGATTGCTATCTTTGCAAATATCCTGAATCCCTCTGTGGGGTCTGCGGTGTATCTAAAAATATTGAATAAGATTGTAGGTTCCCGCACAAGGGTGCAGTGCCATAATTGATCTATCCCTCCTATGACTTGTTTCCAGAACTTTTCAATACCGGGACAGCTCCAAAACATGTGGCCGAGTGAGGCCTCCTCATGGTCACATTTAGGACATGCCCCCGTTGTATCAAATCCCGCTTTCCGCGCTCTGTGGGGCGAAATGTGTGTTCTAAGCATCCACCGATATAGTCGTTCCCTCTGAGGAACAGAAAGCCTCTGTTTGTAAATAGATTTCAATTGTGTTCTAAACTCTTCCTCAGTGAGTGTGCACCCTAAATCTTTTGACCACTCATGCGCTAGCCGCCGGAAGTCTATCTCTTCTGTGGAATCTTTGAGTTGCTGGTGGTGGAATTTCAGGGGCACCCTAAGCTGCGCTCCCAGGGTAAACTCCTCCGATAAGACTTCCACCACATCTTCCGTAAGGTCTGTCCAGTCCAGGGAGGCCACATAATGGTGTAATTGATAATATGCAAACTGATGCGTCTTAGGAATCCCATATCGTGACTGAAGTTCCTGATACGTGTGCATGTGTCCCTCTTCTGTAACTATATGCGCCAGGTATATAATCCCCTTTTTTGCCCATCTGCTAAATATACTGGGCCCTTGGCCTGGGGGGAAAGCAGGATTATCACAAATTGACATCCAGGGGGACACTCGGGGGGAGAAGCGGCGGCGTCTACACACCCATCTCCAAGTTTCCCTGAGAGATTTCAATAATGGGTGTATCTGAAATGCTGATAGGGGTAAGGGGGTTCCAGAGTGTAGTAAATGGCTAAAGTGGATATCCCTGAACATCGAGGTCTCCACTGATGTAACGGAGAAATCCGATGTTCCCCGGTACCAATCGTTTACGTGTCGCATGGAACTCGCTATTGCCAAGTATTTTATATTTAGAAGTCCCATGCCGCCCCCCTCCCTTGGGGCTGCTATCTGGTGATAAGGTATCCTAGGCCTTTTACCCTGCCACAGGTATGCTTGTATTAAACGCTGTAACTGCCTGTCATCTCTATTTTTCAGGTAAAGTGGTAACTGTTGGAAGACATAGAGCCATTTGGGAGCTATCATCATGTTAAATAATGCTATTCTTCCCCAGATAGAGAGTGGCAGCTCCCTCCACATCAACAGTTTACTCCTAGTCATTTCCAATAATGGGGAAATGTTTTCTTTATACAGGGAGGTTCTATCACTTGTAATGTATACCCCTAGATATTTCAGCTTCGTTGCCTCCCATCTAAGTGTGGCTTTTCCTTTCCATTGTAAATTAGTACCTGTGTCCATATGCATCGCACAAGATTTGGATAGATTAAGGCTAAACCCCGATAACATTCCGTACTCCTCTATCAGAGTCAAGGCCATATTAAAAGACTTTTGCGGATTAGTCAGCACTAGGAGGACATCATCGGCATAAGCCAGCGCACGAACCTCCTGTTCTCCCAACTGTACACCGCTGATTCTAGGGTCAGAATTTAGCTGTCGGAGTAGTGGTTCTAATGTTAGATCGAACAGTAGTGGTGACAAAGGGCATCCCTGTCGTGTTCCTCTGCCTATCTGAAATTTTTCCGAGAGTCCCCCGTTCGCTGCTATTTGTGCCTCCATGTTAGTATATAAAGCCTCAATTGCTTGTTTTACTCCAGGAGGAATCCCAATCCAGTCTAGCATATAGAATAGAAAGTCCCATCCTACCCTGTCAAAAGCCTTGGTAGCATCTAAGCTTACCAAGATTCCAGGAATCTTCTCGGTTCGGCAACGTGCCATTGCGAGCAAGACTCTCCGGGTGTGCAACACGGAGTGTCTATTAGGCAGAAAGCCTACCTGTGCAGGCTCGATCACGTTGGGTAAGAACTTATTGAGTCGTGTGGCCAAAATTTTCGCAAGAAGCTTAATGTCAACGTTAATTAATGATATGGGCCTGTAAGACTCCGGTTCCTCTACGGCCTTCCCTGGTTTCAACAATAATGATATACATGCAGTATTTTCGTGTATTGGGAATCTCCCTTCCTGAATTACCGCTTGATGATATTCAAATAGGGGCCGTATCAATTGGGGTTGTAACATTTTGTAAAATTCTCCGGAATACCCATCCATCCCTGGGGCTGAATATGCTTTCAGCCCTTTAATCGCTTCTGACAGTTCTTTGGGCAGGATGGGAGCCTCCAAAGTAGCAATATCAGTTTCTTTGAGCCTTGGCATTTGGGCCTTTCTGAGAAATTCCTCCATGTGTGCCTCCCTGGATGTATGCTCGGCAGTGTATAGTTGTGTAAAGTGTTCTTGAAATATTTGAAGAATCTCATCTGGACTGTTAGTAATGCTTCCTATTTGTCTTTTCAGGACTGAAATAGTTCTACCCCCTCCCCTTCTCCGCACCACCCGAGCCAACATGCTTCCCATTCTATCTCCGAATCTGTGGAACTTATATTTTAGGAAAGTCCTATTTTTTACCGCTCTTTCCTGTAATAATGAGTTTATAGCAGCCTGGACAGATAAATATGCCTCCCTGTTTCCTGTGGTTTGCTGCTGCATATATCGGCGCTTAGCTTTCTGCAGTCGCTTATTCAGATGTAAAAGGCTAGCTGCATTCTTTCTCCGTTTTCTTGCTACATAGGCAATTATGTCTCCCCGGAGCACCGCCTTACCAGTACACCAATACAGTTGCGGGTCAGACTTATGTTCTTTGTTAAATGAGTCATATTCTTCCCATTTTTTGACCATGTATTTTAGAAAAGATTTATCTTTCACTAAATGATTGGGAAATCTCCATTGTCTGTGTATTTGGAAGTTGCATGGCGCCCCTAATTCTATCCATACCGGACTGTGGTCAGAAATCAATACTTCTTCAATCTTTGTGTCTCTTATGCACTGAAATAAAGCTGATGATATCAATATATAATCCAGCCTTCCCCAGGTCCCATGTGCTCTGGACTGATGTGTATACTCCCTTGAGTCTGGGTGCAAATTCCGCCATGCATCTATCACTGAGAGGGAGCTTCCAAACTCCTTCAACATCCGAGTGCCCTTCCTACTCTCCATTCCCTTGTGTCCCTCCCCTGAATAATCCAATTTGGGGTCCATAAGCACATTCATGTCTCCCACAATTATCAAGTGCTTGTCTTCATATGGAAGTAGCTGTCTGGACAGTTCAGGAAAGAAAATACTGTCAGGGGGGGTGGGTGCGTATACATTTAACAAGTATAATTCCCTCCCTTGCAGCCACATTTTAACCAAAATGAATCGCCCATTGGGATCTTGCAATACTGTCTCTACCGTGCAAGCGAGTTTTTGATGTATGCAGATTGCCACCCCTCCCTTCCGCCCTTCGGAGGACGCGTGGATCACCTGACCTACCCAACCCTGCTTGAGTTTTTCATGCTCTGGCGCTGTCAATTTTGTCTCTTGCAAGCAGGCAATGTCTGCGTTGAGGCGTTTTAAGTGTGTTAGGATCTTTTTCCTTTTTATGGGAGACGTAATGCCTCCTACATTCCAGGTGACTACTTTACAGTGTGTTACCGCTAAGACATATTATCTTCATATCAGTATACCAGAAAAAACTCAGCTCCTGGGTCCCAGCCCTTTCCCAGAAGCTGTAAATGTTGCCTCTGCTTTGTGTTTCAATATTCTGATTTTGACATCCTACCCATTCGTTGGTCTTGTGTATAATCTGAGTGAAAGACCTGCCCTTTGTGTTTCTATGTGCCCCTTTCCCTAAGTATTGAATCCCATTAAGTCCCCATTCCCCCCCGCCCATTACCCTTCTCTTAACGAGAACCCTTTCCCTCTAGTTTGAACTTCCTCTTACTTGTGGTGTGAGACCGCTATGTGACTCATCTCCCCTCGCCTACCCCTCTCCGCCCTTCATAAGGGGATCCCCCCCATCCCTCGGCGATATCTCTAAAGCCACCCCGGTTCTACTACCGGAGGGACTCTTCAAATAGACAACAACAATACAGTTATAACTTTTTAACCCATCATTTCTTAATCAACATTTTCTTTGCTATAGACTTATCTTGCATATTGTGTCCTCGTCATATGCAGGGAACCATAAACAGGGTTAAGACATTGTTCTTTCTGCCTTTTGCCAAACATAGAGTCAAGTTGGTGCATCAGCTGGTGCATGTAGTTCGGTTTCTAGAAACTGTTGGGCCTCCTGGACAGAGTAAAACGATCGCCATCCGTTTTCATGTTGAATCTTCAATATGGCTGGGTAGATCAGCATAAATCTTGTTTTTCTGCTTACCAGTGCCGTGCAGAGGGGGTGGAACCGGCGACGTTGCTCTTGTACCCCAGCCGAATAGTCTTGAAAGATTTTTATCGATGCGCCATCGTATTTTAAGGTGTCTCTTTTCAGTCGAAAGCCTCTCATGATTTCTTCCTTGTGTAGATAATTGTGAACTTTGATTATCACCAGTCTGGGTCTTTGCTGCCCTGGTTGCCGACGGCCAAGCCTATGGGCCCGTTCTATGCACAGTTCCCCATAACTGTCCGACAGGGCAAGTTCTTTTTTAAGCCAGCTTTCCAAAAGATGTCCTAGTGATTTCTCAGGAATTGCTTCAGGAAGACCCACAATGCGGAGATTGCATCTCCTTGCTCTATTCTCCATGTCCTCAATCTTGTCTTGCTGTGCTTTAAGTTGCTCCATCAAGCGCGTGACATCTTGAACATTCTGCGCTCCCCTGTCCTCTGCCGTTGATATTCTGCTCTCCGCTTCACCCATTCGTCTCACCGTGTCAGCCATGGTGGCTTCTAAACTGCTTATTTGGCGTTCTAGCAAGTCAAATCTGGGGTTCAATGCGGCGCTGACCGCCATGGTGATCTGTGCAAGTTGTTTGTCAGAAAAATCACCAAGCTTTTCAAGTTTACCTTCTGCCATCTTGATCCCAGTGGGTGGTGGGGAGTTTTTCCCTTTGTCGTACTTAATACCGCTTCTAGTTGTTCCTGCTGATTTGGGCCTCAAAAATTGCTCCATGCAGAGGGTATTACAGTTTCTCTCTGGCCTCTTCGTCACTGATCTTGCTTGTTTAGCCCTTTTGCCCGGGGGTAATTCGATGGTATTGTGGGTCTGGTTTTTACCCTCTTATCAACGTGATCAGTCCAATTCTAAAAGTCTGGAGAGTCGCTCCCCGCGTTGATCCAGCCCGTATGTTTTATTCGCTGTATGAGTTCTCCCCTAGTTAGCTGTCCAGAACAAGGCCGCAGACACCAATTGTCTATTAACACCCGGCGTCGCCCTCTCTTTTCAGCCAGCGTGTTGTGGTAATAATCTTTATTAACTATCCCTACTATGGTGAGACAGTGTCTTTGCACGCTGGAGCATGAATTAGTGTACTCAGTTCTTTATATTGAGATGTTTCCAGAGAGTCTCTCGTCATTTCTGTAAATGGCCCCGTTTCTGTGCGCCGAGGGGGGGGAGGGGGAAGAAAAATGGAAGCATCATCGACTTTCTCCCGCTTCCTATTACCCTGCCACGTCTCCGATTTCCCCAACAATCATCCCCTACGTACTTGTTCTGCTCGCCTTATTACCGCGGCACGAGTGCTCTGCACGCTCTCACTCTGCATCTTTGGCCGCCATCTTGCCACTTTGCCGCGTGCGTCGCGATCATCTGTCGTTCCCGCTTTATAAGGCGTGTTGGGTGTCTTTCGGCGGAGTCCTCCGATACTGGAGGGCTTTAGGCATCTTCTGGGCGTTGCATGGTGAGTCTGGGGAGCGGGGGAGCAAAGAGCCCGACAGCGGAGTTGCGGAGCTCCTCTAGACCGCGGCCATCTTGCCGCTCGGCTCCGCCGGAAGTCATTTTTTTTTTTTTTTTTTTTTTTTTTGTTATATAGTTTTACAGATAATATTTCTGTACATATTCCATCAAGTTCTGCTACAGAGATTGATTTTTCTAGGGCCCATAAGTGTATAAATTTGCTAGGAGAATGGATGCTTAGCCGTAAGCTAAAATTCAATACTGATAAGACCAAATTTCTGTGTTTCAACAATAAGCCAGATTCTATTCATATTAATTAAGTAAAATACTTTTTCACATGTACTGTTAGCAGGAGACCTGAATTTGCATTTGGAGGATAAAACAGATCCTTCAGTGCAAAGATTTCTAGGTCTATTATATTCCATACAATTTCAGTATGACGTTAGTAATTCCTTACATGAAAAGGGGCATCTACATGATTTAGTTGCTTTTTTAACTGTATCTAATGCATTATATTCTATGTCTGATGTTGACAGGTCTAGGGTTTTATGGTTTGACCTTTTTTTGGTGACTTTTACATTACATTTTCCTTTTGACTGTAGATTCACTCCTTTTTATTATAGAATCTTTAATCCTAGAAGGAAGGTAGAGGTAGGAAAGATTTGGTTTTCTGTAGTAACTAACTTGGATAAAAATCCATCTGATTATATGTTGAAGGAATGGAATCAGGCTGACAAAGCCTTAAATCAAGTCCCTGAAGAGGGAGGTTAAGAAACAACCAAAGGTCAAAAGATCACCCAGGTATTACTGATTCATTAAGAGAATTGAGGAGATCTTGTAGAAAATTAGAAAGGAGGAAGTCTTCTGATCCACACTTTTAAAGAAAGATTGGTGGTCTGTGATGAAAACTTATAAGACTGCTGTGTCTGAGGCTAAAAAAAGTATTCCATCAAAAACTAATAGGGGAAAATCATATAGATCAGAAGAGGCAATTTAAGATATTTAGAACTCTTAACAAACTGTGCCCCTGTAATTCAGTTAGCTGATGAGTTATAGCCCTCAGTGGAGGATCTGGCTAAATTCTTTATAGATAAAGTTGAGAAAATAAGGTCTGTTCTATTGTCATCATTTCTTGAGTCTTTTGAAGGGATACGAGGTTTGGGTGAAAAACATGATAATGTTATTGTTGCTGATAGTATACGGTCTACTTTTAGTACAGTTCAAGCAAATGAAGTCCACATCAAGTTAAAAAAAAGCTGGCAGAAGAATTTTGTTTGTTAGGTCATTGCCCTTCTTATTAAGAAACATTTCCACAGAGTTGGTTCAGTGGTTAACATCACTGTTAAATAATATGCTTAGTGAGGCTCATTTTCCTTAAGAAATTGGGAACAATGTATTGACACCAATTCCAAAATCCATAGGTGCTATCTTGTCTGAAATGGCAGCATACTGTAGCTAGCCAAATTAATGGAATCCAGGGTAGCATCTCAAGCTATGTCATTTTTGGATTTGCATCAGTCTGCACAGTTCACAATACGGCTTCAGGCCTATGCATAACATAGTAGATGACGGCAGAAAAAGACCTGCATGGTCCATCCAGTCTGCCCAACAAGATAAACTCATATTTCCATATCATCATGCTGATCAATCCATAGACTGGCGGTTGTGTCCATCTACCAGCAGGTGGAGCTAGAGAGCAATCCTTTTGCCTCCCTATATGTGGTCATGTGCTGCCGGAAACTCCTCAGTATGTTCTCTATCTCAGCAGGTGGTGGTCACACACAGCAGCAGCTCTGGCTAGGCCTCCAAGCCTAATTTTTAGGTTTTGTTGAGTGCCTGGGGTTGAGGGCTCTTCTTGAGCAAGTGCAAACCTGGTGGCGCCAGGTCCCTCCTTTTCTCCCCCCTCCCGCTGGCTCCGTTAAAAAAAAAAAATTTTGGACGCTCTTAAGGGTGTTTATTTCAACGTTTATTTAAACGTTTATTGCAGCTACTCACTGGGACACCAGGTTGTTACAGCTCGGAGCGAGAAGCAGGTAATTTTTACCTTTTAATAGCGGGCAGGGGGTTCCCCGATTGAACTCCACGTGGCCTATGGCGTCGGAGGGCGAGGGCGCGAAGAATCGCTCCCCGGATCGCGTGTGCGCTTCTAGCGGGGATGCGGGGGTTTTAAAGTCTGATTCGCCCTTGTTGGGTGTCAGTTTGGAGGCCGGTCAGTGTCCCGGGTCTTCCTCCGGCGCGGCGGTTTTTCCCGCCATAAACGCCCATCCCCCGCTGCTCGCCTCCGCCATATTGGCCGGCCACTCTGCTCGGGCGGCTTCTTCTTGGGCCGCCCTCAACCTGGACAAAATTCGTGACCAATCTCGGCACGTCTGAGGGCAAGAGGTTACCAGAGGTCAGGGCTCGGGCCAGTGCTCGCCCCGGTATCTCCAGAGGACGGTTTCAGGAAGCCCGTCGGTACCGCCCGGGCAAGTCGGGCTCCTCTGCCCCCTCTTCCTTCAAAAGGAACTTCTCCCCCAAGCAGCATTCCTTTCGCAGAGACCGCCGTCCCGGAGGTACGCCCTCCGGTCCTCCCCCAGGGTCTCGTACCCAATGACGGGGTCCTGGTCCATGGCCCAGTGCAGATTGGAGGACGCCTGTCCTCGTTTAAAAGGGCGAGTGGACCAGAGTAACTTCAGACGCTTGGGTGCTGGAAGTCATCAGAGACGGCTACAAGCTAGAGTTCTGCCGACCCTTAAGAGACGGGTTTGTACACTCTCCCTGCAAGTCTCCGGTCAAAGCTGTGGCAGTGCAGCAGACCTTGGACAACCTGATACGCCTGAGTGCGGTCGTTCCGGTGCCAGAAAATCAGATTGGCAAGGGACGTTACTCCATTTACTTTGTGGTACCAAAGAAAGGAGGTTCTGTCCGGCCTATCCTCGACCTCAAAGGGGTCAATCGGGCCTTGAAAGTGCGGCACTTTCGCATGGAGACTCTCCGCTCTGTTATAGCGGCAGTGAAGGCAGGAGAGTTCTTGGCATATTCCCATCTGGCCTTCTCGACACTTCCAGTTCAGAGCCCTCCCTTTCGGGTTGGCTACTGCTCCGCGGACCTTCTCCAAAGTAATGGTGGTCATCGCGGCCTTCCTGCGAAAGGAAGGAGTACAAGTCCATCCTTATCTGGACGACTGGTTGATCTGAGCCCCCTCTTATGCAGAGTGCGGCAAAGCTGTGGACCGGGTGGTTGCTCCTTTGAGCTCCCTGGGGTGGATCATCAACTGGGAGAAGAGCCAGCTGCGCCCGACTCAGTCCCTGGAGTATCTGGGAGTTCGATTCGACACCCAAGTGGGCAGAGTGTTCCTGCCAGACAATCGGATTGTCAATCTTCAGGCTCAGGTGGACTAGTTCCTAGTAGCCTCTCCTCTTCGGGCTTGGGACTATGTGCAGCTGTTGGCCTCTATGCCGGCCACGATGGAAGTAGTGCCCTGGACCAGGGCTCATATGAGACCACTACAACTCTCTCTGCTGCAGCGCTGGACTCCGATGTCGGAGGATTATGCTGTGCGCCTTCCCTTGGTCCCGGCAGTGCGCAAGGCGCTGAGCTGGTGGATGCAGACAGACAAGTTGTCTGCAGGAATGCCTCTGGTGACCCCGGAGTGGATGGTCATCACGACGGACGCCTCTTTGTCGGGCTGGGGAGCCCACTGCTTGGGAAGGACAGCGCAGGGGCTCTGGTCTCCTGCAGAGGCAAAGTGGTCTATCAACCTCCTGGAACTCAGAGCCATTCGGTTGGCGCTTTTGGAGTTCATCCCGGTACTGGCGTTGAAGCCAGTACGGGTCCTGTCGGACAATGCCACGGCTGTGGCCTATGTTAACCGGCAGGGAGGTACCAAGAGCGCCCCTCTAGCCAAGGAGGCCATGAATCTATGCCAGTGGGCGGAAGCGAACCTGGAACAGCTGTCAGCGGCCCGCATTGCCAGAGTCATGAATGTCAAGGCGGACTTTCTCAGTCGCCATACCTTGGAGCCCGGAGAGTGGCAGCTATCTGCTCAGGCGTTCTTGGACATCACGAAGCGCTGGGGCCAGCCGAGCCTAGATCTGATGGCGTCATCGGCCAATTGCCAAGTGCCACACTTTTTCAGCAGAGGACGGGACCCTCGATCCCTGGGAGTAGATGCTCTTCTCCAACAGTGGCCGACACAGGAGCTTCTCTATGTGTTCCCGCCCTGGCCCATGTTGGGCAGGGTGCTAGACCGGGTGGCAAAGCATCCGGGCCGGATAATCCTGGTGGGTCCGGACTGGCCCAGACGTCCCTGGTATGCGGACTTGATCAGGCTCTCAGTCGACGATCCTCTGCGGCTGCCAGTGGAGCAGGGCCTGTTATATCAGGGTCCCGTGGTGATGGAGGATCCCTCCCCCTTTGGTCTTACGGCCTGGCTATTGAGCGGCAGCGTCTGAGAAAGAAGGGCTTCTCAGACAAGGTCATCGCCACTATGCTGAGAGCGAGCAAGCGCTCTACTTCTACTGCTTACGCCAGGGTTGGGCGTACTTTTGCAGCGTGGTGTGAAGCAGGCTCACTTTCTCCCTTCACTGCTCCAATTTCTTCAGTGTTGGCGTTCCTGCAAGAAGAAAGGCCTGTCGCTCAGTTCCCTTAAAGTCCAGGTAGCGGCTCTGGCTTGCTTCAGGGGCCGCCTGAAGGGTGCTTCCCTGGCTTCGCAGCCAGATGTGGTGCGCTTTCTCTTAGGGAGTTAATCACCTGCGCACTCCTCTGCACTCAGTGGTGCCTGCGTGGAATCTCAACCTGGTGCTAAGAGCCTTGCAGCAGCCGCCTTTTGAACCCTTGTCTAGGGCATCTCTGAAAGACCTGACGTTGAAAGCAGTCTTTTTGGTGGCTATCACTTCAGCCAGAAGAGTTTCCGAGCTCCAGGCACTCTCATGGCGAGAGCCTTTTCTGCAGTTCACTGAGGCAGGAGTGACTATTCGCACAGTGCCTTCCTTCCTGCCCAAGATTGTTTCTCGCTTCCATGTGAATCAGCAGCTCTGTCTCCCTTCCTTTCGTAGGGAGGACTACCCAGAGGAATACTCTGCTCTCAAATATCTGGATGTGAGACGTGTCATCATCAGATACTTGGAAGTGACCAATGATTTCCGGAAATCGGATCATCTGTTTGTCCTGTTTGCAGGTCCTCGTAAGGGTCTGCAGGCTTCTAAGCCTACAGTGGCAAGATGGGTCAAGGAAGCCATTGCAGCGGCTTATGTGGCCGCGGGGAAGGTGCCGCCTATCCAGCTGAAGGCTCACTCCTCTAGAGCTCAGGCGGCCTCGTTGGCAGAGGCCGGGTCCGTCTCCTTGGAAGAGATTTGCAAGGCGGCAACTTGGGCATCGGCCCATACCTTCTCCAGGCATTACCGCTTGGCTGTGGCTGCTCGGGCGGAGGCCCGGTTTGGAGCTTCAGTGTTGCGGTCAGGGATTTCAATGTCCCGCCCTGGGTGAGTACTGCTTCGGTACATCCCACCAGTCTATGGATTGATCAGCATGATGATATGGAAGGTAAAATTATGTATCATACCTGATAATTTTCTTTCCATTAATCATAGCTGATCAATCCATAGTCCCTCCCAGATATCTGTATTGTTTATATTCTGGTTGCATTTCAGGTTCAAGTTTAGTCTTCAGTTCCTGTTCAGGAGGACTTCGTGTTCAAGTTTTTCAATGGATTCTTCAAGAGTTGAGACGAATTTGTGTTACAGTGAGCTGCTGCATTCCTCTCCCCTCCGTTTTACGGGGCTGGATTGAGACATAAATTCTGCCGGCGCTCCCTCCCGCTTCGGCGGTGTTAGGGTCAGTCAGCTCCTCCCGCGGTTTCGGTTGCAGGATAAGCCAGATCCCCCCGCATCGGCGGGGTGGTGTCCCTCCCCCGCTCCGCGGGGATGAGCTGGACGGATTCCCCTCCCCCACTTGTGTGGGGATGAGCTGGGTTAATTCCCCTCCCCCGTTTCGGCGGTGGTGAGCTGGGCAGAGTGTCCCTTTGTGGGTGTAATTCTCTAAGTGCTGAGTCCTGCGGATGGAGCTTGGATATCGACATACTGAGGAGTTTCCGGCAGCACATGACCACATATAGGGAGGCAAAAGGATTGCTCTCTATCTCCACCTGCTGGTAGATGGACACAACCACCAGTCTATGGATTGATCAGCTATGATTAATGGAAAGAAAATTATCAGGTATGATACATAATTTTACCGTGTATACCTTACCTTGATTTGTACCTGCCTTTTTCAGGGCACAGACCGTACAAGTTTGCCCAGCAAGTTTGCCCAGCAGTATTTCCCGCCTCCCAACCACAGACCGTATAAGTCTGCCCTCCACTATCCTCGCCTCCCAACTACCAACCTCTCTTCCCCCACCTGCTCCGCCACCCAATTTTGGCATAGTACCAAATCTTTACTTGTAACTTTGGTTACAAAGATCAGGAAATTATTAAGCCATCAGTGCTATTACAATTTGGTATATCTGGAGCTTTTGATACAATTGACCATACACTAGTGGTAAATAAATAAAATGAATGAGCTTGGGTTTTCTGTAGCAATTTTGAATTGGTTTACAGAATTTTTCAAAAATAGACGGTACTGTGTTAATAAGAATGAAGAATTTTCTAAAAGCTGGAGTTCAGCTTATGGAGTCCCTCAGGGCTCATCTTTTATCCTCTGTTGTTAACATCTTTTATAAGTTCCTTGGGGGATTGTCTAAATTCTTCTTTGTATTACCTTTCCTCATCTGCTGATGATATTTTCATTTTGATGCTGTTATTGTTTAAGGGCATTGTAGCAGAGAATTTAATTGTAGATTGCATAGAAAAAACACACTCATGGACATCGCAAAATTTGCTAAAGCTCAGTACCGCTAAAACTAAACTACTATATTTTAGCACGTATTTAGTAAATATACTTGATAGTATTACACTCAGGACATGGGGAACATTTGAGTTTTGAAACCTCATCCAAGGTTCTCGGTTTTATTTTAGACTCTCTGTTGATGATAGAATTCCAAGTCAAAAATTTGAACAGAAGGATCTTTTTCATATTACTGTAGCCTAGGGCAATTGGATCATCATTTTTTCCTGACCAGTTTAGAGTACTGGTTCAAGCAATTTTTCTGCCTCAAGTAAATTACTGCAGTTCCCTATACGCTGGCGTCCAACAGACGTTTCAGTCTAGGCTGCAATTTTTGTAGAATTGTGCTGCCAGATTGATTTTTTGTTGTAAGAAGTTTGATCGTGCTACTCCGTTATTGAAAGATCTACACTGGCTACCTATTAAGGCTCTGTCACGTCTGTGGTCGTGACCCCTCACAGCCTCTACCTGATGTCTGGGGGTCCGCTTCTGAGCTGGCTTCTGCCTATCCTTTCTGGAGTAGTTCTGTGTTTGGGAAGATCTGTTTCGGTTTCCTGACTCTGGCCGCCGTCATCTGGGTTGGATCAATGGCGGCAGCCATCTTGGATGGCTCAAGAGTCGTGGCCATCTTGGATAGATCATATCAAAGGAAGCCATCTTGGAGTAACGAGGACAGGAAGGAAGCCCTTATCTGGTCCTTAGAGATCTCCTGTGGGAACAGCCTCCATAATTACTCAGAGTTGCTGCAGCTGCACCTCAGGTGTGGATGGGCTTTATTAATCACCTGGAGACTGCAGTCAGTTGCCTTTGCATTGCGTCTTAGGCCCTGGTACGTGGGTGCTGGTGCACTTCTGCCTGAGAGACTTTGTCTGATCCTGATTCTGCGTTTGCTGGTTTCTTGCCTTTTGAACCCTGCCTGTTACTGGACTACTCTTCTGCTTGCCGCCTGCCTAGACCCCTGCCTGTTACTGGACTCTTCTTGTGCTTGCCACCTGCCTAGACCTGGAGTGCCACTGGAATATTCTTCTGCTTGCCACCTGCCTAGACCCGGAGTGTTACTGGACTATTGTTTTGCTTGCCGCCTGCCTTTTGAACCTTTGCCTGGACCTGTCTTCTGCTTGCTGGCTGACTGCCAGAGACCTAGCCTGGATTTACCGGTACGTCTGTTCTGCCTTGCTTCTGGTGTGGGGTGGTTTTGCCTGCCACTGCCACTCGGCAGTGGCCCAAGGGCTCACAAACCCAGTTCCTGTTTAGTGAACGTGACAGGCTCGAGTCGATTTTAAGATGGCTTGTCTGACATTTAAAATTTGTTATGGTTTTTGTATCTTTGGTAACCTATTTTGATAACCTATCCGTCTTACCTGATCTAATTATTTGTTAGGTTACCCATCTGTCAATAAGATTCGCTGTAAGCGTTTTCATAACAGTTCTTTTAGCTATCTTGCTATTAAATTGTGGATTATATCCCAGTTCAAATACGGAATAGAGTTACATATTTAGAATTCAGAAAAGAATTGAAAACATTCTTGTTTGATAAATACTTTTGATTTATATAACTTCTAGTCTGTATTTAATTTTAATGTTACCAGCTTTGATTTCAACTGGATATAAATGGGATACAAATGCTGAGAATTGAATGCATGATGTCCACACTGATAAAGAACTTGAGTGTTCTAGTTGACAGTTCAGTTTCTATGGAAGACCAAATCTCCTCCCTAGTAAAGACATAATTTTTTTCTGCTGAGGAAACTTTGCTGCATCCAAAATCCTGGTACAGGCATTCTGACTCTCGCAATTGGATTACTGTAATAAGGATCTACTGAAACGACTACAGACTGTACAGAACACAGTAACATATATAGTAACATAGAGGGGCATAATGGAACGGGGACAACCATCTCTAAGGGCGTCCATCTCTAAGATCGGCGACGTTAAGGGGCGGGGCAACCCATATTATCGAAACAAGATGGGCTTCCATCTTTCATTTCAATAATACGGTCAAGGACGCCCAAATCTCAACATTTAGGTCGACCTTAGAGATAGTCGTCCTTAGGTCGTCCTTGGAGATGGTCACCCCGGTTTTCAGCGATAATGGAAACCGAGGACACCCATCTCAAAAACTACCAAATCCAAGGCATTTGGTCGTGGGAGGAGCCAGCATTTGTAGTGCACTGGTCCCCCTTACATGCCAGGACACCAACCGGCACCCTAGGGGGCACTGCAGTGGACTTCATAAATTGCTCCCAGGTGCATAGCTCCCGTACCTTGGGTGCTGAGTCCCCTAACTCCCCACAACTGTACACCACTACCATAGCCCTTAGGGATGAAGGGGGGCACCTACATGTGGGTACAGTGGGTTTGTGGTGGGTTTTGGAGGACTCACATTTACCAGCACAAGTGTAACAGGTAGGGGGAGTATGGGCCTGGGTCCGCCTGCCTGAAGTGCACTGCACACACTAAAAACTGCTCCAGGGAACTGCATACTGCTGTGATGGGAGCTGGGTATGACATTTGAGGCTGGCATAGAGGCTGGCAAAAAATGTTTTTAAAATTTTGTTTTTTGGGTGGGAGGGGGTTGGTGACCACTGGGGGAGTAAGGGGAGGTCATCTCCGATTCCCGCTGGTAGTCATCTGGTCAGTTTGGGCACCTTTTCGAGACTTGGTCCTGAAAATAAAGGGACCAAGTAAATTCGGCCAAATGCTCATGAGGGACACCCTTCTTTTTTCCATTATCGGCCGAGGATGCCCATCTGTTAACCACGTCCCCGTCCCGCCTTCGGTACGCTGCCGACGCCCCCGTGAATTTTTGTCGTTCCTGCGACGGAAAGCAGTTGAGGACGCCGAAAATCGGCTTTCGATTATGCTGATTTGGGCGACCCTGAGAAAAGGACGCCCATCTCCCGATAAGCGTGATGTAACATAGTAGATGACGGCAGAGAAAGACCTGTATGGTCCATCCAGTCTGCGCAACAAGATAAACTCATATGTGCTCTTTATGTGTGTACCTAACTTTGATTTGTATCTGCCATTTTCAGGGCACAGACCGTAGAAGTCTGCCCAGCACTAGCCCTGCCTCCCGCCACCAGCTCTGCAACCCAATCTCCGCTAAGCTTCTGAGGAACCATTCCTTCTGAACAGGATTCCTTTGTTTATCCCAAGCATTTATGAATTCCATTACCGTTTTCTTCACCACCTCCCGCGGGAGGGCATTCCAAGTACCCACCACTCTCTCTGTGAAAAAATACTTCCTGACATTTTTCTTGAGTCTGCCCCCCTTCAACCTCATTTCATATCCTCTAGTTCTACCGCCTTCCCATCTCTGGAAAAGGTTTATTTGCGGATTAATACCTTTCAAATATTTGAACGTCTGTATCATGGGCTGTTCTCCTTTCCTCCAGGTATACATGTTCAGGTCAGCAAGTCTCTCATATGTCTTGTAACGCATCCCATACCATTTTTGTAGCTTTTCTTTGCACCACTTCAATTCTTTTTACATCCTTAGCAAGATACGGCCTCCAAAACTGAACACAATACTCCAGGTGGGGAATCAACACCTCCTTTCTTCTGCTGGTCACACCTCTCTCTATACAGCCTAGCAACCTTCTAGCTACGGCCACCGCCTTGCCACACTGTTTCGTCGCCTTCAGAGCCTCAGATACTATCACCCCAAGATCCCTCTCCCCATCTGTACATATCAGACTCTCACCGCCTAACACATATGTTTCCCGTGGATTTCTACTCCCTAAGTGCATCACTTTGCGTTTCTTCGCATTGAATTTTAATTGCCAAACCTTAGACCATTCTAGCTTTTTCATGTTTTCCACTCTCTCCCGGGAGTCCACTCTGTTACAAATCTTAATATCGTCCGCAAAAAGGCAAACTTTACCTTCTAACCCTTCGGCAATGTCACTCACAGATATATTGAACAGAATCGGCCCCAGCACCGATCCCTGAGGCACGCCACTACTCACCTTTCCCTCATCCGATCGAATTCCATTTACCACCACCCTCTGGCATCTGTCCGTCAACCAGTTCCTTATCCAGTTCACCACATCTGGCCCTATCTTCAAACTGTCTAGTTTATTTAATGGGGAACCGTGTCAAAAGCTTTGCTGAAATCTAAGTCGATTGTGTCTATAGCACGCCCATGGTTCAGTTCTCCGGTCACCCAGTCAAAGAATTCAATGAGATTTTTGGCTTAACTAAATGCGACAGAATTTCTTTTTATGTTAAACTTCATGGGTTGCCCATTGAGGCTAGAGTTCTTTTTAAACTGGCCTTTTTTATTATATGAGACTAGTAAAAAAAGGCCCGTTTCTGGAAGAAATGAAACAGGCGCTAGCAAGGTTTTCCTCAGAGTGTGTTTGTTTGAGAGAGTATGTGTGAGAGTGACTGTGAGAGAGAGAGAGAGAGAGAGTGAATGTGCGTGTGTGTGTGGCAGGGGTCGTCGCCCTCCCCCCCCCTCCGAGTTCCATTGTCGTCCCCTCCCCCTCCGAGTTTCAGGGTCCTCCCCCCTCCCTCCCCCCTCCGAGTTTCAGGGTCGTCGTCCCCTCCTTCCCCCCCCCCCCTCTGAGTTTTAGTGTCCCACGCTTCCTCCCTCTGAGTTTCAGGGTCCCCCCTCCCTCCAGGGTCCCTCCTCCGTCTGTCCCTCCCTCCCAATTCCAGGTTCGTCATCCCTCCCTCCCTCTCTCCCTTCCAGTTCCAGGCCCCTCTGAATTTTAAAAGCCATCTTCATTTACCTCGTTGGGGTTACGTCGGCCGCCAGCAGCGGTAAAAGGCGTGCAGGCTCGGCCCTTCTCTCTGAGCTGTGGTCCCACTCTCATTTCCTGTTTCCGCAAGGGCGGGACCACACCTGAGAGAGAGAAAAGGGCCGAACCTGCAAGCGTTTTACCGCTGTTGCCGTCCGCCATAACCCTGACTTCGAAAGTGAAGATGACTCTTAAAAATCGGAGGGAGGGGGCCTGGAACTGGTAGGGACCGAGGGAGGGACGACGACACCCTCATGCGTGTGACGAACCAGGCAGTACGCTAACGTCACAACAGGAGATGGATACAGCGTTACAGCCAGCATGAATCCTACAACCCTTCACTGCCACGGAGTCAGCTTCAGAACGTTGGAGGTGCTTTTTATTATAGTAGATATTACATGGACTGGCACCAAAGTATTTATATTCCCATTTCCAATTTGCTGTCTCCTTAAGAGACAGAAGGCTAAATTGTCCAACGAGTGGCGTACCAAGGGGGGGGGGGGGGCGGTGGGGGCGGTCAGCCCCGGGTGCACGCCACTGGGGGGGCGGGGGTGCCGCGCGCCTGTTGGCTCTTCGTTTTCATGCTCCCTTTGCCCCGGAATAGGTTACTTCCTGTTCCGGGGAAGAGGGAGCATGAAAACGAAGAGCCGGCAGGCACGCGGCACCCCCCCCCCCCCCCCCCCCCAGCGGGGTGCACCGGGGGGGGGCACTGCACCCAGGGGTGGGGCGCATCGGCGATCCGCCCCGGGTGTCAGTCCCCCTAGGAACGCCACTGTGTCCAACTGTGTTTTTATTTCCTTTACCAAGAGGATGGAAAAGACTAAAAATGTTTGAAATGACACTGGCATTTTAAGCCACCAGTTCAAGCAGGATATAAGACCAGATATTATGTTATGTATTTTTTCTTCCATTTGCATTTTGGCTTTTCAGACTATTTTACCAGCTGTATCAGCTTCTTGCCTGTTTTCTTTTTCTGCAATCTCTTGTAGTTTATGAAGGCTAACTTCATTTTCCTTACCTTTTCAGCTACTACATTTGTAAAGCAAAGTATCCTTCTTTTTCTTTTCCTTTTAATTACTTTTCTAACAACATTTTGTTGCTCTTAATATAGGTCCTTGCAATTTTGCCCACTGCTTTTCTACTACTTCTGTAGGTTCCAATCCAGCTAACAATTCCTTGAGGTGTAATCCCTTATCTCATCCAAGTTAGTAGTTGTTGAAGTCTAGAACCTTCACTTTTGAATGAACCTCTTCTTAATATTGGACCCTACCATCCGGTGATCAGTGCCAGATGTAAGCAATTGTAAGCACTAAGAGCAGTATGGCCCCATCCTGCATGAATTTTATTACTGACTACTGGAGCAGCTCTCTCTGTAGAGAATCCTGGTTTTCCCTACTTCTGGATGACCCCCAAAAAAGGATACCCCAATTCAACATCTGTCATGTTAAAATCACCTATTAGCAGTACTTCCCCTTTCACAGCTATATTTTGTATATCTTCAGTGCTTCGTTCTGTGAAGGAAGCTGTATATAAATATATGTAAATGTATGTAAATATATTTTTCATTCCCTCTTTCCAGATTGACCCACAGTGCCTCTTACTTACCCAGTAAGTACTGAGTAAAGTGGTGTGGTAGCCGTGTTAGTCCACTTTTAAAGGTAATAAATGGAAATAAATAATAGAAAAGAAAATAAGATACCTTTTTTATTAAACTAAGTTAATATATTTTTTGATTAGCTTTTGAAGGTAACCCTTCAGATCAGAAATAAGCAAACGTTGACAAATATCAGAATATATAAGTGAAACACAAGAGCATTCCAATGATAGTCTCACAGGAAGAGGGTGGGGTGGGTTAGGTGAGAAACAGGGAGATCTGGGTAGGTGAGAGACAGGGAGAGAGATGGATGGCTGATCAGAGAGTGACAAAGCAGTATAATTTTATGGTTTATAGTGGGATAGAAAACCCAGATCTTTAAGTCCTGTCTGGTTGACTTCAAAGGTCTTACATCCCTGAATTGTCTTAAAATTTCCTTTTAGTATTCTTGCCATAAGATCATTTAATATCTCATGAAGCATTTCATCAATGTATTTCTCTTTCTCACAGATGTTTCTAAACCTTGCCACCTTCTCTCTCACTTCCTCCACTTCTTTTATGAGGGATTCGAACTGCAGACATTTTGCACATACAACCAGGCCCTCTCCATAGATTACACTTTCCATCTCTACAGAGGCAGAAGTTGTATCTGGGGCAACAGCTTTGGTGACAGTGTTTCCCAGTGTTGTAGACGTTTTTACACCTGTTGAAGGAAAAGAGAAAACAGAAAAAGCCCCTACCTTTTCCTTAGCTGTTTTGTAAGTTAAAAGAAGCAGCTATCCTCTTTTGTGTGATAACTAACCCTCAGAACTTTTGGGGACTTCGAAAGAGTTGAATTAAGTCACTTATTTTAAAATGGAGATAAGTAAGAAATCCTAGAGCAAACAAGCATAAACTCTTTAAACTAGAAAAAAATAAAGCAACAGTTATCCCAGCAATATAGAATTACAATTTAAACCCTTTCTTAAAATAAATCAGGCAAAGCACGATTCAAAAAAGCCAGAAAAAAAGTTACCTCAATTCACAATAACCTCCTCCTAACTGGCTGAAAAGCCTATAAATTAAAGAATAGCCTTGGGGTGGGTAAGACTGCTAACTGTGCTCTAAACTGATGTAAAGATAAATGCAGCCTAAAATGCTACACTAGACTCTAAAATAGTTTTATATGAAAACAGAGATTTAAAGGCTACTGTCTAAACTGACTGTCTTTTTAAAATTACTCTGCTTATTTGGGGAAGAAGTTATCAAAATGGGTTACTGTTAAGATGAGTTATTTTACCACGTTGTGCTATTTTAGCAGAGTCCCATTTTGCCCAGTTGCCTACATTGATAATGTTCCTCCTTAACAATAAAATTACCTATTTAATCCCAAGTCTACCTTTTCTCAAGTTTTATTGCAATTTTCCTGTAGGCAATATGCTCACCAGTGAAATGTCTTTCCTTCAGCACGGTCCTCTCTCAGCACCTCTTCTGCTCCCACTGCAGTGGACAGTACGTGACTGCAGGTGCATTCTGCAGATAATACAGCTGTGTCCTCGGTGTCAAAGGCCAGTGGAAGTGAAGCTGAAATTGGCAGGAGTGGCAGCTTTTGTCCTGCCAGAATGTATAGCTCCCACGTGGCCTGCTCAGGTACAGCTTCAGCCTCCCCCCCCCCCCCCGACTAGGAGGAGGGATTCCTTGTTCTCACTGGCATTTGGGGGCTCTGAATGAGTATGGGACCCCAGTTCATTCAAACCCTCGCTGAAAGCATCCAGGCTATGGTTTTGGGGCCTCAAGACAATGAGCAGTCTGGATTTACCCTGAGTCCCTTGCAGGGATTGGATTGGGGGAGTGAGTACCCTAGGGCTCTTGGTGAGAGATTGGAAGAAGGACAGGCTCAAAGCCCAGCTGCATTTTCCATGGAGGAAGACTGGGTGACCTTGGAGCATAGAGAAGGGTCCCCCCCGGGTAGTCTATGCCCAGAGCCTAGTGAGCGTTCCCCAGAGGAAGATCAGGTGGTTGAGGTGCATGGCAAGTGCAGTCCCAGAGGAGGTCGCAGATGAGGATGCAATCTTGCAGGGTTCCAGAAGCCCTCTAAAGCCTTTCATTTGTGTAGGGCTCTCTCTCCGGTAGTCCTAGCAGAGTGAGGAACCACAGATATGGTACTTACCATTCTGCACAAACATCTGGATGGACTTCTCCAATTCCCTAAAGTGGATGCTTTGGTGATGGCAGTGAAAAGAAGACCATCTCAGTGGAGGTTGGTTTGGCTCTGAAGGTCTCACATGATAGGAAGGTGGAGCAAGTCCTTAAGCAAACCTTTGACTCTTCAGCGCTTAGTGTTCAGGCAATGGTCTATTGAGGTTACATAGCATGGGCCATCTTGCAGTGGGTTCAGCAGCTGCTTGCTTCTCCAGAAGTATTACAGCTGGAGTTGGGAGTGGCCTTCCTAGCAGACAGTGGTATAGCTTGATTCATATTAGTGCTTAGGTAGTGGCTTCAGAGATAGTCTTCTGTAGATGGCTGTGGCTGTGTAATTGGTCAGCAGATGTGGCCTTCAGGTTTGTTTAGCAGGCTCCCCTTTCAGGGTCAATTTTTGATTGTGGAGGACATGGAAAAGATGGTCAAGGACCTTGGGGAGGGCTGGGCCTTAGTTCCTACCTGAGGACAAGGCATGTTCAGTGATCAGAGGGACTAGGGGCAGTTCTGTTATGGGAGGCAGCATTCTGTAGAGTTTAGAAGGTGCAGCCCTTTTGAGGGGCTAAGAGAACTAGGGACAGTGGCCCTTTCTCCTCCTTCCTCTGCTGCCAAAGATCTACTGTGAATATAAGCAACCTGTTATGGGAGTGTAAGTGGGAGGTCAGTTCCAACTGCTCCATTGGGAGTAGGCCCTTGTGACATCTGACCAATAGGTTCTGGAAGATGTGCCACAGGGCCATTGTGGTATTGCCCTGCAGGTTGGTGATCAGGTGGAAGTCAGTCAGTGACATGCTGAAGCAGTTAACCATCTACTTTGTGGTTCCCAAGAAGGGGGACACATTTTACCCCATCCTGGATGTGAAGGTGTTCAATGCCTCTGTGTCCCGCACTTTCACATGGTGACAGTACAGTCAACAATAGCATTGGTCAGGCTGGGGAAGTTTCTGACCTCTCTAGATCTGTCTGAGGCTTACCTTGGACCTTCTCCAGAGTCATGGTAGTAGTGGCAGCTTATCTGCATATAGAGAGAATTTGAATTCGTCCTTACTTGGACAGTTGGCTGATTTGGAGGTGAATTCAAAAACACTGACAGCCAGGGTGATTGAGTTGTTGGAAACATGGGTTGGATGGTAAATTACTCCATGAGTCAACCTACCGCTTGTGTAGGTTTTGGAGTATCTGTAATTGCGTTTTGATAAAAGACTAGGGGCCTTTTCTGCATAGCAGACTCTTAGAGCTGCTTAGGTCCAATGGTAGTGATATTCTCTGAGGACAAGCAGGCTGCTTGTTCTCACATATGGGTGACGTCCGACAGCAGCCCCAGGAACGGAATCTTCCTAGCAACAAAGTTTGCAGAGCCCTCGAGTGTACGCGTGACTGTCTTCCCGCCCGAAGCACGAACGTGCCTCAGTCTCTTTTTTTCCGTGGTCAGGATAGCTGTTTTTTCGCTGCTCTGCGCCCCAGAAAGAGCCCTCACAGCTTTGTTTTCGCTGTTCATCCCTTCGTTTGCTCTTCGGGATTTTTTCCTCGTCGAGTTTCTTTCTTTTTAGTTTTAATTTAAAAAAAAAAAGAGAGAGAGTTTTTCCTTTACCGCTTAGTGTTTGGCCTCTAAGTTTCTTTTCGCTTTCGTGTGCGGCCTTTTTGGCCGCCCGTACGGGGTTTTTTCCCCTGGTTTTGGTGCCTTTTTTCGGCATCATCGCGAGTTTTGATTTCGCCGACGCGATTTTTCTGCTCATGTCCTCGAAGCCTGCCAACGTCTTCAAGAAGTGCATGCGGTGCAACCGGATGATCTTGTTCACTGATCCGCACATTTCGTGTCTTCAGTGTCTGGGGGCTGGTCATCGTCCCAACGCCTGCACTTTGTATCTTCAATTCAAAAAGAGGACCCAGGCGGCGAAATCGGCTCAGTGGAACCTGCTATTCAGAGCCCCGTCCAGTTCTTCGAGGTCGGCAGCGGTGTCTATGTCGGCATCGGAGAGTGAATCAACGTCGGGAGCGCAGGTGATGGCTGTCCATAGGGCCCCCCATGCTGGTAGCAGTGAGCCATCGAGTGGGTCTCCACCTGCCTCGAGGGCTCCTGCAGTACAGAGCCATCGGGACTGTCCTCTTTCAGACCTGCCCCCGAGGAGGCATGTGGATTCCACGTACTCCTCGTCGGTACCGGGGGCTTCCGGTGACGTGCTACGAGCGAAGGCGAAGAAGCATCGCCATCGGTTGCCTTCCCGCCACGGTACTGAGAGCTCCGGATCGCCGAAGGATTCGGCACCCGCTAAGCGTTGACGCCGAGAGGACCAGTCCCCCTCTATGCGCTTCTCCCCGGACAGCCTGGTACCGCCTCCACACCCCGGGCAGGTTCTGGCATCGTCTCCTGCACCGGCCCCTCAGCTTCTCTCGACAGATGCTCTTGACGAGTGCCTCCGAGCCATCCTTCCTGGGATCATGGCTGCTGCGATTGTCAGCTTCGGTACTGGGGGTGCTTGTGCAGCCGGTGCCGATGGTGGCTGCGGCGGCTGGCTCCCCACCTGTGGTGAGATCTCCGATGCCGGTGCCGCTAACATATTAAAAAGTTGCACGAAGGTTAAAGAGCTGTTCTATATTAACTTTGAAAGTTAAATCTTAGACGTTTTATTGTTCAAGTTTATGGATTTGCAGAATATGGAGCTTGTATTGTGCCACCCAGAGACTTTAGGGGGGATGAGGGATTGCTTAGTCGGGGTATTTTTCTCGAGGTGACCCTTGCATCATGAGATAACATCAAACCTTTCCCCTTGGGCAAAGAGACATCAGTTTGTGTGCATCTGCCTATGAGCCCTCAGCTTGAGAGAGGCACATACAATGTATAACTGAAGCATGTGAATGAGGGACGGAGTAATACTCCATTTAGGGGATTGTCTGCTGGCACATGAGGCTATGGCTTCGGGGCTGATTTGAGATGGACCTAGAACCAGACCAACGCCCCGGGGGCAAGTAATCAGAGACTTCTAAGGATATTATTGAATTACCGCTGTCTGTTATAACACCTGTAAAGCTTTTAGATTCTGCAAGACAGTAAGGTGACTGTATAAGGATGTGGTTGAATCTCTTGTTATATTAATGGGGAAGAGGGGGGGGGAGTAAATAATGTAAGACATGTATTATAACAGGAGGGGGGGCTGGAAAGGGTTTACTTGGAATAAAAGGGTACAAGAGGTTACAGGGGAGCATGGAGTGATGGGATAAGACTTTAAAGGAGCGGTGGGGTAAGCGTTAAACGTGATGGCTTTCTATAGGGAAGCATCAAGGGAAGGGGATCAGGGGGGGAAACGGATGGGGGGATGGGGACAGGGAGGAATAGTGGGGTCTATTAAGGCAAGGGATGGTCAGAGGAGTATCGGAATTATTATTGGGGGCATTATACATGTGGTTGAGGCAATGGAAATGGACGGGTGTGTTATGCAGCGTGTTGGGTCAGATCAGAAATACACATGGCATTATAAG
Organism: Microcaecilia unicolor; assembly: GCF_901765095.1. Taxonomy (NCBI): domain Eukaryota; kingdom Metazoa; phylum Chordata; class Amphibia; order Gymnophiona; family Siphonopidae; genus Microcaecilia; species Microcaecilia unicolor. The sequence continues at coordinate 146,735,754 of NC_044041.1, read as the reverse complement.
ATAGAGGGGGGCTATAGGCTGGGATGGCCCCTCTGGATAAATATGAGGGATCAACAGAGGTTAACCGTGGGCTAATGGATAGGTGGGATTAAAATAGTTACTTGGAATGTGGGTGGAATCCACTCACCCATTAAAGGATCAAAAATTTTCCATTATCTTCATAGAGTCAGGGCAGATGTGGTTCTCTTGCAAGAAACCCACCTATCAGATGTAGAACATGCAAAATTGGTAAAATGGTGGGTAGCGGATTGTATAGCATCAGCGGCGGTGGGGCGAAAAGGAGGGGTTGCTATACTACTTAGAAAAGGGGTAGCCTCACAGATTCATCAGTTGAACAAGGACCCAGGAGGGAGATATATTTTTTGTAATGTCACCATTGCAAGATGACAACTAATGTTAGGAAACATATATGCCCCAAACACGTTAGATTTGAAATTTTATAATAAACTGGTTATGATTCTCAGTAAAATTGATTCACAACCTGTGATCTTAGGCGGTGATTTTAACACGTCCTGGGACCCGCAGGTTGATAGATCACACCCACCTGCTGACGGGGGAACTCGGAGAACAAGGGGTCTGCCGGACATGTGTACTACTTTAGATCTTATAGATGTATGGCGCACATTGCACCCTGGGGACAGGGAATACACCCATCAATCTCAGCACATAACACCCACTCCAGGATTGTTTACCTGCTCATATCGAGATCATTCTTTACACATATTGATGAAGCTGTCATAGGACCCTGCATAATATCAGATCATGCAGCGGTGTGGATGACGTGGCTTATAGGGGATGCAGAACCGGAGACCCGTGGGTGGTCCTTCCCAAGTTATCTTTATAGTAATGAAAAATTTCGAGAATTCCTATTTAAAAAATGGGAGGAGTATAAGTATTTTAACGAGGGAACAACATACTGGGGACCTCAACATACTGGGAAGCAGCTAAAGTTGTATTAAGAGGGGAGATTATTAGCTTTGCTAGTCAGTATAAAAAGGCATGAGACAGGGAAATCTTACGATTGGAGAAACAGTTGGCTGGCTTGCGGAAACAAATGGGAGGTCCCCATGTGCTAGAGTGAGGAAAGAAATGATTTCGGAACAAGTTGCTTTGAATTCCCTACTCCATGAACGAGCGGCAAAATCTCAGGCCTATAACAAATATCAATTATACAAACACTAGTAAAAAAGGCTCGTTTCTGGGAGAGATGAAACGGGCGCTAGCAAGCTTTTGGGGCAGGGGGAGATGGGGTTTGTAGGCTGTGGAGGCATTGGCAGTGACGCAGCTGTCCCCGAAGCACCCTGCAGGCACGGGGAGTTAGCGTTTGTAGCCTCGCGACCTGTGTCCCCCGACCCCCCTCGAGGTACCTGCGAGGTCCGTGATGGTGTTAGATCGCGTTTGTTTACTTTGCTGCAGTGTGGTCCGCCCTCGTCGTCATGACGTTGTGACGCAAGGGCGGGGCATACAGTTTCCAGCAGTGTGGTCCGCAGATCGCGTGGAGGTCCGTGATGGTGTTAGATCGCGTTTATTTAGTTTGCTGCAGTGTGGTCCGCCCTCGTCATGATGTTGTGACGCGAGGGCGGGGCATACGGTGCTTCAGAGTTCTGACTTCCGTTTTCAAGGCATGGGCAAACCGGATATCTCTGGTGCCTCACAGTTCCAGTTTTGAGGGGCTTTTGAGGCTTCATTTAGAACGTTGGGGTTGCGAATTATGTCTGGAAGGGGAATGGCTGAGGACGGGTCCTGAGTGACAGTGAGTGGTGCAGAGTGAGTGTTGCTGGCAGCCAGCCTAGCCTTCAGTGCTTCAGTGTTTCCCTCCCACAGAGTGAGCCAGGTGAGAATTATTATATAGGATGGGAATAAAGGGGGCAAACTTTTAGCGAGGCTCGTAGCGCCACAGTATGTATCAAAGCATATCACCGGCATTAAAAGTAGAGACGGGAAAATAGTGCGCACTAACAAAAAAATACGAAAAGAATTCCATAGGTACTTCCAGACTCTTTATAGAGCAGGAGACCCTCAAGGCATACAGGGGGATTTATATGTACAAAATGTGACCACTCCCATATTGACACAAAGAGAATGTATAAAATTGAATTTTCCTATTAGTACAGATGAAGTTCTCTGGGCCATCGGCCAGAGCAAATTGCTGAAGGCGCCTGGCCCTGATGGATTCAAGGCCGAGTTCTATAAGTTGATGGGAGAATCCATAGTCTCCTCGCTAACCGCGGCATTTAATGACTGGGTAGATGAAGGAAGCCTGCCGGAGTCATAATGCTCCCCAAACCCAATCGGGATCCATTGCTGGTGTCCTCTTATAGGCCTATTTCATTGCTAAATCATGAAAGTCAAAATGTTTTTGAAGATAATAGCCAATAGGCTAAGTAAGGTACTGCCCAGGTTACTTCATGAGGCACAGGTAGGGTTTATTCAAGATAGATCTGTGACTAAAAACTTAAGGAGTATATTGACGGCACTAGAAAGGCTCGAGACACCCGGAACCGGCTATTTTGATCAGCTTTGATGCCGAAAAAGCCTTTGATCGCGTGGAATGGCCTTTTTTGTTCTCCACTCTAAATTCTTATGGCTTCAACGGCTGATTTGTAAAAGCAATACAGGCATTATATTCTTATCCCCGGGCAAGGATACTAGAGAATGGAGGAAGGTCTGAGGACTTTGAGATTAGCAGGAGGACCAGGCAAGGCTGCCCGTTATCACCGCTGTTGTTTGCTCTTTACTTAGACCCTATGGTCAGAGACATCCAGGCATGCCCAGCTATCAGGGGCGTGAGAATTGACAGGCAGGAGTTCAAGATTGTGGCATTTGCTGATAATCTATTGGTGATGGTCACAGATCCCCGACTGTCCCTGGAGGCTTTATTAGAAACTTTTAACGAATTTGGAGACTATTCAGGCTTTAAATTAAACCTGGATAAATCAGAGGCTTTACCTCGGACACTCGGTGTTTGTGGACTGAAGGCTTTCCATTAAAGTGGGCGGATATCTCTTTCCGATACCTGGGGGTGCTCCTGACAACCAAACCTGAGGATCAGGGCCGTGCCTAGGGTCTCTGGCACCCCCCTGCAGACTATCAGTTGGCGCCCCCCCCCCCCCCCCGTGAAAATGATCAGGCCCCCCCCCCCCCCCCCCCGGTGAAAATGATCGCTCACCACTTGCCACACTGACAGGAATTGTCAGCAATATTCTTAGAAACAAATTGCTATACATTGCAAAATAAGATAGATGTAAATTCTCAAAGTGGACATATTCCAAACGCTAAAATGAAAATAAAATGATTTTTTTCTACCTTTGTTGTCTGGTGACTTTCTTTTTCCGATCATGCTGGCCCAGTATCTGAGTCTGCTGCTATCTGTCCTCTTAACTCCATTTCCAGGGCTTCCTTTCCATTTATTTCTTTACTTTCCTCCTTTCTTGCTCCAGCAATTTCTTCTCTCTCCCTGGGTCCCGCCCTCCCATCCATGTCCATTCTTGTCCCTCTCTGCCCTTCCCTCCTCCATCCATAGCCAGCAATCCTCCTCTCTCCCCTCCCCTCCATTTCCAGCAATTTGTCCTCTCCCTGGGCCCCCATGTCCATCCTTGTTCCTCTCTGCCCTTCCCTCCTCCATCCATAGCCAGCAATCCTCCTCTATCCCCTCCCCTCCATTTCCAGCAAATTGTACTCTCCCTGGGCCCCCATGTCCATCCTTGTCCCTCTCTGCCCTTCCCTGCTGCATCCATAGCTAGCAATCTTCCTCTCTCCCCTCCCCTTCCAGCAATTTGTCCTCTCCCTGGGCCCTGCTGCTGCCCTCCCATCCATGCCTCTCTGCCCTCCCATCCATGCCTGTCTCTCTGCCCTCCCATCCATGCCTGCCATAGGCGGTCGGTGGCCCAACTGTTTGGGGAGGCTAAAGGGGGCGGGGTTAGGGGTGGGCCAGGGGCGGAGCTTACCTCCATAAGTGTTTGACAACACACAGAAAAAAAATAAGTAAAAATAAAAGTCACAGTTAATACCTTTTATTAAATTTAGATATTAGATATGTATCATATGTCAAAGAATAAAGTGGTTGCTCAAAGCATATACTAAACACAATCGCTCAACTGCAAAACACTATGCACAACTTTGTGCAAAAACACACTCAGAACCTTACTGTACCATAAATATTACACTGGGAAGACCCTAATACACCAATATACCACCATACGGAACATGCAGACCGTCAACAATATGAAACAAGGGATCATAATATCATGATACGTGTAGAGCCAAAAAACACCCTTTTAGGGTGGCTAGTGTTCACAATGAGCTCCTTTTATTAACGACCATATGTAGATCCTTCAAGAGGTAGTGTGTCATGATTTACGCTGTACACCCTTTCTGGTGTTTTGGTGCCACCTCAGTAAGGCCAACACACAATCTCTCCACTGCAAAACACTATATACAAACTTGTGCAAAACACACTCATAGCCTTACCAAACCATAACAGCACTAATTCCAAGGACAGGACGAGCTACGACCTTTATGTGTGGAAAGGCAGCACTATAATTACACCGGGCTCTAAAACACCAGTACACAACCTAGTGAAACCAAAATAAAACAAAAAGGGCTGCAAATACTTCACGCTAGCAGAATACTGCATCTTGATCACACATGAAAAACACATGGCTTAACAGATATGAAGGCAAAATACAAGAAGTCAGACTCAGCATGCAGCAATACTAGAAACATTGAAACTTACATGCAAAATATCACAGATGTACATTTCCAAGAGCTGACATATTCCAATTAATAAATTTTGAATAAAAAATGTTTTCTACCTTTGCTGTCAGAGCATTTAGTTTTTCTATTAGCTTTGGTCCCAGTGTCTTCTTTCCATTTGATATTTTTTTCTCTCACCATGTCCACCATCTTTCTGTGTCCTTATGCGTCCTGTCTACCACCCTATCCTTTCTCCAGTTTCAACATCTGCCCTCAAAGTGTTCCAATCCAGCCTTTAAATTCAGCAATTTCCCCTCCATCCATATAAAGCATTTCTCCTCACTCCCCTCCCCTCCATCCATGTGCATCTACAACCTTTGTCTTCTCTTCCCTCCATCCATGTCCAGCATTTCTTCTCTCTCCCTTCCACTCCATCCGTGTGCATCTCCTTCCTTTATCTTTCCTTCCCCCCCATCCATGTCCAACAACTCTCCATTCTCCCCTTCCCTCTCCTCCATCCATCCACCCATATCCTGCAAATTTCCTCTCTCCCCTGTCCCCATTCATCCATCCATGTCCAGAATTCTCCTCTCTCCCTTGCTCTCCCCTCCATCCATCCATCCATGTCCAGGAACTCTCCGTTCTCCCCTGCCCTCTCCTCCATCCATCTCCAGAAAATTTCCTCTCTCCCCATTCATCCATCCATAGTAACATAGTAGATGACGGCAGAAAAAGACCTGCATGGTCCATCCAGTCTGCCCAAGATATGAGTTTATCTTGAATTTGTACCTGTCTTTTTCAGGGCACAGACCGTATAAGTCTGCCCAGCAGTATTTCCCGCCTCCCAACCACCAGTCCCGTCTCCCATCACCGGCTCTGGTACAGACCGTATAAGTCTGCCCTCCCCTATCCTAGCCTCCCAACCACCAACCCCTCTTCCCCCCACCTGCTCCGCCACCCAATTTCAGCTAAGCTTCTGAGGATCCATTCCTGCTGCACAGGATTCCTTTATGCATATCCCACGCATGTTTGAATTCCGTTACCGTTTTCATCTCCACCACCTCCCGCGGGAGGGCATTCCAAGCATCCACCACCCTCTCCGTGAAAAAATACTTCCTGACATCTTTTTTGAGTCTGCCCCCCTTCAATCTCATTTCATGTCCTCTTGTTCTACCGCCTTCCCATCTCCGGATCCCATCTTCCCATCTCCCATCATCCATGTCCAGAATTCTCCTCTCTCCCTTGCCCTCCCCTCCATCCATCCATGTCCAGGAACTCTCCGTTCTCCCCTGCCCTCTCCTCCATCTATCTCCAGATAATTTCCTCTCTCCCCTGTCCCCTCGATCTATGCCCAGCAATTCTCCTCTCTTCCCTGCCCTCCCCTCCATCCATGTCAGCAATTCTCTCCCCTGCTGTGCCCTCTCCCCTCCTGTCCAGTGATTTCTTCTCTCTCCCTGCCCTGCATCCATACATGGCCAACAATTCTCCTCTCCCCTGCCCTCCCCCCTACATGTGGCAGGCTGCAGCGTTTTTGCGAGGCAGCTCTGGCTCTCCCTCCTTCCTTCCTTGGTTCCCGCTCTGGCTCCCCGATCAGCAGCCGCCCCCCCCCCCCCCCCGCGTGTTTTAACCTTTACTCTCCGACGTGGCAGCGATGTCAATCAATGAAGAACGTACAACAGACTCGCTTCCAGCTTCTCTCTTCACACAGTGTCCCGCCCTCGCGGGAACAGGAAATGCATCATCGCTGACGCTGAAGGCGGGACACTGTGTGAAGAGAGAAGCTGGAAACGAGTCTGTTGTGCGTTCTTCATTGATTGACATCGCTGCCACGTCGGAGAGTTAAAACACGGGGGGGGGGGCTGCTGATCGGGGAGCCAGAGCGGGAACCAAGGAAGGAAGGAGGGAGAGCCCGAGCTGCCTCGCAAAAGCGCTACGCTTGTGAGGGCAGCAGGGAAGTCCGAAGTCCACAATTGGGCTGGGGCGCCGGGGCGAGGGTAAGCACCGCGGCGGCGCCCTCCAGAGGTGGGTGCCCCCCTGCGGCGCTTAACTCGCTTACCGCATCGGCATGGCCCTGCTGAGGATATATATAAACTAAACGTTAATAGGCTATTAGCGCAGACAGAAAGGCAATTGGACGTCTGGAATATATTGACGATACCCTTAGTGGGTCGTATTAGTCTTATCCGGATGGTAATCCTACCAAGATGGTTGTATGTAATGCAAATACTACCTCTACGGCTCCTTAAAAAAGACATTAAGCAATTTTACAAAGTTGTGATGAGATTTTGCTGGGCAAAAAAGAAGACAAAACTTAAGTTGCAGCTTCTAATGGGAAACTGGAGTCGGGGGCCTGGGCCTACCTAACCTAAGGTATTATAACTTAGCCTGTCTTTTGAGGTCCCTGAGAGACTGGATCTTTGGATCCAGTATATATACTCCGGGTGCGTTGGAAGAGGCGTTTTTTCACCCTTTTAACTTAATCACATTGTTACATGTTAAAAGACATATGATACCCAAAGCTTTTAGTAAAAGTATCTTATTAAAACCCTTCTGGGAAACCTGGCAATTTTGGGGGAGTAGATTGGGGGGCGACCCGAGTACATCTGAATTGATCACAATCAAAGGGAATCCAGAATTTGTGCCGGGGCTGGAGAATCCGGTATTTAAACAATGGGAGGACAGAGGCTATGTTAATTTAAACACTATACTAGATGAAGCAGGGAAATTGAAAACTTTAGACCAATTACTGCCACCTGCCAAGCAGAGATGGGGGGATAGTTATGCATACCATCAGATTCAGCATTATGTTCGGTCCTTGGATGGGGGCAAGCTTGGATTCAGGCTGGGGGAGAAAGTGCAGGGTTTTTATGATGAAGTCTCGACAGAGACCCCGTCTATTTCGGGCATCTATAAGAAGTTATGGATTTTGATTCCACGAGAGAGGCTAGCACAACTTCGCAGAGGTGGGAAGCAGATTTGGGGACAGATTTAACTAGGTGGGACATTGCAAGGCACATTAAGGGGATTCCTAAACTCATTAAGGGCGCATGGTATAGGGAGTGGGCGTTTAGAACACTCCATAGAGCATACTTTGCACAGACTCAATTGTTTAGAGCAGGAGGGATTCAGTCACCATTGTGCTTGAAATGTGGTCAGCAGGAAAACACCTTTTACCATGCATTTTGGGAATGTGTAAAGATAAAGAGATTCTGGAGGCGAATAGTGGAGTTTCTATCCTCCATATTGTCAACACAGATAAGAGGCACACCGCATCAATTAGTTATGGACTGGCCGGGGGCATTCGGAGGTTTGCTAGCGGACAATATACTCTGTGCCGCAAACTGAGTTTAGTGGCCCAGAAGCGCATTTTGCAGGCCTGGGTATCAAAATCTTCGCCAGAATGTTGGCATTGGCGCAATCAAATACACCAATTGATGACATGGGAAGCACGAGAAGCAAGAGGCTCTTGCAGACGCAAAAAGATCTTTTTAAATACTTGGGGACCATTTTTGGAGACATTAACACAGAGAGGTAGAAGCCATATTCTTAATACGCTGTGAACATGGGTTGGCAATATATGCCATATGGAAGTCCATAATGTTGCTCACATTTACGCACACACATGTTTATATATCTGATTACTCCTAGAGGTAGGGTAGGGTGGGAGGGGAATACAGGGATGGGAGGCAGGGTGGGATAGATAAGGGGAACGGGGTTATACATGCTCAAAGCCTAATATTAATACAAGAAATATGGGTCTCATGGGATCTGGTGGAGACCTGACGTATATGTATATCATGGGATCTATGATGCATGGGTAAGGTTTTTCACCAGATTGGAAGAGGAACCATTAACACTCTGGAAAGGGGCGGTGGATATTCATAATATAGTTGGAGGATGGTTAATACTGTTGGGCCTTGATGGCTAAAGTTCATGCTTGATTCTTTTATATTTAAAGGTGAAGATGACAATTTGTCTAATTCACAATAAAAATCTTGGCAATGTATAATCTGTGAGGAAGGAGGGAGAAACATGTTATAAGATTAATGATGGAAGGCTTTTTCAGAAGGTTTCTGATGAAGACTATTACCTTTGTTTGAATGTTAATGCTGATATTTGGTTCATCTGTGTCATTGGTGATGACATTAATAAAAAATTGTTGATTCCATATCATCATGCTGATCAATCCATAGACTGGTGGGTTGTGTCCATCTACCAGCAGTGGAGATAGAGAGCAATCCTTTTGCCTCCCTATATGTGGTCATGTGCTGCCGGAAACTCCTCAGTATGTTCTCTATCTCAGCAGGTGGTGGTCACACACAGCAGCAGCTCTGACTAGGTCTCCAAGCCTAATTTTTAGGTTTTGTTGAGTACCTGGGGTTGAGGGCTCTTCTTGAGCAAGTGCAAACCTGGTGGTGCCAGGTCCCTCCTTTTCTCCCCCCTCCCGCTGGCTCCGTAAAAAAAAAAAAAAAAATTTTGGATGTCCTTAAGGGCGTTTATTTCAACGTTTATTGCAGCTGCTCACTGGGACACCAGTTCGTTACAGCTCGGAGCGAGAAGCAGGTAATTTTACCTTTTTATAGCGGGCAGGGGGTTCCCCGTTTGGTCTCCACGTGGCTTATGGCGTCAGAGGGCGAGGGCGCGAGGATTCGCTTCCCGGACCGCGTGAGTGCGTCTAGCGGGGATGCGGGGATTTCAAAACCTGAATCGCCTTTGTTAAGCATCAGTTTGGAGGCCGGTCAGTGTCCCGGTTCTTCCTCCGGTGCGGCGGGTTTTCCCGCCATAAGCGCCCATCCCCCGCTGCTCGCTCACTCCATGTTGGCCGGCCACTCTGCTCGGACAGCTTCTTCTTGGGCCGCCCTCGAGCTGGGAGACGTTAATACTATGGTCGACCTTGATTCGGGCGACGGTAAGAAAGCGGCCAAAGTTAAGCGCCGTTCTTCCCGCGCGGCTCCTTCTCGGAGTTTGCGCCGGACGCCATTTTGGATGTGCAGCACGTTTCTCCCCCACTCTTGCGAGCGCCGGTTGAGGGTGCGGCTAGGGCCGTGGCCCAAGCTGCAGAAGTGCACTGTTCAAGGGGATTCTCCCCTGAGTTCATTTTGCTGCTGCATCAGGCTTTTCTTATGCAAAACGCTGCCCCTGCCCCCCTGTCTGATAAAGGGGTTGAGGCCTCCGGAAGCAAACGCCCTCGGGTGGATTTCCAGGTCCTAGAGGACTCTGTCTCCTCTGATGTAGATGAGGGCAGCGTATCTGAGTTCTCCCAACGGTCCTTTGGGGATTCCTTGGAGGAGACGGATTCCCGCTCGGATGGAGCAGATGACCCCTTTGCAGCGCGGATCTTTCACTCAGAGGATTTGCCCAACCTGTTAGTGCAGGCCATGAGCATTTTGAAGATTTCCTCTCCGGAGGACGTCTCTCCCTCAGCCTCTGTTGGCTCCGCCATTATGCTGGGGACGAAGCGCCCGCCTAGAACCTTCCACGTGCATGAGGCCATGCGCACCTTGATTTCGGCTCAATGGGATGTCCCAGAAGCGAGCCTCAAAGTGGCTAGTGCTATGTCCCGCCTCTATCCTCTGCCTGAAGGTGAACGGGAGGCCTTTCTTTGGCCTACCGTGGATTCTTTAATCACTGCGGTGACTAAGAAAACGGCGTTGCCGGTGGAAGGTGGCACGGCCCTAAAGGACGCCCAAGACAGAAGATTGGAGGCGGCCTTAAGGTCGTCCTTCGAGGCGGCTGCTTTAAGTTTGCAGGCCTCAGTTTGCGGCTCCTATGTGGCCAGGGCGTGCCTGACGATTGTGCAGCGGGCTTCCCCCTCGGATCCTTCCTTGAGGGCTGATTGGCCGGCCCTGGAATCGGGCTTGGCTTATTTGGCAGACTTGCTGTATGATGTCTTGAGAGCCTCAGCTAAAGGTATGGCTCAGACAGTCTCTGTGCGGCGGTGGCTTTGGCTGAAGCATTGGTCTGCGGACCACGCCTCTAAGTCTCGCCTGGCTAAGTTGCCTTTTAAAGGCAAGCTGCTTTTTGGGGTCGAGCTGGACAAAATTGTGACCGATCTCAGCACTTCTAAGGGCAAGAGGTTACCAGAGGTCAGGGCTCGGGCCAGTGCTCGCCCCGGTAACTCCAAAGGACGGTTTCAGGAAGCCCGTCAGTATCGCCCGGGCAAGTCGGGCTCCTCTGCCCCCTCTTCCTTCAAGAGGAACTTCTCCCCCAAGCAGCATTCCTTTCGCAGAGACCGCCGTCCCGGAGGTGCTTCCTCCGGTCCTCCCCCAGGGTTTCGTACCCAGTGACGGGGCCCTGGTCCATGGCCCAGTGCAGATTGGAGGACGCCTGTCCTTGTTTCTGGGCGAGTGGACCAGGGTAACTTCAGACGCTTGGGTGCTGGAAGTCATCAGAGACGGCTACAAGCTAGAGTTCTGCCGACCCTTAAAAGACGGGTTTGTACACTCTCCCTGCAAGTCTCCTGTCAAAGCTGTGGCAGTGCAGCAGACTTTGGACAATCTGATCCGCCTGGGTGCGGTCGTTCCGGTGCCAGAAGATCAGCTTGGCAAGGGACGTTACTCCATTTACTTTGTGGTACCAAAGAAAGGAGGTTCTGTACGGCGTATCCTCGACCTCAAGGGGTCAATTGGACCTTGAAAGTTCGGCACTTCCGAATGGAGACTCTCCGCTCTGTTATAGCGGCAGTGAAGGCAGGGGAGTTCCTGGCATCCTTGGACATCAAGGAAGCTTACCTGCATATTCCCATCTGGCCTCCTCATCAACGCTTTCTGCGTTTTGCAGTCCTGGGCTAACACTTCCAGTTCAGAGCCCTCCCGTTCGGGTTGGCTACTGCTCCGCAGACCTTCTCCAAAGTAATGGTGGTCATCGCGGCCTTCCTACGAAAGGAAGGAGTACAAGTCCATCCTTATCTGGATGACTGGTTGATCCGAGCCCCCTCTTATGCAGAGTGCGGCAGAGCTGTAGACCGGGTGATTGCTCTTTTGAGCTCCCTGGGGTGGATCATCAACTGGGAGAAAAGCCATCTGCGCCCGACTCAGTCCCTGGAGTATCTGGGAGTTCGTTTCGACACCCAAGTGGGCAGAGTGTTCCTGCCGGACAATCGGATTGTCAAGCTTCAGGCTCAGGTGGACCAGTTCCTAGTAGCCTCTCCTCTTCGGGCTTGGGACTATGTGCAGCTGTTGGGCTCTATGACAGCCACGATGGAAGTAGTGCCCTGGGCCAGGGCTCATATGAGACCACTACAACTCTCTCTGCTGCAGCGCTGGACTCCAGTGTCGGAGGATTACGCTGTGCGCCTTCCCTTGGACCTAGCGGAGCGCAAGGCGCTGAGCTGGTGGCTGAGGACAGACAAGTTGTCCGCAGGGATGCCTCTTTTGACCCCGGAGTGGGTTGTCGTCATGACGGACGCCTCTTTGACGGGCTGGGGTGCCCATTGCTTGGGAAGGACAGCGCAGGGTCTCTGGTCTCCTGCAGAGGCAAAGTGGTCTATCAACCTCCTGGAACTCAGAGCCATTCGGTTGGCGCTTTTGGAGTTCATCCCGGTACTGGCGTTGAAGCCAGTACGGGTCCTGTCGGACAATGCCACGGCTGTGGCCTATGTTAACCGCCAGGGAGGTACCAAGAGCGCCCCTCTAGCCAAGGAGGCCATGAATCTATGCCAGTGGGCGGAAGCGAACCTGGAACAGCTGTCGGCGGCCCTCATTGCCGGAATCATGAATGTCAAGGCGGACTTTCTCAGTCGCCATACCTTGGATCCCGGAGAGTGGCAGCTATCGGCTCAGGCGTTCTTGGACATCACGAAGCGCTGGGGCCAGCCGAGCCTAGACCTGATGCGTCATCGGCCAATTGTCAAGTGCCGCACTTTTTCAGCAGAGGACGGGACCCTCGATCTCTGGGAGTAGATGCTCTTCTCCAACAGTGGCCGACACAGGAGCTTCTCTATGTGTTCCCACCCTGGCCCATGATGGGCAGGGTACTAGACCGGGTGGAAAAGCATTCGGGTCGGGTAATCCTGGTGGGTCCGGACTGGCCCAGACGTCCCTGGTATGCGGACTTCATCGGGCTCTCAGTGGACGGACCTCTGCGCCTGCCAGCGGAGCAGGGCCTGTTGCATCAGGGTCCCATGGTGATGGAGGATCCCTCCCCCTTTGGTCTTACGGCCTGGCTATTGAGCGGCAGCGTCTGAGTAAGAAAGGCTTCTCAGACAAGGTCATCGCCACTATGCTAAGAGCGAGGAAGCGCTCTACTTCTACTGCTTACGCCAGGGTTTGGCGTACCTTTGCATCGTGGTGTGAGGCAGGCTCCCTTTCTCCCTTCACTGCTCCAATTTCTTCAGTGTTAGCGTTCCTGCAAGAAGGTCTGGAGAAAGGCCTGTCGCTCAGTTCCCTTAAAGTCCAGGTAGCGGCTCTGGCTTGCTTCAGGGGCCGCCTGAAGGGTGCTTCCCTGGCTTCGCAGCCAGATGTGGTGCGCTTTCTCAAGGGAGTTAATCACCTGCGCCCTCCTCTGCACTCAGTGGTACCTGCGTGGAATCTCAATCTAGTGCTAAGAGCCTTGCAGAAGCCGCCTTTTGAACCTTTGTCGAGGGCATCTCTGAAAGACCTGACGTTGAAAGCAGTCTTTTTGGTGGCTATCACTTCAGCCAGAAGAGTTTCTGAGCTCCAGGCACTATCATGTCGAGAGCCCTTTCTGCAGTTCACTGAGGCAGGAGTGTCTATTCGCACAGTGCCTTCCTTCCTGCCCAAGATTGTTTCTCGCTTCCATGTGAATCAGCAGCTCTGTCTCCCATCCTTTCGTAGGGAGGACTACCCAGAGGAGTACTCTGCTCTCAAATATCTAGATGTGAGACGAGTCATCATCAGATACTTGGAAGTGACCAATGATTTCCGGAAGTCGGATCATCTGTTTGTCCTGTTTGCAGGTCTTCGTAAGGGTCTGCAGGCTGCTAAGCCTACAGTGGCAAGATGGGTCAAGGAAGCCATTGCAGCGGCTTATGTGGCCGCGGGGAAGGTGCAGCCTATCCGGCTGAAGGCTCACTCCACTAGAGCTCAGGCGGCCTCGATGGCGGAGGCCAGGTCCGTCTCCTTGGAAGAGATTTGCAAGGCGGCAGCTTGGGCATTGGCTCATACCTTCTCCAGGCATTACCGCTTGACTGTGGCTGCTCGGGCGGAGGCCCGGTTTGGAGCTTCAGTGTTGCGGTCAGGGATTTCTATGTCCCGCCCTGGGTGAGTACTGCTTTGGTACATCCCACCAGTCTATGGATTGATCAGCATGATGATATGGAAGGTAAAATTATGTATCATACCTGATAATTTTCTTTCCATTTATCATAGCTGATCAATCCATAGCCCCTCCCAGATATCTGTACTGTTTTTATTCTGGTTGCATTTCAGGTTCAAGTTTAGTCTTCAGTTCCTGTTCAGGAGGACTGCGTGTTCAAGTTTTTTCAATTGGATTCTTCAGGAGTTGAGGCGATTTTGTGTTACAGTGAGCTGCTGCATTCCTCTCCCCTCCGTTGTACGGGGCTGGATTGAGACCTAAATTCTGCCGGCGCTCACTCCCGCTTCGTGCGGCTGTAGGGCAGCTTTGTACCCCTCCCGCTTCGGCGGTGTTAGGGTCAGTCAGCTCCTCCCGCGGTTGCGGTTGCAGGATAAGCCAGATCCCTCCGCATCGGCGGGGTGGTGTTCTTCCCCCGCTCCGCGGGGATGAGCTGGACGGATTCCCCTCCCCCACTTGTGTGGGGATGAGCTGGATTAATTCCCCTCCCCCGTTTCAGCGGTGGTGAGCTGGGCAGAGTGTCCCTTTGTGGGTGTAATTCTCTAAGTGCTGAGTCCTGCGGATGGAGCTTTGATATCGACATACTGAGGAGTTTCCGGCAGCACATGACCACATATAGGGAGGCAAAAGGATTGCTCTCTATCTCCACCTGCTGGTAGATGGACACAACCCACCAGTCTATGGATTGATCAGCTATGATTAATGGAAAGAAAATTATCAGGTATGATACATAATTTTACCATACTAAGTGGAGGAGGTTTGTCGTCTGGTGTGACAGCAAGGCCCTAGACCCTCGCTCTTGTCCTACACAGACCCTGCTTGAATACCTTCTGCACTTATCTGAGTCTGGTCTTAAGACCAACTCCGTAAGAGTTCATCTTAGTGCAATTAGTGCTTATCATTACCGTGTAGAAGGTAAGCCTATCTCTGGACAACCTCCGCCAGTGTCATGGGATCTCAATGTCGTTCGCACCCAGCTGATGAAACCTCCTTTTGAGCCACTGAATTCCTGCCATCTGAAGTACTTGACCTGGAAGGTCATTTTCTTGGTGGCTGTTACTTCAGCTCGTAGAGTCAGTGAGCTCCAAGCCTTGGTAGCCCATGCTCCATATACTAAATGTCATCATAACAGAGTAGTCCTCCGCACTCACCCTAAGTTCTTGCCCAAGGTGGTGTCGGAGTTCCATCTGAACCAGTCAATTGTCTTGCCAACATTTTTTCCCCGTCCTCATACCCGCCCTGCTGAACGTCAGTTGCACACATTGGACTGCAAGCGAGCATTGGCCTTCTATCTGAAGCAGACAAGCCCATTCAAACAGTCCGCCCAAATATTTGTTTCTTTTGATCCCAATAGAAGGGGAGTGGCTGTTGGGAAACGCACCATTTCAAATTGGCTAGCAGATTGCATTTCCTTCACTTATGCACAAGCTGGGCTGACTGTTGAGGGTCATGTCACGGCTCATAGTGTTAGAGCCATGGCAGCGTCAGTGGCCCACTTGAAGTCAGCCACTATAGAAGAGATTTGCAAGGCTGCGACGTGGTCATCTGTCCACACATTCACATCTCATTACTGCCTTCAGCAACTCCCCCCCCCCCCCAAAGGCCCATTTTTGTTCTGTTCCAGGCTGCACTCTCAGTTAGTTGTTATTTTTTATGTCCTTGCTGTTGCGAGGCCCAGTTGACCCTGTTTGTTGTTTTGAGTGAGCCTGGTGGCTAGGGATACCCATATGTGAGAACAAGCAGCCTGCTTGTCCTCGGAGAAAGCGTAGTTACTTACCTGTAGCAGGAATTCTCCGAGGACAGCAGGCTGATTGTTCTCACCAACCCGCCCACCTCCCCTTTGGAGTTGTCTCTTCCCTTGTCTTTGCTTGTAATTTGACTGAGGCACGTTCGCGCTTTCGGGTGGGAAGATGGTTGCACATGCACGTACGCGCGCGGGCTCTGCAAACTTTGTTACTAGGAAGATTCCATTCCTGGGGCTGCCGTTGGACGTCACCCATATGTGAGAACAATCAGCCTGCTGTCCTCAGAGAATACCTGCTACAGGTAAGTAACTTCACTTTCTGGTTAAGGGCTTACCGATGTCCCAGGATACTTCTTTTTTCAGCGGCACTCAAGAAGCAGTTGCATTGGTAGAGCCCTTTAGACCTGCTGGATTGGATGATGTTGATGACCATGATGCTAGCTTGATGGGCTGGGGAGTCTATTGCTTAGGCTGGGTAGTGGAGGGGTTAGTCTTCATGGCAAATAAACCATCTGAAGTGAGAGCCATGCAATTAACTGTGCAGCAATTCCTTCCTTTGTTAGAGGGGAGCATGATCCAGGTAATGTCTGACAGTATGACTGCAGTAGCTCATGTGAACAAGTAAGGAGGTACTAGGCGTGTGGTGATGGCGCAAGAGTTTGATGAATTGTGTAACTGAGCCGAAGTTGATTTCCAAGTGATTTTGGCAGTACATGTTTTTAAAACAATTTTTTATTTATAGAAATTTTAAATATCACACCCAAGTATATACACATAAGAAAATAGAGAATAAAATTAAGACTCTAGTTTTTGTAGCTCATTAGCTGGCTTCTTACCGTCTCATTTCTAAATGCTGAAATAACTGTCGCCTGCTGGTTTACAAATCGCTCAGTTATTCCTTCCCAACCACTCTCATTTTTAGGCTCTTCTATCTGACCAGTTAACTCCTTTTGATATTTTCATTCTTGATTATCATCTTTCTTTTGGTCCTCACATTTCTTCTGTCTTGAGATCATCTTTTATAGATTATGTCAGCTTATTTCAGATGCACATCTTTTCATGTCCTTATTCTGTCCTTGGTGATTACTGAACTCGATTATTGCAACATCATCTATTCAGGTATCTCTTGGACATTACTACTACTACTACTACTATTTAGCATTTCTATAGCGCTACAAGGCGTACGCAGCGCTGCACAAACATAGAAGAAAGACAGTCCCTGCTCAAAGAGCTTACAATCTAATAGACAAAAAAAAATAAGTAAAGTAAGCAAATCAAATCAATTAATGTGAACGGGAAGGAAGAGAGGAGGGTAGGTGGAGGCGAGTGGTTACAAGTGGTTACGAGTCAAAAGCAATGTTAAAGAGGTGGGCTTTCAGTCTAGATTTAAAGGTGGCCAAGGATGGGGCAAGACGTAGGGGCTCAGGAAGTTTATTCCAGGCGTAGGGTGCAGCAAGACAGAAGGCGCGAAGTCTGGAGTTGGCAGTAGTGGAGAAGGGAACAGATAAGAAGGATTTATCCATGGAGCGGAGTGCACGGGAAGGGGTGTAGGGAAGGACGAGTGTGGAGAGATACTGGGGAGCAGCAGAGTGAGTACATTTATAGGTTAGTAGAAGAAGTTTGAACAGGATGCAAAAACGGATAGGGAGCCAGTGAAGGGTCTTGAGGAGAGGGGTAGTATGAGTAAAGCGACCCTGGCGGAAGACGAGACGGGCAGCAGAGTTTTGAACCGACTGGAGAGGGGAGAGGTGACTAAGTGGGAGGCCAGCAAGAAGCAGATTGCAGTAGTCTAAACGAGAGGTAACAAGGGTGTGGATGAGGGTTTTGGTAGAGTGCTCGGAAAGAAAGGGGCGGATTTTACGGATGTTGTAAAGAAAGAAACGACAGGTCTTGGCAATCTGCTGGATATGAGCAGAGAAGGAGAGAGAAGAGTCAAAGATGACCCCAAGGTTTCGAGCTGAGGAGACAGGGAGAATGAGAGAGCCATCAACAGAAATAGAAAACGGGGGGAGCGGGGAGGTGGGTTTGGGGGGGAAAATGAGAAGCTCGGTTTTGGTCATATTTAATTTCAGGTGGCGTTGAGACATCCAGACAGCAGTGTCAGACAAGCACGCTGAAACTTTGGTTTGGATGCAAGGTGAGATATCAGGGGTAGAAAGGTAGATTTGGGAGTCATCAGCATAGAGATGGTAGGAAAAGCCATGGGATGAGATTACTGAACCAAGGGAAGAAGTGTAGATAGAAAAGAGGAGGGGACCAAGAACAGAACCCTGAGGTACGCCGACAGGCAGAGGGATAGAAGTAGAAGAGGATCCACCAGAGTGAACACTAAAGGTGCGGAGGGAGAGGTAGGAAGAGAACCAGGAAAGGACAGAGCCCTGGAATCCAAGTAAGGACAGGGTATCAAGAAGTATGCTGTGATCGACAGTGTCAAAAGCAGCGGAAAGATCAAGAAGAATGAGGATGGAATATTGACCTCTGGATTTAGCCAGTAATAGGTCATTGGAGACTTTAGTAAGCGCAGTTTCGGTTGAGTGGAGAGGGCGAAAACCAGATTGTAGTGGGTCAAGAATAGCATGTGAGGAGAGAAAATCAAGGCAGCGGCGGTGAACAGCACGCTCAAGTAATTTGGAGAGAAAAGGAAGGAGGGAGATGGGTCGAGTGAAGGCTTCTTAAGGAGAGGTGTGACCACAGCATGTTTAAAGGCAGCAGGGACAGTTGCAGTGGAAAGTGAGAGGTTGAGAATGTGACAGATAAAAGGAATAAGAGCAGGAGAGATGGCATTAAGAAGGTGGGTGGGAATGGGATCAGAGGAACAGGTGGTACATTTTGAGGAAGAAAGGAGAAGTGTAGTTTCCTCAATAGTAACTTCAGGAAAGGAGGAAAGGGAATGAGGGGAAGGAGAGAGAGGGGAACGGACTAGTGGAGGGAGAGGTGGTGAGATAGAGAAAGCAAGGTTTATCTTTTGAACCTTGTTGTGAAAGAATTCAGCAAGGGTCTGAGGAGATAATGAAGGGGGAGTTGGAGGAGGGGGCACCT
Source organism: Microcaecilia unicolor (assembly GCF_901765095.1). Taxonomy (NCBI): domain Eukaryota; kingdom Metazoa; phylum Chordata; class Amphibia; order Gymnophiona; family Siphonopidae; genus Microcaecilia; species Microcaecilia unicolor. The sequence goes on along the minus strand of NC_044041.1, from coordinate 146,717,003 downwards.
TGAGGAGAAAGTTCAATATGGTGAAGAGAAGTCGAGGATTAGAGCCAAGAGAGTTGGTCAGTTGGATATAATAATCCTGTTTGGCATGTAAAAGAGCAGATTGGAAGGAGGTCAGCATGAACTTAAAGTGTAAGAAATCAGCAAGGGCCCGAGATTTCCGCCAGAGGCATTCGGCGGAGCGGGTACAAGAACGTAGGTAGCGGATATTAGAAGTCAGCCAAGGTTGGGGTTTTGTACGCCTTACAGGGCAGGTCATCAAAGGTGCAAGAGTGTCTAAGGCAGAGGATAGAGTATTGTTGTAAGAAGAAACAGCCTCGGTGACAGACGTGGATGGTGCCACAGTAGAGAGGAGGTTTGAAACATGGGAGGATAAAGATGAAGGGTCAATATCGTGAAGATTCCTAGATAAATTAGATAAGATAGGATGGGACTGGGAGGGAGGTGATTTAAGTGTGAAAGTTATAAGATGGTGATCAGAGGAGGGAAGATCAGAGACAAGGAAACTAGAGGGTGATCAGTTGGAGGAGAAGATGAGATCAAGACAGTGACCATTTTGATGAGTGGGGGAGGTGGAGCATAGTTGGAGATTAAAGGAGGACATTAAAGCGAGTAACTTGGAAATATAAGAGTTGGAAGGATCATTCGCAGGAATATTAAAGTCACCAAGGATGAGAGAGGGGGAGGAAGGATCATGGAGGAAGGCAAGCCAGGCATCAAAGTCACTGAGAAAGGATGAAAGGGACTTATCAGGGGGACGATAAATGACCGCTATTCGAAGAGGCAGAGGAGAGAAAAGGCGGATAGAGTGGACTTCAAAGGAGGAAAAACAGTGAGATTGAGGTGGAAGAAGGGGTTGAAATCTGGAGGAGGAGGGAGAGAGAAGTAGTCCAACACCGCCCCCACGGCCAGCAGGGCAAGGAGTATGTGAAAATAGATAACCGCCATGGCACAGGGCTGTGACTGAAGCAGAGTCATCAGGGCAGAGCCAGGTTTCTGTTATGGCGAGCAGATGGAGGTGACGCGAGATAAAGAGGTCCTGGATATAGGCAAGTTTGTTACAGATAGAGCGGGCATTCCATAGGACGCAAGAGAAGGGCAGAGAACAGGAGGGGAGTAGAGAAATAGAGATGAGGTTAGAGAGGTCGCGATGAGATCTGTAGAGTTGGGATAATAGTTGGTGAGGGGGGCCAGGATTGGGATTGATGTCACCGGCTGAGAGTAAGAGAAGGAGTAAAAGAGAGCGGAGGAGAGTAGTTGAGGTGTGGCCACGAAGGCGTCGAAGGCGAGAGGTATTTAGGTGGAATGAGGAAGGCAAAATGGACGGAAGAAAGAGGCGAAGATTAAAAGCCAAGAGGGAGGAAGAGGGTAGGAGAGAAGGTGAGGTGATGAAGTCGATGGATGGGCAGTGAGTTCCTGTAGCGGAGAGAGGTAGGGGGTGAGGGAAAAGATTAGGAAGGGACAGGGCTAGGAAGAGAATGTGAATAGGGGCCATAAATGACTGAGGTACTTTAGCAACTGGGAAGAAGATTAGATGTAAAGAGAAAAATGCCCCACGCGCCGTTAGGCGCGCGGCACCTAGAGCAGAGGCCCTGAGTGGATCGGAGTGGATCTGGGTGTCACCCCGGAGAAGGCTGTAAGGATATGCAGATGAGCTGCAAGTCCTCTACAGCACCTGAAAGGCAGCCGGTGGTAGAGCTGGGCACCTCTCAGCTGAGGAAAGGCTTACCAGGGGTTAGGCCGAAGCCAGCATTCGTCCCCCTGAGGGTCACCTGATCCTAGCCAAAAAGCACCTGGAAACTCTGTGCACTTGGAGCGAGGGCCCTGGGAAGATCGGGGTGGAACTGGAGTCACCCCGGATACAGCTGTGAGGAAATGCAGAAGGGCTGTAAGTCCTCCACAGCACCTGGTGGGAGCGCTGGGCACCTAGAACGGAGGCCCTGAGTGGATCGGAGTGGACCTGGGTGTCACCCCGGAGAAGGCTGTAAGGATATGCAGATGAGCTGCAAGTCCTCCACAGCTCCTGAAAGGCAGCCGGTGGTAGAGCTGGGCACCTCTCAGCTGAGGAAACCCCTTACCAGGGGTTAGGCCGAAGCCAGCATTCCTCCCCCTGAGGGTCGCCTGATCCATTACTTAAGAAGCTCCAGGCCATACAAAATATTGCTGTATGTCTTCTCTGTCATGCAAAGAAGTTCACATCTTTTTAAAAAGATCACCATTGGTTACCAGTCAGTATTTGAGTGCAGTACAAGATTCTACTTTTAACTTTTAAATCTCACGCCTGCCTACCTAGCCACCCTAACAATTCCATACACCCTTTCAAGGATCCTTCAGTCACTGAACAATCAAAAATTAGTCCTATCTGGCCCTAAACTTGCACATCAGGAAGAGACTAGGAAATGTGCATTCTTTACTGCACCGCAGTGAGTCTTCTCTTTCTAAATTTAAATCACTTATCAAAACCTGGCTTTTCACCCAAGCATTCGATGCCCTCTCTTTAATTGGTTTGGGTTCATTAATGTTTGGCCCTTCCTCCCTGCCCCTTCCCTGATCTTCCCACTGCTTCCAGTCTTTGTCTGTACTTGTTTCTATGTCTTATGTTTCTTTCCTGTCAAAAATTGTAGGTCCTTTCTTATCTGGCTGTTTTAGTCTGTACACCATCTAGCTCTGCCTGCCAGATTTGTGCAGTATAGAAAATGCTAATAAAGATTACAAAACTAAATTTCAAACATATAAGGGGGAAAAAAAGGAAAACATTGTTCTCTCTCAAGTCTGTAAGTTTGTGGGTAGAGCATTAATTGAGAGTAAATAAAGAAATAATAATAAATCTAGGAATATAAACTGAAACTGCTAGCCTCATATACTCAGCTTAAACGGACATTGCAGAGGCTTCAAAAGTGGCTGTCACTTGGAACACCTAGTGAAGAGGCCACTCTGGGGCTTTTACTTGATAAAAAAGGAAGAAAATTGAGACAGTTAAAAAAAAATTCACCTTATTAAACCAAAGAAAACACTTGCAAGGAAATTTCAATCAGCAGCACATGTTGTAGGGATGGACAGTATGTAAGCAGATTTCTTAGCCAACATATACTGGATCTGGGAGAGTGAGAGCTGCGTCTGTCAGCATTCCAGAAACTGGTGAAGTGCTATAATGCTCCACCTCTTGATCTGATGGCAGTTGGTGAAGCTGCTGCTGCAGTTTCCCAGAGTACCAGATGTTCTGCGGCAAAGGCTGTCATAATCAATGTTTCCTCTCAGGAATGACCTGGTGTGTGCAAATATTTTTTGTGTGTGAGTAAAAAGTTTTAAAAACTAACAATTTTTGAGCACCAGTTTTAGCAAAGCATTTCTGTATATAGCACACACACACAAAAAAAAAAAACATTTTTGTGAGCAACCATGTAAAGTCTGTGAGAGATGCTCCTAAAATGTGTGAGAAATCGCTCATGTGCTCCACTTAGAAGGAACATTGGTCATAATGGAGGATCCAGATCCTTTTTAGCTACAGCTTGGTCCTTGAGAGGAGACGGAGTCATAAGGGCCTATTCACCATCTACAGTGGCTACACTGCTAAAGACGCACAGAAACCAGAGCCAAGCGTCGAATAATCTGGTGCCCTGCAGGATATAGAGAGCCAGCTTGTATCTGCAGCGTTAGCGTCCTTAAACTACGTTGATTCACATTCTCATCGGCTCTGAGCATTTGGCGCTAGCAGGTGAAGGCACTAGTCTGGCACTAATGGTCTCTAACTCCTGCATTTACTTCTGAGCATCAGAGCGCTGGTGTTTCTGCTGTGGAATTCTAATCTATCTTGAAGGCTCTGATTAATCTTGCTTTTGAGCTTTTGTGACAGGTGTCCATTAAAGATACTTCCATGAAGGTGGTGGTGTTGATAGGCTATTTGTTCAGCCAGGCTTATTGGAATTGTTGACCTTGTGGTAGAGAGATCCCGATCTATCATTCTCGGTGATACTCGGTTTCTGTTCATACAGGGTCTTCCTTTTTACCTAACATGGTCTCCCTGTATCATTTGAATCAGTTTTATTTCCCTTCCTGCGTTCTCAAGCAGGTAAAAGATGGCTAAGCATAGGTGCTTCACAAACTGGATGTTCACTAGATAAGTAGTGTGACCAGCAAGGTTCATCCAAGAACAACAGGAGGACAGGAATATGGATGGAAAAAACTTTATTTTTATGATGCCCGACACAGCATCGTGTTTCTGCCAAGTGCCTACTTCAGGGGTCTACAATAATTAATACAATGATATAAAACAATAAATACATATAACAGATGCATATATATATATGTGTGTAGAAAACAATAAAATTTATATACAGGAACATATACAATAATGTTAAAACAAATTACACTTGTAAACAAAATGGCATACATAATGTAGAATCGAGGGCAAACATATAAACGTACATAAAAGAAGTAAAAAGATATTCATATCCAAATATAGGCAAATTACTTTAAAACGCACCTAGATATATGTATATACGTAAGTGAAGGTAAATCAAACTCATATAAAAGAACACATACAATAATATTGGAAAAGAATATATAAGTAAGTAGCATGGCATGTATAATTTAGAACAGAGATACCAATTTAACCATAAAGAAATATATCCTATATAATAAAAGCACCTCCAACGTTCTGAAGCCGAGAAAGTGAAACCTTGAAGCATTTGTGCTCCTGTATCCATATCCTGAATTGACATCATGTACTTCCTGGTATGTCAAAAGCAACACTGACCAACCACACTAAAACGGCACGAGGCACACCAACAGACAAGAACAGCCCAACCTGCATGCCCGAACTTAAAGACAGCCGGCGTCAACAGTGCCGGTAATGCTGGGAACCCCCCCCCCCCCCCCATTGCGACACGCGACAACCCCCCCTCCTCCGCGGAGCTCTCTACCTTGGCCCTCCCGAGTCGCCACTGGACCCCGTCCCCCGCCCACAGCCCCCCTCACCCACCCTCCCCCTCAGCGACACACGCGACAACACACACACACCGCCTCCGCGGTCCTCTCTCCCTCACTGACAGCTGAACAGCAGCGGTAAAAAAGAAGAACGGCAGTCTCCTAACGGGACGGAGTTCAAGCCCCCCCCTCCTCCTCCCCCCTCTCCTAAGCGTTCCAGCCCCCCTCCCTCTTCTCCCTCTTCTCCCTCAACAGTCCTTTCCTTTGTTTCCTACCGCCCAGCCATAGCTTAAAACTCATTTTACTAACCTGACTGAAGCAGAGTACAGCCAGCTCACCTTCAGCTTTCCCCTTCTCTCTCAGCTGTGGTCCCGCCCTCATTTCCTGTTTACGCAAGGGCGGGACGCTGAGAGAGAAGGGGAAAGCTGAAGGCGAGCCGGCTGTACTCTGCTTCAGTCAGGTTAGTAAAATGAGTTTTAAGCTAAGGCCTGGGCAGCAGGAATCAGAGGAGGGCTGTTGAGGGAGAAGAGGGCGGGCAAGGGGAGTTGGAACTGGAACTTGGGGGCAAGGTGGGGTTTGGGGCGTCACTGGACATGAAGGGGAGGGCAGAGGAGAATCGGTGGACATGGAGGGGAGGGCAGGGGAGAGAGGAGACTTGCTGGACATGGATGGAGGGGAGGGCAGGGGCGAGAGGACAGTTGCTGGACATGGATGTAGGGGAGGGGACAGAGGAGAATTCCTGGACATGGATGCAGGGGAGGGCAGGGGAGAAAGCACAGTTGCTGGACATGGATGCAGGGGACAGCAGGTGAGAGAGGAGACTTGCTGGACATGAATGGATGGAGGGGAGGGCAGGGGAGAGAGGACAGTTGCTGGACATGGATGCAGGGGAGAGAGGAGAGTTGCTGCACATGGATGGAGGGTAGGGCAGGGGAGAGAGGAGCTGGACATGGATGGAGGGGAGGGCAGGGGAGAGAGGAGCTGGACATGGATGGAGGGGAGGGCAGGGGAGAGAGGACAGTTCCTGGACATGGATGCAGGGGAGGGGACAGAGGAGAATTCCTGGACATGGATGCAGGAGAGAAAGCACAGTTGCTGGACATGGATGCAGGGGACAGCAGGTGAGAGAGGAGAGTTGCTGGACATGGATGGAGGGCAGGGGAGAGATGGATGGAGGGGAGGGCAGGGGAGAGAGGAACTGGACATGGATGGAGGGGAGGGCAGGGGAGAGAGGACAGTTGCTGGATATGGATGGAGGGAAGGGCAGGGGAGAGAGGAAAGTTGCTGCACATGGATGCAGGGGAGCGCAGGGCAGAGAGGACAGTTGTGGACATGGAGGGGAGGGCAGGGGAGAGAGGAAAGTTGCTGCACATGGATGCAGGGGAGCGCAGGGCAGAGAGGACAGTTGTGGACATGGAGGGGAGGGCAGGGGAGAGAGGACAGTTGCTGGATATGGATGCAGGGGAGAGAGGAGAGTTGCTGGACATGGATTTTATTTATTTTTTTTATTTTTGTTACATTTGTACCCCGCGCTTTCCCACTCATTGCAGGCTCAATGCGGTAGGCAATGGAGGGTTAAGTGACTTGCCCAGAGTCACAAGGAGCTGCCTGTGCCAGGAATTGAACTCCGTTCCTCAGTTCCCCAGGACCAAAGTCCACCACCCTAACCACTAGGCCACTCCTCCACAGGGGACAGAGCACAGTTGCTGGACATGGATGCAGGAGACAGCAGGTCTCTCACATACACTCTCTAAGAAACAATCTCTGTCTATCAGACTATCTCTCTGTCACACACACACACTCTCTCACACACACAGTGTCTTTATCTCTCTGTCTCTCTCACACACACATAGACTCGGTCTCTCACACACTCTCAGACAAACACACACACACTCTCTCACTCATTCTCTCACACACACACACACTCTCACTCATTCTCTCACACACACACACTCTCTCTCTCACATACACACTCGCTCTCAAACATACACACTGATATTAGACATAATACAACAATGTAAATTATTCATTAGCATGACAACACATTTATCCTAACAATCCCTTTCAAAAATTAATTGCAGAAAGCCAATACCTTGCTAGCACCCGGTTCATTGGTTTCAGAAACGGGCCTTTTTTCCTAGTAATCATATATTTAAAAAAGCAGTATTCATATAGAAATATAAAAATATAAATGCACCTTGGTTGTTAATGTCTATCGGCTTGAATATTTATTGAATAAAATTGAATAAGTTTTTTCCATCCATATTCCTGTCCTCCTGTTGTTCTTGGATGAGCCTTGCTGATTACACTACTCATCTTGTGAGGACCTTTATACATAGTGGACCACAGTCTTTCGCTTCTGTGGTTTCTTCTTTGCTTCACAAACTGTATGCTCATAGGTTTTTGGAAGTCATCGCTAGCTTCAGGAAGTGAATCGTCTGTTCAATGGATCACGCAAGGGAGAGGTGGCCTGAAAGTCCTCCATTGTGTGCAATATTAAGGCAGCGACTGAATTGGCATATACCTTCAACTGTATGATGGCACTGGAAGGGCTCCAAGCACAGGAAGACATTTGTAAAGCAGCCATGCTATCTTTGTTACATTCCTTTACCAGGCACTACAAGATTGATACTGGGGCCAGATATGGTTGTGCCTTTGGACAAGGCTGTGTTCGAGGGAGCCTTGTCTTTTTACAGCCTGGAATGATAGAGCTTGGGTGCATTCCACTAGTCTGGACTGGTCTAGCAGGATTAAAGTGAAGGTGACATTTGTTCTTACCCATTAATTATCTTTGTCACCTGCTAGACCAGTCTATTGCCTCCTAGGAAGACTATAGCTTTTTTTTTTTTCTTTTTATATTTTCATGAAGTCTTTATTAAAAAGAGGTATACATAATCTGAAGCATAATACAGCATTGTTTCATATTGCAGTCTAGCTGAACATGGCATAGGTCTTTAGCACTGTATCAAACATGTAGTGTTTTGAGGTGGGGGGGGGGAATCTTTGTGTGTGCTTTGCTTTGACTTTTTTAAATATCACACAAAATATAGGAATTTCAAGAGGGCTTCTCTTGAGGGGGTTACTCAGGGCCGTGCCAAGGGTCTCTGGTGCCCCCCTGCAGACTATCAGTTGGTGCCCCCCCCCCCTCTCGCTTCTTCATTAGATGTTTCTCCATTGCTACCTGTCTTTCCTTTAGACTGAAAACTACAGACCCAGCCAGACCTGACAAAAGGGTCTACCACACCCTTCAATGTCAAGCATATACTAGAAAACTGTAAATTAGGTTACACAGGAAAGCAGTTTAAAAAAATAAACACAATTCCTGCTGTTTCTTAACACTGCTCTCCAGAGAAAGCACTGCCTTTATAAAGTGGCTTTTCAGTGGGACTTAGGGGCAGATGCACTAAAGCTAAATGAGCCTTTAATGACTCTCCAACGAGGAAAATTTGATCCGTTGCATGCATCAAAGGGCTTTTACCGAGGAAGCCAGCAGCTAACGAAAACGGAATGGAGATGAGCAATTAGCGTGAAAACCCCATTGAAACGACATGCACTAACCTTTTCCGATTGCCTTTACGCAGGAAAAAGGCAGGAAATCTAACGAGAGGTCTGGACCTCTCGTTAGGACAGCTCTGTGCCAGGAAAAAGTGTAAAGTTAAAAAACAAACAAACTTTGAGCCAATCCCAGCGCATTAGCAGAGCTAAAAGCGCTGTGATTGGTCCAAAGGACCTCAGAAAACTCATCAAATAAAAAAATAAAAAAAGGGTCGGGAGGGGGCAAGGGCGCTCGTCCGAGGCGTCCTGTACGGACGGCCTTGCCCCCCCCCCCCCGCTGCTCCCCACTTTCCGCCGCTCCCCCCACCCCGAAAAAGCAAAATTCGAGCAGCCCCTGCCCCCCTCCCTTCCTCACTACTCTCTCACCTCAGCTCCGCCTCCCGACATCCTCCGTCCTGTGCCCCGCCCCCTTTTGGGGTCGTCGCCGCCATTCCCCTCCTCCATCGGGCCCCCCTCCCTCTTACCGGGCCCGTGCAGCGCCTCTCTCCTCTGTCCGAAGGCGCTGCACGGACAAGAAGACAGCTGATGCCTGCCTTCGCCCAGCTTCGATGGCGCGTCTTTCTCCTGCTGGGCCCGCCCCTGTCTGACGTCAGTAACCTACGTAGGTTACTGACGTCAGACAGGGGCGGGCCCAGCGCGTCTTTCTCCTGCTGGGCCCGCCCCTGTCTGACGTCGGTAACCTACGTAGGTTACCGACGTCAGACAGGGGCGGGCCCAGCAGGAGAAAGCAGGAGAAAGACGCGCCATCGAAGCTGGGCGAAGGCAGGCATCAGTTGTCTTCTTGCCCGTGCAGCGCCTTTGGACAGAGGAGAGAGGCGCTGCACGGGCCCGGTAAGAGGGAGGGGGGCCCGATGGAGGAGGGGAATGGCGGCGACGACCCCAAAAGGGGGCGGGGCACAGGACGGAGGATGTCGGGAGGCGGAGCTGAGGTGAGAGAGTAGTGAGGAAGGGAGGGGGGCAGGGGCTGCTTGAATTTTGCTTTTTCGGGGTGGGGGAGCGGCGGAAAGTGGGGAGCAGCGGGGGGGGGGGGGCAAGGCCGTCCGTACAGGACGCTCCTGATGAGCGCCCTTGCCCCCTCCCGACCCTTTTTTTTAATTTTTGTTTTGATTTGGGAGCCATGTGCTTTTGATTTGACTGTGTTTTGACTGTTTGTGGCATGCGCAGAGCAGCTAACATAACGCTTGGCTGCTCTGCGCATGATTTGGGGGCCGATTAACGATGTGTATTGTGATTCTTTGATACATTGTACGTTTCTATACCGATCTGAGCATGTGTGACTTTTTTTTTTGGTGCATTCTTCGTTTTTTAAAAATCGTTAGGGCCTTTAACGATTTTGATTTTTTTACGTTTGCTTGATGCATCTACCCCTTAGCCTATTAAAAACGATTAGCATAATTAGGAATGGCCAGCCCTTGTAACTGCAGAGACCTAAGCTTTGATTATGCATGTTCCTGTCTTTGTTACAGTGGGGGGGGGGGGGTGGTCTCTTCATCTCATTTACACAGTCTGACCTCCCTGGCTCACTGGGAGCCCAGTCTCTTGGAGACTGCTATACATTGCAAAATAAGATAGCAGATGTAAATTCTCAAAGTGGACATATTCCAAACACTAAAATGAAAATAAAACGATTTTTTTCTACCTTTGTTGGCTGGTGACTTTCTTTTCTGATCATGCTGGCCCAGTATCTGATTCTGTTGCTGGTATCTGTCCTCTTAACTCTGTTTCCAGGGTTTCCTTTCCACTGTATGTATCCCATAAGTCTCTGACTCTAAAGTTTAGCAATTTCATTAAAGCAAAATGTATTTTCAAATATCACAAACTCTCCCTATCCAAGCAGAATGTTTTATATAAAAACAAACACAAAAAAAGCAATCAGATTTTTACTTACCAGCTATTCTACACTATACGTCAGCTAAACTTCCTCTTTGAACCTCAGCCAATTAAATGGATTTTAGCTGTAGCTATGATAATTATGTACACATCATTGCAGTCATGCCCTCCTCTCAGTGTACATGCTCAAAAAACAAAAACTTTGAACCACTTACAGATAACAATTACACTATTTATTTTTTATTTCTCCCCAGTCTCACTTGCACACCTGCCTCCAAACCTGTTCTCTTTAATTTGAATGTTGTTCCAGCTCACCCTGAATGAAAGTTGTTCACACACCAAAGCCATAAATAGCTGCTGGTTGTACTCTTTGAAGCAGCTTTAGCAGAGCAGCGTGTCTGTCTCAGCACTGCTGGGCTACCTTCACTTCCTGATGCGGGAAGGGCAGGGGAGAGAGGAGAATCACAACTTCAGGTAAAAGATTTTGCAAGTGAGTGGCGCCCTCTAGAGGTCGGCGCCCCCCCTGCGTTGCTTACCTCGCTTACCGTGTAGGCACGGCCCTGGGGTTACTTGTAATTTGTGAATATAGGGGCACGGGCGGGTTCTCTGTAGCTTTTTGGTTTTGGCATAAGCACACTGACAGATTATCTATCCCTATCTGGTAGGGTGACATAACCCACTGGTCTGAACTGGTCTAGCAGGACTTACGAAAAGGAAATTAGCCGGTAGGAACAATTTTCACCTTCTCATGATCCTACCTGGATCAAAATGTATTCCCTAGATTAAATTGCCTTTAGTCTAGGCAAAAAGTATGTGCAGGCTTCTGTTACAGCATGCATAATTTTAGCTGTATTACAAGGAGCCATTCTCTATTTTGTTACGCTGTTACTACAGCGTATATAGTGTATGTCGAACTATGCCTGTTGTATACCACCTTGGGTGAATCTCTTCATAAAGATGGTTAATAAATCCTAATAAATAAAATATATTTAGGCTAGAGGAACAAAATAGCACATGTACATGGCATTTTCATCTCCTCTTGGCTACCTATACAAATTAACATGGGCAGCATATGTGACAGCATTATGTACATTATGCTGTTTTTTTTAAAGGGAAACTACTTATATTGTTTCTCTTTGAAAATTAACATAAAAGATGCAAAGCTATAGCACTTATGTACTTTATGCTGGCTATTTGAAAATTGCCCCATGTGTTTAAATCTCTTGATAGGTTTTGACTAGTTGGTACAACATGAGTTGAATTGCATACACAGTGAGATAGCTAAATGTGGCTTCCATGAGGTGACAACTGTGTTAATGACAGATCATCTCAGGGCTATTTGGTATTTCTCAGAGGGCAAACAGGCTCCAATATTCTCACAAGTGGGTATATGCCGATTTGTGTCGCCCGGTCCGAAATTTATGCCATAGAAAAAAACAAGAGCTTTGAGTAGCACGGGTGCTGCACCCTGCCATCCCGCCCGCCAAGTGAACACGACTCCTTCAGTTTCATTTTCTCTGCGTGAGAAGCAGCTGTCTTTTTTGCTTGCTGCTCACATGTCTGGTCAGAGCTATTTTGAGTGCCTTTCGGCGTTTTTTTCTTCCCGCTTCTTTTCTTTATTTTTTTTGCTTTGTCTTCTAAGTCCCTTTTAGTCTTTAGCCTTTGCCCGTGTCTTAAGTTTCCTTTCTTTTTGACACAGGCTGCTCTTAGGCCTGCTCGTTCGGGTCTCTTTTTTTGTATCTTTCCCACCCTTTTTTTTTCAGGCACCATCGCAACTTTTTAATTTAGCTGAAGCCATTTTTCCTACCATGTCCACGAAGACTCCCAGTGGCTTCAAGCGGTGTACCCGGTGCAACTGGACCATCTCGGGAAAGACACCCATTCTTGGTGTCTTCAGTTCCTTGGGCCCAACCATAGCCCTGCCAACTGTGTCCTTTGCATATGAAGAAAAGGACCCAGGTTTCCTGGGAGGCTCAACGCGAGAAACTTTTTGGAGTCCGGTCCGGTTCTTCGACATCTGCTTCGAGGTTGGTCGGCGTTGGGAGTCACGGTAGGCATGGCTGCTTCGATACCCTGAGACACTGGGAGCATTGAGGCTCGAGTGGGTCTCCACCTGCCTCGAGGCCGCCTCCTGTGCAGGTCCCCCAGGACCGTCCATTGTAGGACCTGACCCCGAGGAGATGTGAGGATTCAACGTCTTCCTCGTCAGCACCGAGGAGAATGGGTTATGTGCATTGGGTGAAGACCAAGAAACACCATCACCGATCTCCATTGACATGGTGCCAGGAGCTTCGTAGTGCTGAGGGATTTGGCACCCGAGAAGCGTCAACACCAAGAGGACCGCTCTCCCTCTATCCAGCAGGTGCCAATGCATGCATCTTCAGGCAGCCGATATCCTGCTCCCGCATTGGCCCTGACGATTCTGCAGCCTGCGCTTCAGCCGACCTCACATCTTTCCCGATGGATGCCCTCGATGAGCACATCCGGGCCTTGCTCCCTGAGCTTTTGGATGGCCTTATGCAGCAATGTGCGTCTGTATCGGGGGTGCTTGCGCCTACCATACCTCCTGCTGCAGCCCCATCTAGCTCTGTGCCCGCGGTGCAGCCACTGACGCCGCTTGCGCCACTGGTGTTGACAGCCATCCAGGCTGGCACCCACTCGTCGGTGGAGGAAGCTTAGCCAGAGTCGAGATGGGAGCCAATCTTTCTATACAGCTCTCGAGGGCATGGGTCTTTGGCATCGAGGTGGGCCTTGACTTGGACATCTCTGAGGGAGGTGCTATCCGACACCGAAGAGGAGCACTCATGGGAATCAGAAGAGGATCCAGGTACTTTTCCTCTAATGAGCCCTGTGGGATTTCTTCTGAGCCCTCCCCTCCACTAGAGAGGAGACTGTCTTCACCTGAGCGCCTCTCTTTCACCTCTTTTGTATGGGAACTACTGAACTTTAACACAATACCACTTGATTTCTTCCACGGAAAAAAACTTGTACACTTGACTGTTTAATTTACTTTATCATGTACGAACTTTAATACCACTATGTATTTCTTGATCCGGAATTGGCGATCGCCATTACGGTACAATGTAAGCCACATTGAACCTGCAAATAGGCGGGATAATGTGGGATACAAATGCAACAAAATAAATAAAATAAATAGCTGATGCCATTTCGTTCCCAGTAGAAGTGGAGGATGAGCCCAGGGCCAAGATGCTCGAGGTCCTGGATTACTGCTCCTCTCCATGAGGTACTCAAGGCAGTCCTCGTACGGAAATGGGCGTCCCCTCTGTCTGTCCCTGTAGTCCCTAAGAAAATTGACACCCAGTATCGGATCCACAGGGAACCTGGAATGGTCTCAGTTACTCCACAACTCCATGGTGGTGGTCTCCGCTCTCAAAAGAGCCAGGAGTACTAGGGACTATAAGACATAAGCATCACCACACTGGGCCAGACCAAAGGTCCATCTAGCCCAGCACCCTGTCTCCGACAGTGGTCAATCCAGGTCACAATCACCCAAGATCCACGGAGCAAAGCATTTTGTACTGCTTGTCCCAGGAATAGTGTATTTTCCCCTACGTCCATTTAATAACATTCTATGGCCTTTTCCTTCAGGAAGCCGTCCAAACCTTTCTTAAACTCTGCTAAGCTAACCGCCTTAACCACATTCTCCAGCAACGAATTCCAGAGTCGAATTATGCACTGAGTAAAGAAAAATTTTCTCTTATTTGTTTTAAACTTACTGCACTCCAGCTTCATTGCATGCCCCCTTGTCCTAGTATTTTTGGAAAGTGTAAACAGACGCTCCATATCTATCTTTTCCACTCCACTCATTATTTTATATACCTCTATCATATCACCCCTCAGCCTTGGCTTCCCCAATCAGAAAAGCTAGGACCCTGGACTGTTTTAGGAGAAAGATGTATCAGGCCTCTATGCTCATCGCCCATATCCAGTCATATCAGCTCTTCGCAAGCGTGCACTTGCGGAACTCAGTGCAGCAGTGGTCAGACGTGGTCAATGCACTCCCTTCGGAGCAGGCCGAGCCGTTTCGACAGTTGGTCCAACAGCAGAAGGCGTGTCACAAGTTCTTGGCTAGGGCACTTACGACAGTTTTGACGTGGCATCCAGGATCTCTGCCCAAGGTATAGCAATGCGCAGACTCTCATGGCTGCGTGTTTCTGACCTGGGCCATCTCCTTGTCGGGGGGATAATCTTTTGGCGAGAAGGTTGAGGATGTCGCTGACCAAATCAAGAAGCATACTGATGCTATGCTTTCTCTCTCCCACTGGGCATCTTCTGCAAGTGCCTCCTCAAGAGGTATTTTGGCAAGTTGTGGAGTGCTCTCTATTACTACTCTAGGTACACTCCTGCGGCTCGCCAGCCTGCTCAGGCTCCCCTGTGCGCTCGTTCACATCAACAGCAAAGCACCTGCTGCTCCCCAATAAAAGCAAGCAGATCATAGACACAGTCTAAGTGTCCATACCGGATGACTTGCCGGTTGGGGGGAGGTTAAAGTTTTTTCACCAAACGTGGCCTCTCATAACCTCCAACCGGTGGGTTCTTCAAATAGTCCAGCTCAGGTACACCTTCAATTTGCATTCCAAATCTCCAAATTGTCCACTGTGAGCCCATTCTTTCAGCTCTCAGCACAAGCAGGTACTTACAGAGGAACTCTCCGCCCTTCTGAAGGCCCATGTGGTCAAACCCGTTCCACTAGGGGAAGAAGGGCAGGGATTCTATTCCAGGTACTTCCTTGGGCAGAAAAAGACATGGGGGATGTGTCCCATCCTAGACCTAAGGGTCCTGAACAAATTCCTAGTCTGAGAAAAGTTTCCCATGATTCAGGAAATTGATTGGCTATGCTCTCTGAACTGGAAGGATACATATACAGCCCACCGGAAGTATCTTTGGTTTCGGATGGGAACACGTCACTTGCCTGTTGGCCTTGCGTCTGCTCCCAGAGTCTTTACCAAGTGTCTTAGAGTAGTCGCAGCGTTGCTACGCAGACTGGGACTGCATGCATTCCCTTATCTCGATGATTTGTTGGTGAAGAGCACCTCAAACGGTGCTCAGGAGTCCATGCGGATGACTATTCAGGTGCTGGAGCTACAATTGTTTGTTATAAACTACCATAAGTCCCATTCCCATCCTGTTCAACAGTTGGAGTTCATAGGAGACAAGATTGTCCGCCCGCGTCTCTGGGAGGTAGGCTTGTCCTCGGGTCGAGCAAGGGCACCTAACATAGTAACATAGTAGATGACGGCAGAAAAAGACCTGCATGGTCCATCCAGTCTGCCCATGACAAACTCATATGTGTATACCTTACCTTGAATTTGTACCTGTCCTTTTCAGGGCACAGACCATATAAGTCTGCCCAGCAGTATTTCCCGCCTCCCAACCACCAGTCCTGCCTCCCATCACCGGCTCTGTTACAGACCGTATAAGTCTGCCCTCCCCTATCCTCGCCTCCCAACCACCACCCCCTCTTCCCCCCAACTGCTCCGCCACCCAATTTCAGCTAAGCTTCTGAGGATGTTTTCCGACCCTCATCACACAGAACGAGGGGTCGCTTCTACATCCCAACCTCCAGTCTCTGGCTCTCACGATCTGGATGTTGAGAGTCTAGAGTTTGATTCCTTGGGTCTTTCAGTGGGTGTCTTCCAGGTCTTGCTGGCTTCCAGGAAAGATTCCACTAAGAGGTGTTACTCTTTTAAATGGAGGAGGTTTACCGCCATAGAGCCCCTTTCTTGTCCTACACAGACCCTTCTTGAGTATCTTCTACACTTATCAGAGTCTGGTCTCAAGACCAACTCCGTAAGGGTTCACCTTAGTGCAATTAGTGCTTATCATCAGCGTGTAAAAGGTAAGCCTATCTCTGGACAGCCTTTAGCTTGCTTCTTGAGAGGTTTCCTTTTGTCAAAGCCCCTGTCAAACCTCCTCCAGTGTTATGGGATCGCAACATCGTTCTCACCCAGCTGATGAAAGCTCCTTTTGAGCCATTGAATTCCTGCCATCTGAAGTACTTGTCCTGGAAGGTCATTCCCTTGGTGGCTACTTCAGCTCTTAGGGTCAGTGAGCTTCAAGCCTTAGTAGTGGATGCACCTTATACTAAGTTTCATCACAACAGAGTAGTCCTCCGCACGCACCCTAAGTTCCTGCCGAAGGTGGTGTCAGAGTTCCATCTAAACCAGTCAGTTGTCTTGCCAACATTCTTTCCCCGTCCTTATTCCCATCCTGGCAAAAGCAGCTTGTACACCTTGGACTGCAAGAGAGCGTTGGCCTT
Source organism: Microcaecilia unicolor (assembly GCF_901765095.1). Taxonomy (NCBI): domain Eukaryota; kingdom Metazoa; phylum Chordata; class Amphibia; order Gymnophiona; family Siphonopidae; genus Microcaecilia; species Microcaecilia unicolor. The sequence continues at coordinate 146,700,415 of NC_044041.1, read as the reverse complement.
TTACATGGAGCCAACGAAGCCCTTCAGAAAGTCTGCTCAGCTTTTTGTTTCCTTTGATGCCAACAGGATGGGGGTCGTCATTGGGAAACGCACCATATCCAATTGGCTAGCAGATTGCATTTCTTTTCCTTATGCCCAGGCTGAGCTGACTTTGGAGGGTCAAGTTGCGGCTCACGATGTTAGAGCTATGGCTGCATCAGAAGCCAAGTTAAAGTCAGCCTCCATTGAAGAGATTTACAAGGCTGCGACATGGTCTTCAACAGTCGGTCTGAGCCGTCCGTGTTGCAGAATCTGTTTGGGGTCTAGAATCCAACTCCACCCTCTTAGGCCCATTTTATTCTGTTCCAGGCTGCTCTCTTATCTAGTTTGTATATAGCTTCAGGTTAATCTGTGTTTAGTCCTCTCAGTTGTGAGGCCCAATTGCCCACTGTTTGTTGTTTTGGGTGATCCTGGATGCTAGGGATTCCCCACTTGTAAGAATATTGGAGCCTGCTTGTCCTCGGAAAAAGCAAAGCTACTTACCTGTAGCAGGTATTCTCCAAGGACAGCAGGCTTCATATTCTCACAATCCTGCCCACCTCCCCTTGGAGTTGTCTCCTTTCATTTCTTCTTTAGTTTATTACTTTATTATTAAACTGAGGGAGTCACATTCGCGTGGCGGGCGGTAATGCACTTATGCATGTGCAGTAGTGCGTGGTGCCCGCACTCCTCAAAGCTCTTGTTTTTTTCTATGGCATAAATGCCGGACCAGGCAACGCGGATTGGTGTCTACCCACTTGTGAGAATAATAAGCCTGCTTTCCTTGGAAAATATCTGCTACAGGTAAGTATCTTCGCTTTACTGTGTCTTGCCTTCTAGGAGCTTGATACAATCTAGAAATATAAGGGCTGATTGGCACAAGTCCCATTAGCAGATCTGGGTGAATCTTTATAGATTCATCAGCCATGAAGAGAGAGTGACTAGGTGACATAGTTTTTGGAATGACATGTGTAGCTACTCTGTCTTTATGTGGCCTAATGATCCAGACTCAAGCCCCACTTACTGTTTAAGCATATGGTTTTCAGCAGTTTTTTTTTTTACCGTCCCCATGATTGAGCTTAGATTAAAAACTGTGACTAAAACCTTATGACTATCTTATGTATAGTCATTCACAAACTAAATGTTACGAGATAAAATAATCTGTTTTCATTCTGTTTTCTTACTTGCATCTATATTTTTAATCCAGAGGTTGATCGACAAGACAAAGGTAACATACCTGCAGTGGATCCCAGAATCAGAAAATCTGTTCCTAGCTTCCCACGCCAGTGGCCTCCTCTACCTATACAACGTAGACCATCCCTGTGGCTCCACTGCCCCACAGTACACACTTCTCAAACAGGGCGAGGGCTTCGCTGTGTATGCGTGCAAGAGCAAATGTATTCGTAACCCATTGGTGAAGTGGGCAGTAGGTGAGGGGGCCCTGAACGAGTTCTCCTTCTCTCCTGATGGCCGGCACCTGGCCTGTGTGGGCCAGGATGGCTGCCTGCGTGTCTTCCACTTTGACTCCATGGAGCTGCAAGGGATGATGAAAAGCTATTTTGGGGGCCTGCTTTGTGTATGCTGGAGCCCTGATGGTCGCTACATTGTTACAGGTGGTGAGGATGACCTGGTGACTGTTTGGTGCTTTGCTGAAGGCCGTGTAGTTGCCCGGGGCCATGGGCACAAGTCCTGGGTTAATGCAGTGGCTTTTGACCCCTACACCAGTAGTGTGGAGGAAGAGGATCCTATTGAGCTGAGTGGCAGTGATGAAGATGTGAATGAGATGGCGCACTTTGGCCGGGTACGGACTAGCAGCACCCTCTCACGGCTCTCCAAGCACAGCACCAAAAGCAGTCCATCTGTGACCTACCGGTTTGGCTCAGCAGGTCAGGACACCCAATTCTGCCTCTGGGACATCACAGAGGACATTCTCTATCCCCACCACCCCCTTTCCCGTGCACGGACACTTACAAACACTTTTAGTGCTACCATACCATCCTCAGTAAGTAGTGGCAGCAACTTGGCCACTGAGGCAGCCACAGGACAAGTCATTCCTCGCTCCTTGTCCCGCTCCAATAGCTTGCCTCATCCAGCAGTCAATAGTGCCAGTAAAAGCTATGTAACTGATAGTGCACCTCCCTTCAGCATTGGCAAGTTTGCTACACTCACCCTTCAGGAGCGGAAGGACAAGAGCACAGACAAGGAGCACAAACGCTACCATAGTCTTGGTAACATAAACAAAAGCAATGATAAGATCAACATGGTACCCAAGAGCAAACTCGATACAGCCAAGATCTTGGGCACAGGCCTGTGCCCACGTATCAATGAAGTGCCCCTCCTGGAACCCCTGGTTTGCAAGAAGATCGCCCATGAGCGCCTCACTGTTCTTCTCTTCTTGGAAGACTGTATCATTACTGCTTGCCAGGAGGGGTTCATAAGCACGTGGGCAAGGCCTGGGAAAGCAGTAAGTAAACTTTTTCTCCAATGCCTTTCTTTTGCGAATTTAGTACTGGTGAAAACTAAAAAAACTAACTGAAAAGATGTCATTCCTAGAACATGTGTGGCAAAAGCAATAGAAAATGCAAGGTTCCCCCTTACTGTGTGTGTGTCTCTGTCTCATTGTGGGGAACAAAACATGTTGCCAACAATGGCTCCAGGTGTAGCAGAGAAGAAGGCTTTAAATTTGATAGAAACTAGGCAGCATTCTTGGGAAGGGGAAACTTATTCTGAAGGGATGGGCTCAACCTTAATCAGTGAAACTAGGCTGTTGGTGCTAACATTCAAAAAGGAGAAAGAGCAGCTTTTAAACTAGATCTTGAGGGGGGAAGCCAATAATTGCTCAGGAGTGCATGGTTTAGAGTAAATTATCTTTTAAAAAATGCTGTCAAAATACTGAAGTTAAGATAAGAGAGGTTGTGCTAAAGCTGAAGTATACCGTGCATTTAAATAAAGAACACATGCAGATAAATTATTTCAGATTTTGAGGAAAAGCAAAATATCAGTCTTATACATAGGTAATGTCTGATGGGTCCCTCTTGTGGGACCCACTCTCCAGCTTCTTTACTCAAAGGGGAATAATTCTATAGCTTGGTGCCAAAATGGGGTATGCATACTAGATGGTGCTTGAGGCATTCAAAGCTATAAACTAGGGGAAATCACTGATTTATGCTGAGTGGGCATATGTAAGAAAGGCTTAGACAGCCATTCATTTCATTCCTTCACTTTCTCCTCTCTCTGCAGCTAGTTTTCCTAGAAAAAAAAGTTCCCACTGGCTTTAAGAGGTGTTCCTGGTGCAGCAGGACCATATCCATAGTGGATACTCATAACTGGTGTCTACAAAGCCTGGCACCCAATCATGATCCCTCTCAAGTTCTTCTGTGTTCACAGATATCAAAGGGAGGTGTCTGGTTGAGAGAGCACATGTGAATTTTTGATGCTGATAAGTTCAGTTCATCAACTTTGGCATCGGAAGCATCAATCTCCATGGCTCCTGGAGCAGCCCTGGGGGTGTTCAAACATTGAGAGTGTCTTGACCACCCTTGGTTTCAAGCCTCAATATCAGAATCAATTATTCTCTGATCCTCTACTGAGGAAAAGGAAGGATTTTTCCTCATCAACTTCTACACCAAGGGGCAAAGATGCAAGATGTCAGGTGGAGACCAGGGCCCACCCACATTGAGCTTTTTCAAAACACAGGGCTAAGAGGCATTGAGAATACCAGTATCCATAAAGCAGCCAGACTAGAGGACTGCTTGTTCTCTAGGACATCAGAGGGGACACGACAGGCTGCACAGAGTCGTGACCTAGCTTATGATTCATCCTTGGTAATGCTGACTGAGACGCCCCCATCTTTGTTGATGGCAGCTTTTGAAGAGCAGCTCATGAGGAGGCATGAGGATAGCATGGAGCACATCTGTGCTTGGCGTGAAACTGCGGCTTCAACGTCATCATTGCTGAGGCTTGAACAAGTTCAGCTGATGATTGAAACCCATTTGCTGCCTGCAGGAGACACTGAGGCCTCAAGGGGTTTCAGACTCTATGCCAATTGTGCCAGTGTCAATTTCCAGTACATTGGGGAAGGAAGCTTCCCCGTCAGATTGAATGTCCTTATTGCTTCAGTGCCTCATCCCAGGCTTGACCTGGAGGTCAGTCATTTGAAGCAGGCAGAGACTCAAGTGTCTCCAACTGTTAGTCTGATTCAGAGCATTCCTGAGCATCTGAAGAACCACCAGAGCTCTTCTCTAAGGAAATGGCTGCCGGTCTTCCATCAGACCCCTTCCCACCATATGAGAGGTGTAAATCTACTCCAGAGGTGCTCTCATTCAAAGAGTTTGTCAGGGAAATGGCAAAAGCCATCCCATTTCCTTTAGAAATGGAGAGAGGAAACCAGGGCAAGAAGCATTGGAAATTCTCCAGTGCCTCAAACTTCCCCTCACCCCATGGAGAATATGACAGTATCCACTGACAGAATGCTGAAGGACATACAGAACAGATTGTGGGAAACCCTGTACCTCCTGTGATAAGAAGGTCTATTCTAGGCTCAAGGATTTGATAAGGTACAGCTGTCTCACCGTTCCATTGTGGTCAAATCCACTCTCAAAAGGGCCAATTATATGAAAAGAAACATAGAAACATGATGGCAGATAAAGAAAGGCCAAATGGCCCATCCAGTCTGCCCATCCTCTGTAACCACTAACGCTTCATTTTTCTAAGGGATCCCACATGCTTGTCCTAAGCTTTCTTAAATTCTGACACAGTCCTCGTCTCCACAACCTCCACCAGGAGGCCATTCCACGCTTCCGTGAACAAATATTTTCTTAGATTCCTCCTAAGCCTCTTATCTTCATCGTATGCTGCCTTATTCCAGAGTTTTCCTTCATTTGAAAAAGGCTCACATCTTGTACATTAATGCCCCTGAGATATTTAAATGTCTCTATCATATCTCCTCTCTCCCTTCTCTCTTCCAGTGTATACATGTTGAGGTTCATAAGCCTCGTTAATGTCCTAGAGGGGAGAGATGAGGACGTTGAAGTCTTTGGGCATGCACTTGAAGAGCATTCTGCATAGTGCAGCGCAATTTGCCAGCATTTCCCCCAAAAGAAAGGTGACTTGCTCTGTGGGCTAGTAACCAAGGGTGTAAGGAGTGTGGAAAATATGTGGTCCATGTGACCTATGACATTTTCAGGATGCAACAGGGATTGGTCCTCACAGAATCATATTGCTGTAGGCTTCAAACCTCAAGCCAAAAGTGCAGTGGAGATAATCTCTTAAGAGATAAAGTACGAGAGGCTGCTACTGTCATCAAGCAACTTCTCTAGGCTCACTGTTGACCCAGCCTCCTCTTCTAGAAGGGTTTGTAATGGAGGGCATCAGAGATCCTACAATTCTCACAAGCATGTAGGTGTCCTCCCTTTCTCTTCTTCCAAACAACTCAGAGACCTCACTGTCACACAAGACAGCTGGAGGCCCACAGTCAAAATAGGGATGCAGTTTTGATTGTCTCAGCAGTGCATCACCTGAATCCCTATAAATGTTCCAGGCCATCTTCTGGTAGGGGGGAGGCTAAAGTTTTTGCAGCAAGATTGCCCCTTATAACCTCAGATCAGTAGGTTCTAAAATTGTCCAGGAGGTTTACTGTCTGCAATTAGAAAACATTCCTCCAAATGGCCCATCAAAAGCATCAAGGTTAAGCTCTAATTACCGGGAATTGCTTCTCTCTTACAAGTCATGTGGTCTCACCTGTTCTACGGCAAGTATTTCCTGATCATAAAGGGAAGGATTGTGTCCCATCCTAAATATGAGGGCCTCGATCAAGTATCTGGCCAAACAACAATTCAGGATGGTTTCCTTAGGCACCGTGCTTTAAAAAGGTAGTTGGTTATGCTCTTTGGACCTAAAGAACACTTATGCTCACATTCTTCCTATGACTTGGATGTATCTGAGGTTCATTATAGGGTAACAGCTTCCAGTTTCATATACTGCTATTTGGCCTTGTGTCAGCATCAAGAGTATTTACAAAGTGTCCAACTCAGAGGTTTTCAACCCAGTCCTCGGGGTACATCTAGCCAGTCGAGTTTTTCAGGATATTCCCATTGAATTCTATGGGGATATCCTGAAAACCCTGACTGGCTGGGTGTGCCCCAAGAACTAGGTTGAAAACCTGTGGTGTAGCTGGTTAAGAACACATCAGAGGTGCCAAAAAATCAATGCCCATGATAATTTGGGTGCTTGAGCTACAAGCGTTCATTATAAAAAAAAATTTTCCCGCATCACAACTAAACCCATCGCAGAAATTGGAATTTGTCAGAGCCCCTGCCAGACATGACTCTCTGACATCTGCATTTCTTTCACAACAATGGATCTCAATTATCAGTAGTTCTAGTAGTGCACTAGAGTCAGCGGGTATCTGCTGTTGAGGTTGCTGGATCACATCGCCTCCACAGTTCATGTAAAACTCATTGCATTTCTCAGTTTGAAAGAGGACAGCTAGACACAGATCACAAGACCTTGCAGGATCAATACCATGACTCTACCTGTCCTCAAACTGAAGAGTCTGTAAGCAGCCCTGGAAGCAGAGGAGGTGAGAGCAGCCCAGGAACAGGAAGGAACTGAAGCTCAAAATCCCCAAAGTTGCTGGATCAGTAACCACTAGTGGTGGTTAGTAATTCCCCTCTGAGGGGTCAGTCCATCTGCCGACCAGACATGATGTCCCAGGAGTTGTGCTGTCTGCCATGTCCTAAAATTCAAGATTTTACAGAGATCTTGCTGAGATATATATCAAGCCTACTGACTGCTGCTCATCCAGGTTGGCACAAATGATATTGCTAGGTACCCCTCCAAATGTATCAGAAGTGACTTCATGGCTCTAGAAGAGAAGGTGAGTAGATAGGTGTGCAGGAGGTATCCTTATCAGTCCTACCTGTTGAAGACAAAGAAACTTACATCCTGGAATGCATGGCTGTGTGGGTGGTGTCATCAAGAACATGTTGGCTTCCTGGATTGCAGGATGATGAGCAGAAATGGTGTCCACATAGAACAGGCATGTCCATTCTACTGCCCGTAGGCCTAACTCCAGCCCTCCAACCTCATTCTCTTGGCTCATAGAAGCTCCAGGTGAAGTCCTCTCATAGGATTAATTTCTCTGCCGCAGCTGGTCTAACCGGTAGCTTCAGCTGTGTAGCACTGGAAGTTGAGGTTGTTCCCGTGGTATCGTCTCATGAGACTTAATACCTCAAGATCAACCTCAACTTTCAATGCCATGGGCTCAACCTCATGTTGAAACCAGTCACGGCAGAGAAGTAGGGATCCTATTGGAGGGCTTCACATGGAGCTTCTGCGGACCAACTACAGGAAGCAGAGAACCTGAGGCAAAGAAGCAGAAAACCCAAGCCAGGGAAGCAGTGTCCTTTGAAGGAATCAGGTGAGGGACAGTGGGGGGGGGGGTTAATTTATTAGGTCTGCCATCTCCATTTGGTCAGCGGAGCCACGGGCTTTCTACTAGCCTGGAAGGAACTGCATATCCCCTCTAGATACCTGATTACCCCAACCTTGTATCTGCTCATGACAGTTTTACACAGAGTAGCAGCAGGCTCCCCAATTAGAGAGAAACCCAGTAGATATAGTAATATAGTTTATTAGCATCAGTATTTTACCCAAAGATAGTACAGGCAGATCAGGCATTTACATGATGGAACAGCATTTCACGACACGACTACAGCCCTCTGGAGTCTTCTGAACTAATACCCTTCAGACTCCCCTTTTTATACTATTTTGGCCCTATTGATTCCAGTGGACCCCAGCTTTCTCACCAGAGCTCTTGACCCTTATCAGTTGATAAGAAATGACTTCACAAGTTCTCAAGCTCTAAGTATAAACAAGATATGCTCGGAGCGCATCTTGTGAGATGACTTCACAGGTCATTTTGCTCTCTTCAGCTCCCCCCCCCCCCCCCCCCACACTTGCATCTGACCCTCTACTATCTTTCATTTTAATCAAAACATCTTAGCTCATGATTTCTCGCAGGTGCCAGTCCAAGGATTGTTTACAAGAGCAAATGCCCCCTCCCTTGCCAGCTCTCAATTACCTCATTTCAGCACTTGCTGCAGTGAAATGTAATTTGTGTCAGAAGTGATTTTTGATTTTAAGAGGCCTAGCTCTTAGCCTGAGCCATTGGCCTGTATTTTACTGAGAGCAAGGGCTAGCATATTTCTACATTCCCTTCTTGCCGGACCTCCAAAGGGCCGGCACACATGACTACTAGTAGGTGTGGCCATCCTTTCCAGACGGCTCTTAGAGTCCTGTGGGGGGGATGTGTAGATTTGAGGTGACAGGGGTGCTCTGTCATGACATGGGACTTAGGCCTCAGTGAGAATCAATCGTTGAGCACGTAGATATATACTACGTAAATTCTATGTTCCCCCTTAAGGTAAACCACCCAAAAAACCTAACTGTGTATCCTACGGCTACCCCTCTGGAGCAGTGTGAGACTTGGAAGCATGAGAAGTCAATTAAGTCTAGGTATCATACAGTGGAATCAATAAAGTTGAGTGTATGACTGCAATCAGTATATCATTACTACAAAGTCACTCATTAATCAAATTTTGATTGTATGAATATGGCTAAAACTGGTGTTAATGGGGAACAAATATTTCATTTTAGCATTTAAAAAGGGTTAATATTGGCCAAATAATGAATAACTACTGCAAGTTAAACAGCAGTCTTATAATTATGAGGAAGATAATGGCAAAACTCTTGAGTGTAATAGATCTAAATCGTATATGAAGGCACTGTTGAGTTATAGTGTTTTTGGAAAATACATAGGAACATAATCTTTTTCCTTTATACAGAAAATGAAGCAAATCAATTCATTTCTCTTGATGATTGAGAAATCATCAACAGTAGAAAACAGTTTACTTAGTTACCATTTGAGGTCCAGTGATGAAAGGTACAACAGTTTAAAAATGGAATAAAAACAATCTAAACCTGTCTATACAAATTGGCAGAATATAGCAAACTGAAAAGAAATGTATAATATAGGTCAATTAAACAGCATAAGCGGAATAAATATCTTCCTTAATAAAAGAGGTGTACTTGCATTACAGGCAATAAAAGTAAAATAAACAGCAGTAGTCCTATACGAAATTTATGGTGGAAATGTAGTTTGTCTTGTACTGAGAGTAGTAACAAGGAGGGTTAAGACAAACCTCTGAACATAGGGAATAATGCACCAGACAACAGTATCAATACCTGATTTAGTAGCTAATTTTGTTGGCTAAGGCAGAAAGGTCTTGTATTGCCTTTATAACAGAATCATCAGTGTCAGTATTATTGGGAATGTAAGTACAACAATGATTTCTGGCTTTAAATTGATCAAGTACCCCTCTTGACACTCCTATAGCATCTATAGTGACAATATAGTAACAATAGCGCGGTATGGCACCTGTCAATCCATATGCGGAGTAAAGTTTATAAATTCCAACATATCTATTTTCAATTTTCCAGACAAAAAACCAAGGATGCCACCCACTTTGAACAATGTTACAAGTGGCATACCAAAAATATACAGGGTCTTCGTTAGAGGGTCTGATTATTGGATGTGAACCCTGCTCAATTTTAATTCGTCCACATCCCTGGAAAATTTCAAAGTTATCAAACACGGACCTATTAGATCCAGTAAAGGGTAACACAAGATATCAAATCTAGTTAAAGGGTCCCAGTTAGGATCATCATCCATTCCAGGATCCCAATTTAGGGGGTGAGTGGGACAGGCACCGTTCAGAGGCTCATTAGAGTGAGCACCAGCCATTTAATAGCCAGGCAGGTGTAATGCAAGAGGTATGAAATGTAAAGTCAAAAGAAAAAAAACAAATGGTGATTCCACCTTCTAAACTTGCCCACCCAAACACTTCCTTCTTCTTCCCCTTACTTAATCTCTACTTATTACTAATTGTATCTGATATCCTGGAATGACAATATCATAACTAAACTATGTAAGCCACATTGAGCCTGCAAATAGGTGGGAAAATGTGGGATACAAATGCAATAAATAAATAATTCATATTGTCAGGAATAATAGAATTTAATAGAATTAAAAGGGCAAATAATGATTAGATACAGGGTTTCAATTAAAAAAGAGTAAGTCAACTGTTGGGGTACCTAGGGTGGATTCTTGTGATTGAGGCCCAAGATAGGGGTTGGGGGGTGTCGACCTGAGTCATGCAGTGGGAAATACCTCCATAAGTCAGGAGAATTAAACAGGGAAAATATAGGAGACAAGTAACAGTAAGGAGAATAGAGAAGATAGGCAAGAGCACAGTAACAAGGAATTCAATAGCAGTCCAACATTAGTCTAGGTAACATTAATGAGTATACTGAAGAAACCTGTGAATCTTTTCAAATGTATAATAGATTAGTCCCAAAACCAAAATTAGGAATAGTATAAGTACAACAAGTCCCAACACAGTTTTTGGAGTACAGAGTACAGTGTCCTCTTGTGGGCAGTTGGACTTGCGTCACCCGGTTCCACTGGAAAGATGGCAAGTGCAGCGGTGGGCTCGCTTTGATGGGCAATGTTCCGTTCAGGTAAGGTGATTTCTTCCTATAAGGTAATGTCTGTGGTTGTCAGATGCTCGGTCATGGGGTGAGAAGTCTTGGAAAATGTTCTTTTAGTCCATCAACTTGAAGTGGTGGCGGAGGCTGCAGAACCAGTGGTAACTGCTGAGCTGGTGGGGATGGCTTGAAAGGGACTGAATCAGGAGCCTTGTAGATACGGATGTCTTTTAGGTGGACCCAGGAAGTGTGGTCTCGTAACTTGACTAATTTGGAAGGGTCCTACGTAAATAGGGGTGTAGTACTTCCGGTGAACCAAATCTCCAACTTTGAGAGCTTTTGGATGACCAGTGGCAGGGCTATCATTACCCTCCCCTCTTCTGACTGAGATTGCCTGTGAAATCAAAGACAGAAAAGTAATGATATTTGGTAACACATCCTAATATACAGAATATTGGTCAGGCAAGTGGTTATCATGATGGGCTGTAAGAAGGCACACACAGAGCTGAAAAGGAGACAGCTTTAAAAAGAGGCAGATGGGGTGGCTTAAAGAGCTAACAAGGCAAGTGGCAGAGCATCGAGCCAATTTTAATTCCATTTACTATAAGTTGTCTCAATTTAGTTTTTTAAAAGTTCTTTTAAAAGTTCACTGTAGTGCTCAACTAGGCCATTGCTAGTAGGTTCGTAAATACAAACTGTATGGTGTGAAATACTCAGTGCGGGAATAAAAGAATTGAGGAACCCATTAAAAATTAAAACCATTGGCTGTAGTAATTCTGCAGGCTATACCAAATATGGGAATAATCTCTCTGATGCAAGGATAAGCTTCTATTCATTTTTTAAAAAATTTTATTAGAAAGCATCCACGCAGACAAGCAGGTACGTTTTTACTTTGACAAGTATCTGCATATCTGTAAAGCAGTATAGGCCTGGCCCTTGCACAATGGGCAAGTGACCAATAGGTATGCAGTAGATGATATACTGATCTGGAATGACATCAGACAGACTTTCTCGTCTTATATTCAAATATGTTGCCAGTAATTCTTATGAAACAGAAAAGCAAAGGAAGTCAATCCTGGTCTCCCAATATTATGAACAGAAAAATTTATAGAATTAGGGAAATACAGTATTGGGTAAATTGTAAGGGATACCCCCTCTTGTGAAATACCTGATCCAGGAAGGGTATTTATTTATATTGAAAAGAATGATAGGTAAATAAACAGTGTGTGTAGAGACCCCAACTATTGTATGTGCAAAGAAATGTGATCTGTTTGAGAGCATATACAAAGAAATAGAAACACAAAAAAGAAGGTATAGGTATGAAAGAACAAAAAAACACTGCTTGTTGTGTAAACAGACAAAAAGCATTGTAACTCAAAAAGACTGTAGGTGGCACTGTATTTAGAATAGAAGGCCTCACATGATGCTTCAAAAGGAGGCAAACATCAGAATAATGAGAGCACAGAGGATACCAGATACATTACCCCATTCAAACTTTTACAACAAACCTCTGGACTGTCAGCACCTTCTCTCACCATTGCGACTTGCAGTATTCTTTCTAAATTTTCTGTTATGTGGCTTTCTAACAATATGCACTTTTACATCCAAATGGCACATAAACAGCTAAACCATTTTACTATACAAACATCTCTGAAACCTGTCATAATGAAATACCATTTCCGTAAAACCTTTCATAATTACCACAAAATGAATGGGATTCTCACATACATTAACTTTCCTCTGCAACTTAAATCAAAACTATACCGGATATCTGTATCGTGGTAGCCCCCTCTGGTGGCCAAAAAGAAGGAAAACAGTTCTGAAACTTAGAAAAATAAAAAAAATAAGGTTGAATTGGAACAAGTGATCTCTTATGTAATTAAAGAGAATACAATTGTACAAGAGGGCAGAAAAAGAAGGGTAGGCAAGTAAAGTGGGTAATGGAGAAGAGTGTAGGAGTAAAGCAGCCTAAGAATTTCCATTGCTTAAGTTGTTACTGAAGACTGTAAAGTAGAAGCAAAATCTGGTGAAGGGAGGGGTAAGGTGGGATGGGTCAACAGAGGGAGTGGAGTGGGTGTAAGGAGGAGGGGTTGTGGAAGGGGGAAAGGGAGGGGGAGAGGAAGGGGGTGGAAGGGGAAGAGGAAGGAGGGGTTGAAGGGGGGGCTGGAGGAGGGAGAGGAAAGAAGGGGGGTGGATGGAAAAGTTAGCTGTAAAAAAAGTTCAAATCATAATAGAATAATCAAGCTTGTACTGCATTTTAAACTTTCTTCTGTCCTGTGAATCAGCGGGCTGTGAAACAGAAAACAGGAAGCATAAAAATTAGCAGGACGAATCTGCACTTACTAACAGAAAAATAGTTCATAAATCTTTGCACACACCCACACACAATGACATCGGAGAGAAAATGGAAGGGAAAGAATCCTTTAAGTGCTCCGGTAGCAGAAAATACAAAAGAGATTGAGCAGACATTAATCCGCAAACTAACCTTTTCCGGAGATACGAAGGCGGTAGAACGAGAGGACATGAAATGAGATTGAAGGGGGGCAGACTCAAGAAAAATGTCAGGAAGTATTTCTTCATGGAGAGAGTGGTGGATGCTTGGAATGCCCTCCCGCGGGAGGTGGTGGAGAGGAAAACGATAACGGAATTCAAACATGCGTGGGATAAACATAAAGGAATCCTGTTCAGAAGGAAAGGATTCTCAGGAGCTTAACCGAGATTGGATAGCAGAGCCGGTAGTGGGAGGCGGGGATAGTGCGGGGCAGACTTATACGGTCTGTGCCAGAGCCAGTGGTGGGAGGCGGGACTGGAGGTTGGGAGGCACGGATAGCGCTGGGCAGACTTATACGGTCTGTGCCAGAGCCGGTGGTTGGGAGGCGGGGCTAGTGCTGGGCAGACTTATACGGTCTGTGCCCTGAAGAGCACAAGTACAAATCAAAGTAGGGTATACACAAAAGTAGCACACATGAGTTGTCTTGTTGGGCAGACTGGATGGACCGTGCAGGTCTTTTTCTGCCGTCATCTACTATGTTACAGACAGAAAGCAGTGACCGGTGAGCATTAATCAGAAAAGTAGAAACGTGGGAGGGAGAAAAACAAAATCAGGTTTATATGGAGCTGCAGCACAAGGCAGATCCATAGATTCTTTCTTTAAAGGTTAACTTTTCTGACTTTAAAAGTTTAAAGGAATCAATGCTGTGCTACAGACAAAAATGTTATATACAAGTAAAAGAATGACTGCACAGTTTGATTAAAAGTTGTATTTCAAAAGCAAACACTAATATAAAGTTATAAGTTCAGGATTAAACATATGGAAAAAGAAAAGCAGGGATAGTCTAGGCAACCAGCCAGGTCTGTAGAAAGAGAGATATATCTCGCTGTTATGATAAATCAGAGCAAGGACACAAGACCAATCCTGTTCATTTTAAATAGAATAACTTGCACAATTTAAAAGTTAGCAAAAACCAAATCTATTACATTGTTTTGATTTAGGGGATTCAGGAGTTGAACAAAAGTACATAATCTTTAAATAGGAAGCCTGATGAACTGGGACCATTTTATTCCTACGTAAATAACAGATAAAGTAACAGCATTAGTCCAGGGCATGTTAGCAAAAGACGTGTTTAAAAAAAACATACATGGATAATACAATAGTTGAAGACAGTGTAGGAGGTAACAACTATTTATAATTAAGTCAGAAAAGTCTACTAAAAATAAAATACTAGCACAAGAAATAAGAATTAAGTAAACACACTCAGGATAACTCCTAATCTTTAATCCAATAGCTTAAGTATCATTCCTTACAATAGTACAGAACAACACCCAAGCCACTAGAGCACAGTGATTATAGAGGCCAAATAATCTGCTTAGGTACGGACCACGCCTAGTTACTGAGAACGGCGTTGGTCCGGGCTCCACAAGGGGAACGATTGCTGGACAGGGGGATTATTACGCAGTGCATGCTTATGAAAGTACTGCGAATTTTTGCAGCATGTGGCCCCAGCTATCACTGACCCCAGCTATCTCATCCCCAGAGATTTGACAAACTGGAATTCTAAATAGATGCAAACATATATGCAAACGTATGTGAACAGATACATAACCAGATAAATGCAAACAGATATGAGCTGGAAAATAGACACTTATGTACTCCTCCTCCCCCTCCTCTCACAGCTCGTTATCCCAAACATACGACCAGCTAGGGGACAATAAAAGGTGAAATACCCTTCAGCTGCTCCCACGCTCGCAAGTTCTCAAGAGCTGTAGCATGTCCACACATTAACTCTTCCCTCCCGCCAAAAATTGCCGCCCTGCTGCAACAAGGCAATCCATCTGTCCACCTCCATCTTGCTGCCCCACACAACAACCCACATACACCACTGATATGACCATGAGCCCATTACAACCTCGTGGAAGTCTGAAATTTTCTCATACCCTTCCAGTAAACACCTAAGAAAAGTTTGTAGTTCTCCACATCTTTCAAAGCCTCCGCCTGCTCCATAAGCCTCATTACTTCAGTCCATCCAAAAAGGAACGCAACTCCTCAGGCTTTTCCATGAACAACACCTTACCCTCGTGAGATATACGGACTCTAGCAGGGAACTGCAAGGAAAACTTGACCCCCTTGTTATATAACTGGGAGCAATATGGTGACAGGTGCTTGCAGAGTTCTGACACTCTGGGCGAGAAGTCCTGAAACAACAAAAGGCTGGCTCCATTGTAAACTAAATTCCTCCGCTGACGAAAACGAACCATCAGCTGAGCCTTTTCAGCATCATTGAAGATGTGGGCTATCACTGGCCTCGGTCTCACATTCTGTTCTTTCCACACTCCTACTCGGTGTACTCTCTCAGCACGCAGCCTCTGCCTGTCCACTTTGAGGCCCAGCTCTTTAGGTAGCCATGTCTCCACTAGGTCCCAAAGATCTTTCTCCTTCACGCTCTCCGGCACTCCCAACAGCCTAATGTTATTTCTTCTGCTCCTATTTTCTTCGTCTTCAACTTTGTCTTCCAGTATCTGGCATCTCTTCTCTAACGCAAGCACCTGAGAATTTATACCAGTGACCAAGTCCTCCTGGCGCGAAAGCCTCTCCTCGCGTGCTGTATACAGGTACCGTGTGTTGTCAAATTCTATTTTAGTTCATCAATAAAAGCATAGAGAGTCGATAGTTTGTCATCTAGCACAGCCACCATATGCTTCATAATTTCTTTAATCGCTGCATCCTGCAGCATGATCACTGGCGAGTTTTGCAGCTGATTTCCTCCCACTTGTGCCTGCGCCTCCGCCATTTTGGCTTCGTGTTGTTTTCTGCAGTTCCTCAACACTCGTGGGGTCTTCACCGGCATGCCCAGCCACCGCAGCCCGAAATAGCTCCTCAATCCTCCAAACAGCTCTAGCGATATTCCCTGGCACTCCCAGGTAGTTAGTGGAGTCCAAAACGGGGTGGGTAGCAGATATATAGCTGTTTTTGTGGCTAAAAGCGGGGAGAGCAGCAAAGAGACGTCCACTTAGGATCCAGCCATCACATGACCCAGCAACATCTGACTCCTAACAGTGTTTTGGGGTATACTTCTAGGAGTCACTTCATTGCTTATTGGGAAGCTTTCCCTTGTTTGGCAGATTATCCCCCAACTTATGCCTTCCAACACAACGCTAGGGGTCAGATGCTGCCATTTTGGAAGGAGGCAGGACTAACTGGTTATCGCGCCTTCCTCCTAAATAAGAGATGGTGGGGAGAAGTCCATGAGCTCACTTGGTCCGCCAGGGTTTGTTTTGGTGGGAGATCTGGTGTCCACTTCAAATGCTGCAAGCGGCTTGAACCCTAGCAGTACTAATGGAAATCTACTGCTAGAGATTGTGGGTGCAATTTTGAACCTTTAGCCATTGGAACAACTGGGGATCACTCCTCCAACTACCCCAGGGACCCCTGATAGGAGATGGCAAGGGAGATCCCTGATATTCAGGGAGAACCGTCCAGGTGGGAGTTTGATTAGGGGGAGGGGTGGATGCTGTTGGGAGCATTGATTTTACAAATCTCCACTCACATCTGGGGAGAAGCTGCATGTTTTGTTTTGCCCCACATGCAGCTTTATGAAATTGCTTCTCATGTTGGACATAGGAGACATTGACATGCAGCTCCATCCTTGCATTTATTTTACAAGAGGCTCTGTATTTGACAAACTCTTTGTAAAATATGGTGGGAATTTTCCATGATCCAACCTGGAAGTCTTAATCATCCTCTCCACATCCTATCTAAAATGGGAATGTTTGAGTAGCTTGTCAAAAGCTCATGTAGTT
Organism: Microcaecilia unicolor; assembly: GCF_901765095.1. Taxonomy (NCBI): domain Eukaryota; kingdom Metazoa; phylum Chordata; class Amphibia; order Gymnophiona; family Siphonopidae; genus Microcaecilia; species Microcaecilia unicolor. The sequence continues at coordinate 146,683,552 of NC_044041.1, read as the reverse complement.
TGTTTTTTTGCCCACAAAAAGGTATCTCAATCTTGATGTGAGCTTTTATATATATATATATATATATATATATATTGTTTTGTTTTTTTTTGTTTTTCCAGAATGCATCAGCACCGAATGGCAGCTCACCCAGTGGTACTGTGGTCTGATTCAACTTTCTTCTCTCCTACCACACTCCCTGCCGGAATGTCAAGTACATAGGACTCCATCCTGGCAATCGCTGACGGCTGGGCCACAGCTAGCCCAACTATCTAATTTTACTATCTAAATTTATATTGTAGTTTAAAAAATTCTTCTATTGCAATGCATACAAAAGCTATAATTGTATGGAAAAATAATAAAGGGGGGTTAATATATAATGTGTATATACATATATAGATATATATATAGAGAGAGAGAGAGATGTGACATTGTATATAAGGATAGACAGACTTTGATGAAGAAAATTACTAGGAAGTGATTTCTCCCTGTTAAACTCTTAGTGTAATTCATGTATTGAAGCAGAAGTGAAGGGAGGAAGATACACAGGATAGATTTGGTCTGTGTCCACAGGTTGACTATAGATATACTGTGTCCTGATGCCATCTGTTTGCTTCTTGCTAGGCCATGTTTGCTTTGCCAGGTCTCAGACTGTCTAAAGCAGGCATTTTTCCCCTCTTCTCTGCCCCTGACAGAGCTATAGATCTGGCCTCCCAGTTCTGTGGGACATTTCCTTTACAAGTATAGTCCAGTTTCAGAAAACAAAATGTCAGTGTTTACTTCAGCATGTTCAGAGGGCTCACCTTGACTTTGAGATGCCCTGTAAGCAGGGGCGTATCTGAACTGCGGCGGTAGGGGGGGCCAGAGTGAGGGGGCACATTATACCCCCCCCCCCCCCAGCCGCTTCCATTGCCAATCTCCCCCCGCCGTTGCTGTCGCCTACCTTCGCTGGCGGGGGACCCCAACCCCCGCCAGCCGAGGTCCGCGTCCTCCTGCCGCTGCCGGCTGCCTTTAAAAGAATTCCGTCAGCTGGCGGGGGACCCCCAACCCCCGCCAGCCAAGCCGAGGTCCTTTCATTTCTTCCACTAAAGCTGGCGCCGAAAGTTTCTTTTGAGTCTGACGTCGCTGCATGTTGTACGTGCAGCGACGTCAGACTCAGAAGAAACTTTCGGCGCCAGCTTTAGTGGAAGAAATGAAAGGACCTCGGCTTGGCTGGCGGGGGTTGGGGGTCCCCCGCCAGCTGACGGAATTCTTTTAAAGGCAGCCGGCAGCGGCAGGAGGACGCGGACCTCGGCTGGCTGGGGTTGGGGTCCCCCGCCAGCGAAGGTAGGCGAGCAACGGAGGGGGAGGGTTGGCAGCGGTAGGGGGGTCCAGGGCGAAATCTGCGGGGGCCCAGGCCCCTAAGGCCCCATGCAGATACGCCCCTGCCTGTAAGTTGACAGTGCTACTGTTGGCCAAATTCAGGTTCAGTCCGCTGTCCTTGACATATAATTATCAAGGGCTTCAAATCATTAAATGAAAGGACTCCTTGCTGTAACATCACTAGCTTATCAGATCACTTTGGATACAGGAATGTCCTTTTTTATAATGTCTGTCATGGTTGTTAATAATTTTATAACAGTATAATATGGAAAACATGATTTGAGGTGACTGAAAAGAAGTTTCAGTGGACTTCCTGTTTGTACCAGATTGCAATTTCACATGTTCCTTCCTACTCAAACATTTCCATTATTGTAGGCCTCTCCTCCTTAACACTTAGGGCTCCGTTTTACAAAGCTGCGTTAGCAATTCTGGCGCAGCAAATGCGATGAAGCCCATTCAATTCCTATGGGCTTCGTTGCATTTGCCAGAATCGCTAGTACAGCTTTGTAAAAGAAGTGCTTAAATTTTGTTAGGGCTAGGGATTCTCTTTTAGCATTGCCATTCTCTGGCCTTCCCATTTCCCCCCACACCATAGTCTATCTTTTTATTTCTCATACTCTTGTCTCTTCTCCTAAGACCATGCCTAACTTCAGGATTTTATTTTTGGAGGTGTCCGAAATATAGAAAGTGGAGTGAAAGAGCAAGACAGAAGGTCTGGGGACATATGTAATACTTTGGGAAGATTTTTATCATCACTATATCTTTAAATATGTTGGTGCCAGAGCTAAAGCTAATGAACAGTTTATTGGGGGACTATTTCCTGTGAAAAATCTTTTAATGTAGCTTGAAAATTACATTTTCTGCACTCTAAGATTGTGTAGTTCTAAATCCTAGATAAAATTTAAATGAAAGCACTGACATACTTGGTTTGAGAGAATAAAATAATGTTGCTAATATGTACCAGTGGCTCCAACTTATTTTTAACTGTTTTTTTTTTTTATTTCATCTTTCAGTATTTAGCATTTTCTCCAAGGACAAGCAGGCTGCTTGTTCTCACGACTGGGTTGACGTCCACGGCATCCCCCACCAACCGGAAGAAAGCTTCGCGGGCGGTCCCGCACACAGGGCACGCCCACCACGCATGCGCGGCCGTCTTCCCGCCCATGCGCGACCGTTCCCGCTCAGTTTTTTTTCTATTCCGCGCTGGAGAGAGACGTGTTCCGTCTCTCTCTTTGTCAGCCCCGGAAACCGAATTGCGGCCTAGCTGCGGTTTTTCTTTGTTAGCGTACGCGTTTGCGTGTTATTTCCTTCGAGAAAAAAGAGTTGTCCTCGTCGTTTTTAGCCGCGAGGGCACTTCGTCTCTTTTTCGGGTGTGCTTTTCACCGCCACCATCGACGATTTTGACTTCGCCGACGCGATTTTTCCGTCGATGTCCTCGAAGGTCCTGAGCGGATTCAAAAAGTGTGGTTGGTGCAGCTGGCAGATCTCGCAGACCGATACCCACGCTTGGTGTCTCCAGTGCCTCGGCCTGGAGCATAATTCCAAAACATGCACCTTGTGTCTCGGCTTAAGGCAGCGGACACAGGTGGCGAGGCAAGTTTTACGGGACCCTCTTTTTGGAACTTGCGCCAGCCCTTCGACGTCTACCTCTACCGCATCTGTGTCAACGGCTGGGTCTTCGGTACCGGAACTGATGTCGACGAAGTCGGCGCCGACTCTGGCACCGACCCCAGGAGCACAGGTACCTTTGGCCCGCCAGCCTGCCGGTGACGGCGGGGGTGAGCGGCCACGCGGGCAGTCTGCCCCGGCCACTCTCTCTGCCGGATGCGATTCCTCGAGGCCGGGGGGCTCCACCTCCTCCTCTTCCTCGTCTCTTGCGCCGATGACGGGCATCGAAAGAAAGCAAAGAAGCACCGTCATCGGTCGCCCACGGGACTGCCAGCTCCGGTACTTTGAGGGACGACTCGACGCCCAGGAAGTGGCAGTGCCGGGAGGAGCGTTCCCCCTCGGTTGAAGAGGTGTCACTGCGTCAGTCCGCGGGTACCTCTGTACCGTCTCCTGGACCCGAGCAGCTTCCGGCACTGGCACCCACACCGGCCCCTCTGCCTTTCCTGACAGCGGGCCTTGACGAGTGCCTCCGAGCCATCCTTCCTAGGATCCTGGAAGGGCTGATGCACCAGGCTCTCCCGGCGCCGGGGGGCTCTGGCCCGATGCTGAGGCCTCTGACGCCGCTTGCAGCACCGGTGTCGACCGCCACGCAGGTGGAGTTGACGTCGATGGAGGAAGCTTCGTCCCCGCTAGCGAGGGAGTCTACCGCTCGACGCCATCATCGAGGACGTGGTTTCTCGCAGTCGAGACGGGCCCGGTTGAGGTCTGAGCTGAGAGAGCTCATGTCCGACACCGAGGAGGAGGCCTCGTGGGGGGAGGAGGAGGACCCCAGATATTTCTCCTCAGAGGAGTCTGTGGGCCTTCCCTCTGACCCTACTCCTTCACCGGAGAGGAAGCTCTCGCCTCCTGAGAGCCTCTCCTTTGCCTCTTTTGTCAGGGATATGTCCATCTGCATTCCCTTTCCCGTGGTTACTGTGGATGAGCCGAGGGCAGAGATGCTCGAAGTCCTCGACTATCCATCACCACCTAGAGAGTCTTCCACGGTACCGTTGCACAATGTCCTTAAGGAGACACTGCTTCGGAACTGGTTGAAGCCACTATCTAATCTCACCATCCCCAAGAAAGCGGAGTCCCAATACAGGATCCACTCAGACCCAGAGTTGATGTGGCCTCAATTGCCTCATGACTCGGCGGTCGTGGACTCTGCTCTCAAGAGAGCACGGAGTTTGAGGGATACCGCCTCGGCGCCCCCTGGGCGGGAGTCTCGCACTCTGGACTCGTTTGGGAGGAAGGCCTACCAATCTTCCATGCTTGTGACCCGCATCCAATCATACCAGCTCTACATGAGCATCCACATGCGGAACAATGTGAGGCAACTGGCGGACCTGGTCGACAAGCTCCCTCTGGAGCAGTCCAGGCCTTTTCAGGAGGTGGTCAGGCAGCTGAAGGCGTGTAGAAAGTTCCTGTCCAGGGGTATCTATGACACCTGTAATGTGGCATCTCAAGCTGCGGCCCAAGGTATAGTGATGCGCAGACTCTCATGGCTGCGTGCCTCTGACCTGGACAACCGCACCCAGCAGCGACTGGCGGATGTCCCTTGCCGGGGGGATAACATTTTCGGTGAGAAGGTCGAGCAGTTGGTGGACCAACTACACCAGCGGGAAACCGCTCTCGACAAGCTCTCCCACCGGGCGCCTTCAGCATCCACCTCTGCAGGTGGACGTTTTTCCCGGGCCCGGCAGGCTGCACCCTACGCCTACAGCAAGCGCAGGTACACCCAGCCGGCCCGAAGGCTTCCTCAGGCACAGGGACAGTCCCAGCGCTTGTTCCCATCAACAGCGTGCGCCTAAGCAGCCCCCTGCGCCTCCTCAGCAAAAGCAGGGGACGGGCTTTTGACTGGATCCATGGGAACATAACCGCCATCAAAGTGTCCGTACTGGACGACCTGCCAGTCGGGGGGGAGGTTGAAAGTTTTTCACCAAAGGTGGCCTCTCATAACCTCCGACCAGTGGGTTCTTCAAATAGTGCGGTGCGGATACACCCTGAATTTGGTCTCCACTCCGCCAAATTGCCCACCGGGAACCCAATCCTTCAGCTCCCATCACAAGCAGGTACTTGCAGAGGAACTTTCCGCCCTTCTCAGCGCCAATGCGGTCGAGCCCGTACCACCCGGACAGGAAGGGCAGGGATTCTATTCCAGGTACTTCCTTGTGGAAAAGAAAACGGGGGATGCGCCCCATCCTAGACCTGAGAGGCCTGAACAAATATCTGGTCCGAGAAAAGTTCAGGTTGCGTTCCTTGGGCACCCTTCTACCCATGATTCAGAAAGACGATTGGCTATGTTCCCTGGATTTAAAGGACGCTTACACTCACATCCCGATACTGCCAGCTCACAGACAGTATCTCCGATTCCGTCTGGGGACCTGGCACTTTCAGTATTGTGTGCTGCCCTTTGGGCTCGCCTCTGCACCACGGGTGTTCACGAAGTGTCTCGTGGTGGTTGCGGCGTATCTACGCAAACTGGGGGTGCACGTGTTCCCGTATCTCGACGATTGGCTGGTCAAGAGCACCTCAGAGGCAGGAGCTCTTCGGTCCATGCAGTGCACTATTCACCTTCTGGAGCTGCTGGGGTTTGTGATAAATTACTCGAAGTCCCATCTTTGGCCAGTCCAATCTCTGGAATTCATAGGAGCTCTGCTGAATTCTCAGACGGCTCAGGCTTTTCTTCCCGAAGCAAGGGGGCACAATCTCCTCTCCCTCGCTTCCCAGACCAGAGTGTCTCAGCAGGTCACAGCTCGGCAGATGTTGAGACTCCTGGGCCATATGGCCTCCACGGTTCATGTGACTCCCATGGCTCACCTTCACATGAGATCTGCTCAATGGACCCTAGCTTCCCAGTGGTGCCAAGCCACCGGGAATCTAGAAGATGTCATCCGCCTGTCCGTCAGTTGCCGCAATTCGCTGCACTGGTGGACGATTCGGACCAATTTGACCCTGGGACGTCCATTCCAAATTCCGCAGCCCACGAAGGTGCTGACGACGGATGCGTCTTGCCTGGGGTGGGGAGCTCATGTCGATGGGCTCCACACCCAGGGAGTGTGGTCCCTCCAGGAACAAGATCTTCAGATCAACCTCCTGGAGCTCCGAGCGGTCTGGAACGCACTGAAGGCCTTCAGGGATCGGCTGTCCTACCAAATCATCCAAATTCGGACAGACAATCAGGTTGCAATGTATTATATCAACAAGCAGGGGGGCACCGGATCTCGCCCCCTGTGTCAGGCAGCCGTCAGGATGTGGCGTTGGGCTTGCCAGTTCGGCATGCTTCTCCAAGCCACATACCTGGCAGGCTTAAACAACAGTCTGGCCGACAGACTGAGCAGAGTCATGCAACCGCATGAGTGGTCGCTCCATTCCAGAGTGGTACGCAAGATCTTCCGAGAGTGGAGCACCCCCTCGGTGGACCTTTTCGCCTCTCAGACCAACCACAAGCTGCCTCTGTTCTGTTCCAGACTACAGGCACACGGCAGACTGGCGTCGGATGCCTTTCTCCTCCATTGGGGGAACAGCCTCCTGTATGCTTATCCTCCCATACCTTTGGTGGGGAAGACCTTGCTGAAGCTCAAGCAAGACCACGACACCATGATTCTGATAGCGCCTTTTTGGCCTCGTCAGATTTGGTTCCCTTTACTTCTGGAGTTGTCCTCCGAAGAACCGTGGAGATTGGAGTGTTTTCCGACTCTCATTTCGCAGAACGACGGAGCACTTCTGCACCCCAACCTTCAGTCTCTGGCTCTCACGGCCTGAATGTTGAGGGCGTAGATTTTGCTTCATTGGGTTTGTCTGAGGGTGTCTCCCATGTCTTGCTTGCCTCTAGAAAGGATTCCACTAAAAAGAGTTACTTTTTCAAGTGGAGGAGGTTTGTCGTCTGGTGTGAGAGCAAGGCCCTAGAACCTCGTTCTTGCCCTGCACAGAACCTGGTTGAATACCATCTGCACTTATCAGAGTCTGGTCTCAAGACCAACTCAGTAAGGAATCACCTTAGTGCGATTAGTGCTTACCATTATCGTGTAGAGGGTAAAGCCATCTCTGGAGAGCCTTTAGTCGTTCGATTCATGAGAGGCTTGCTTTTTTCAAGGCCCCCTGTCAAGCCTCCTGCAGTGTCATGGGATCTCAACATCGTCCTCACCCAGCTGATGAAACCTCCTTTTGAGCCACTGAATTCATGCCATCTGAAGTCTTGACCTGGAAGGTTATTTTCTTGGTGGCAGTTACTTCAGCTTGTAGAGTCAGTGAGCTTCAAGCCCTGGTAGCTCATGCTCCTTATACCAAATTTCATCATAACAGAGTAGTACTCCGCACTCACCCTAAGTTCCTGCCAAAGGTGGTGTCGGAGTTCCATCTTAACCAGTCAATTGTCTTGCCAACATTCTTTCCCTGACCGCATACCCGCCCTGCTGAACGTCATTTGCACACATTAGACTGCAAGCGAGCGTTGGCCTTCTATCTGGAGCGGACACAGCCCCACAGACAGTCCGCCCAATTGTTTATTTCTTTCAACCCCAATAGGAAGGGGGTCGCTGTCAGGAAACTTGACCTGGAAGGTCATTTTCTTGGTGGCAGTTACTTCAGCTCGTAGAGTCAGTGAGCTTCAAGCCCTGGTAGCTCATGCTCCTTATACCAAATTTCATCATAACAGAGTAGTCCTCCGCACTCACCCTAAGTTCTTGCCCTAGGTGGTGTCGGTGTTCCATCTGAACCAGTCAATTGTCTTGCCAACATTTTTCCCCGTCCTCATACCCGCCCTGCTGAACGTCAGTTGCACACATTGGACTGCAAGCAAGCATTGGCCTTCTATCTGGAGCAGACAAGCCCATTCAAACAATCCGCCCAAATATTTGTTTCTTTTGATCCCAATTGAAGGGGCGTGGCTGTTGGGAAACGCACCATTTCAAATTGGCTAGCAGATTGCATTTCCTTCACTTACGCCCAGGCTGGGCTGGCTCTTGAGGGTCATGTCACGGCTCATAGTGTTAGAGCCATGGCAGCGTCAGTGGCCCACTTGAAGTCAGCCACTATTGAAGAGATTTGCAAGGCTGCGACGTGGTCATCTGTCCACACATTCACATCACATTACTGCCTTCAGCAGGATACCCGACGCGACAGTCGGTTCGGGCAGTCGGTGCTGCAGAATCTGTTTGGGGTTTGAATCCAACTCCACCCTCCAGGACCCGATTTTATTCTGTTCAGGCTGCACTCGCAGTTAGTTGTTCTTCATAGGTCAATTTTTGTTATGCCCTCGCCGTTAAGTTGACCTGGGTTGTTTTGAGTGAGCCTGAGAGCTAGGGATACCCCAGTCGTGAGAACAAGCAGCCTGCTTGTCCTTGGAGAAAGCGAATGATACATACCTGTAGCAGGTGTTCTCCGAGGACAGCAGGCTGATTGTTCTCACCTACCCTCCCTCCTCCCCTTTGGAGTTGCGTTTTACTCATTCCTTTGCTTGTCATTCAACTGAGTGGGAACGGTTGCGCACGGGCGGGAAGACAGCCGCGCATGCGCGGTGGGCGTGCCCTGCGTGCGGGACCGCCCGCAAAGCTTTCTTCCGGTTGGTGGGGGCTGCCGAGGACGTCAACCCAGTCGTGAGAACAATCAGCCTGCTGTCCTCGGAGAACACCTGCTACAGGTATGTATCATTCGCTTTCTCTTGTTTCACTTGAATTTTTTTTATTTTGTCTTCTAGCGCAGTCACTCTTCAATTTGTCTCACTTTTCTGATTCATTTACCAGCATCTCTCTCCTTCGCTGCACACTTGCATTGCTCCAGACACCTTTATCTTCTACCTCACAGGCTTGCATTGTGAGTGCCTGTTTCCCTAAATTTGGAATTTGGATTTAATTACTAACCTTCCAAAATCTCAGCTCAGGTTCAGTTACTAATTCAAGTGATATACTGAGACTCCTTAAATTTTGGATTTGGATTTTAGATTTATTACTCACTTTTTGCAAGGCCATGCTCAAGATGAGTTATATTCAGATGCATGAGTTATATCCCTGCCCAAATTGGCTCACAATATCAAACATATAAATGGCAAGTGACCGACTCACCTGCAAATGTGCAGTACAGACTTCCCTCTCTGTCCCGCCCTCGCGTCAAGATTTCATGACGTCAGAGGGCGGAACAGAGAGGGAAACGGAGTTGGACTGTCAGACGCCGCCGCTGCCTGGAAACGAACATCGCGCGAACCAACCCACACCTTCCCCCACCACCGCTCCTGCCCCCCTCCGTATCGGGCCCCTTCACTGACCTGACAGCGCCTCTCACCTCCATGTGAAAGCACTACAGGCAGCAGCAGATCTGCTGCTGTCTGCAGCGCTTCCACACGGAGTTGAGAGGCGCTGTCAGGTCAGTGCAGGGGGCCCAGCACAGAGGAGGGAGGGAGCGGGTGGCGAGGAGGGTAGCTGGACATGGGGGGAGGGCAGGGGGGAGAGGGCATGGTTGCTGGACATGGGGTGAGAGCAGGGCAGAGAGGAGGGTTGCTGGACAGGGGGGAGGGGGGATGCCAAGGGAAAGAGGAGGGCTGCTGGATATGGAGGGGGGGGAGGATTGGTGGACGGGGTGAGGCCAGGGGAGAGAGGAGGGCTGCAATACTCGCCCGTTTTTACGGGCTTAACGGCTAGTAATAATATAACCACTAAGCTGCTACTCCACTCTTCCTTTTCATCCTCTAACCAGCAGATGGTGGTAAAGAAAAACTGACAGTTTCTATTGACACCACCGGTATAAGCATAGGTGCAGCCTGGAATTCTTATTTTTCTACCTCCAGAAGATGGTGGAAGTTGGACTAGTGCAGCCTGCTAGCTGGGTAGGCTTTTTTTCTGTAGGAGGCCTGACTCCTATGGCCCAAGCTATGGCCAGTATATAGGTGGTTGAGTCCAGGGACTGATTCTTCCCCAGGGATAGGTCTACAGACTCTTCCTTGGTGACTTAGGAGGTGTCTTTTTGTAGCCCTCCTCTGCTCATGGTCCTCGTTTGTGGGCTTGTGCTCACCACTGAGAGCTTGCAGAAGCTCTGTGGCACACCAGCTAGCTAGTTTAGACCTCCTCCCCCCCCCCCCCTCCCCTCTCTCTCCCAGAGATTCAAAGAAAAGAAAAAGAGTTGTAGGGGTTCTTTTTCTGTGGTGCCAGCCAGGTTAGTGGAGGCTGAGGAGACTGCTAACATGCCTGCAAAATGCCGCAGGACATGAAGCAGCTGTTAGGGCTGCCTGCCTCAACTCTGATGTAGGGCCATCAGGAGTTGGGAATGGTCGGTGGGAGGCTGCAAGTTAGGTTTAGAGCGCACATACTTATCTGCTTGATGACTGGGCTGTTTTGAAGCACTTCTTAAAGGCAGTATCTTTAGATTTGCGTTATTTGTGCAGTTATTTATTTTCATTACACAGTTTTAGACGTGTATTTTTCTGGTATTGACTCCTGAGGCAGGCCTTACAGCCGAAACACAGCTCATGTTGAGTCATTCATACCAATCAATAAAATTCTGGCGTTTAAATTTACGCCTTTTGAATTTTCCAAGATCTTCAGAGTTCAATGCGAGTGAAATGTTTAAAAAATATTTAACGGAGGTTTTTCAATATTCTTCAGACCTAATTCCCCCAATTAGTAAGATCTATTACCTTCCTGATTTCAAGCAAGGAGAAAAGCCGAAAGAAGTAGTGGATTTACAAAATTTAACGGATTTTCTTGAACAATCCAATATAACAGTTTTGGAAAGAAAAACTTTGCTGGTTTCGATGGTGTTTGAACAGGACTTAAACTCTTTGTTGAAAATATTCTTTAGAAATTCTACAAAAATGTTTCTAGGGGATAGAATTTGGATCTATCCTGACGTGGTGAAAACCACTCAGGATAGACGCAAAGCTTTCCTTCTGCTTAGAGAAGAGACGCGAAGCCTGGGTGCTAGATTTCTTTTATCATACCCTTGTAAATGTCTCGTAAATTACTTAGATAAAAAATATGTTTTCTTTGAACCCGAGCAACTGAAAGAATTTTTAAAAATCAAAAAAGTTGCTAGATAGTTTTCTAAGATTTAAGAAAAGCTGGATTTAAGATAGTATAAGTGGTGTTCTCCAGGCCTTCTTTGATTTTTTTTCTTTTTTTTCTTTGTTATATTTAATCCACCATGGTTTCTTAACGCCCTCACTGCTCTTTTTGATTAGGTGGTCTAAGAAAGAGTTATATTTTTTTCCTTTAGTATTTCTTTACTGTTTCGCTCTGATTTACTTTAACAAGGTGTAAATGCTTGTGTTTAAAATTGAAATGCAAATAAATAAAATATTTAAAAAAAAAATTCTGCACCGCACCATTGTTTTGGGGACTTTTGTTGTCACCTTTGCTGTTTGTGTGCTGTTAGAGCGTACAAATACCATCTACACCCAGTGTCCACAGACATGTGGATTTCAGCAAGAGCAATAGCCGTTTTGGATCCAAGACTGCTGTTTCCTGTGGGTGGGCTTTTCCTGTGAAGGCTTATGCTGGGCCGTTATTCCTTTGGGGGGGCAGGGTTTGATTTTGGGTCCCAGTTGGCTGCAGCTGTTTTTTGAAGACATTAGCTGAGTATTGGTTGTGTGGAAGGGCCTGTGCAGGTGGTGGCATTGGTAATTTAAGTCCTCTCAGGGAGGTATACCTGGGATTTGGATCTCCCTGCAGCCTATGGTAGCCGGTAAGGGGTCTGTTGAGCAGGCTCACGCTTCATCTCTCCCATGTTCTAGAGATCCTGACTTTGGGGGGGGGGGGGGGGTCCTTTCTCCAACAAGCTCAGAGTCCTTGGAGTCTGGAGAGCTGTCTTCCAGTGAGGAGAGGGATTCACCAGCATTGTGACTGTTTCATCATGATAAACTCTCAGCCTTGATAGATGAGGTGGTGGAAGCCCTGTAACTGGAGGACTTTGCAAGGGAGGGTTCCAGGAGCGGGACCTTTTCCTAGAGGGCTAGCAGAAGCTGTCTAAGGCGTTTCCCCTCCATTCAGCTCTGTCAGGATTGGGACACCCCTCAGCATAGTCCTGAAGTAATCTAGACTCATGAGGAGGCTGTACCTGCTCCCCCAGGAGGCCTTAGGGAGGCTGTTTCTTCTTCCAAAGGTTGATGCCTTTGTCACAAGTATGACCAAGAAGATCACGATCCCAGTGGAGAGCAGCTCGACCATTAAGGTTCCCCATGTCTGGAAGGTCAAGTAGCTCTTTGGGTCAGCATCCCTGGGGATCCAGGGAACCATCTGCAGAGAACATGTGGCCAGTGCAGTACTTTGCTGGTTACAGCAGCTACCAGCCTTCATGGGGATGGCTTGTTTGGAGTGGCATTCATAGCATACTCTATGACCTGATTAGCATGTGTTCAAGTTCCATGGTTCAGTAGTGGTGGCGTCAGTATTGTTCTGTAGATACTTCCACTAAGGCCCATCTCAGCAAGCTGCCCTTTAGGGGTCACTGTTGTTTGGTGAGAATTTAGAGAAGCTGGTTAAGGATTTGGTGGAGTTAAGGCCTCAACGTTGCCCGAGGATAAAGCTTTTTTTTTTTTTGGGGGGGGGGGGGGGCAGGGACCTGTGCAGGTGGTGGCCTTGGTAATTAAAGTCCACTCGGAGGTATACCTGGGATTTGGATCTGGACAGGGACCAGTGGGTCTTGGAGGTCTTGTGTGATGGCTACATGTTAGAATTTGCAGAAACTGTTTCAGACACTATTATGGCATCCCCCGAGTGGTATGCTATAGAGGAGATGTTGGCGGGGCTGCTGCATCTTGTAGCAGTGGAACTATTTCCTTCTGATTAGTTCTTGGGGTGGTATTCCAGCCCATCCTGGACTTCAAGTGGCCTCCCTCGCTTCCACATGGAGATACTCCAGTCGGTGATAGCCTCAGTGCCGCTGGGAAAATTCTTCTCCTCTTTGGATCTCACCAAGGTGTGCTTTCATATCCCCATCAAATGAGAGTACAGAATATTTCTCAGGTTCTGCATTTTGGGTAAACACTTTTTTTTTATTACATTTGTACCCCGCGCTTTCCCACTCATGGCAGGCTCAATGTGGCTTACATGGGGCAATGGAGGGTTAAGTGACTTGCCCACAGTCACAAGGAGCTGCCTATGCCTGAAGTGGGAATCGAACTCAGGTCCTCAGTTCCCCAGGACCAAAGTCCACCACCCTAACCACTAGGCCACTCCTCCACCCTTTCCAGTTCAAGGCACTTCCATTCAGTTTAGCTACAGCCCCAGGACTTTTTCCAAGGTTGTACAGGGAAGTGGGAGTGGTGTCCTTGCTTCACCGGGGGGGGGGGGGGGTCAGGGATTACCCCTATCTATATGATAGGTTGATTCAGGCCAACTCAGCAGGGCAGTCTCACACAGTCACATCCAGAATCATCCAGACCTTGGAAGGCCTGAGATGGGTGGCGAACTATCACAAGAGTCACCTTCTCCCAATGCAGGATCCTGGAGTACTTGAGGATCTGGTTACTCACCAAACATGGCCATTCCTCTTTGATGCAGGAAAGAGTGGTCAAGACTCAGGTGCAAATATCTGTGCGCATACTGTTTCCAGGACCTGCAATTACCTGCAGCTCTTGGATTATAATGGCTACCTTGGAGATGGTCCTATGGGCAAGGGCTCACATGTATCCCCTTCAGAGGCTATTTCTGTCAAAGTGGAACCCCTGGTCAGGAGTTCAAGATGTGTTGTCCTGCCCGGAGCATCTTTTGAAACAACAATTGATCCCAATGCACATGTTAAACTACTCAGTTTAGAAGGAAAATACTTCAGATACCAAATCAAGACATAAAGTAATGTCTCTTTAATATTAGTTCCATTTCAGTCTCAAAGATTTCCTTTCTGGTGCTACTGTTTAAATAAGATGCCAACACTGTTGGATGTCCAGTCAAATGTCTTACTTATAGTATTATCACTTCTGACATTGTTGTACAGCAAATCAAGTGTTTATATAAATTCACATGTCAAATGAATGATCATTTTGACTTCCTCTCAAGCTTCTAATTAACATAAAAGCTCACCCTCAAAAAAAACAAATTCCACTCTATCTGTTATTCAGACCATTGGGTTCCTTAGAGTTTAATCTGTATATCCAGCTCAGGTTGCGCTATTGCAACTATTTTATATGATCACAACCTGTCAATCACAAAACATGTTTATGTAGAAATTCTTCACAATATAATACAACAGTTTTAGAGTTCGTCATTTTGCAGGGTTCACAGTTATCTGATCAGTGCATAAAAGCACACCTTTTTTCTGACAGAAATCATCTATGTACCAGTTTTGTTGTTCAGCATCAGTACACCACTGAGAAAACCCCGATGCTTTCTGCTTTTGACATAGATGCATGTTTATGTATTCTGCAGTGAGTTATGTAGATGTCTGTTCAAAATGCCAGACCTCAGAGATTTCCCCCACCCTGTACCCTTTAGAGAGAGCCATTTCCAATTCTATGGTACACCACGTCCTCACCAGGGCTCTCTTGCTATTATTGTGGGCTCATTTCTCCTGCTGACTTGGTGCAGCAACGGGAACATGAGTTTACCATGCACCCTAAAGGGCAGTACGGGGAAAAAGAGTCCACACGGGGGAAACACCTTGACTTTCACAAGCCCAAAATAATCGGAGAGGGGGCCGAAATTCATAGGTGATTTTGGGGTGACTGATCGGATATTCTTTTGTTTTATTGACAAAAGGGTACAGGCTGGTAAAATCATAATAAGTGTGTTTAACAGACAAACGGCGTTCATTCTGCCTCCAAAAAGGGCGTCTTGTGGAACTAAAGGTTTGGGTAAAATGGCTGTGCTCAGACAGGCTGCACATTCCCTATCCATTTTAACCAAATACTGATGATCTTAAACCCTTCCTCTTTTAGGTAATCTGCCTTGCACTGTGTTTTGTAGTTGAGAAACCCAAAGGTGGTGCCCGTCAACGGGTTCTGTTTTTTAGAATCACAGCATTACAGCCATGGTAAAATCACCCATTAAATTCAAAGGCATATCCGTCAAGAAAGTAGTCACACACCTGCTTTTTGCCCCCCCCCCCCCCCCCCCCCCCTTTAGAGCATGCCTGATTTGTATGTGTTCTTTTTCCTCAGTGTACATCAGTCAACAGATACTGGCAGTTGAATATCATTTGGTTTGCCAATGATAATCATCGACTGATGGCAGATCTATGGTTTTTGGTTTTAAACACATGAACCTGAACATGGCCATAACACATGCAAGTGTGATGTATTGGAATGGGTCTGTACAATTCCTTAGTGTCACTGCCCCGCCCCCCAGTGTTTCTCTCTGTTCAGGACACATGCTTTTTGTAAAATATAGACATTCTGCTTACAATCAAACGTCTTATGCTTGTTCTCACCTCTTTCTCATCAGGCATCATTCTCTCAACTTCATAGTACTTTTCCCCCACATAGGTTTGGTATTCCACAGTGTTAAAAAAAAGTAAGGAAAGCACCCTTTGTTGCCTTCAAAGTCCATGGCTTGTGGGAGCTTGCAAAACATATGGGTAGAAAATTTAGAGAATCTATAAAGCAAATGACCAACGCGTCAACCCATGTTTGTAAATGCTTGTTCTTCTATATTATGACACTATCCAGCTCATTTTCGAAAGAGAAAGGCGCCCATATTTTGACCCAAATTGGAGATGGTCGCCTTTCTCCCGTGGGTGCCCAAATCGGTATAATTGAAAGCGGACTTTGGGTGCCTCCAACTGCAGTCTGTCGCGGGAACGAACAAAGTTGACGGGGGCGTCAGAGGTGTGGTGAAGGCGGGACTGGGGCGTGTTTATCGGCCGAAGAGAGATGGGCACGCTCGGCCGATAATGGAAAAAAGAAGGGCGCCAGAAGCGAGAATTTAGGTCACTTTTTTTGGACCTTTTTTTCCACGAACAAGTCCCCAAAAAGTGCCCCAGATGACCACCGGAGGGAATAGGGGATGACCTCCCCTGACTCCCCCAGTGGTCACTAACCCCCTCCCACCAAAAAAAAAGAACTTCAAAAACTTTTTTCCAGCCTGTATGCCAGCCTCAAATGTCATACCCAGCTCCATCATAGCAGTATGCAGGTCCCTGGAGCAGTTGTTAGTGGGTGCAGTGGACTTCAGGCAGATGCACCCAGGCCCATCCCCTCCCACCTGTTACACTTGTGCTGCTAAATGGGAGCGCTCCAAACCGCCCCCAAAACCCACTGTACCCACATCTAGGTGCCCCCCTTCAGACATAACTGCTATGGTAATGGGGTAGAGTTGTGGGGAGTGGGATTTGGGGGGCTCAGCACCCAAGATAAGGGACCTATGGACTTGGGAGGTATTTTAATTTTTTTATTGTCACAAGTGCCCCCTAGGGTTGGTCTCCTGGCATGTGAGGGGGACCAGTGCACTACGAATCCTGGCCCCTCCCACGACCAAATGCCTTGGATTTCTTCGTTATTGAGCTGGGCGCCTTCGGTTTCCATTATCGCTGAAATCCGATACCGCCCAGCTCAAATCCGCCCAAATGCAATGCATTTGCCCGGCACAAACTGTATTATCGAAACAAAAGATGGGCGCCCATCTTTTTCGAAAATACGGTCTGTCCCGCCCCTTCGTGTACCCGCCCCGCCCGCCAGTTCACCAACGCGGTAAGGTTTTTTTTTAAAACAACTCGATGGCGCCCTTGAAGGCAGGCTGCTTTTACAACCCCCACTTGCTCGCCCGCCCGCCCGCCCGCCAGGATGTCCTCATTTGTTGCAGTTAGGTATTGTTATTATCTGTTATTATTCTATAAACTTGATACACTGGTGCCTTGTTAGGCGTGCCTTACAGAGTTGTCTTTTATACAAATAATTTACAGCTAAACTGGAACCACCAGTCTTTAGGATCCAGAAAAGTGTCTCAGTACTTATAGTTTTTGCTCCTTAAGATACCCTATGTTTGCAAACTATAAAGCAAACAGTAGAAAGCTTTATATTCCTGTCAATCTTCTATTCATTCCCTGCACAAAAAGATGAGTGCACAACTGCTTGGATGTCTTTAAAAGGAAAGCATTCACTTCCACTTCAACTATGAAAAGGTGATGACATATTTAAAAAAAACCAACCACATCTACAAACAATTCTTCTGCACAATCCGAGACAGGAAGTCATGGTGGGGGAGAGAACTCAGCTAGTAAAGGAGACATCTCAATGGGAAGAGAACTCAGTGAGAGCCACAGCGGGGCAGAGATCTCATCTAGGACAAGGGCCATCACGGGGAGAGAACTCACTGGAACAATGAGGCACAGCTGGGGGAAGAACTGAGAACCGCAGCTGGAGCTGGGGGAGGCATTTCACCCGGGACAGGAGGTCACAGCGGGGGAAAGAACTCACTAGGAAGAGAAGTCACTCGGGCAGTGAGCCACAAAGGGGGGAGAGAGCTCACCGGTACAGTGGGGAGGAGACCTGGGCCGGGACAGGGAGCAGGGGCAGGACAGAGCCCTCCCCCAGTCAGAAAGCTCCCGGGAGGGGGAAGAAGGAGCAGCGTTGTGCAGGGACCAGAGGGCTACTGCCAGTCTCGACCGCTACCTGCCCTCCGGACCGACTCCAGTGGAGTCAGGGAATACTAAACTAAGATCAAATGTTCTTCAAGCAACCTAAATTTTTGGAGGCAGTTCAGGAGATTTCTGTCTGTGTTGTTGAAACATAATATACAGGAGACGGTACAACAATTTTTACTTGATAAGCCTGGAGCCTATTGACCACGCGCCTTGGAGCCAGGCAGGTTCTGGGTGGGGTGGGGGGGGGGTTGCGCCAACTGATAGTCTGCAAAGGGGCGCCAACTGATAGTCTGCAAAGGGGTGCCAGAGACCCTAGGCATGACCCTGTAAAGATCAACCGCTGTTCTCGGCGAATTAATTCTCGTTCAACATTACCCCCTCCTCCTTGTAAACTTATTAAAACCACAAATCTTAGATCATCTACTGAATGTTGCAAATGCAACCAATGACTAACTAAAGGAGTTTCAACTTTACACAATCTAATATTACTCAAGTGTTGAGCAATCCACATTTTCACCCTCCGTGTTGTTTCACCTATGTACCAAAGCTGGCACGGACAGCAGATAACATATACCACATTCTGTGTGTTACAATTGGTCATAGATTTTAAATAATGAAATTAATAGATTTAACCCATATACGGTCTGTGCACAGTGCATACTTACAATATACACATGCATCACACTTTGTATGGCCAGGCGTTCTTAAACCATCTACCTGTGCATACAATCTTTTCCGTGAAAGGATTTCACCCATATTCTTATCTCTAAAACAAGAGAAACGAGGCCGATCACTTTAATCCTTTGTGTAATGATAGTACAGACCAATGCTTAAGTATAATGTCTTGTATACTTTTCATTTGTTTATAATAGGGAAGTATACAGTTAATCTGTCTGTTCTGCATATATGGAGATTTCCTATTAGTATTTAACCAGCATCGCTGTACATATTTTGCCCATTTATAAGCAGATTTAACAGTATACCGAGGATATCCTCGCTCTATAAACCTAACATTTTTGCTTGATTTTTATAGGTCAACTGATCTGAGCACAATCTTTTAATTCTCATAAATTGACCAATCGGAATGATTTCTTTCAGTTTACGAGGATGGTGACTCTTAAAATGCAGTAGTGTTTGTATCTGTAGATTTTCTATATACCCCTGTTGAGAAATGATCTTTCACATAACTAATCTCAATGTCCAAAAATGGAACTATCAATCCCATAGATTGCACAACAAATTGGATATTCACATCACAACTATTCAGGTATTCCACAAAGGATCTAGCATCATCATGGGTACCTGACCAAATCACAAAAACATCGTCAATATACCTTTTCCAGGCTATCAAATTTGCATGTGCATACTGTGAAGAATAAACAAATAACGATTCATATATCGTCATGTAAAGACACGCTATTGTAGGGGCTGCGGTTGCACCCATAGCCACACCTCTCACTTGCAAATAATATTGTCCTAAAAATTGAAAATAATTTTTTTCAATAACAAATTCAGCCATCTTAATAATAATTGAATCTTAGCATAGGACAGATCTAGACCTTGCAATACTTGATCGATGATTTGTAAACATGCCCTTTGAGGAATACTGGTATATAATGCAGTAACGTCTAAGATTAATAAGATAATCTGCTGTTCCGCAGGGATTTGTATAGAGGCAAGACACTGCAATAAGTCCCCTGAATCCTTAACGTAAGACTGTGCTTTATATACTTGAGATTGTATATGGTGATCCAGAAATTGTGATAGAGGTTCAAATAATGACCCCGTGCCCGATACTATGGGGCGTCCAGGGGGATTAATTAGGGATTTGTGTATTTTCGGTAAAAAATAGATGCTAGGTATGCTTGGGTTTTTCCGTGTTAAATATCTATATTCCTTAGGAGTAATAATGCCTTGCTCAGATGCTGTTTTTTATCATCTCTGACACTTGTGCTGCATATTCAGTCGTTGGATCTGATTCTAACTTTTTATAAAAAGACTTATCTAACAACTGACGACGTGCTTCTTCCTCATATTGCATTAGATCTTGTACTACAACTGCACTTCCTGAATCTTGTTTCAAATCAAGCATTGCATTCCTTTGTGCTCTACTCAAATTATTACGAACAAACACTCTTTCATGTTCTAAATTCTCTAGGTCCCTTAACACTAGCTTTTGAAACATATCTAATGCCGGGTCAATAAGGCATCCATACTGATGGTATTTTACATTTCTCTGAGAAAGGCACGACAGTGTTAGATTGATAGTCTAATATTTCTTTATTATCACATGCATCTGTATCTTGTTCTGCAAAATAAGCCTTTATTCTCAATTTTTGAAAGAATTTATGTAAATGACAACGAACTGAGAATGCATCATATAACACTGTTGGGACAAACGACAACCCCATAGACAAAACAGAAATATGGGATTGAGTAAGTGTTTTAGATGATATTTTAACTACCACATTTAGACAGAGGTCACGTGATGCTGAAGGAGCAGTAGCCACGCTTTTGCACTGCTCCACGATCCCTGCCCGATTCCCGCCCGAAATCGCCGGCAAATAGCCTTGAAAACCGACTGACCTGGTAGAATACGGCTAGCTGGGAGTGCATGGACCAATATTTAGTGTCCATGTCGCCGGGAACAACCAGAAAGAGTGCAAAAACGGAGAAAGAGAAGGCGGCAGGCACGAGTGGCGAATCCAAGATGGCGCCCGGAACGCCGAGGAGTGAAGCGGAGTTTTCGGCCCGTCAGCTGTCACAGATAGTAGCGGCAGTGGAAACGGCGCTGGAACCCAGGTTTACATCATTAAATGAGCGCCTGGGGAAGGTGGATGGGCTGATGGCAACGCTGGTGAGTCGCGCAACGGAGGTGGAAACGAGGGTGTCCGCGATGGAGGACGCATGGCAGCAGTGTGGCCCGGAGGTGGAAAGCCTTAAGGTTAAACTACAACAACACGTGGACAAACTGGATGAGTTGGAAAATCGGGCTAGACGGAGTAATCTCCGGCTAGTGGGACTGCCAGAAACCATCCCGGAGAAAAGTTTGAGCACAGTCCTGGAAGAATGGCTCGTGAAAGAATTTGCCCTATCAGACAGTCGGGGGCCGCTATGTCTGGAGAGAGCACACAGAATTGGGAGACAGCAGCAGAATAATCAGCGTCCCAGAGTTGTCATTATAAAAGTACTGAATTATATCCATAAAGAAGAGATTCTCCGGGGCTACCGTTTGAAAAGGGAATCTTTGACATATGCTGGAGTACAAATAAGAATCTTTCAGGATTATTCAACTAGCCTACAAGAGAGGAGACGGAAGTTTCATCCAGTGTGTACCCGCCTAGTTGAAAGAAATCAACGTTTCATGTTAATGTACCCAGCTACTCTAAAGATCCAACATGAGGGGAAATGGATCCCGTTTGTATCAGACCAAGCAGCCATGCAGTTTCTTAACAGAGACTTAAACCCAACTGGGGCATCCACCTGACAGTGAACATTGGTCTGATGGGTCAGTCGGTCATGTAAGCTATCATGTACTTGCAGAATGCAGGGGCAAATATCCAATGTTCTGAAAGTTTTTGTTCAAGAAATTTCTGTTGATGAAAATGTGCAGTTGGAGGGTGGGGGTGGGGTGGGGATCGCAGCATGTTGTGACTCAGGTGTTATGGGAGTTTTACAGTTGTGGGTTGATGAAGGGGAAGAGAAAGTAGGGGGGGAGGGAGGGTGGGTAGACCTAGGGGGGGTTTTGAGGGGAATAAGGATAATGGCAATGTCGCACAGTAATTTGAACTTCAGTGAAGGGGCAACTACACGCTATGTGGAATGGTTAGGAGGGGAAGGTTCCGGGGTGAGGGCTGGGCACCCAGGGACCTTGCAAATACTACTGCATTTAAGGAGAGCAGGGAGGGAGTTCTGGGATCCAGGTTAGATGCACTCGGTTAGATTAATATCATGGAATGTGGCTGGGATTGGTTCGCCCATAAAAAGAACAAAAATTTTAAATGCCTTGCAACGTCACACAGCTTCCATAGCATGTATACAGGAGACAAAACTGTCTGAGGAGGAAAGTCAAAAAGCTCAAGCAAAGGTGGGTGGGAGAATGTTTTTTCGCTCCAGCAAAAGGCCGTAGAGGAGGCGTGGCAATCCTGATTCATAAGTCCCTGCAATGTAAGGCCAGAGTGGTAACCCGGGATACACAGGGGAGGTATATCCTTATACATTTGAACATACTGGGACAAGAAATATTCTTGCTTAATATTTATGGCCCAAATGTATATGACCCACATTTTTCAGCACATCATCCACCAGGGGCTTCAACACACAACTGCCCCCTGGCTATTAGTGGGTGATTTCAACCAGGTGATGGATGGGAACTTAGACAGATCAGC
This sequence comes from Microcaecilia unicolor, assembly GCF_901765095.1. Taxonomy (NCBI): domain Eukaryota; kingdom Metazoa; phylum Chordata; class Amphibia; order Gymnophiona; family Siphonopidae; genus Microcaecilia; species Microcaecilia unicolor. The sequence goes on along the minus strand of NC_044041.1, from coordinate 146,661,671 downwards.
GCCGTCAGCGGGGCTAGCATTGAGCAGAGGCAAGGGCATACAACATCTGTGTAGGGCGTTGAACCTAATTGATCCCTGGCGCCTGCTTAACCCCACGGCATGTGATTACACCCACATGTCCCGGGCACATGGCACGTGGTCGAGATTAGACTACATTTTAGCGGAGGGTGCTTTGTTTCCACAGATTGTGAAAGCAGAGATAGGACCTATGGAGGTTTCGGACCATGCCATGATATGGGTGGAAATGGAGTTGGGAGCGGGCAGACTTAGAGGTCAACAGTGGAAATTTCCATCACATATAGTGGGGGATGCACATTTTCAAGACCATCTTAGGCAAAAATGGCAGTTGTTTGCAGACACCAATTCACAACACGAGGATGATGGCCTGCTCTACTGGGAAACCTCAAAAGCAGTTATGAGGGGGGAGGTCATTTCATATATGTGTGCCAGGGCAAGGAGGTTAGCCCGGGGTATTGTCCAACTGGAACATAAATTTCAGGTAGCAAAACGGAGACACTTAACGGCCCCCTCATCAAGAAGTAAGGAAGAGATGGTGTCGGCTCTTGCGGCATTAAATTCTCTCATACACGAACGCACTAAAAAACAAATGTTCCACAGATCATTTACTTTTCATAGATTTGGTAACAAATCAGGGAAACTACTGGCAAGAGTAGTAAAGAGGTGGGGGGGTAATAGATTCATCCCATCTTTGATAAAGCCAGATGGCACACGTGAGACCCGACCTGGAGGGATAGTACAGATTTTACATGATTTTTATGCATCCCTTTATAGCGATCCAGGCGAGCGGAGTGGACCTGACTTGGTAGACTATTTAGAAGATTCAGGTATTCCCCGTTTAACGGCGGAGGTGAGGGAGCGGTTGAACTCTCCTTTGTGTGCTAGGGAAATCCAGAAAGTGGTTAAAGCGTTAAAAAGGGGTACGGCTCCGGGTCCGGATGGGTACACGACAGAATATTACCAGTGTATGTTGCCACAGTTATGTGGGGCCCTGGTCTCCTTTTTTGAAGCCTCCGGTGGAGGGAGGGAGGAGTTCCCTCGGAGCTCCACGAGGCGTGGATTACTGTGATACCTAAAGCGGGGGAAGGACCCTAGAACGCACCGGAATCGTAACAGAACCGATTTCTCTCCATTAATGTGGACCTAAAAATTTTAGCGAGGGTGTTGGCGGAGAGGCTCCAGTCCACACATGGCCACCATTGGTGGGAGAGGGACAGGTGGGAATTTGTGAGGGTTAGACCACCTCTTCTATTAATGTCCGCAAAGTGTGCATGGCTGTTGCTTATAGTCATATGTCTCAAGAACCATTGCTTTTTGGGATATGGTCTTGACGCGCGGAAGGGCGTTCGATAAAGTGCGTTGGGATTACCTGTTTGGAGTGTTAGCAAATATGGGGCTTTGAGTGGGCTGGTTTGCACGTGCAGTTGCTGCTTTGTATTGTTTACCCCCAAGGGCCGCTATACTGGTAAATGGGACCCGTTCGCCTAAGTTTCAGATATTGAGGGGAACGAGGCAGGGGTGTCCTCTCTCTCCGTTGTTTGTTCTTGCTCTACCTGGAACCGTTGCTGCGTACCGATTCAAAGAGACCCAGGGTGGGCTGGCGGGAGTTGAGATGCCCTCCCTCTCAGTAAAAACCTTGGCATTCGCAGAACGATATACTGCTGACTTGACAAACCCTTTTGGGTCGGTTCCGGGCCTCCTGGATATTATTGAAGATTTAGTTTCTTCTCGGGATTACCCTTAACTTACAGAATCAGTGGCATTCCCAGTGCAGAGTTTCGATTAGAGAGAGGTGGGTGGGAGAATTCCCCCTTACCTGGTCCAAGGGGCCCTTAAAGTATCTGGGGATTACTAATCCCAGCGGAATCTATCGGAACTGTATAAAGTGAATGTGGAGCCGCTTCGGCGCAGTACACAACACACACTTCAGGGCTGGCACTCGCTCCCGTTATCCCTCATGGGAGGAATTGCATTATAATAATATGATTTGGTGCCAAAGTGGACCTATATGCTCAAATGGTGCCACTTGTGTCTGTCACAGAGGGAATGACCGGTGGGTAACACGACTGGTAGCAAAATTTATATGGCAGGTAAGAAATCACGTCTGCGAGCCACTCAACTCTTCTTGCCAAAAACAGGGGGGGGGGGGCTGGGTCTGCTGAGTATCAGACTGTTCTCGATTTCTAGTAACATGCGTCATCTCACGGACTGGTTCCGGGGATCATCTTATTTTTCATGTACGGGAGCCGAGACGAAATTGTTTGCCCCAGACCACTTTAGTGCCTGGTTACATGCGAAGCCGGGGACTCTTCGGACCCCGCCGGCCTTTGCACCAATAGTGATGCCACTGAGGAAAACTTGGAGGTGGGTCTGTAGGTTTTACGGTATGTCTGCAGAGTCCTCTCTGTTGCTGCCAATCCAGGGGTAATAGAGACTTCATGCCGGGCATCAGCTCAGAGGAATTTATTAGGTGGGGGAAGAAAAGCCTACAATATTTATATCAGTTATATGATCCGGAAGGCAACCTGAGGCCTTCTGAAGAACTGCAGTTGGAGTACGGGGTTAGGGGACTAAATTTCTTTTCTATGTTCCAGTTGCGTCACTATCTGAGGTCCCTGCCGGCTTCCTCTTTGGCACCGCAGGCGTGGGAGCAATTGGTTACCATATGGGGATTAGATGCACAATTAAGGGTTCCACTCAAGTACTATCATGCCTCACTACGGGAGCACTTGGGAGAAGTGGAATATGGTAAACTGACCGCTTGCTGGAATACGGAGCTAGCGATGAACCTCCAGATGGAAAAGGTAAAAGTCTGTCTTTTGGACTCCAAACGACTGACGGAGAATGTGACGTTGCAAGAAACACATTATAAATTTGTATTAAGGATGTATATTTCACCCCATAGGGCACATAGGGCGGCGATGGGGATAGAGGACAGATGTAAGAAGTGCGCACAGTCCCCAGCAGATCTAGGACATATGTTTTGGAAATGTCCGAGGATCCTGGGGTTTTGGCGTCAGGTTACTCAGCATGTGTCTGTGATGTGGGGGGTAGTTTGGAGACCAACGCCAGCGCAATTGTTTGAGGTGTTCAGAGTGTCACCAATGGCTCCTCGGGGCCTTAAATGTTTCATGAAAAATCAGTCTTGGTCGGCAAGAAATCGATCCTTCAACAGTGGATAACTGGGGATCCGCCTACACTGCAACAGTGGAGATCTAACATGATACACCTCTGCGCATTAGAGCGTAGGGGTGTAGAAGTCCTGGACTCACCATCAGGAGATAGACTTTGCCAAGTCTGGTCTCCATTTTGGGACTCGCTGACCGCAGTGGCGCGTAGTAGGATTTTGAATTCTTGAGTGCGACACAAGGTGGAGGAGTTTGGGGGGGTGGGGGGAGTTGAGCTGTTCAAGAGGAAGGGGGGGTGGAAGGGGGGGGGAAATAAGGGGAAAAAAGGAAAATGTATTTGCACTGTTTTGTATTTGATATGAATGAGAAGATTGAAGTGATGTATGGAGTATTTCTCCAAGGGCAGTATTGAGTTTGTTTCTCATTGCACTAATAAACATATTTAAACATAACTACCACATTTAAATCCTCCGCCCTCTTCGGCTCGAGGTAAAGATGTTATGATTCTGCGGTTTGGCTGAGGGGGGAGGGGGGACGTCTCTTCTGATTGGCTGCCAGGGGTTGTGCTGACGTCAGGGGATAGTACTTTAGCCTGCAGCTGAAGAGTTTCTCTGCTTTTGCGTTACTTATCTGGTGGTAACAGGAAAGCCTGATAGGTTTCTCTCAGAGTGTGCTCTAGGTTCTGACAGGGATCTGTGTTGATTTAGAGTATTCTTTTCCTTCCCTCTGGGTTAGCTGCTGCTGTGTGTGTGTGTGTGTGTGCGTAGCTCTGTAAGGGCTCTGGGCTGAGTGAGAGCGTTCTCCTTTGTTTGGTTTAAGGATTTCTCTTCCCAGTGTCCTGGCCTGCTGGCTCAGTGAGTTTAACCCTTTGTGTACTGTGTGTATTGTATTCCTGCCTCTGCCAGTGTGTTTGTTTGGATGGGCCCCACTCCCTCTCGGAGGGAAGCATTCTCTCTGATTGTTGTTGATTTATGGCACTCTCTCTCTGCTGGCTCTACAAGCTTAACCCTTTATGTTCTGTGTGCCTCTGTCTACAGTGGGTTTGAGGCAAAGGCTTTCTGCCTTCCTTTGTGTTTGGTTCCTCTGGCTTCTGCCTGGGGCTCCTACCCTGGTGGGGAGGGGGTTGCTGTGTTAGTTCCCCTGTCCTGCGCTAGTCCCCTGCGTGGGCGTGGCCCGCTCTGGTCCTTTGTTTCCCCCTCTGGCCCTATTGCTGGTGTTCAGCGCGTGTCTGGCATCTTGGGGCCCTCTGGGTTCTTTCACCCTCCCTGTGTGTGATTGGGTTCCAGTTCAGCCGTGAGGCTCGCACGAGTGGCTCTGTCTGCGTGGGTTCCGGTTCGGCCGCGAGGCCCGCCTGTATGCCTATTTCCCTTCTTCCTGAGGGACTGGGGGGAGGGGTAGCTTAGGGGGTATTGTGTAGCTGGGGTGTGCGGTGGTGGGTCGGTCTCCCCTTGGCCTGGGTCGGCGCCCTGCTGGCCTCGGCCAGGGCCCAAGGGCTCACGACCAACCCAACGGATACAGAACGCAAAAGCCATGAGCTCGACCGATCCATCCCCATGCAGCTGCTCCAGCAATTGCATGCTCAGCTACAACAGGTATCGGGGAGTCGTGAACGCACTGTCTCAACGGGTAGACTCGCTGACTGTCACGGGGGCTGCGGAGGTCCCGCCAGCAGCTACTCCGCCTAGTTCCCACGCATGTGGCCGAGGGATTCGGGTGGCTACGCCCCCGAGGTACGAGGGCGACAGTAAGACCTGCCGGGGGTTCCTCAATCAATGCCAAATTGTCTTCGAGTTGCAGGCCCGGGATTTTCCTTCGGATCGGGCGAAGGTGGCCTATATTATCTCTCTACTGGCAGGCCCTGCTCTGGCCTGGGCCTCGCCCTTATGGGAGAAGAAGGATCCCCTCCTGGATAATTTGGCAGAGTTTTTGAAACAATTTCGGCTCATCTTTGAGGAACCCGGGAAGCCCTCCTCGGCGGCGACTCAGCTGTTGAACCTACATCAGGGGCGACTCTCTCTGGGTGAGTACGCCATCCAGTTTCGGACTTTGGCCGCAGAGCTAGGTTGGGATAACCCAAGCCTGACTGCGGTATTTTGGCATGGTGTCTCGACCAACATTAAGGACGAACTCACAGGGCCGGGAGCTGCCCTCAGATCTGATGACCTCATCCGTCTCTGTACCCAGGTGGACATCCGGTTCAGGGAGCGGGCCTGTGAACGTCGCGCTGGTCAGCAGGTTGCAGGGGCTAACTTGAGGAGCTCGCACAAGAGCCCTGCTTCCCCGTCGCTGGGTGTGCCCGATGGATCTGAACCTATGCAGGTTGACCGGGCGGCCCAGGAGAGACAGCGGAGACGCTCTAAGGGGCTGTGCCTGCATTGTGGAGTGAAAGGGCACTTTGTCCGTGAGTGCCCGAAGAGAAAGAAGTCGGGAAACCAGCAGCCCTGATACCGGCTAGGGAGACGGGTCAGGGCCAAAGTCCTTCTCCCCTTGGATGCAGGTTTTGGTGCCAGTTCTACTGGCGATTAAGGATACCCCTTGTTTTGAGGCGCTAGTTGACTCGGGGGCGGGAGGCAACTTTATCAGCACGGACCTGGTGCGGGTTCATCAAATTCCTACGATGGAGTTACCTCAGCCCATCACCGTCTCAGCGGCTTGGGGACTGGTTCAGGGAGTTCTCCGCTCCAGAACCGTGCCTATGACCATACGGGTAGGAGTCTTACACAAAGAAGTTATCTCCTTCTACGTCCTTCCGTCGGCCACTGAGGCCATAATCCTGGGATTACCCTGGCTTCGCCTGCATAACCCTTGCATTGATTGGGCCCGGGGTGAATTGACGGCGTGGGGCCCGGGCTGCCAGAAGGTCTGTTTGGATAAGGTCTCGCCAGCCCCAGTGACGCTTCCTTTGGATCGTGCCAATGTTATGTTACCGGGGCCCTACAGATCCTTTGGAGACGTTTTTTCCAAACAGCAAGCAGAGATTCTGCCTCCTCATCGCTCCTATGACTGTGCCATAGAGCTACTACCTGGCACTGAACCTCCCCGTGGCCGCGTATACCCCCTATCCCGGCCAGAGACGGAAGCCCTGTCCCCAGTATATTCGAGAGAACCTAGCTCGAGGCTTCATCCGGCCCTCTAAATCACCCGCGGGGGCTGGATTCTTCTTCGTGGAGAAGAAGGATGGGGGGTTGCGCCCCTGTATTGACTACAGGGGACTCAATGCCATCACGCGGAAGGACAAATACCCCCTTCCCTTGATTTCTGAGATGTTTGACCGCCTCCAGGGGGCCCAGATCTTCTCCAAGCTCGATCTCAGGGGGGCCTACAACCTTGTGCGGATCAAGGAGGGGGATGAGTGGAAGACGGCGTTTAACACCCGCGACGGGCATTACGAATATATGGTAATGCCCTTTGGACTTGCTAATGCTCCAGCCGTCTTCCAAGCCTTCATGAATGACATCTTCAGGGATCTCCTGTATAAGTTTGTGATGGTCTACTTGGACGATATTTTGATTTTTTCAAGGGCTGAGGAAGAGCACCAGGAGCACCTGAAGACCGTATTGCAGCGGTTGAGGGAGAACCACCTCTATGTGAAATTGGAAAAATGTGAATTCCATCGCTCCGACTGCTCTTCCTGGGGTACATCATTTCTAACCACGGGCTGCGTATGGACCCCAGTAAGCTGACAGCCATCCTGCACTGGCAGCAACCTACGGGGCGTAAGGCTCTACAGCGCTTCTTAGGTTTTGCCAACTACTATAGGCAGTTTATTTGGATTACTCGTCCCTGACTGCCCCTCTTACTGCCTTGACTAAGAAGAACGCTGACGCTCGCAACTGGTCGCCTGAGGCGTGTCAGGCCTTTGAGAATCTGAAACAGGCATTTGTTGGAGCTCCAGTGTTGCGCCATCCCAACCCGACAAATAAATTTTCGTGGAAGTGGATTGCATCATCGGTTGGCGTAGGAGCAGTGCTGTCCCAGGCCCACCCCAGTGGGAAACTTCTCCCATGTGCATTCTTCTCTAAAAAGTATACCCCTGCCGAGAAGAATTATGCCATCGGGGATCAGGAGCTATTAGCCATTAAATTGGCCCTGGAAGAATGGCGTCATCTGCTGGAAGGGGCGCAGGAGCCCTTCACGGTGTTCACGGACCATAAAAACCTGACTTATTTACGAGAAGCGAGAAGGCTGAATCCTCGCCAGGCCCGGTGGGCACTATTCTTCTCCCGCTTTGATTTCATTCTGACCTATCGTCCAGCGGAGAGAACATCAAGGCAGATGCCCTCTCCAGGTCCATGGAGGCTGACCTGGAGGAAGAACCCCTGCAGTATGTAATTAAACCTGATGTCATTGTGCCCGCGATGACGCTAGCAGTACCTGCAGGTATGACCTTTGTGCCACCCCGGCTGAGAGAAAAGACACTCCAATGGGGGCATGCCTCTCGAATGGCAGGACATCCCGGGATCCTGGGAACCAAGCGGTTCATCTCCCAGCAGTATTGGTGGCCTTCACTTGATCAGGATGTGCAGGAGTTTGTGGCTGCGTGTCCTGAGTGTGCCCAGCATAAGGCTGACCGTCGGAGACCCCAGGGGTTGCTGATGCCTTTACCGGTACCTGAGAGACCGTGGACCCACATTGCCATGGACTTTGTTACGGATCTGCCTAACTCTGAAGGGCACACAGTTGTCTTGGTAGTGGTGGACCGGTTTTCTAAAATGGCCCACTTCATACCCATGCCTACCCTTCCTTCGGCGGTGAAGCTGGCACAGTATTTCATCAGCTCTATTTTTCGTCTCCATGGTCTGCCAGAATCTATTACTTCTGATCGAGGAGTACAGTTTGTCTCAAAGTTCTGGAGAGCCCTGAATCGGGCCCTTGAAGTAAAGCTGAACTTTTCGTCGGGATATCACCCACAATCCAATGGCCAAACAGAACGAGTGAACCAATGCTTGAAGCAGTTCCTACGGATGTATGTCAATGAGCACCACAACAACTGGAGTCAGCTGCTGCCTTGGGCAGAATTCGCTCATAACAACCGAGTGAGCTCGGCCACGGGCGCGTCGCCCTTTTACATCGTATATGGACGACACCCGCGGATACCAGCCCCCTTGAAAACCAACTTGGATGTCCCGGCAGCGGTTGATGCGGTGACCTCGCTCCAAGCAATTTGGTCATCAGTTCAGAAAGCGCTGCGAGTGACCTCCACTCGTATGAAACGCCAAGCGGATCGGTCTCGCAGAGTGGAACCGCACTTCCAGCCTGGCGACTTGGTGTGGTTGTCCACGCGTAATCTTCGTCTGAAGATTCCCTCCTCCCGCTTTGCACCTCGATTTGTGGGCCCGTATCCCATTGTGAGGCAAGTGAATCGGGTCTGTTATCAGCTAAAGTTACCACCTACATTACGGGTACATAACACCTTTCATGTGTCCTTGCTGAAGCCTGTGATTCTGAGAAAAGGGGCTTTGCCCGCGTTGCCTGCTAGTCCAGCCATCTCAGCCTCCCAGGGGGAATACGAAGTCCGGGATGTCTTGGATGCAGGCGCTTCCGGGGACATCTCCAGTATCTCATTGCGTGGATGGGATATGGACCGGCAGACAATTCCTGGGAGGACGCTACTCATGTCCACGCGCCAATCCTAGTCAGACGGTTCCATCGCCTTTTCCCTCACAAACCTAAACCTCGTGGACGGGGTAGGGGGGGGCCCTTGAAGGGGGGGTGATGTTATGATTCTGCCGGTTTGGCTGAGGGGGAGGGGGGACGTCTCTTCTGATTGGCTGCCAGGGGTTGTGCTGACGTCAGGGGATAGTACTTTAGCCTGCAGCTGAAGAGTTTCTCTGCTTTTGCGTTACTTATCTGGTGGTAACAGGAAAGCCTGATAGGTTTCTCTCAGAGTGTGCTCTAGGTTCTGACAGGGATCTGTGTTGATTTAGAGTATTCTTTTCCTTCCCTCTGGGTTAGCTGCTGCTGTGTGTGTGTGTGTGTGTGCGTAGCTCTGTAATCAGGGTCAGCTGCTCGTTTGTTTAGTGGGGGCTGGGCATTGCTCAGCCTCCGGGGCTCTGGGCTGAGTGAGAGCGTTCTCCTTTGTTTGGTTTTAAGGATTTCTCTTCCCAGTGTCCTGGCCTGCTGCTCAGTGAGTTTAACCCTTGTGTACTGTGTGTATTGTATTCCTGCCTCTGCCAGTGTGTTTGTTTGGATGGGCCCCACTCCCTCTCGGAGGGGAAGCATTCTCTCTGATTGTTTGTTGATTTATGGCACTCTCTCTCTGCTGGCTCTACAAGCTTAACCCTTTATGTTCTGTGTGCCTCTGTCTACAGTGGGTTTGAGGCAAAGGCTTTCTGCCTTCCTTTGTGTTTGGTTCCTCTGGCTTCTGCCTGGGACTCCTACCCTGGTGGGGAGGGGGTTGCTGTGTTAGTTCCCCTGTCCTGCGCTAGTCCCCTGCGTGGGCGTGGCCCGCTCTGGTCCTTTGTTTCCCCCTCTGCCCTATTGCTGGTGTTCAGCGCGTGTCTGGCATCTTGGGGCCCTCTGGGTTCTTTCACCCCTCCCTGTGTGTGATTGGGTTCCAGTTCAGCCGTGAGGCTCGCACGAGTGGCTCTGTCTGCGTGGGTTCCGGTTCGGCCGCGAGGCCCGCCTGTATGCCTATTTCCCTTCTTCCTGAGGGACTGGGGGAGGGGTAGCTTAGGGGGTATTGTGTAGCTGGGGTGTGCGGTGGTGGGTCGGTCTCCCCTTGGCCTGGGTCGGCGCCCTGCTGGCCTCGGCCAGGGCCCAAGGGCTCACGACCAACCCAACGGATTACAAAAGGGACAGATGCTTGAGATGTACTAACTAGCTGTTTACTTGATCTATTAATAAATATCATTATTTAAAATCTATGACCAATTGTAACACACAGAATGTGGTATATGTTATCTGCTGTCCGTGCCAGCTTTGGTACATAGGTGAAACAACACGGAGGGTGAAAATGCGGATTGCTCAACACTTGAGTAATATTAGATTGTGTAAAGTTGAAACTCCTTTAGTTAGTCATTGGTTGCATTTGCAACATTCAGTAGATGATCTAAGATTTGTGGTTTTAATAAGTTTACAAGGAGGAGGGGGTAATGTTGAACGAGAATTAATTCGCCGAGAACAGCGATTGATCTTTACAGGGCCATGCCTAGGGTCTCTGGCGCCCCCCTACAAACTATCAGTTGGCACCCCTTTGCAAACTATCAGTTGGCGCCCCCCCCCTGGAACCTGCCTGGCTCCAAGGTGCGTGGTCAATAGGCTCCAGGCTTATCAAGTAAAAATTGTTGTACCGTCCCCTGTATATTATGTTTCAACAACACAGACAGAAATCTCCTGAGCTGCCTCCAAAAATTTAGGTTGCTTGAGGAACATTTATACAACTCGACGGCGCCCTTGAAGGCAGGCACCCCCCTGTGGCGCTTACCGTGTTGGCACGGCCCTGGATCTTTAATTGGGGAACCGTGCAACCATATGTTCTGAATAAAGAGGTTGATTGGCCTATGCTTATGTCTGTATAAAATAGAGGTGGATGTAGAGATGATTCATTCGAACCTACCGTGATGTCATCACGCTGGAAGCTGCGTAAGGCCAGGAGGTACCCAGTGCTCTAATGTAGCCATTAAGGTATTTTGAAATGAGTACTGTAATTAAAGTATGAGAGTAAATATATGTACGTTTATAATAGTATTATTTGTATTATTTCTGTAAGGTCTCCTGATGAAGTTAAAAGAAACACGGCCTGTGTGGAGACCTGTTCCGATTTTTTGTGTATGAAAGTGGTACAAGCAGGCACGCTTTAGATGGAGGTTCATTGCTTGAAGATCTGGTCTCTTTTGGCCATACAACTGACGAAGTAGACAAAGGATTTCAAATGCTCCATCTGTTGTCTTGGAGGAATTCAAAGATTTTGTATTGTCTTCAATTTTACGTCGTCTTCAATCTTTTGATACTGATTGTCTAATCATTGTGGCTAAGAAGATGGAGTTTCAATGTGGCTTACAATGTGTCATTCTTGGTGATATATAGATTATAACGTAATCACTTATTGTTACATAGAGGTTTTTGAGTATCAAAGTAGAAGTTTAAAAGAGTGATTACTTTGTAGCTGATCCTCTTCTATGAACAGAATTAGGAGGTTCAAACTCCGTAAAAGATAAGAATAATAATCTTTATTTCTGTTCAATTGTTGTGTGGAACTGTCTGATTTCAATGTTAACCCCCATTTTTTTTAAATGTTGTGTAGTATGATGTAATAAATATATAAATAACCGGCATTGTGAGATGCTGTGTGTATTGTATCTAATAATGAAGTAGATTAATGATTATATTAGTCCTGCAAGTTTTGATCATTGATTAATATGAGACTATTTGGAAAATAATTCACCCTTGTTATAGTTGCAATGGTATTGTTTATAGGCACAAATCAGAAGAAACGACACAACTGGCAGCATATCCTCTGTTTCACAGTACTCAGGGCCGTGCCAATGCAGTAAGCCAGGTAAGCAATGCAGGGGGGCGCCTGCCTTCGAGGGGCGGTCCCTGCCTTCCACTCACTTGGAAAATCTTTTAGCTGAAGTTGCGATCGCCCCTGCTCTCCTCCTTTTCATGGCAAACCGGAAGTGAAAGCAACAGCAGTATTCACTGAGGCAAGCAGGCTCTTCAAGTTATTTTAAAGAATGCAACCAAATTGCTATATATGCTGTGGTTTGGGGCTAATTCCTCACTCAGGGTGAGCTTCAGAGCTTGACCCGCATTCAAATTAAAGACAACCTGAAATTTTAAAAGTGCTAAAAATAAGTTTTAAAAGTATTTCTATTAAATCTAATTGCAGAATTCAGGTGCTGGGAGTCTGTACTTGGTTGTCATATGCTCAGATTTGTTTAAATCGTATGCAAATTAGTCCGTTTTTGGGAGGTTCTCATTTTATGAATAAAAAATGATGGAAGTGTTTACAGCCTTAATGTTAGGGCATGGCTGTGATCAAAAGTGTGAAGTTTGGTCCAAAAACGAAGGGTTTATCTAGTGTTTTTAATTAAAAAATTCCCATTACAGTGTCTGTATGTTAATCTGCATTCAAATAGAGCTCTCTGATTGGATGATCAGCTTTTGTTAGAAATCTGCCGGGAAGGGAACAGAGTGAGACAGCAACTGACTGTCGGTTTGGCCAAGAGAGACATGCAGCTGTGAGTTCCTGTGTGTGTTGACTGAAATTATAAAAGACTGCCAGATTATGTGGTAAATGAGAAAATATGAATGAAAAGAGGTTGGTGGAGATTGAAGTTTGAGATTTCTCTAGTGAAAAAGGATCTGAATATTTCAGGATTACTTGAAGTTTATGAAGAATAGAAAAGGGTGAATTTCAGTTTAAGAGTGTTTAAATCCTATAAGCTATATAAAGGCTAGGTAGATTTAAGTGACTGTAAGCAAGGAAACCTTAATACTTAATCTGAAATAAATATTTGATCTGAGATAGTTGATCAGAGACAAATGTTGATCTGAATTATATCCTTTGGTGCAAAGGAGATTAGAAAAAGAATCTTTGGAAACTAAGAGGACTTTGCTCACATTTTGAATTAGCATTCCTATTTTGAGTTGGAAATCTTTGAAGTGTTATGAAAATACATTTTGCTTTAATGAAATTGCTAAACTTTAGAGTCAGAGACTTATCAATGAGGGATACATACAGTGCTATTTTTTTACTGAGGTCCAGCTTACTTGCCTGTTCCCTTCTGTTCCTGCTCTACTAGACGGAGGGGGTGGGGGCGCCAACTGATAGTCTGCAGGGGGGCACCAGAGACCCTAGGCACGGCCCTGACAGTACTCGTACTGTTGGAGACAAGGTCTGTATCTTATCCCTGGGGGAATTCTGTGCAAATATTTTTTTTTTAATTTTGAACAGTTTTTGTTGTGCAGAATTCCCCCATTGTAACGGCATGAAATGTTTACATATTACATACAGGTACTTTCTATGTCCTTAGTGGGTTCACAATCTTAAGTTTTGCTCATTTGCCTCCTTACATTCCTGCTTATCCAGCTCACTATAAATATCTGTGTTTGCATGCAGTAAAAACTAATCATGTTCTCTAAAACAACCCTTCATTGTCTATGCAGTACATTTTAGCTTAAGACTGGAAAAAATGGCCTTATGGCAATCAAATACTATTCGCTGCCACAACAACACCTCTGTGCTCAACAGTTTTAGGCTGCTCAAAAATAATATATAAAAGTTAAATGGGGTATGTAAATTGCTCTTTTCCTCATGGTTCAATCTTTTTGCTGTATTCAACATAGGGGGGCATAATCGAACGCCCATCTCCATGGGCGCCTATCTCTGAGGACGGGTACACGAAGGGACGGGACAGACCGTATTTTCGAAAAAGATGGGCGCCCATCTTTTGTTTCGATAATACGGTTTGTGCCGGGCAAATGCATTGCATTTGGGCGGATTTGAGCTGGGCGGTATCGGTTTTCAGCAATAATGGAAACCGAAGGCGCCCAGCTCAATAACGAACAAATCCAAGGCATTTGGTTGTGGGAGGGGCCAGGATTCGTAGTGCACTGGTCCCCCTCACATGCCAGGAGACCAACCCTAGGGGGCACTTGTAACAATAAAAAAATTAAAATACCTCCCAAGTCCATAGGTCCCTTACCTTGGGTGCTGAGCCCCCCAAATCCCACTCCCCACAACTCTACCCCATTACCATAGCAGTTATGTCTGAAGGGGGGCACCTAGATGTGGGTATAGTGGGTTTTGGGGGCGGTTTGGAGCGCTCCCATTTAGCAGCACAAGTGTAACAGGTGGGAGGGGGATGGGCCTGGGTGCACCTGCCTGAAGTCCACTGCACCCACTAACAACTGCTCCAGGGACCTGCATACTGCTATGATGGAGCTAGGTATGACATTTGAGGCTGGCATACAGGCTGGAAAAAAGTTTTTGAAGTTCTTTTTTTTGGTGGGAGGGGGTTAGTGACCACTGGGGGAGTCAGGGGAGGTCATCCCCTATTCCCTCCGGTGGTCATCTGGGGCACTTTTTGGGGACTTGTTCGTGGAAAAAAAGGTCCAAAAAAAGTGACCTAAATTCTCGCTTCTGGCGCCCTTCTTTTTTCCATTATCGGCCGAGCGTGCCCATCTCTCTTCGGCCGATAAACACGCCCCAGTCCCGCCTTCACCACACCTCTGATGCCCCCGTCAACTTTGTTCGTTCCCGCGACAGACTGCAGTTGGAGGCACCCAAAGTCCGCTTTCAATTATACCGATTTGGGCACCCACGGGAGAAAGGCGACCATCTCCAATTTGGGTCAAAATATGGGCGCCTTTCTCTTTCGAAAATGAGCTGGATAGTGTCATAATATAGAAGAACAAGCATTTACAAACATGGGTTGACGCGTTGGTCATTTGCTTTATAGATTCTCTAAATTTTCTGCCCATATGTTTTGCAAGCTCCCACAAGCCATGGACTTTGAAGGCAACAAAGGGTGCTTTCCTTACTTTTTTTTAACACTGTGGAATACCAAACCTATGTGGGGGGAAAAGTACTATGAAGTTGAGAGAATGATGCCTGATGAGAAAGAGGTGAGAACAAGCATAAGACGTTTGATTGTAAGCAGAATGTCTATATTTTACAAAAAGCATGTGTCCTGAACAGAGAGAAACACTGGGGGGCGGGGCAGTGACACTAAGGAATTGTACAGACCCATTCCAATACATCACACTTGCATGTGTTATGGCCATGTTCAGGTTCATGTGTTTAAAACCAAAAACCATAGATCTGCCATCAGTCGACGATTATCATTGGCAAACCAAATGATATTCAACTGCCAGTATCTGTTGACTGATGTACACTGAGGAAAAAGAACACATACAAATCAGGCATGCTCTGAAAGGGGGGGGGGGGGGGGGGAAAAAGCAGGTGTGTGACTACTTTCTTGACGGATATGCCTTTGAATTTAATGGGTGATTTTACCATGGCTGTAATGCTGTGATTCTAAAAAACAGAACCCGTTGACGGGCACCACCTTTGGGTTTCTCAACTACAAAACACAGTGCAAGGCAGATTAGGGTTTAAGATCATCAGTATTTGGTTAAAATGGATAGGGAATGTGCAGCCTGTCTGAGCACAGCCATGTTATCCAAACCTTTAGTTCCACAAGACGCCCTTTTTGGAGGCAGAATGAACACCGTTTGTCTGTTAAATACACTTATTATGATTTTACCAGCCTGTACCCTTTTGTCAATAAAACAAAAGAATATCCGATCAGTCACCCCAAAATCACCTATGAATTTCGGCCCCCTCTCCAATTATTTTGGGCTTGTGAAAGTCAAGGTGTTTCCCCGTGTGGACTCTTTTTCCCCGTACTGCCCTTTAGGGTGCATGGTAAACTCACGTTCCCGTTGCACCAAGTCAGCAGGAGAAATGAGCCCACAATAATAGCAAGAGAGCCCTGGTGAGGACTTGGTGTACCATAGAATTGGAAATGGCTATCTCTAAAGGGTACAGGGTGGGGGAAATCTCTGAGGTCTGGCATTTTGAACAGACATCTACATAACTCACTGCAGAATACATAAACATGCATCTATGTCAAAAGCAGAAAGCATCGGGGTTTTCTCAGTGGTGTACTGATGCTGAACAACAAAACTGGTACATAGATGATTTCTGTCAAAAAAAAGGTGTGCTTTTATGCACTGATCAGATAACTGTGAACCCTGCAAAATGACGAACTCTAAAACTGTTGTATTATATTGTGAAGAATTTCTACATAAACATGTTTTGTGATTGACAGGTTGTGATCATATAAAATAGTTGCAATAGCGCAACCTGAGCTGGATATACAGATAAACTCTAAGGAACCCAATGGTCTGAATAACAGATAGAGTGGATTTGTTTTTTTGAGAGTGAGCTTTTATGTTAATTAGAAGCTTGAGAGGAAGTCAAATGATCATTCATTTGACATGTGAATTTATATAAACACTTGATTTGCTGTACAACAATGTCAGAAGTGATAATACTATAAGTAAGACATTTGACTGGACATCCAACAGTGTTGGCATCTTATTTAAACAGTAGCACCAGAAAGGAAATCTTTGAGACTGAAATGGAACTAATATTAAAGAGACATTACTTTTATGTCTTGATTTGGTATCTGAAGTATTTTCCTTCTAAACTGAGTAGTTTAACATGTGCATTGGGATCAATTGTTGTTTCAAAAGATGCTCCGGGCAGGACAACACATCTTGAACTCCTGACCAGGGGTTCCACTTTGACAGAAATAGCCTCTGAAGGGGATACATGTGAGCCCTTGCCCATAGGACCATCTCCAAGGTAGCCATTATAATCCAAGAGCTGCAGGTAATTGCAGGTCCTGGAAACAGTGTGCGCACAGATATTTGCACCTGAGTCTTGACCACTCTTTCCTGCATCAAAGAGGAATGGCCATGTTTGGTGAGTAACCAGATCCTCAAGTACTCCAGGATCCTGCATTGGGAGAAGGTGACTCTTGTGATAGTTCACCACCCATCTCAGGCCTTCCAAGGTCTGGATGATTCTGGATTGTGACTGTGTGAGACTGCCCTGCTGAGTTGGCCTGAATCAACCTATCATATAGGTAGGGGTAATCCCTGACTCCCCCCCCCCCCCCCCCCCCCCGGTGAAGCAAGGACACCACTCCCACTTCCCAGTACAACCTTGGAAAAAGTCCTGGGGCTGTTGTGACTCGATAGAGAATGCATCAAATAGCTCTCCTGTACATCTTCTGCAAGTGCTTCCAAGGCAGTGAGTGCACATTAGTGTTTGAGCTGTGTATAGAAAAATTGATCTTTCTCTTGCACCCCATATTCAGCTTGTAATTCAGAAAACTTTTTCATGTGTCCATCTCTTGTGACTACCTGCAACAGGTACTTAACACCACATCTCTCCCATCTCCGAAATGTACAGTATAAATTACCCGGTGCAAAGGCCGGGTTGCCACAGATAGCCAGATAGGGTGTCACTTTTGCTGTAAATTGGTGTAAGCGACAAATCCACTTCCACACTGCTTTCGCAAATGTCATAAGGAGTAGGCACCTCAGATGTATGTAGATATGCACTAAAATGTACTTCTTTCATGGTGGCCATTTCCATATCTGTGGCTGTAAATTCTTCCTTATTGCGAAACCAGTCATTAATGTTTCTCATGCCACTGCAATATTTAGATGTTTTATATTCAAGAGTCCAAGGCCACCATATTCTACTGGAATGCATAGTGGTGGCTATAGATAATCGGGCTTTGCGCCCTTTCCACAAAAGCCTTGTATCATTGCATGTAATTTTCTCTCATCTCGTCTCATCAGGCAAAGCGGCAACATTTGCATTATGTACAGCCACTTGGGTACAATCATCATGGTTAAACAAGGCTATTCTTCCTAATAACAATATAGGGAGTTTTACCAATGCATTACGGCTAGCCTTAGTTCTCACATCAGTCTTTGCACATTATATCATAGAGTGCATCTAAGTCAGCTGGGATCATGACTCCCAGATATTTCAATTGTTCAGGCACCCACTTGAATGGAACCCTATGTTCCCAGTCCTTTGTCTCACTACTCCCACCGCCATTGCACATGACTTGCTCAAAATTTAGTTTTAAAGCCGGAGAACTGCGGATGGAGCATTATCAGAAGTAGATCATCGGCATATACTTTGACTCTACGGTCTCCTACTGTAACCCCTTCTACTCCCCTGTCCCCTTCCACTCCCCTGTCCCCTTCAGAATACGTATTAAGGCTCTAAGGATATTACAATAGTAGTGGGGACAGGGGGCAGCCTTGTCTCGTGCCTCTCTGAATTCCAAATTCTTTTCTTTCAGGCCATTGACCAAGACACTGGCCTGTGTTCTCTGTGCAGGGTCTTGACAGCCTCTAAATACCACCCATAAAACCCATGTATTCCAGTGTTGTAAACAGATAATCCCAGTGTACTTGGTCAAAGGTCTTTTCCACATCTAGGCCAACCACCAAAGCATAACAAGCGGCCATAGCCAGCAGAAGTTTAACAGACGTTTTGTGTTGATTGTTATTTCGCACAAACCCTACTTGTTCTTTCCCTTAAGTTTGGGTAAAAGTTCTGCTAAACGTTCTGCCAACATTTTCGCTAACAATTTAATGTCTACATTAAGTAGGGATATTGGCCTGTATGAGTCTGCCTTTCTAGGTCTCTTCCTGGCTTTGGGATCAGTGTTATCAAGGTCGTATTGGCATACCTCGGAAATCGCCCATTGGTGATCACTGTCTCAAAATATTCCAGCAAAGGGGCCAACACTGTTGATGGTAACGATCTATAATACTCCCCTGTAAACCCATCTGGGCCCGGTGCAGTCCGAGGCTTTTGTGACTTTATGGCTTTTTGTATCTCTTTTATCGTCAGGGGTGCATTTAACTTTTCTATGTCCTCTGTTGTTAGTTTAGTTAATCCTGATTTTGTTATGTATTTCTTTATTTCTCTACAGTCTCCTGTCTTCTGGGCAGAGTACAGACTCGAGAAGTATTCCGTAAATGCCTGTCCTATTTGTTCTCGGGAATTTGTTAGTTTTCCCTGTTTGGTTTTTAAGGCCGTGACCACCCGTGTCCCCTCCCCAGTTTTTTTATGACTCTGGCCAATAGTGCCCCTGATTTGTTTCCAAATCTCTGTAATCTGTATTTATAATATAAAGTGGATCTGGTCTCTCTTTTGTGGAGCAACATATTCAGTGTTGTCTGCAGTGTCTTTATCTCCTCTAGTCCTACCACACTAGGTCTACGCATACAAGTGCGTCTAGCTCGCTGTAATTTTTGTTCTAACTGCAATATGCTAGCCAACCTACATATTTTCCTCCTACTATAATATGCAATTATATCTCCCCGTATCACTGCCTTACAGGCATCCCAGAACAGTTCTGGCGCCTGTGCATGCTCTGCATTGTGATGTATATACTCTTCCCATTTATGGCTTAAATATTTTTGAAAATGCACATCCCCATGTAAGTAGGCCGGGAACCTCCATCCCCCTCCTTTTAATGTGTCCGCTGGTATCTCTAAGTCCACCCAGATCAACACATGGTCAGATATCTCCTCTGGCCCTACTTCTGCTGTGTAAACCATATGGAACAGGGTCCGATTTGTTAAAATATAGTCTAATCGTGCCAAGGTACCAAGGGCCCAAGACCTGTGAGTATATTCTTTGTCGACGGGATGTAAGACTCTCCAAGCATATATCAAATCTAATATTTTTTGAAAATTTAAGAACTCTGCAAGTCTAGGCCCTTGGTAATGGGAGGAAGTTGGGTTTGTAGAGTCCATGTGTGGATTAGAAACTAAGTTGAGGTCTCCCACTACCATCAAGTGCGCGGTCTTATATTGCAAACAGGCACTAGCTAACTGACCAAAAAAGCCCGGTTCATGCCCATGAGGGCATATATATCTATCAAAAGAAATTCTAGTCCCTGCAACCATATATGTAAAATGATATATCTGCCTTCCCCCCCCCACCCTCGTCACTACTTTGGCCTTACATGGGAATCCTTTTCGTATTAGTATAGCCAATCCCCCTTTACATCCCTGTGAAGCTACGTAATGACATTCTCCCACCCATGCTCTTTGTAATTTCTCATGTTCTGCGGCATCTAGTCGCATTTCCTGGAGGCACTCAATGTCTACTTTATGACCTTTCAGCGCTTGTAATATTTTAGCTCGTTTTATAGGGGTGCTAATACCCCCCACATTCCATGATATCACTCGTGCTGGCATATCTCCGATCTAGTACATTTTCGTGCTCTCCGCAGGGGCCGGGCCTCCTGATTCTCTCCTCCCCCAGACCCACTGAGTGATATTTTTCTCACATCAATTTATATCATGTATCGTTTCCTGCGCCCACCTACCAAGCCCTCTGTTGCGTTGCAACCCACCCCCTCATCCCTGCCTCCCTCCCGCCCCCCACCCCCACCTCTACCTTCCCCCCTCTATGTCTAATGTCTTCCATCCACCAACGGAATACCTTGGTGGTGGAATAGGACCCCGTAAGGTGCTTGGGACTCCCGCCTTCTACTGTTTCACAAATTTATCACATTAACAACATTTTATACATTTTGACCATACAGACCAGCCTGGAATTTCTTATCTCTCTTTTTTTCCTGTCCTTGCCAGCATTCACGCAGCGTCTAGTATATTGTTGTCTAAAAGGTATTTCTTGGCCTCCGCCTCTTTGTTAAAAATGTGCCACTTACCTTGTATTTGCACTCTCAGCCGTGCCAGATATTGGATATTGAAACGTATTTTCTTATCCACTAAGGTTTTACAAATAGGATGCAATTTTCTGCGTTGCTCCTGTACTTCTGCAGAGAAGTCTTGAAAGATCAAGATATTTTTCCCATTGTACTTTAGCGTGTCTCTTTTGATCCGGAAGCCTTGCAATATTTCTAATTTATGTCTGTAGTTTAAAATTTTGCCACTATTACACGTGGTCTGTTTTTGTATCTCCGTTTTTCGTCCAACTCGGTGGGCCCTCTCAATAACCAGTGGTCCTAGTGAGTCTGTTAAGGCCAGTTCTTTGCTAAGCCATCTTTCCAGCCAATCTTCCAATTTGCTTTCAGGTAATGTCTCTGCTAGACTCACTATTCTCACATTATTTCGGCGGGCGCGATTTTCCAAGTCTTCTATTTTAATATTTTGCTCTTGTAACTGATTTCGCATGTCTGCTAAGTCTGGGCCATAGCCACATGTATCGTTTTCTATGGCACAGATTCTCACTTCCGCATCACTTACACGGGTCTGTAGGCAGTCCAACATAGTATGAAAACCATCCAGTTTATGGTCTAATTCTGCCCATTTAGGCGCCCATGCCTTTGTTATGGCCATCGTTAGCTGTTCTAATTGCATCTCAGAAAAGTCCATTGGCACTTCAGCCATTTTGGATTCACCACTTGCCGTTTTTGTTTTCATGGTTTTAAGAGGCGTCCTTGTCTTTCCAGCAGGTGCACTGCACAAATACCGGTCCATGTAATCTTCCAATCCAGGCTGGTTAGGTATTTGCTTGTATTTTTTTTCTCTTATATCTTGTATTCGGGCGGGAGGTCCCGGAGCTCCTGCTTGCTGCTGCTGCTTAGCTCATGGCACCACCAGAAGTCTGCAAGTTTTGATTATAAACAATGCCATGTACACCTGGCCAAGTATATGTATGAGTACGGAAGTAAGTGCCACAGCAAGGTGGTTAGTGTAGGAAATGAGATACATTTGTGGAATGCAAAGAATGAATAAGAGAGAGAAAATTGTGACAGTGGAGTTCACAACAAACTTCAGTGGTTGGCATAGGAGCCAACTTTTCAGAATTATTGGGAGTGCTAAGCCCAATGGAAATAACACATCTCTGGACACATACAAGGAATTCTGTCAATATTGAGGGTGCTCAAGCACAATTTTCTTTCTCTCTTATTCATTCTTTGCATTGCACAAATGTATCTCATTTCCTACACTGACCACCTTGCTGTGGCACTTACTTCCATACTCGTACTTATACTGGGCCAGGTGTACATAGCATTGTTTATAGGCACAAATCAGAAGAAATTACACAACTGGCAGCATATCCACTGTTTCACAGCACTCATACTTCTGCCCATCTCTTCCCCCAACCAACTGTTCAATGTTCCACAGAGATTTGCTTTCTAACACCTCATCACACTGTCTTCAATTCCCTTTTGAATGAAAAGCTTTTCTTCACCCTGTTTCTTTTCTTTTTGCAGTCCATATTTCCACGCAAATAAAATCAGCAGGCTAGGAAATTAATCAACACACATATATAACTCCTTTCTTCCAGCTATGGGGTCAGAAAGAAAGGGCTGCAGCCTGCTCACACACACACAGACTTCTCTCTGGAACCCAATGAGATTTTTCACAAGGATATATTTTTCTTCAGAAAGAAAGTTTTAAAGGTATGGGGGGGGGGGGGGGGGGGGGGGGGGCAAAAAGAGAAGAATATAGCAGATAAAGACCATAGCCCTTAGAGATCCTATGTACTTGTCCCATCCTTTCTTGCATTCAGGTACTGTTTTTGTTTCCACCCAGGGCCGTACCTAGGGTCTCTGGCGCCTCCCTGCAGACTATCAGTTGGGGCCCCCCCCCCCCCCCCCCGTGAAAATGATCGCTCAACACTTGCCACACTGACAGGAATTGTCAGCAATATTCTTAGAAACAAATTGCTATACATTGTAAAATAAGATAGCAGATGTAAATTCTCAAAGTGGCATATTCCAAACACTAAATGAAAATAAAATGAATTTTTTTTCTACTTTTGTTGTCTGGTGACTTTCTTTTTCTGATCATGCTGGCCCAGTATCTGATTCTGCTGCTATCTGTCCTCTTAACTCCGTTTCCAGAGCTTCCTTTCCATTTATTTCTTTACTTTCCTCCTTTCTTCTTAATTTCTTGCTCTATATCCCCTGCCTCCTCCATTCATCCCTATCCAGCAATTCCCCTCTCTCCCTGAGCCCTGCAGTCCATATCCATCCATGTCCATCTGTCCCGTCCATTCATCTCTATCCAGCAATTCCCCTCTCTTCCTGAGCCCTGCAATTCATATCCATCCATGCCCATTTGTCCCCTGCCCCCTCCATTCATCTCTATCCAGCAATTCCCCTCTCTCCCATCCATGCTCCTCTCTCCCCTCCCATCCATGCCTCTCTCTCTCCCCTGCCCTCCCGCTCCCATGTCCCAACTGCCCGCCCTCTTCTCCTCCCCCCCCCCCCCAGATCCCTTTCCTTTTTTTTTCTTTTAAATTTACCTCCGTCCGGCAGTGCAGCGTCAGTGAAGGAGGCGGCACTCCCGACATCTCTAGCCAGCCTTCCCTTCGCTCAGTGTCCCGCTTTCTGATGTCATTTCCTTGATGTCAGAAGAAGGCGGAACTAGGCAGGGTTGCCCCCTCTCTCCACTTCTCTTCATATTGGTGTTGGATCCCCTTATTAGGGACATCAAACGGACGGGGGAGGTGAGAGGAGTGCAGATAGGGAAAGATTCTTTCAAGATCTCGGCCTTTGCAGATGATCTGCTAGTAGTTCTAGAGGACCCCCAGGTTTCGCTGCCTTCTCTGATGGAACATTTGCGGAGTTTGGGATTTTTCTGGATTTCGGCTAACCTAGAGAAATCAGAGGTTATGACCCTTAATATGAGGGAGGACCAGTGGGTGAGATTAAAATGTCCATTTAGAAGAGCGGGAACGGCCTTTAAATACTTAGGAATCCAACTCACTAAAGACCCTAGACAGCTTGGAGAGGCTAATATTGCACACTTGCTAACTAGCACAAAAGAGACTCTTGGGAGATGGGAAGGATTACCGTTGTCTTTAATGGGACGCATCGCGTTGTTTAATATGGTGCTGTTCCCTAAATGGTTATATTTTCTGCAAACAATACCGATTTACCTTAAGCAAAGGGATGTAAGTGCGCTACATAGTATGCTTTCTAAATTCTTCTGGGCTAAGAAGAGACCTCAGATTAAGTTTGAGTATCTTATGGGACACGGGAGAGATGGGGGGTTTGGAGTCCCTGATATTAAACTTTATAACATAGCTTGCCTACTACGTCATTTAGGGGATTGGTACCAGCAGACAGAGGCATACACTCCGGTAGCCATGGAAAAGGCGTTGTGTAGGCCACGGCACAATTTCTATATGCTACATGCGAGGGGGAAAGAAGTGGAAGCACATGCTAGATCTAGTGTCTTGATAGGACCATTGAGGGTGCTGTGGAGGGATCTGGCGAAGATTTGGGCCTTTGATAGTGGGTGTAGTAGACTTCTCCCCCTGCAAGGAAATGACGCCTTCCGTCCGGGCACTGAAAATCCCGGATTGAGGGAATGGGGAGAGAAGGGGATTGTATTTTTACATCAGGTGCTGGAGCCCTCTGGAGCAATCAAATCCATGGAGGACCTTGGTCTAAATCCTACAGATTGGAGCTCCAGATTTGCATACGAACAGGTGCGACACTATGTGGCTTCTTTGCCTAAGAGGGTGCTGGGTGTCGATGTGGCCACCAAGCTGGAAGATCTTTTGGAGGTACCGTCGGGGGACCCTGTCTCCATCTCCATGTTATACAAGCGATTGATAGCTACCCGTCCACAGAGAGATTTAGGAAAGGTGGCTGCTAGGTGGGCAGAAGACACACAGACGGAGGTCTCATCCCGGGATCTTCTGAGGGGGTTGAGAGGGGTGGGGAAATGGACAAGGAGTGTAGAACTTCGGGAATGTCAGTCTAGAGTAATCTACAGAGCATACACATTTTTACCATGCCTTTTGGCAATGTCCAGCAATCGAGGCTTTTTGGAGAAGGATAACAAGGTTTTTGGAAAGAATTGGAGGCTCCCGGGTTAGACGTTTGCCAAAATGTATTTTGCTGGGATGCCAAAGTCCGGTGGAGGGTGGTACAGCTTACCAAAATGCATTTGTCCACAAGGCCTATGTGGTCGGTATGAAATGTATTCTGGTGAATTGGACACTGGATCGGGCCCCCTCTTTCTGGCAATGGCGTAATCGTTTGCATGCCTTACTTTTGCTGGAGCTTCAGGATGCTCTGCTTAATTTCAAAACACAAAAACACTTTTATTTAACTTGGACAGATTATATTAATGTGGTGTCTCCCAAAACACGAAGTTACATTCTTAATAAACTCTGCGCATTAAAGGGTCCTACTTCAGCAACTTGTGTCACTTAATTAAGAACGAGGTTACTGATTCGGTGGGTTTATAGGTCACTCAGGCAGAATGGGAAAGGGAGGGGGAGAGGAGTTATATTTAGTTCAACGCACTCGTACTAGTACTTGTTAAGAGAACTACCTTGTGGGGGTAGGAGAGAGGGCCATCAGAACACAGGCTCTCCAGCTTGAGCCCCAGGAGGTATAGAGGAGAGCATGGGATCGTTAGCTCTAGTTTGAAGTTTATGACAGTGTGTTAAACATACCACTTGGGGACTGCAGGCCCATTGCTGAATATACAGAACACGATTTTCGTAGCAATGGATGGAGTGTGGTCTCTAATACGTTTCCGATAAGATGTTATTACTTCATTGGTTGTTCCTCCTTTATCATTACGGTGTAGTTGGGGGGGAGGGAGGGTTGGGGGGGGAGTTAGGAGATTTATCAAACAATGTTAAAACTTGATGACAGATAATGCTGTATCGTTTATACTGTGTCAGCTGTTCAGGGCTTGCAGTGTCTCACAAGTCTTGTATATTCTGGTTGTCATCAATAAAAAATGTTGAATCATAAAAGGAGTGGAATGGGTGTGATCATATGTGATGATCTTAAGGTGGCCAAATAGGTAGAAAACACAATGGTGATAGCCAGAAGGATGCTTGAGTGCATAAGAAGAATGACTAGTAGAAAAGAAAGAGGTAATGATGCCCCTGCATAAGACTCTGGTAAGACCTCATTTAGAATATTGTGTACAATTCTGGAGACCGCACCTTCAAAAAGATATAAACAGGATGGAACTGGTCCAGAAGGCTGCTACTTGGTCAATGGTCTTCATCATAAAGCGTATAGAGACAGACTTAAAGATCTCAATATGTATTCTTTGGAAGAAAGGCGGGAAATGGGAGATATGATAGAGACATTTAAATACCTATGTGGCATAATGCACAGCTGAGTCTCTTTCAACTGAAAGAAAGCTCTGGAATGAGGGTGCATTGGATGAAGGTGAAAGGGGATAAGACTCAGAAGTAACCTGAGGAAATACTTCAGGGAAAGGGTGGTGACAGGGCCATGGTATAAAGCTTTTATTGCATCATGGAAGAACCCCTCCATACCATATGCCCGCAAGATGGCAAACATAAAATCCCATTTGACATGATCAAAGCCTTTTCGGCGTCGAAGCTGACTATTAAAGCTGAGGTCGCGTGATGATGTATTTTTCTCTAAGGCCCCCAGAACTTGCCTCATGTTGCGTACTACTGTTCTGCCCCGGACAAAGCCCACCTGTGACTCTTCACCACCTGTGGCAAAATTTTCGCTAATCTGTTTGCCAGAATTTTGCAAACAATTTGTCTCAAAAGGCAATAGAGAAATAGGCCTATACGAGCCTGCACTCAAGGGGTCTCGGCCTGGTTTTAACAAAACCACTATTTTGGGCCCTCCGCAGTGATTCTGGTAGGGCTCCCATCTGAACAAACCGATTAAACACCACCGTAAGGCAGGGTGCTATTTCATGTGCAAGAAGTTTGTAAATTCAGCAGACAGCCCATCTCCCCCGGGCGCCTTAAACAAAGGGCTATCCCGAATACCCCAGCTCACACTCGTCCTCTGATATTGTCCCCTTAAGGCTGTCTTGATGGTTCTCCGCAATTTTGGGAAGTGATTGACCTGCTAGATACCATTCCGCCTCAAGTCCCTGCTCATCTGGCGCCGAATACAGCGTCTCGTAGAACTGCCTAAAGACTTCATTCACTCCCTCTGACGTATGCTGCAATCCTCCTTTTGCATCCCTTATCTGAGAAACAAAACGTGACCCTCCCACCTGTTGCACTAACCAGGCCAACAGTTTCCCTTGTCGATTAGCGTGTTTGTATAATTGGTATCGGAAGTATTGAATAGAATTTTGGTTTTCGCGTGTATTAATTGATTTAAAGCAGACTGAGCTTCTAATAACTAAGATTTATGTATGCTGGAGGGCTTAACTCCAAACCTCTGTCGTGCCTTCCCGACTATCTTCCCCAACCTGAGAATCTCTGCCTCCCTAGCTCTTTTCTTGTGGGAGTAATATGAGATAATGGTGCCTCTCAGCACGGCTTTAGCTGCTTCCCAAAATAATACCGGGTCCCTTTGATAAGTGTCTTTATTAAACTCTGTGTACTCACTCCATTGAGCTTGTAGAAAAGAAGAGAACTGCCCATCATAGTAAAGTTCCCTAGGGAATCGCCATCGGGCTCTCTGCGCTCTCTCCTGCCCGCAAGAAAAGGAAACCCACACAAACGCGTGGTCCGACACCTGAGTCGGGTCCTATCTTCACCTGTTTCCAGTAGTGTGACTTTACAAGATGAAACCAGGATATAGTCAATACGTGAAAGCGTATCATGGGCTCTCGAAAGGTGGGTATAGTCCCTCTCCCCAGGGTGGAACAAGCGCCAAGCATCTACCATATCCAGCAAGGAACATAGCTTTGGGACTCCCTTTCTCATATTCACTGGGCCTACTCTAGAGGTACCCATACTGTCCAATAGCGGGTCGAACATCGAATTAAAGTCGCCCCCCATAATTATGGGCATCTGGTCGAAGGAATGTACCCGGTTCACTATGGTTTGGTAAAACTGTCTATCATACTGATTTGGCGCATACACATTCACCAGTAGCAGGGGTTGATTATGCACTTGGACCTCCACCATGACAAATCTACCTTTCGGGTCTGTAACCACCCTCTTCCTGACAACGGGGAGCCCCTTGCGGAATAGTATGATGACTCCTGCTTTTCTGTTGGTCGTTGGGCTATCCACATAATCCCCCACCCACCATCTACATAGTTTTTTGTGTTCCTGCCCCGTTAAGTGTGTCTCCTGTAGCATTGCTATGTGAGTTTTTTGTCTGTTTTAAGGTTTGCAATATCTTACTGCGCTTTATCAGGGAGGTTACGCCCCCCACGTTCCAGGAAACCACCTTAACCATTTTCTGGCAAAAGCATGCTAATAATGCAGTTATCTGCAATGTAAGAGAGAAGGTGTCCCCAGCCTCCACCTCCCCCCACTCTTGTCCTCCCCAGCAGCAGTTCCCCAGTTCCTTCTGTCCCTTGCTACACCTCGCTCACTCAGGCAGAATTCCCCCCCTCCCCCCCACCCTTGCCCTCCACCCCTCATCAGTTCCCTCACCCACTCCCTCGAGTTCTCCAAGGAACTCATCACGTATAGGTGCACTAGCCCCTACCTAAAATGATTCCTTTCCCTCTTTTTAGGGGAACCCATCGTTAAACTTTCAAATCTTCTCTCTCCTTCACATACCAGAACATTGTCCCCATCTATCTTGATCAATATACTTTTAAACACTTGTTATAATTACAGTTTACACTTTGATCTTAACAAACTGTTTGTTGCTTTAACTTATCAGAGCCTTGGCTGGATCTATTAGAGTCTATAGTCTTCTTTCAAACATTTATTCCAGCTTCAGTCCCCAGACAACATTTGCTTGAACCCCGTCCCGCCGAAATACCTTTCAGTCAGTATCCTCCTGTGTCAGGCCTTGGATGAAAGCAGTAGCTGCCGACACGTTTTCAAAGAACTTTACTGTACCTCCATGGTGTACTCTCAACTTTGCAGGGTATACCAGAGCGAACCTGATCTTCTTCTCATGAAGTTGTGTACACACTGGTGCAAACTCCTTCCTCGCTGTAGCCACCCTCGAGGAATAGTCCTGAAAGCAAAGAATTCGCTGTCCTTCATGTTTAAGTTCTCCTCCTGCACACACTGCTTGTAAAATAGCCTGTTTGTGCCCATAGTTGAGGATTTTCAAATCACCGCCCCGAGGCCGCGCCGCTCCTTGTCTCCTTGGCCCCAGTCGGTGTGCTCTCTCGATCCTCAGGGGGCCTGGCATATTATTCAATTTCAGCGTGGTCAGAATCCAGGTTTCTAGGAAACTGCCCAACTCTGACTCTTGGATCTGTTCCGACAAACCGATCAGGCGCAGATTATTGCGCCTGGATCGGTTCTCCAAATCATCGATTTTATTCTCCAGGTCCAATATCCTTTTCTGCAGGGCTTCCACCGGCTGCACCTCAGACGCCATGCGGTCCTCGATGTCACTGATCCTTTGTTGGACATGGTCCAAGTCCAGATGGAATCCATCTAGGCGTTCGTGAGCCGAGTCCGCCCTGTCATATATCGCTTGTAATTTTTTGTCCAGGGCTGCCTCAACTGCTGCCGTTACCTCCGCCGTAATCTCGGCTGTCAATGCCGAGCAGACGCTGGAACTCGGCGATTGCGGTGCGGGCGCCATCTTAGGTTCCGCGGCCTTGCCTTTTTCTTTTTTTTGAAGTTTCGCCGCCATCCCGCTTTCTCCGGTCACTACCGCCAGCTAGAGCGCAGCACCCGAATCAGCTCTGCAAGCCAAATAAGGTTTGAATCCTTCGGATCCCCAATGAGGTTAGATAATTGGCAAAGATGCGGGGGGCTAGCAGGAGCTCAGCACAAACGAGTCCTCACTCCTGCATCGCACCACGTGATCTCTCCACTCCTTTATCTTGCACAAAAGTTCTTTGTACTGCTTCCTCAGGGTTTTGGAGCCCAAATGAATGACCCTGCGTATTTTAGCATTAAAGCTAAAAGCATTAGACCATTCTTCTAGCTTAGTTAAGTCCTTACGTTATGCACATCATCAAGGTTGTCTACCCAATTGCTGATTTTGGTATCATCTACAAAGAGGCAAACCTTACCAGCCAGCCCTTCAGCATTATCCTATATAATAAAAAGCACCTCCAAAGTTCTGAAGCCGAGAAAGTGAAGCCTTGAAGCATTCGTGCTCCTGCTGTATCCATCTCCTGAATTGACGTCACGTGCTTCCTGGTACGTCAAAAGCAACACTGACCAACCACACTAAAACAGCACAAGGCACACCAACGGACAAGAACAGCCCAACCCGCGTGCCCGAACTTCAAAGAAAGTTGGCATCAACGACTTCCGGTGGAGCCGTGCAGGAAGATGGCCGCCGTGGAGTGAGCTCCGCCAGACCCCGATCGAGGCCCCCGGGTCTGCGGGCGCCGGAGTCCCCCCTCGGAAGATCGATAGATGGAGAGAGGCTGGTAAAAGTGAGGGGCAATGGGCGATCTTAACGGCGGCGGCCCAGCAGTGGAAATACAACAGGAAGACCCGCAAACGTGCAGCCCGAAATTCAAGATGGCAGCGGGAGTCCGGGAGCGCGGAGACTAGTGCAGCGAGCAGCATATCGGGGCCAGAGCACGATCCAGTGGACACAGATCGGGGAACGCCCAGATGCCAAACAGAAGAGCAAAACCAAATCGGAGGGTGGAGGACGCTGGTTGGAGGTGAGAGAGACGGGCCGGTCCTCTTCCTCCCTTTCCCTTCCTTCAACCCACGTGGAGTAGAGCAGTGGCTGGCAGTCAGAGAGCTGGGGGAACCAGAGGTAAAGACTGCGGAGAATATCAGAGCCCAGGACTGAAAAAAAAGGTGAGCCGTGTGGAAGTTGGCTTGGCTACCCCCCATCTAAAGAGAGCAAACTTACAGAAGAGCAAGAGGAGCTGAAGTCAGGACAGGAGGCTGTATCAGGTCCAGAGAGCTTGTTGAAAACTACTCAACAAGTTACTGAATAATTAAAGTTGAGTAGGAGGGTTAAACAAAATGCCGCCGAAAAAGAACTTGGACAAATATCGGTATGTGGCGGACCAAGGGGGAAGGACGAAGCACGACTCGGCAGAAAATCATCACGGAGTGGAGAAGATGGCTGGGATCCCCTCGGACTCGGAAGATGAACCCCAAAGAGAGATAAGTGAAAATACTGAGGAAATCACCAAAGCAGAAGTAGTGGGTTGGTTCAAAGAGCTGGAAGGGGTCCGAAGGGATATCCAAACCTCGCTTCGAGAGATACGCATGGAGATAAAGGAACTGGGCACATGAGTAGAGGACGCAGAAAAGAAAATAGAATTCAGGCGGCTGACCAAAAAAGAAAGGTGGAGGTCCATGGGGTCACTACAGAAATCCAGATGTTAAGAGACCAGGTGGAAGACCTGGAGAACAGATCCAGCCGCAACAATTTGAGGTTCAAAGGAATCCCAGAACTGGACATTTTTACCAACTGTGATGTGGTAATTAAAGAACTGTGTCAACATATCTTGAACCCGGAGGGGGAGCAAAGGGAAATCTGCTTGCAACGAGCATATCGCAGTGCGGGCCCCCCCAAGAGACTCAACCCCGAGAGACATTATCGCTTGTTTTTTGGATTTCCCAACTAAGGAATTGATACTGGCAAAAGCGAGACAGAAGAAGGTGATAATCTGGAAAAACTACAAGATCGGAGTATATCAAGATTTGGCAGGAGCTACATTGCAGAAGAGAAGAGCAATGGGTGAAGTGATGACCTTCATGAGAGCAAAAGGAATTCGATATCGGTGGCTTTTTCCCTTCGCCATTTGGTTAACAGTAGCAGGAAAGTCAAGGAAAGTGAAGACAGCTGCGGAGGCATGGGAGGCGTTGAAACAGTTAGGATGTGAAGGCCTCCCAGTCCGGAACCTAGAACAGACTCAGCGTGGCAGATGGTGGCTTACCAAGGAAAGAAGAATGATAGAGGAGTATCCTGAGGACACGTGTAATGGAATAGTGAGCAGCCCAATGAACAATATGCTTAAGATATGTGTGGGAGTGGGGGGGGGAGTTGGGGGGAGGGGAGGCTAGAGGGCTAGATAGGGCAGTGGGGTTTTGAATGAAAAAGTACAATTGGGGGGAGGGATAGGGGGATATGGCGGGGCCCAGAAGTTTGGGGTTGTATGGGGGTCTCGGGGGAATGGCGGAGCCTCTTCTCTTACCGACTGTAGTAGAAAGGTCGGGTAAGGGAAGGGAGAGGGAGGGGGTAAGGGAAGGGGAAGGCCTAAAAGTGGGATCCTGGAATGTAAATGGTCTCAATAACCCTAAGAAGAGAGCGAGAGTCATGAAAGAGATAACTAGAACGGGGTGTGAAGTACTATTTCTGCAAGAGACTCATTTGAGACCCAGACATGGATATCTGCTCCGTACACGGGCATATACTGAAGTGGTGACACATCAAGAGGCAGGAGGGAAGAAAAAAGGGGGTGTAGCTATACTGATTAGGCAGACCTGTGGACTGACTATCACAAAAGAATTCAAGGACACAACAGGGAGATGCGTGGCTACAAGGGGAACAATACAGGGAAAGGAAGTAACACTGGTAAATATCTATGCCCCAAATATGGGACAGAGGGAGTTTTTCCACACATTGCGGGAGGAACTCCAAGGGTTTGTAGGAGGGCAGGCAATTGTGTGAGGTGACTTCAACATAGCACCAGATGCGCGATTAGATCATTCGGGAGGAGGAGGGTACCAATCAGGGCCGGGGAGGAAGGCATTGCATAAATTTTTGAGTCACATGGAGCTTGTGGACAGTTGGAGGTTGTTACGGGGCACACAAAGGGGATATACATTCTACTGCCATGCGGCGAACTCATATACCAGAATAGATGGATTGTGGGTACATAGAAACTGGGCCCCCACGATAGTGGAGACGGAAGTTGAACTGATTTCCATCTCAGACCATGCGATGGTGTGGATCAGATTGCAGGGATGGGGATATAGAAAGAAGAACACTGGGTGGAAACTTAACGAATCCCTCCTGGGAGAGGAACAAGTGAGGGAAGAGGTGCAGGCCAATATACAGGAGTATTGGAGGCTTAATGATACAGGGGCAGTGGGGGATGGGGTCTTGTGGGATGCTATGAAGGCTGTGGTAAGGGGAACACTAATCAAATGAGGAGCTAGGAAAAAAAGAGAGAGGGGTCAGAAGATGATGGCTTTGCGGGAGCGATTAGGTAAATTGGAAAGAACCCATCAGAGAAACCCATCACCAAGAGTATGGGAGGAGCTTAAGAAAATAAGGGGCGAATTGGTCCAGGGTCAGATGGAAGAGGTAGAATACATGAGAACGCGTCTCAAACAGCAGTTCTTCGAATTTGCAAATAAGTCTAGCGCTATGTTAGCGAGAAGCCTGAGAAACAAAAGGGTAAAGTAAAAAATTAAGGATGGGAAAGGGGGATGGGCCCACACAGACGAGGGCATAGAAGAGGGATTTCTTCGATACTATAAGGAATTATATAGAGCTCCTGAGGGGGTGCAACATGAAAGCTTAGTTAGGTATTTAGACCAGATCCCATTGCAGAGATTGGGTGAAGAGGAGCGTCAAAGGATGGAGGAACCAATAGGACAGAGGGAAGTAAAAGGGATTATTCTAAAACTCCCCAATGGCAAGGCCCCAGGGCTGGATGGGTTCACAGCAAGGTTTTATACAAATTTTGAGAGTTTGATCAGCCCACTGCTGACGAGGGTGGGTAATGGGGTCTTGGAGGGAGGGGTCCTCCCGAGCTCTATGATGGAAGCGGGGGTGACCATTCTGCCCAAACCTGGGAAAGATCCGACGGTTTGTGGCTTATAGGCCCATTTCACTATTGAACGTGGACGCAAAGATTATAGCAAAAGTATTGGCCAACAGATTGGGCAGAGTGTTACCTAAATTAATACACCCGGACCAAGCTGGTTTTGTACCAGGGAGGCAAGTGGGAGATAACATCAGAAGAACATTGCATCTGCTGTGGGAGGCCCAAAAAAACGGATTTGCAGTTGGCCATACTATCGATGGATGCCGAAAAGGCATTGATAGGGTGAATTGGGAATTCCTGCGGGAGGTGTTGGATAGAGTGGTACTGGGAGGCCATTTCAGTTTATGGGTTGAATCGTTGTATAGGGACCCTAGAGCGTGTTTGAATATAAACGGGAGTTATTCTCCCTTCTTCCCGATAGGTAGAGGCACCAGGCAGGGCTGTCCGCTATCCCCACTCCTGTTTGCCTTATATATAGAACCGCTGGCAGTAATGATCCGAGAGCACCCGGGGGTGAGGGGACTGCGGGTAGGAGATCAGGAACACCGCATAGCACTATTTGCGGATGACATGCTGCTCTATGTGAAGGACCCGGAAGTAACATTGCCGGTAATATTGGGGGTATTTGAGGAATACGAGACATACGCCGGACTCAGGATAAACAGGGATAAAAGTGAAATAATGGGAATTTCATTAAGGGAGGAGGCAGAGGTGAGAGAAAGGTATGAGTTTAAGTGGAAGAGTCAGAAAATTCGGTATTTGGGGATCCAGTTGTCAGGGGATCTGGAGAGGATATTCCCCCTAAATTATGGACGCCTACAAGACCAAATAAAAAATGATATGCTGAGATGGAAAAACAAATGGTTCTCTTGGTGCGGTAGAATGGCTGTGGTTAAAATGAATGTGATGCCGCGTATTCTATTTCTTTTTCAGACTCTGCCGGTGATGGTGCCGAAGCCATTCCTTAAGAACTTACAGGCTTCTATAATGAACTTCATATGGGGGAACAGGAGACCGCGACTAGCACAGCGGGTGTTGTGGGGGGGAAGGGAGAGAGGGGGAAGAGCGGTACCTAACTTGGAGTGGTACTATTGGGGAGCTCAAATGAAAATGCTCTTAGACTGGGAGAGGGGAGTGGAGAAACCAGCGGTCCAAGTGGAGGAAGCTTATTGGCCACAAAGAAATTTGAGGTCATGGTTGTGGACTTCGGAGAGTATAGGGAAGGGGCAAAGAGAGGGTATTAGCCCCTTTCTGAGACAGTCGATGGATGTATGGGGGGGGCTGCGGAGAAGATGGGGGCAATTGACGGGAGTGTCCTCTCTGGCTCACATTAGATGGGAACCAAAATTTAGAGCAGGAAGGGAAAACGCTGCATTTGTGAGATGGGAACAGAGGGGAGTGGTAAGGTTTAGGGATGTGCTGCATGGGAGTGGAATGGTACTTTTGAGGAGGTGTGCGAGAGGTATGGGATCCCAGAGGGAGACAGATTTACATATATACAATTAACTCAATTCATGGGAAAGCAGGGATGGAAGGGAGGGACACCCAGGGAGAGAGAAAGCTGGGAAAATTTGTGGATAATGTTGGGGAAGGTCCCAAAAACAATTTCGGTGGTGTACCGATTTATTCAAGGGGATGAAGATCGGATATATCCATTTCAAGAAGCGTGGGAAAGGGATTTGCAATATAAATTTACGGAGCAGGAATGGGAAAACATATGTGGGGAAGTACAGAAAGCGTGTCTGTGTATTAATACAAGAAAATGCCTACAAAGTCCTCACGCGGTGGTACTACACACCGGAGAGATTGAAAAAAATGTACTCGGGGACATCGGATGGGTGTTGGAGATGCAAAAGACAGACGGGCACATTTCTCCATGTGTGTTGAACATGCCCGGGAGTAGCAAGCAGTGATGAAAGTGTTGGTCCGCGTAATGGGGGTATCCCTGGTGTGCAGTCCACGGGCATGCTTATTGGGAATGTACAATGAGTGAGAGGTGTGGGAGGAGAGTAAAATGTTGCGCTGGGGACTGGCAGCGGCTAAGTGCCTTATCGCACGCTGCTGGAAATCAGTGCCCCCCCCCCCCCAGATATAGGAGATTGGAAGATTAAAGTAAGACAACTGTGGTATATGGAGCGGCTAACGGTATATAGAAGAGAGGGAGAACTTAAACGCAAGAAGGGATGGACAAAGTTACAGGTCATGATAGAGCATCTGTAAAGGGGACCGACATACATTCCTGGGGGGGGGGGAGTTTTGACTATTCAAAAGCAAAAGATAAATAGAGTATGCAACAAGGGGGGAACTTAAGAGACTTCAAGGGTGGAGGGAATGGGACAAGGGAAACGGGGGGAGAGAGGGAAGAAAATGTGGTTTGAAGTTTAAAAATATGTGGTTTGTAAGTCTGTGGAGATAAAGTACAGAGATAGATATAAGAAGTGTTGAACATGTTATGGATTGTTGGATAAAAATGTAAGAAATCATAAAGAAGTAATTTGAAGAAGTAGTTGACTAGTCTGAATGTAAAGTTAAAGTTCAGAGACAGGCACAAGAATTGATGTTTAATTGATGTTTATTTATGGATGGAAGGTTACATATGTAAGCATATGATGAAACACAATAAAACATTTAAAGTAAAAAAAAAATATATAGAAATGATTAAATTAAGAGAAGCAAAGACAGACCTATGTTCACTATTATGCATTATTTAATGGAATTTATTCACCCAAGGCGGTGTATAGCAGGTACAGTTTAATATGAAACTTACAATTTTGGTAACTGCATAATAATATTAAAATAAACATAAATACAATAAAAAAATAAAAAAAAAAAGAAAGTTGTCATCAACACTGCTGGTAACCCCCCCCCCCCATAGCGACACATGCGACAACACCCTGCCTCTGCGGTGCTCTCTCACCCCTCCCGAATCGCCACTGGACCCCGTCCCCTGCCCATAGCCCCCCTCACCCACCCTCCCCCTCAGCGACACATGCGACAACACACACACACGCCACCGCGGTGCTCTCTCCCTCACTGACAGCTGAACAGCAGCGGTAAAAAAGAAGAACAGCAGCCTTCTAACGGTACCCCCTCCAAGTTCAAGCCCCCCCTCTCCTCCTCCCCCCTCTCCTATGAGTTCCAGCCCCCCTCTCAATTCTTCCTCAACAGCCCTCTCCTTTGTTTCCTGCCGCCCAGCCATAGCTTAAAACTCATTTTACTAACCTGACTGAAGCAGGGTACAGCCGGCTTGCCTTCAACTTTCCCCTTCTCTCTCAGCTGTGGCCCTGCCCTCATTTCCTGTTTACGCAAGGACGGGACGCTGAGAGAGAAGGGGAAAGCTGAAGGCGAGCCGGCTGTACTCTGCTTCAGTCAGGTTAGTAAAATGAGTTTTAAGCTATGGCTGGGCGGCAGGAAACAAAGGAGGGCTGTTGAGGGAGAAGAGGGCGGGCAGGGGGAGTTGGAACTGGAACCTGGGGGGGAAGGTGGGGTTTGGGGCGTCACTGGACATGGAGGGAAGGGCAGAGGAGAATCGGTGGTGTGAGAGGGTAGGTGAAAGGGGATCCGGGAAAGCATGCAGAAGGGGGGTGCAGACAGCCGGGGAACTCCAACGGGGCAGACTTCATGTGCACAACACCCACATTCAGAAAGCTGCGCTACCGGAGGCAGAGAGGTTGGCCGGGTTAAGGAAAAAGAGGAGGAACTACCAGTCCCAGAATCCCTCTCTTCCCCACCCGGCTGTACAAGAGTTAGGGGAGGAGATAGAAGATTGGGAAATGGTCTCTGAGGAAGGTGATGAGGGCCAGCTGGAGAGGTTGGGGGCGGGGGAAGTTGAAGAGGAGGATAAAATGGAGGTTACTGAAGGACTGGAGGAGGTACAGATGGAGATTGGAGCTCTGGCTCAAACCCGAAAAGCTGCTGGAAGAGGGTGGCTAGCTGTGCCTTGGAGAGACTGGTGGAAGACCAGAGGAGAGAGACTGAGGCGCTGGGGGAGATCTCTACTAAAGAGGAAACAGGTGCAGCCCCTGGGAGAGAAAGAGGGCTGGGAACAATTGAAACCCCAGTCTGAACCAGGTGGGACCTAAGCGGTGTAGCTGTGCTGTAAGAAAGACTGTGTAAACTGTTTCATACTGAAAAGGTCTGGGCCCGCAACCTACCAAGCTATTGTGGTTTCTTTCTGATAATGTACTGTTCCCTAAAAGAAGTAATTTTGGCTAAAGTGAAGTTATATGGACTGTTTAAACCCTGAATGAGACTTTGGGCAGCAAACCTTAACAACCTGGGAGTAAGGTGTTTTCCTTTTGTGTCTATGCTGAATGGAAGCAAGAAAATAAAGTTTTTTTTCTATAAACGTTTTGCCTTGATTGAGCCTCTGTGGAAACAATAGAGAGAGGAGGAAGTCCTGCAAGCTCTCAGGGGGTCTGGCACTGAGTTCCCAGAGCAGGCCAAGGAGGTGTGGAGTGAGGCAACAGCGTGTGAAGAAGGAAGCTAAGCAGGGTCGAGCCTGGCTGGGTCCTGGAAGGGGACCCAGCTACAGTGGACATGGATGGGAGGGAGGGGAGATAGGAGAAATTGCTAGACATGGAGGGGAGGGAAGGGGAGAGAGGAGAATTGCTGGATATGGATGGGGGAGAGGGCAGGGGACAGAGGACAGTTGCTGGACATGAATGGATGGAGGGGAGGGCAGGGGAGAGAGGACAGTTGCTGGACATGGATGCAGGGGAGGGGACAGAGGAGAATTCCTGGACATGGATGCAGGGGACAGCAGGTGAGAGAGGAGAGTTGCTGGACATGCATGGATGGAGGGGAGGGCAGGGGAGAGAGGACAGTTGCTGGACATGGATGCAGGGGAGAGAGGAGAGTTGCTGCACATGGATGGAGGGGAGGGCAGGGGAGAGAGAAGCTGGACATGGATGGAGGGGAGGGCAGGGGAGAGAGGAGAGTTGCTGCACATGGATGCAGGGGAGCGCAGGACAGAGAGGACAGTTGCTGGACATGGATGGAGGGGAGGGCAGGTGTCGCGGCCTCGAGGCAGAACCGGAATGCGTGAGCCCTTGGGCCACTGCTGAGGAGCGGCAGGCAAGACCACCCTGGAACTGGATACACAGAAGAGCAGAACTGGAACTCTGGACTAGAGTAGTACTGAGGCAGGCAACTAGAAGGCAGAACAGGAACAACTTCACCTGCGCTTGACCACCGTTCCTCCGGAGTGCGGGTGGCCAGCAGGATAAGGCAGGAGCTGAAGATCCAGAGGACCCACCCTGGAGCCGGGGTACACGAGGGAGACTAGGCTAAATACTAGACTCGGACTGAAAGCTGCATGCAGCCACTAAACCAGAAACACAAGACAGACCAAAGGGACAAGACGTACACAAAGGCTAGGCAGAGACAGGATTCAGGATATACACAGGATATACACACTAGCTAGGCAGAGACAGGATTCAGGATATACACACTAGCTAAGCAGAGACAGGATTCAGGATATGCACTCAGGATATACACACTAGCTAGGCAGAAGCAGGACTCAGGAAATACAAGCAAGCTTGGCAGAAATAGGACTCGGGATATACAAGCAAGCTTGGCAGAAACAGGACTTGGGATATACAAGCAAAGCAAGCTAGGCAGAGCAGACAGAAGAAGAACCAGGAACTAGCAAAGTCTTTGGGCAGGCAGCGGACAATAGAATAAACCAGGAGCAAACAGAGTCTTTGGGCAGGCAGCAGGCAGAGGAATAAACCAGGATCTAACAGAGCCTTAGGGCAGGCAGCGGATAATAGAATAAACCAGGAACAAACAGAGTCTTTGGGCAGGCAGCACTTCCTTATGAAGGCTCTCACTGATGATGTCACCTACAGCAGGACAGGAGCAGGGAACAAACTCACATCAAGGAGAGGCTTGGAACACATAGGAAGAACAGGCAGGAGCCCTTGGAAGCTGGCACAAAACAAGCAGGAGCCATCTTAAATGCTGGCTCCTCAGAGAGGCATAACCCACACAGGTGAGGTCTAGAGAAGCAATCATCACACAGAGACAAGACTAACACAGAAACAGACAGAAGCCAGCATAGATGCTGACCCCTAGAAATAAGGTAAGTCTGAGGGTGGTCACGACCACAGATGTGACAGTACCTCCCCCTCAAGACCCCCTCCCCGGTCTCCACCGGGAGCTCAGGTGTCCAGGGGTAACTGTGGTGAAACCTCCGGATGGATTTCAAAACCCAAAACATGGATCGCTGGACTGGAAGCAACAAGGAAGTCCAACACTTGAAGACAGGAGCGGGGCTTGTAGACTGGAGGCTTTTTCGAATCCCCGCTGGGCAGAATCAGGATCTTGGATGCAGCAAGAAGAACAAGATTCAAAAGGAACCCTTCCCTGAGGGAACCCACAACGTCCTTGACCTCCTGGCAAATCCAAGTGGTGACAGGAACAAGGCTGGAGCCAATACCCACGCTGACATCAGAAGCTGGACTGGGGCCCGAAGTGGCATCCAAGTCTTGACGGGATCTAGAAGTCTGAACAGAAGCAGAACTGGGACTGGAACCTGGAGTAGTATCCAAAGCTGGGCCGGGATTGGGACCCAAACTGGAATCAGAAGCTTGACTGTAACTGGAACCAGTAGCTGGACCGGGGTCAGGAGCTTGACTGGCACTGGAACTCAGCGCAGCCTCAGCTTCTTGGCTGGTACAGGAACTCGGAGTAGGCTCAGCATCTTGGCTGGAACTGGAACTCAGAGCGGCTCAGCATCTCAGCTGGAACTGAAGCTTGGAGTAGACTCAGCTGCTTGGCTGGAACTGGAACTTAGAGTAGATTCAGCAGCTTGTCTGGAACTGGAACTCGGGGCTGGCTCAGCATCTTGGCTGGAACTGGAACTCAGAGCCAGCTCAGCATCTGAGCTGGAACCAGAACTTGGAACAGACAGCATCTTGGCTAGTACTGGAACTTGGAGAAGACTCAGCAGCTTGGCTAGATCTGGACCTCGGAGTAGACTCAGCTGCTGGGCTGGAACTGGCTCAGAATAGATGCAACAGCTTGGCTGGAAGTGACGGTCCTCTGGCTGGACTGGGACGTCTTTCTAAGCTGTCTCCTTTCGGCGTTGGCTTCAGGAGTAATCTGCAGGGCAGGCTCCAAAAGAAGACTGTGGCGGTACTCATAGAGCGTGATAGCAGGATCAAAAGCAGAAACAGGACTTCTCTGGACCCCAAGCCGTTGAACACGCCTTCTCTCTACTACCACTTCGGGGGTATTCTCCAAGGCTGGATCAGAACAAAGGTTATCACGGTACTCTTGGAGCGTCATCTCATCATTAAGAGCAGAAACTGCAGAAAACTTCATGGGCTGGACGCCCGCACTGGTATCAGGAAAGGAACCGGGACTAGGACCTGGGCTGTCATCAGAGTCTGGAGTGGAACCAGAACTCTGAACAGGAACAGAACTGGGGCTGGACCCCGGACTGGCATCACCCTCTTGCTTGGAACAGGAACTCGAGGCGCCCTTTGCCTCCTGGCTGGGACGGAACTTTAACTGAGGCTTGGCAGAAAATACCCCTTAGACAGGGATCAGAGGCTCGGTCTGAAGCGCCACTCGAACTGGTCTCAGGAGCTTGATTGGAGGTGCCATCTGGACTGGAAGCAGAGGTTCAGTCTGAAACACCCTTCAGACTGGCATCAGAGGCTTGGTTAGAAGCACCCCTCAAACTGGACTCAGCGGCTTGACCAGACGGGTCGCTTGGACAAGAACCGGGGGCTCGACCCGGAGCGCCACTCGAACAGGACTTGGAAACTCAGTTAGAAGCGTCCCTCGGACTAGACGCAAAGGCTTGACTGGAAGCGCTACTCGAACTGGAATCAGAGGCTCAG
The DNA here is from genome assembly GCF_901765095.1 of Microcaecilia unicolor. Classification (NCBI taxonomy): domain Eukaryota; kingdom Metazoa; phylum Chordata; class Amphibia; order Gymnophiona; family Siphonopidae; genus Microcaecilia; species Microcaecilia unicolor. The sequence continues at coordinate 146,620,585 of NC_044041.1, read as the reverse complement.
TATGCAGCACCCCTTGGACTGGACTTAGGAGCCTGGGTGGCGGCACTACTTGGACTGGAATCAGAGGCTTGGTACGCCATCTCACGCGGCCTGACCTCAGAGACCTGGTCAGGACCATCCCTCGGACTGAACTCAGAGAAACAGACAGAAGCCAGCATAGATGCTGACCCCCAGAAATAAGGTAAGTCTGAGGGTGGTCACGACCACAGATGTGACAGCAGGGGAGAGAGGACAGTTGCTGGATATGGATGCAGGGGACAGCAGGGGAGAGAGGAGAGTTGCTGGACATGGATACAGGGGAGGGCAGGGGAGAGAGGAGAGTTGCTGGACATGGATGCAGGGGACAGAGCACAGTTGCTGGACATGGATGCAGGAGACGACAGGTCTCTCACATACACTCTCTATCAGACTATCTCTCTGTCACACACACACACTCTCACACACAGTCTCTCTATCTCTCTGTCTCTCTCACACACACACAGACTCGGTCTCTCACATGCTCTCAGACAAACACACAAACACTCTCTCTCTCTCTTACTCATTCTCTCACATACACACTCTCTCTCAAACATACACACTGATATTAGACATAATACAACAATGTAAATTATTCATTAGCATGACAACACATTTATCCTAACAATCCCTTTCAAAACATTAATTGCAGAAAGCCAATACCTTGCTAGCGCCCGTTTCATTGGTTTCAGAAATGGGCCTTTTTTCCTAGTTGCTTACAAAAATGTTAAAAAGAACCGAACCTTGCAGCACAGCACTGATAAGATCCCTTTCCATTATATCACCAAAGGATCAGTCCAGACTAATGGGTTTTGCCCATCTGCCAGCAAGCGGAGATGGAGAGCATTATTAAGTTCTCCTCACACAAAATGGATCAGAGTACTTAAAGAATAAGTTAGCCCTTTACACACCATTGAGACTTCTTAGGTCCTCTCAAGGTGTATCCTCATCAAAAGAAATTGTACAATGTGATACCTGTGATACCATGTAGCACATAGTCTGTGCCTCTCATGTAGCTTGGGCTTCTTTGTCCTGGGCTCAGCAGCTTCAGGCCTTGTCTGCACACCTGGATGTCTTACCCTCCTTGGAAGCAGGCTTGTCATATGTGTTGGATATGCTATTTGATTTGTTGAGGGCCTTTGGCTAAACAAATGGCCGTTACTGTTTCCACCAGGCGATGGCTATGGTTGAGACATGGGGCAGCAGATGTGGCCTCCAAGTCTTGTTTGGCCAGGCTTCATTTTCAAGGGGAAGTTGCTATTTGGAGAGGACCTGGACAAGTTCATTAAAGATCCTGGTAATTCCAAGGTCCAGAGGTTACCCAAGGAGAAGACCTAAGTCTCAGTTTCAGTCTCCTAAGGCCAGTATGTGGGAGGTACGGTAAGGCTGTCTGACACAAGTCTAATTTTCCCCAGTCAGACCTTTCAGGGGTCCAAAAAAAGGGCTGTCCTCCAATTCTAGACCCTCCACCTCCTCAGTTGCCTCACAGTGATAAGTGGCAGCTTCACTCCTTGTCCAAGGTAATATGAGGGCGTCTAACCCTCTTGTATGAAGAGTGGGCCAAGATAACCACAGATCAGTGGGTTCTAGGTATCATTCAAAATGGTTACAAGCTGGAACTTTTGCCGCCCCATTGTAGATCTGTCCTTGGAATCCCCTTGCAAGGTGCCAGCCAAGCAGCATGTAGTTCTCCCCACCCTACAGTCATTACTAGCGCTAGGGGTGGTACAGCCGGTTCCTCCTCAGGAAAGGGGAACCAGCAAGTATTCAGTTTACTTTGTGGTGCCTAAAAAAGGGGGTTCCTTTTGTCCAGTGGTGGACCTCAAGGGGGTCAACAAGGCCCTCTGCTTGCAACATTTCAGGATGGACACATTGAAGTCTCATCACCTCCGTCCAGTAGAATGTTTCACATTGCAAGACCTCAAAGAGGCTTATTTGCACATAACGTTTGGCCACCACACTGGAGCTTTCTCTGGTTTGCAATTGTAGGGCACCACTTTCAGTTTAAGGCCATGCCTCTTGGTCTCTTGACAGCTCCCCGTACCTTCTCCAAAGTAATAGTGGTGGTGGCTGCATATCTTTGCAAGGAGAGAATTCAGGCTCACCCTATATGGACTGTTTGGTTTGAGCCCCATCCTAGCAGGACGGCTTCTTCTAGAGTGGTGTCCTTTCTCACCTCGCTTGGGTGGGTGGTCTTCGACAAGAATCACCTCACTCTCTGAAATATCTTGGAGTCCAGTTCGATACTTACTTAGCGAGAGTGTTCCTTCCAGGACCAAATTGTCACGTTTTCCAGGCAGGAACTAGGTTTGTGAGCCCTTGGGCCACTGCCGAGGAGCGGCAGTGGCAGACAAGACCACCCCACACAGGGATAAGGCAGAACTCTGACAGGGCCAGCTAGACTTCACCTGCACTTGACCACCGTTCCTCAGGAGTTTATTTTTTATTATTTTTTTTTTCTTACATGTGTACCCCGCACTTTCCCACTCATGGCAGGCTCAATGCGGCTTACATGGGGCAATGGAGGGTTAAGTGACTTGCCCAGAGTCACAAGGAGCTGCCTGTGCCTGAAGTGGGAATCGAACTCAGTTCCTCAGTTCCCCAGGACCAAAGTCCACCACCCTAACCACTAGGCCACTCCCCTGAGTGCAGGACTTACCAGACAGGACTGGAACTGGATACCAGCCAGATACACACAAGGACTAGAACACACAGGGAGGCTAGGCAGAATACTAGACTAGGACTCTCAGACAGACAAGGGACAGAACTGAAAGCTGCAAGCAGCCACTGAAACAGGGAACAAACACAGATAGACAAGAGACAGGACTGAAAGCTGCCAGGCAGCCATTGAACAAGAAACACAGACAACCTAGAACTAGACAAAGACATACAAACAAGAAACAATACTGGGGAAACAAGGAATACAGTACAAGAAGCTACACAAAGACTAAACTAGAATCAGGCAAGAATACAGACTATAAACTGGACTAGGCAGAAGTGCAGCAAGCACCAACAACCCAGGGCCTTAGGCGATGCAAAGGCAAAGCAGAGAATTTCCAAGTGGCTAATAAGCCCAGAAGCAGCAGCTGAGATTCAGCTGCAGCAATCACCAGGCAGCTAAGGGTGCTGTGCAGGCTCAAACAAGACAAGCAAGTCTCGCAGGCCAGAAGATCCGGACTGGACTGGGCTGGTCTGGAACGGAAAACAGCACACAGACAATCCAATGCAGCCACCAGGTCTGGCCACCAGAGGGCAAGAGGAACACACACCAAAACACAGGCAGAAAGCATAATGAAACAGAGAGGCTTAACACACACAGGTGCAGTATAGTAGAGTAATCAGAGCCATGCTGGAAACAGCCAGCAGACAGAGACAGAACTAACTCAAGAAGAACAGACAGAAGCCAGCTCAGAAGCTGACCGCCGGAAATAAGGTGAGCTTGAGAGGGGTCACAACCACAGACGTGACAGTACCTCCCCCTCAAGGCTCCCATGTCCCCATGGGAGCTTTCAGGTTTCCATGGGTAACAATGGTGAAACCTACGCAGGAGCTTCAAAACTGGACCATGGTTAGCTGGACTGGAGCTTGAACTCGGCTGGGACTGAGCAACTTGGCTGGAACTGAAACTTGACTCAGCATCATCTTGGCTGGAACTGAAACACAGAGTGGACTCAGCATCTTCTTGGCTGGACTTCAAACTCGGAGTGGACTCAGCATCATCTTGGCTGGAACTCAAACTCGGAGTGGACTCAGTATCATCTTGGCTGGACTTCAAACTCAGAGTGGACCCAGCATCATCTTGGCTGAACTCAAACTCGGCAAAGGCTCAGCTAGGAGTGCCACTTGAGCAGGAATCGAAGGCTCAGTTAGAAGTGCCACTCGAACTGGACTCAGAGGCTTGAGTGGGAGCGCCACTTGACCTGGGATTGGCGGCTCGGTTCGAAGCGCCACCCGGACTGGAATCGAGGCTCGGTTAGAAGCGTCACTCAGACTGGCTTCCGAGGCTCGAGTGGAAGCACCACTTGAACTGGGATTGGAGGCTCAATTAGAAGCGTCGCTCGGACAGGACTCAGAGCTGGGCTGGACCTGGAACTTAGCATGGACTCAGCGGCTTAGCCAGAACTGGAACTCGGCTTGGACTCTGGTACCATTCGGCTGAGAGCGTCCCTCAGGATGGACTGATGGAACGCCTGGACCTTGGGCTTTGCAACACGCTCTCTCTCAACGGCAGCTTCCAGAGTATCCCGCAGGGCTGGGTCGGAGACAAGTAGGTGACGGTATTCTCAGGGCGGGGTCCTAGGATCAGTGGCAGAAACTGGGTTCACCTTGCGCCCAAGCTGCCAGACACACTTCCTCTCCGCTGAAGCTTCATGCAGCTTCCTCACGCGTGGATCAGATAAAAGTTCTCTGCGATATTCCTCCAGTGTCAAGGAAAGGTCAAAAACAACCGTAAGGCCAGAACCGAACTTCACAAGGGAAACAGGAGCAGAAGTTCTAGGCTGGAGGCCCAGCAGGTCGGGTGATCTTGCCGAGCTCATGGCCTTTGCATTCTGTCATGTTTTCCAGGCAGGAACTAGGGTTGTGAGCCCTTGGGCCACTGCCGAGGAGCGGCAGTAGCAGGCAAAACCACCCCACACAGGGATAAGGCAGAACTCTGACAGGGCCAGCTAGACTTCACCTGCACTTGACCACCGTTCCTCAGAAGTTGAGCCCCTGAGTGCAGGTGGCCGGCAGGACTTACCGGACAGGGCCAGAACTGGGTACCAGCCAGATACACACAAGGACTAGAACACACAGGGAGACTAGGCAGAATACTAGACTAGGACTCTCAGACAGACAAGGGTCAAAACTGAAAGCTGCAAGCAGCCACTGAAACAGGGAACAAACACAGATAGACAAGAGACAGGACTGAAAGCTGCCAGGCAGCCACTGAACAAGAAACACAGACAACCTAGAACTAGACAAAGACATACAAACAAGAAACAATACTGGGAAACAAGCAATACAGTACAAGAAGCTACACAAAGACTAAACTAGAATCAGGCAAGAATACAGACTATAAACTGGACTAGGCAGAAGTGCAGCAAGCACCAACAACCCAGGGCCTTAGGCGATGCAAAGGCAAAGCAGAGAGTTTCCAAATGGCTAATAAGCCCAGCAGCAGCTGAGATTCAGCTGCAGCATTCACCAGGCAGCTACGGGTGCTGTGCAGGCTCAAACAAGAGAAGCAAGTCTGGCAGGCCGGAAGATCCGGACTGGACTGGGCTGAAGTCTGGAACAGAAAACAGCACACAGACAATCCAATGCAGCCACCAGGTCTGGCCACCAGAGGGCAAGAGGAACACAAACCAAAACACAAGCAGAAAGCATACTGAAACAGAGAGGCTTAACACACACACTACATAAGTACATAAGTAATGCCATACTGGGAAAAGACCAAGGGTCCATCGAGCCCAGCATCCTGTCCACGACAGTGGCCAATCCTGGCCAAGGGCACCTGGCAAGCTTCCCAAACGTACAAACATTCTATACATGTTATTCCTGGAATTGTGGATTTTTCCCAAGTCCATTTAGTAGCGGTTTATGGACTTGTCCTTTAGGAAACCATCCAACCCCTTTTTAAACTCTGCTAAGCTAACCGCCTTCACCACTTTCTCCGGCAACGAATTCCAGAGTTTAATTATACGTTGGGTGAAGAAAAATTTTCTCCGATTTGTTTTAAATTTACTACACTGTAGTTTCATCGAATGCCCCCTAGTCCTAGTATTTTTGGAAAGCATGAACAGATGCTTCACATCCACCTGTTCCACTCCACTCATTATTTTATATACCTCTATCATGTCTCCCCTCAGCCGTCTCTTCTCCAAGCTGAATAGCCCTAGCCTCCTTAATCTTTCTTCATAGGGAAGTCATCCCATCCCCGCTATCATTTTAGTCGCCCTACTCTGCACCTTTTCCAATTCTACTATATCTTTCTTGAGATGCGGCGACCAGAATTGAACACAATACTCAAGGTGCGGTCGCACCATGGAGCGATACAACGGCATTATAACATCCTCACACCTGTTTTCCATACCTTTCCTAGTAATACCCAACATTCTATTCGCTTTCCTAGCCGCAGCAGCACACTGAGCAGAAGGTTTCAGTGTATTATCGACGACGACACCCAGATCCCTTTCTTGGTCCATAACTCCTAACGTGGAACCTTGCATGACGTAGCTATAATTCGGGTTCTTTTTTCCCACATGCATTACCTTGCACTTGTTCACATTAAACGTCATCTGCCATTTAGCCGCCCAATCTCCCAGTCTCGTAAGGTCCTCTTGTAATTTTTCACAATCCTGTCGCGATTTAACAACTTTGAATAACTTTGTGTCATCAGCAAATTTAATTACCTCGCTAGTTACTCCCATCTCTAAATCATTTATAAATATATTAAAAAGCAGCGGTCCTAGCACAGACCCCTGAGGAACCCCACTAACTACCCTTCTCCATTGTGAATACTGCCCATTTAACCCCACTCTCTGTTTCCTATCCTTCAACCAGTTTTTAATCCACAATAGGACATTTCCTCCTATCCCATGACCCTCCAATTTCCTCTGTAGCCTTTCATGAGGTACCTTGTCAAACGCCTTTTGGAAATCCAGATACACAATATCAACCGGTTCCCCTTTGTCCACATGTTTGTTTACTCCTTCAAAGAATTGAAGTAAATTGGTCAGGCAAGATTTCCCCAAACAAAAGCCGTGCTGACTCGGTCTCAGTAATCCATGTCCTCGGATGTGCTCTGTAATTTTGTTTTTAATAATAGCCTCTACCATTTTCCCCGGCACTGACGTCAGACTCACCGGTCTATAATTTCCTGGATCTCCCCTGGAGCCTTTTTTAAAAATCGGTGTTACATTGGCCACCCTCCAATCTTCCGGTATCACGCTCGATTTTAAGGATAAGTTGCATATCACTAGCAGTAGCTCCGCAAGCTCATTTTTCAGTTCTATCAGTACTCTAGGATGAAGACCATCCGGTCCAGGAGATTTGCTACTCTTCAGTTTGCTGAACTGCCCCATTACGTCCTCCAGGTTTACCATGAAGTCAGTAAGTTTCTCCAACTCGTCCGTTTGAAATACCATTTCCGACACCGGTTTCTCACCCAAATCTTCCTCGGTGAAGACCGAAGCAAAGAATTCATTCAGTCTCTCCGCTACGTCTTTGTCTTCCTTGATCGCCCCTTTTACCCCTCGGTCATCCAGCGGCCCAACCGATTCTTTTGCCGGCTTCCTGCTTTTAATATACCGAAAAAACGTTTTACTATGTTTTTTTGCCTCTAATGCTATCTTTTTTTCGTAATCCCTCTTGGCCTTCTTTATCTGCGCCTTGCATTTGCATTGACACTCCTTATGCTGCTTCTTGTTATTTTCAGACGGTTCCTTCTTCCATTTTCTGAAGGCGTTTCTTTTAGCCCTAATAGCGTCCTTCACCTCACTTTTCAACCAGGCCGGCTGTCTTTTGGACTTCCGTCTTTCTTTTCTAATTCGCGGAATATGTATGGCCTGGGCCTCCAGGATGGTATTTTTGAACAGCGTCCACGCCTGTTGTACAGTTTTTATTCTCTCATTTGCCCCCCTACTTTTATTTTTACCGTTCTTCTCATTTTATCATAGTCTCCTTTTTTAAAGTTAAACGCTAACGTATTTGACTTTCTGTGTACAGTTACTTCAAGGTCGATATCAAAACTTTTCATATTATGATCACTGTTATCAAGTGGCCCCAGTACCATAACGTCCCTCACCAGATCATGCGCTCCACTAAGGACCAAGTCTAGAATTTTTCCTTCTCTCGTAGGCTCCTGCACCAGCTGCTCCATAAAGCTGTCCTTGATTTCATCAAAGAATTATACCTCTGTAGCGTGTCCTGATGTTACATTTACCCAGTCTATATTTGGATAATTGAAGTCACCCATTATTATCACATTGCCCATTTTGTTCACGTTTCTGGTGCAGTATAGTAGAGTAATCAGAGCCATGCTGGAAGCAGCCAGCACACAGAGACAGAGACAGAACTAACTCAGGAAGAACAGACAGAAGCCAGCTCAGAAGCTGACCGCCGGAAATAAGGTGAGCCTGAGAGGGGTCATGACCACAGACGTGACACAAATACAGCATCTCTTGTCAATTCCAAATCCCTGGACTTGGGATGATGTGCACGTCCTCATGTCCATGGTGGCGACCGTGGATGTTCTCCCCTGGGCTCAGTTCCAAATGCGACTGCTGAAGGCCTATCTGCTGAGTTGCTGGTTTCCAATTTTGTAAAATTATGAGATTTGGATTCCCTGGACTGTTCAAAACCAGAGCAAGCATGTCCAGGTAGCTGACTCCTCAGCATATCCAAGTGAGTCTTCCCCTCTATACAGTCACTTGGTGTGTGATAACATCTGATGCCAGTCTCTCCAGTTGGGGAGTGCATTTTCTCCATCATACTGCTTAGGATCTATTGTCTCTGGAGGAGGCCTCTTGGTCCATAAACAGGTTGGAACTATGGGTGATCAGAAAAGCTCTCCTGGCTTTTGCTCCTTTGATTTTGGGCAAGCCAGTGTGAGTGTTATCAGACAACATGACAGCTGTTTCCTATGTCAACAGAACTGAGCACTCTCCTTGCCAAGGAGGCACAACTGCTGTTTCAGTGGGCGGAGGGGAACATTCCCCTCCTTTCAGTCCTGAACGCAGAAATGGACTACCTCAGCAGGGTGTCCTTTGATCTGGGGGAGTGGCAACTGTCCAGGTAGAACTTCCAGTTCATCATCTCTGGAGCTGATGGCCACTAGCTCAATGGCTTCTTCAGCCACATGAGAAAGATGGGCTCTGGTGCAGCCTTGGCCAACAGGGGACATCCTTTATGTTTTTTCTCTGTGGCTGACAATAGGCAAGATTCTAAGGCGCATAGCTCTACACCCAGGGCAGAGGATTCTACTGGCCCCGGTCAGGCTGAGACATTCATGATATATGGATCTCATTTGTCTGTGAATAGAGCCTCCCTTCCATCTTCCCGTTCCAAGGGACCTCTTGCATCAGCATCCGATCGATATAGAGGATCCCTCCTGCTTTGGTCTTACAACCTGACTCATGAGATTGCCATTATGCTGCAAGCTAGGAAGAAGTTTACCTCTTCCGTCTGTGCGAAAGTGAGAGGACCTTTGAAAGTTGGGCAAAGTAGAGGAGCCTTTCTTCCCTCAAGGCTTCCTTGCCAAAGATTTTTCGCTAGGCGAGTCTCTGAGCTCCAGACGTTGTTGTGCAGAGATCCCTTCCTGCAGATTTTAGACGCTGGAGTTTCAGTACGTATGGCACCATCATTTCTACCGAAGGTTGTTTTGTCTTTCCATCTCAATCAGACGGATTTCTTCCCTGTGTTTTGGAAGGAAGACTATGACTCACATTACCCTTCACTACGTCTCTTCGGTGTCAGGAGGGCTCTGATGAGAAACTTGAAGTCTACTAATGATTTTCAGCCTTTGGACCATCACTTTGTACTTTTTGCGGGTCCTAAGAAGGGTTGCAGGCTTCTAAGCCTACTGTGGCGTGTTGGTTTCTGGACACAATTTTGACAGCTTCTCTGCTTTCTGAGAAGACTGTACCTCTGACTGTTAAAGCTCACTCTACTCGTTCTGTCTCTGTCTGTTGCAGAATTGCAGGACATCTCCTTAGAAGAGATCTGTTGATCAGTAACGTGGGCTTACATAAGACCTATGGTCCATCTAACCCAGTTTCCTGTTGTGAAGATGAGGCTATTGTGAAGATGAAGCTCCCACCTCAGGATACCAAGTCCCTCTTTCACTCAGGGTGAGCTGGTTCTCAGTATGCAGAATTTATGCAAATTAGTCTACTACCCCTTTCTACTCGGGGTGACCTGGTTCTCAAAAAGGCAAACATAGTCAGGTCTCATCAACAGGATTTTCTCATACAAATCTTTATTCCAGCCTCTGGGGCACACTTCTTTTAGCTTAAAACACTTTCACAAGCTTAAACAGTTCTTCCAGCTTAACCATTTCTTCCTACTCAGTGCAATCTTCCAGCTTAAACATTTCTTCTTGAACAGTTCAATACCCAACAGATTTCTTCCCCCTGAGCCCTCCCACACAGGCATCCAGGCTCAGTACTAACTCAGTCCTGGACACACAGTCATTCCTTGTAGCACCCAGTTCTTATACTTGATACTCTAGGGCCTTCTTACCCCAGCCGTATTAACTCAGTCCTTCTTTGTAACACACAGTTCACCACCAGGCCATAGGGCTCAGCCAGTACTTTCCATGGGGGTCTTCCTGCTTCAGCTACCAGCTCTCTTCTGCCACCGCTAGCTCTCCTCCCTCCCTCACACTCTGGTGGGGTCTTAAGTGGTTAATGGCTAAACAGGACCCAGCCCATAACCTGCTGCACCTGTTTCCTCCTCCAGGACTCTCCTCGGTCCTAGCGACCTCCTGCTATACATCCCCTTACTGACTCACCCAGCCCTTCTCCCTGGACATTTTAGGGGAACAGCGCCCTCTAGGGGCCTAACCAGGGTAGGACAGCCTCTTCCTTCTCACACTGTTCAGAACAGTGGCCAGTCCAGGTCACAAGTACCTGGCAGAAACCCAAATAGTAGTCCCAATCCTGGGACAAGTAGTGGCTTCCCAATATCTGTCTCAAGAGCAGACTTGTCCAACCCTTTTTAAAACCCAGATATACTAACTGCTGTTACTACATCCTACACCAAAGAGTTCCAGAGCTTAACTATTTGTTGAGTGAAAATATTTCCTCCTATTTATTTTGAAAGTATTTCCATGTAACTTGTGTCCCCTAGTCTTTCTACTTTTTGAAAGAGTAAAAAAATTGATTAACTTCTACAACACAGGATTTTGTAGACCTCAATCATATCTCCCTTCATCTGTATCTTTTCCAAGTTAAAGAGCCCTAACCTCTTTATCCTTTCCTTATACAACAGGAGTTCCATCCCCTTTATCATTTTGTTCGCTCTTCTATGAAACTTTTCTAATTCTGCTATATCTTTTTTGAGATACCATGACCAGACACCCTGGAGCGATAGAACATTATAGTATTCTTGTTCTTATTTACCATCCCTTTCCTAATAATTTTTAGCATCCTGTTTGCTTCTTTGGGCACCATCACACACTGGGCAGAAGATTTCAGTGTATTATCTACAACGACACTTAGATTTTTCTCTTTGGTGCTGACCTCCGCAAGGTGGACCCTAGCATCAGATAACTATGATTTTGATGATTCTTCCCAATGTATATCACTTTGCATTTTTGCATTTGTCCACATTTAAATTCATCTGCCATTTGAATGCCCAGTCTTCCAGTTTCCTAAGATCTTCCTGCAACTTTTCACAGTCCGCATGTGTTATAACAACCTTGAATAGTTTTGCATCATCTGCAAATTTAATCACCTCACTTGTTCCGATTTCCATATAATTTATAAATATGTTAAATAGCACTGGTCTCAGTTCAGATCCCTGTGGCACTCCCTACCCTCTGGGCAATGAGACAAAGCCTAAAGGCCGAGAAAACCTGCTTCCCCGACAGGGAAAGACTCCAACCTTATTTCAACAGAAGATAGAAGCTTTTACTATGCACATTCCATCATCCAGGGTTGTTCTGCAAGCTGACGAAGGTAAACAGACGCCCTTGCTGCTACTGGGAAGTAGTGTTTCGCTATCCTCCGAGGAAAGACTACCAGGGTTACGCAGCGCTGTACAATTTCACAAAGAGAGACAGTCCCTGCTCAAAGAGCTTACAATCTAATAGACACGTGAACGATCGGACCAAAAGGGGCAGTCAAAATAGGGGCAGTCTGGATTCACTGAATGGTAAGGGTTAGGTGCCGAATGCAGCATTGAAGAGGTGGGTTTTAAGCAAAGACTTGAAGATGGGCAGGGAGGGGGCTTGGCGTAAGGGCTCAGGAAGGTTGTTCCAAGAATAGGGTGAGGCGAGGCAGAATGAGCGGAGCCTGGAGTTGGCGGTGGTGGAGAAGGGTACTGAGAGGAGGGATTTGTCCTGTGAACGGAGGTTACGTGCGGGAACGTAAGGGGAGATGAGGGTAGAAAGGTAGTGAGGGGCAGCAGACTGAGTGCATTTGTAGGTAAGAAGGAGAAGCTTGAATTGAATGCGGTATCTGATTGGAAGCCAGTGAAGTGACCTGAGGAGAGGGGTGATATGAGTATATCGGTTCTGGCAAAATATGAGACGTGCAGCAGCGTTCTGAAGGGGGGATAGATGGCTAAGTGGGAGGCCGGTGAGGAGTAAGTTGCAGTAGTCCAGGCGAGAGGTAATGAGAGCATGGACGAGAGTTCGGGTGGTGTGTTCAGAAAGGAAAGGGCAAATTTTGATGATGTTAAGAGGAAGAAGCGACAGGTCTTGGCTATCTGCTGGATATGCGCAGAGAAGGAGAGGGAGGAGTCAAAGATGACTCCGAGGTTGCGGGCAGATGAGACGGGGAGGATGAGGGTGTTATCAACTGAGATAGAGAGTGGAGGGAGAGGAGAAGTGGGTTTGGGTGGGAAGACAAGAAGTTCGGTCTTGGCCATGTTCAGTTTCAGGTGGCGGTTGGACATCCAGGCAGCAATGTCGGATAAGCAGGCCGATACTTTGGCCTGGGTTTCCGCAGTGTTGTCTGGTGTGGAGAGATACAGTTGGGTGTCATCAGCATAGAGATGATACTGGAAACCATGAGATGAGATCAGGGAGCCCAGGGAAGAGGTGTAGATTGAGAAGAGAAGGGGTCCAAGGACAGATCCCTGGGAAACAGATAAGGGGATGGGGGTGGAGGAAGATCCATGAGAGTGAACTTTGAAGGTGCGGTGGGAGAGATAAGAGGAGAACCAGGAGAGGACAGAGCCCTGGAACCCAAATGAGGACAGTGTGGCAAGAAGTAAGTCATGATTAACAGTGTCAAAAGCGGCGGATAGATCGAGGAGGATGAGGATGGAGTAGTGGCCTTTGGATTTGGCAAGGAAAAGATCATTACAAACTTTAGAGAGTGCTGTTTCTGTCGAGTGAAGAGGGCGAAAACCGGATTGAAGTGGATCGAGGATGGCATGAGAGGAGAGAAAATCAAGGCAGCGGCTGTGAACGGTACGCTCAAGTATTTTGGAGAGGAAGGGTAGGAGAGAGATCGGGTGGTAGTTGGAGGGACAGGTAGGGTCATGTGATGGTTTTTTGAGGAGAGGTGTGACTACGGCGTGCTTGAAGGTGTCAGGGACAGTAGCAGTGGAGAGAGAGAGGTTGAGGATATGACAGATGGAGGGGGTGACAGTATGATGTTAAGTAAGTTGGTGGGGATGGGATCAGAAGAGCAGGTGGTGCATTTCGAGGAGGAAAGAAGGCGGGTGGTTTACTCCTCGGTGATGACAGGAAAGGAGGAGAAAAAGGCCTGGGTTGGTTGGTTGAGAGAGAGGGCTGAAGGGTGAAGAGGAGATGGCTTGGTAGTGAACTCAAGGTTGATATTTTGCACCTTGTAGCGGAAGTAATCAGCCAGTGATTGAGGAGAGAGCGAGGGGGGGTGGGAGTGGGGGGCAATTTGAGGAGGAAGTTAAGGGTGGAAAAGAAACGACGGGGGTTGGAGCTGAGAGAGTTGGTCAAATGGGGGTAATAGTCCTGTTTGGCAAGGAATAGGGAGGAGTGGAAGGAGGATAGCATGAATTTGTAGTGAAGGAAGTCTGAATGGGTGCGAGATTTCCTCCAGAGGCGTTCAGCAGATCGGGCGCAGGAGCGAAGGTAACGGATGCAAGGGGACAGCCAGAGCTGTGGATTAGTATGCTTTGTGGGCCGGGAGATGGATGGTGCGAGGGTGTCCAGAGCAGAGGAGAGAGTGGCATTGTAAGTGGAGACAGCCTTGTCGACAGACTTGGAGGACAAGATGGAGGGGAGGAGATTAGAAATAATAGAGGATAGGGTGGGAGGGTCAATAGCCTGGAGATTCCTGGAGGTAGTGGTTAAAGTTGGACGGGGCTGAGGGGGGGGGGGGTGAAGAAGTGTGAAGGTGATTAGGTGGTGATCGGAGAGAGGAAGAGCTGAAACGTGGAAATTGGAGGGAGAGCCGGAAGAGGAGAGAACGAGGTCAAGACAATGGCCGTCTCGGTGAGTAGGGGTGGTGGAGCATAGCCGGAGGTTGAAGGAGGATGTTAGAGTGAGGAACTGAGAAGCGTGAGGGTCGGATTGGTCGTCAACGTGTATGTTAAAGTCTCCGAGAATGAGGGATGGAGATGAGGGTTCAAGAAAGACGGAAAGCCAGGCATCGAAGTCGGTGAGGAAGGAAGAGAGGGGTTTATTAGGGGGGCGGTAAATGACTGCCACTCTGAGTGGCAATGGGTAGAATAGCCGGATGGAGTGAGCTTCAAAGGATGAGAAACAGTGGGACTGCGGTAGGAGGAGGGGTTGGAAACTACAGGAGGGCGAGAGTAGTAGCCCGACGCCTCCACCATGGCCAGCTGGGCGGGGAGCGTGGGAGAAGAGATAACCTCCATGACAAAGGGCCGCGACTGAGGCAGAGTCGTCAGGGGAGAGCCAGGTTTCAGTTAGGGTGAGCAGTTGAAGGGAACGAGAGATGAAGAGATCGTGGGTGAAGGGCAGTTTGTTGCAGACCGAGTGGGCGTTCCACAAGGCACATGAGAAGGGGAGGGGGGAGGGGGGAGAAGGGGAATAGAAATGAGATTGGAGACATCACGGAATCGTTTGCATGGATAGGAGGAGGACAGGTGAGGGGGGGCCTGGATTAGGATTAATGTCTCCCGCGGATAGCAGGAGGAGGAGCAAGAGAGTGCGGAGGAGGGTGGGGGAGGTCGGGCGACGAAGACGGGGTGCACTGAGGAGGAATGGTGATGGATTAATGGCAGGAAGGAGGTGTTGAATGTTAAGAGCGAGGAAGGAGGAGGGGGCCAAGAGAGATGTTGGGGTAGTGAGTGATGGGGGTGATAAGGGTAATGCCGTAGCGAGCAGGATGGGAGGGAACACGGGTGGGCAATGAGTACCAGCGGTAGACATCGGTAAGGGTAGGGGAAAAAGATTAGGAAGGGACAGGGCAAGGAAGAGAATGTGGACAGGGGCCATAAGTAGTGATTGCGGTGTAACAGGTGTACGTGTAGTGACTGAGGTGAGAAGCAGATAGATGGAGCGGATAGCTGGGTTGGAGGCTCGGGATTGAAGGGATTGATGAACTGGAGAGCAGGTAAGTCAGTGGCTGACGAGTTAGCAAGCAGGCAACTTGCAGGCGGGCTGGAGCAAGCTGGTGCTGATGGACAGGAACGAAGTCAATGGCCGACAAGTTAGCAGGTAGGCAGGTGAGTCAGTGGCTGACAAGCTAGCAGGCGGGCTGGAGCATACTGATGCAGATGGACAGGAACGAGCAGGGAGAAACTAAGAGCAGGTAAGTCAACGGCTGACAAGTTAGTAAGTTAGTAGGCAGGCAAGTAGGTTAATGGCTGACAAGCTAGCAGGTGGGCTGGAACAAGCTGGTGCAGATGGACAGGAACGAGCAGAGAGAAGCTGGAGCAACCCTGCCTTGTGGCAAGAGAAAGCACTGGAGCTCCCAGATCAACGGAGGTGCCAGAGCATGTGGTGTTGGATGGCACAAGACCGACAGGGAGTCCCATTGTCATTTTGGATACCATCACGATTGTTCAGTGAAAGCAGGCTGCTCTTTGGTCCCTACTATTCAGCCACAATTAGAGCCACATGTTTCTTTTGAACCTCCACAGCCTGCTTTGTTCACCTTGAAGAAAATTAACAAAAATGAGGACGTTATAATGCCTTTCATGGTGCAACTGCACCTCGAATATTACGTACAATTCTGGTCACCGCATCTCAAAGCCTTCCCAAGCCTGTTATACGGGGCGCCTATGCTGAGGAGTCAGAGAAACTGAATGAAATCTCTATAAAACTGGAGGATGTAATAGTGTAATTTGACAAATTAAAGAGTAGCAAATCTCCTGGACTGGATTATATTTATCCCCAAGTACTGATAGAATTGAAAAAAGAACTTGTGGAACTGTTAGTAATATGTAATTTATCTTTAAAATCAAGCGTGGTTCCGGAAGATTGGAGGGTGGCCAATGTAACGCCGATTTTTTAAAAATGTGCCTGAAGTGATTCCTATGGGGGCTGCCATGTTGGATGCACCTGAGTTTGGTTTGCTCTGATTGCTTCACTATTTAAAGCACTGCCTCCAGGCCTTCTTTGCTTCGGCCTCAATTGTTCTGAGGAGTTGCTGTGGGAGTGCTGTTCACTGACTATTCTTCTGTTCCCGTTTACCTGTGCACCGGACCTTGGCTAGTTTTCTCGGATTACGCTTGTTTGCTGCCTGCCTTGACCCTGGACTGATTTTGACTATTCTTTGCCTGTCGGTGCCGGGCGAAATGGTAGAGACTAATGAGACAAAGCCAACATGGATTTAGTAAAGGGAAATCTTGCCTCACCAATCTATTACATTTCTTTGAAGGGGTGAACAAACATGTGGATAAAGGTGAGCCGGTCAATATTCTGTATCTTGATTTTCAAAAGGCATTTGACAAAGTACCTCATGAAAGACTCCAGAGGAAATTGGAAAGTCATGGGATAGGAGGTAGTGTCCTATTGTGGATTAAAAACTGGTTAAAAGATAGAAAACAGAGAATAGGGTAGATAGTGGGGTTCCCCAGGGGTCTGTGCTGGGACCGCAGCTTTTTAACATATTTATAAATGATCTAGAGATGGGAGTCATTAGTGAGGTAATTACATTTGCTGACGACACAAAGTTATTGTTACGTTCTGCTACACTTCTGCAGGATGGGTTGGTTTCTGTTTCCTAACCCGGCAGCCGTCATCCGGCTTGGAGCAGCAGCCATCTTGGCTAAACGAGAACAGGAAGGAACTCCATATCTGGTCGTGGGAGGATCTCCTATGGGGGCTGCCATGTTGGATGCACCTGAGTTTGGTTTGCTCTGATTGCTTCACTATTTAAAGCACTGCCTCCAGGCCTTCTTTGCTTCGGCCTCAATTGTTCTGAGGAGTTGCTGTGGGAGTGCTGTTCACTGACTATTCTTCTGTTCCCGTTTACCTGTGCACCGGACCTTGGCTAGTTTTCTCGGATTACGCTTGTTTGCTGCCTGCCTTGACCCTGGACTGATTTTGACTATTCTTTGGCTGTCGGAGTACTGGTTCTGGACTGTGTCTGTTTCCTGCCATCCTGGTTAGCGGCTGTGCAACCCCGCTGGTTCCATAAGTCCTGGTGGCCGCCTGCAGCTGGGAGCTCAACTCCCGGTGAACGGTGGTCGCTTTCCAGGTGAAGCTAGGGGTTGTCTGGCTGCCTGACTGAGTGCGGTAGCACTCCATCTCTGCCATGTTCTGTCGGGGCACAAGGGCTCACTACTACCGGGTCATAACAGTAGGCCGAAGCCATGAGCTCGCCAGACAGGTCCGAGCTGTCTCACCTGGCTCAGGTTCTCCACTAGCAGCAGGAGCAACTAACCCGCCTGTCCAGCGCCTTGCAGGAGGTCTGCAGTCAGCTACCAGGACTCAAGCGGCAGGCAGCTGTGGCCTCTCCAGGCTCTAGAGCGGAGACTTCCGCTGCACGTCTGCGACTTCCAGAGCCACCTCGCTTTGACGGTACTCCCGCAGCTTGCCGGGGGTTCCTGAACCAGTGTCAGATCCTGTTTGAGCTGCAACCGGAGGCTTTCCCGTCTGACAAAATAAAGGTGACCTACATCATCTCCCTGCTTTCCGGTGCCGTGCTGGCTTGGGCATCCCCGCTGTGGGAACAGCGGAGTACGGTTCTGGCAAACCTGGAAGAGTTCTTGCGGCAGTTCCGGATGGTATTCGACATTCTTGGCCGACCTTCTTCTGCCTCAGGGGAGCTGCTGCGGATCCAGCAGGGCTCCGGGTCAGTTGGGGCGTATGCCGTCCGGTTCCGTACCCTGGCCGCGGAACTCAGGTGGAACCAGGAGGCCTTAACAGCCATTTTCTGGCAGGGTCTGGACGGCCAGATAAAAGATGAATTGGCTGGCAGAGAGATTCCCGCTACTTTGGATGCCCTTATTGAACTCTGCACAAGAATCGATATCCGGTTCCAGGAGCGGGCCACGCAGCTGGCACCGCAGAGATCCAGAGATCTTCCCCGCCGCCCGGAGACGTCTAGGGTTGTCGAAGAGGGTTCGGAAGGAACTGAGGAGGTACCCATGGTGATGGGCCGGCATCGCCTGTCCAAGAAGGAGAGGGCCCGTCGTCTCCAGAATCAGCTATGCCTGTACTGTGGGCAGGCCGGGCATTTCACAGGCACCTGCCCGAATAAGCCTGGGAAGTCGGGAAACACTCCGGCCTGAGCCCTGTGAAGGGGGTGGCTCTGGACCGGTTATCTTCCCTTCCAGACAATCTGCTCTCGGTCCCTGTACTGCTCTGTGGAGAGGGGTTCCAGGGCCAGACGATGGCCTTGCTGGATTCCGGGGCAGGGGGAAACTTCATAGACGCCGAGTTCCTGTCCCAGTTGGGGGGCTCTTCGGTGCCCTGTCAACCAGCTCTCAGGGTTACCTCCATCCAGGGGGACAGTCTTCCCCGGACGATTACCCGAATTACCTCACCCCTGGGTATGCAGGTGGGGGCACTTCATCATGAGAAGATCCAGTTTCTGGTGCTCTTCCGAGCTATTCACCCGGTGATCCTCGGTCTACCCTGGCTTCGCCTCCACGCCCCGGTTATTGATTGGTCCACCGGGGAGATCAGACAATGGGGTTCCCGTTGCTTCCAGCACTGTCTTCAGCAGGTCAAGCTGCCCGTTCCGGTCTGCTCCACCCAGCTCCAGACTCCGCAGGGGAGATCGCCTGGGCTGCCAGAAGAATACCAGGATTTCCGGGATGTATTCAGCGCACAGGCTGCAGACACGCTTCCTCCCCATCGGACTTTTGATTGTGCGATTGACCTGCTGCCAGGAACCAATCCGCCCAGGGGACGCCTGTACACCTTGTCCCGGGAGGAATCTCAGGCCATGCAAGTTTACGTCCATGAGAACCTACTAAAGGGGTTCATTCGGCCCTCTACCTCGCCAGCAGGGGCCGGCTTCTTCTTCGTGTCCAAGAAGGACGGGTCTCTTTGGCCCTGCATCGATTACAGGGGCCTAAACAAGATCACCATTAAGAACCGGTACCCGCTCCCACTCATCCCAGAGCTGTTTGACCGGTTACAAGGGGCCAGGATTTTCACGAAGTTGGACTTGCGAGGGGCCTATAACCTGGTGCGGCTCAGGGAGGGTGACGAGTGGAAGACGGCGTTTAACACCCACGAGGGGCATTTTGAATACCTAGTGATGCCATTCGGTCTCTGTAATGCCCCTGCGGTGTTTCAGAATTTTGTGAACTACATCTTCCAGGATCTGCTATACTTCTCCATCATAGTGTACCTTGACGATATCTTGATTTTCTCACCCTCATTGCCGCAGCACATCACACACGTCCGCACAGTGTTACAGCAATTCTCCGAGGACAAGCAGGCTGCTTGTTCTCACTGATGGGTGACGTCCACGGCAGCCCCCTCCAATCGGAAACTTCACTAGCAAAGGCCTTTGCTAGCCCTCACGCGCCGATGCGCACTGCGCATGCGCGGCCGTCTTCCCGCCCGAACCGGCTCGTGTTCATCAGTCTTCTTTTGTCCGCGCTCGGGACGGTCGTGTTTTGCCGCCATTTCGTGCCCCTCAAGTTGACCTCGCGCATCTTCGCGATTTTCGCTGAAAAAAAAAAAAAGAGAAGACCTTTCCGGTCTTTACCCCTTTTCCGTGTTTCCAGCTTTTTCCCCGCGTAAGTTTCCTTTCGCTTTCGGGACTGGCCTATTTGGGCTCGATACGGGTTTTTTCTCCCTTCTTTTTGGTGCCTTTCGTCATCATCACGAATTTTGATTTCGCCGGCGTGATTTTTCCGCCCATGTCATCGAAGTCTTCCAGCGGCTTCAAGAAGTGCACCCAGTGCGCCCGGGTAATCTCGCTCACTGATAGGCACGCTTCGTGTCTTCAGTGTCTGGGGGCTGGGCACCGCCCGCAGGCCTGCAGTCTTTGTGCTCTTTTGAAAAAGAGGACTCAGGTAGCGAGATTGGCCCAGTGGAACGCGTTGTTCTCGGGCTGTTCGACGACAACAGAACGGGATGCATCAAGTGCATCGACGTCGACAGCATCGAAGTCTTCAGCATCGACTGCATCGAGGCTTCTACCTCCTGCGTCGTCGGTACCGAGGCATCGGAAGGCTGCGTCGACGTCGGTGGTACCGGGACCTCCGCTATTGCTGATGTCGTCGGACGGTGGTGCTTCGTCTGGAGTGCAGGTGAGGGCTGTCCATTCCCCTGCTGGTGGCGGTGAGCCTTCGGGTGGGTCTCCCCCTGCCCTGAGGGCTCCTGCGGTACAGCCCCCCCCAGATCGACCCTCTTCGGCCTCGGCCCCGAGGAAGCGACGGTTGGATTCTACGTCCTCCTCGTCGGTACCGGGAAGCTCCGGTGACATGCTTCACTTGAAGAAGTCAAAGAAGCATCGTCACCGGTCTCCTTCCCATCTCGGTACCGAGAGCTCTGGGTCGCCGAGGCAGTCGGCACCCAGTAGGCATTGGCACCGGGAGGACCGCTCACCCTCTGTTCAGGAGGTGTCGATGCGCTCCCCCTTGGACAGCCCGGAACCGCCTCCACGCCCGGAACAGACTCTGACATTGACACCTGCATCGGCTTCCCAGTCTTTCTCCACAGCCGCTCTGCATGAGAGTCTCCGGGCCGTTCTTCCAGAGATTCTGGGAGAGCTGTTTCGCCCTTACCGGGGGTGCTTGCGCCACCGGTACCGTCGAGTGAGGCGACGGCTGGCCCCTTGCCCGAGGTGAGGTCCCCGGTATCGGTACCGGCTACGGCCGCTTCCCTGGCAGACTCCCCGACGACGTCGGTGGAGGGAGCTTCGCCGGTGCTGGCGAGGGAGTCCACCTCTCGACGCTCCTACCGTGGCCGTGTTTCCACGGAGTAGAGTCGGGCACGGCTTCAGACACAGGTTCTTGAACTTGTGTCTGATACCGATGGTGAGGCCTCTTGGGAGGAGGAGGAGGACATCAGATATTTCTCTGATGAGGAGTCTGATGGCCTTCCTTCTGATCCCACTCCCTCCCCTGAAAGGCAGCTTTCTCCTCCCGAGAGTCTGTCTTTTGCGGCCTTTGTCCGGGAGATGTCTACGGCCATCTCCTTCCCGGTGGTTGTGGAGGATGAGCCCAGGGCTGAAATGTTTGAGCTCTTGGACTATCCTTCTCCACCTAAGGAAGCGTCCACAGTACCTATGCATCATGTCCTAAAAAAGACATTGCTGGCGAACTGGACCAAGCCACTAACTAATCCCCACATTCTCAAGAAGATCGAATCCCAGTATCGGATCAATGGGGACCCAGAGCTGATGCGCACTCAGTTGCCTCACGACTCTGGTGTGGTGGATCTGGCCCTAAAGAAGGCTAAGAGTTCTAGAGAGCATGCTTCGGCGCCCCCGGGCAAAGACTTCAGAACCTTAGACTCCTTTGGGAGGAAGGCCTATCATTCCTCTATGCTCGTGGCCAAGATTCAGTCCTACCAGCTCTACACGAGCATCCATATGTGGAACAATGTGCGGCAGTTGGCGGGCTTGGTGGACAAGCTCCCTCCTGAGCAAGCCAAGCCGTTTCAGGAGGTGGTCAGGCAGCTGAAGGCGTGCAGAAAATTCCTGGCCAGAGGAGTATATGATACCTTTGATGTTGCGTCCAGGGCCGCTGCTCAAGGTGTGGTGATGCGCAGACTCTCATGGCTGCGTGCCTCCGACCTAGAGAATAGGATCCAGCAGCGGATTGCGGACTCCCCTTGCCGAGCAGACAACATTTTTGGAGAAAAAGTCGAACAGGTGGTAGAACAGCTCCACCAGCAGGATAACGCTTTTGACAAATTCTCCCGCCGGCAGCCTTCAGCATCTACCTCCTCAGGTAGACGTTTTTATGGGGGAAGGAGGGCTGTTCCCTACTCTTCTGGTAAGTGTAGGTACAATCCTCCCTCTCAACAGCCTGCGGCCCAGGCTAAGCCCCAGCGCGCTCGCTCTCGTCAGCAGCGTGCGCCTCAGCAAGGCCCCACGGCTCCCCAGCAAAAGCAGGGGGCGAGCTTTTGACTGGCTCCAGCAGAGCATAGCCGACATCAACGTGTCCGTGCCGGGTGATCTGCCGGTCGGGGGGAGGTTGAAAGTTTTTCACCAAAAGTGGCCTCTTGTAACCTCCGACCGTTGGGTTCTTCAAATAGTCCGGCAAGGATACACCCTCAATTTGGCCTCAAAACCTCCAAATTGCCCACCGGGAGCTCAGTCCTACAGCTTCCAGCACAAGCAGGTACTTGCAGAGGAACTCTCCGCCTTTCTCAGCGCCAATGCGGTCGAGCCCGTGCCATCCGGGCAAGAAGGGCTGGGATTCTATTCCAGGTACTTCCTTGTGGAAAAGAAAACAGGGGGGATGCGTCCCATCCTAGACCTAAGGGCCCTGAACACATATCTGGTCAAGGAAAAGTTCAGGATGCTTTCCCTGGGCACCCTTCTTCCCATGATTCAGGAAAACGATTGGCTATGCTCTCTGGACTTGAAGGACACCTACACGCACATCCCGATATTGCCAGCTCACAGGCAGTATCTGCGATTTCAGCTGGGCACACGTCACTTCCAGTACTGTGTGCTACCCTTTGGGCTTGCCTCTGCGCCCAGAGTGTTCACGAAGTGCCTGGCTGTAGTAGCAGCAGCGCTTCGCAGGCTGGGAGTGCACGTGTTCCCTTATCTCGACGATTGGCTGGTAAAGAACACATCCGAGGCAGGAGCTCTACAGTCCATGCAGATGACTATTCGACTCCTGGAGCTACTGGGGTTTGTGATAAATTACCCAAAGTCCCATCTTCTCCCAGTGCAGAGACTCGAATTCATAGGAGCTCTGCTGGATTCTCGGATGGCTCGTGCCTATCTTCCGGAGACAAGGGCCAACAATCTGCTGTCCCTCGTCTCCCGGGTACGAGCGTCCCAGCAGATCACAGCTCGGCAGATGTTGAGATTGCTTGGCCACATGGCCTCCACAGTTCATGTGACTCCCATGGCTCGTCTTCACATGCGATCTGCTCAATGGACCCTAGCTTCCCAGTGGTTTCAGGCTGCTGGGGATCTAGAGGACGTGATCCACCTGTCCACGAGTTTTCTCAAATCCCTGTACTGGTGGACTATTTGGTCCAATTTGACTCTGGGACGCCCTTTCCAAATTCCTCAGCCACAAAAAGTGCTGACTACGGATGCATCTCTCCTGGGGTGGGGGGCTCATGTCGATGGGCTTCACACCAAGGGAAGCTGGTCCCTCCAGGAACGCGATCTGCAGATCAATCTCCTGGAGTTACGAGCGGTCTGGAACGCTCTGAAGGCTTTCAGAGATCGGCTGTCCCATCAAATTATCCAAATTCAGACAGACAACCAGGTTGCCATGTATTACATCAACAAGCAGGGGGGCACCGGATCTCGCCCCCTGTGTCAGGAAGCCGTCAGCATGTGGCTGTGGGCTCGCCGTCATGGTATGTTGCTCCAAGCCACATATCTGGCAGGCGTAAACAACAGTCTGGCCGACAGGTTGAGCAGGATTATGCAACCTCACGAGTGGTCGCTCAATTCCAGAGTAGTGCGCCGGATCTTCCAGGCCTGGGGCACCCCCTTGGTAGATCTCTTTGCATCTCGAGCCAACCATACGGTCCCTCAGTTCTGTTCCAGACTTCAGGCCCACGGCCAACTGGCATCGGATGCCTTCCTCCTGGATTGGGGGGAAGACCTGCTGTATGCTTATCCTCCCATACCTCTGGTGGGGAAGACTTTGTTGAAACTCAAGCAAGACCGAGGCACCATGATTCTGATTGCTCCTTTTTGACCGCGTCAGATCTGGTTCCCTCTTCTTCTGTTGTCCTCCGAAGAACCGTGGAGATTGGAGTGTTTTCCAACCCTCATCACCCAGAACGAAGGGGCGCTTCTGCATCCCAACCTCCAGTCTCTGGCTCTCATGGCCTGGATGTTGAGAGCGTAGACTTTGCCTCTTTGGGTCTGTCGGAGGGTGTCTCCCGTGTCTTGCTTGCTTCCAGGAAAGATTCCACTAAGAGGAGTTACTTCTTTTTATGGAGGAGGTTTGCCGTCTGGTGTGACAGCAAGGCCTTAGATCCTCGCTCTTGTCCTACACAGACCCTGCTTGAATACCTTCTGCACTTGTCTGAGTCTGGTCTCAAGACCAACTCTGTAAGGGTTCACCTTAGCGCAATCAGTGCATACCATTATACCATTACCGTGTGGAAGGTAAGCCGATCTTAGGACAGCCTTTAGTTGTTCGCTTCATGAGAGGTTTGCTTTTGTCAAAGCCCCCCGTCAAACCTCCTACAGTGTCATGGGATCTCAATGTCGTTCTCACCCAGCTGATGAAACCTCCTTTTGAGCCACTGAACTCCTGCCATCTGAAGTACTTGACCTGGAAGGTCATTTTCTTGGTGGCAGTTACTTCAGCTCGTAGAGTCAGTGAGCTTCAGGCCCTGGTAGCCCAGGCCCCTTACACCAGATTTCATCATAATAGAGTAGTCCTCCGCACTCACCCTAAGTTCTTGCCGAAGGTGGTGTCGGAGTTCCATCTGAACCAGTCAATTGTCTTGCCAACATTCTTTCCCCGTCCGCATTCCTGCCCTGCTGAACGTCAGCAAAAGAGCATTGGCCTTCTATCTGAAGCGGACACAGCCCAATAGACAGTCCACCCAATTGTTTGTTTCTTTTGATCCCAACAGGAGGGGAGTGGCTGTGGGGAAACGCACCATTTCAAATTGGC
Organism: Microcaecilia unicolor; assembly: GCF_901765095.1. Taxonomy (NCBI): domain Eukaryota; kingdom Metazoa; phylum Chordata; class Amphibia; order Gymnophiona; family Siphonopidae; genus Microcaecilia; species Microcaecilia unicolor. Next base: position 146,595,721 of record NC_044041.1, on the reverse strand, counting down.
TAGCATTTCCTTCACTTATGCCCAGGCTGGGCTGGCTCTTGAGGGTCATGTCACGGCTCATAGTGTTAGAGCCATGGCAGCGTCAGTGGCCCACTTGAAGTCAGCCACTATTGAAGAGATCTGCAAAGCTGCGACGTGGTCATCTGTCCACACATTCACATCTCATTACTGCCTGCAGCAGGATACCTGATGCGACAGTCGGTTCGGGCAGTCAGTGCTTCAGAATCTGTTCGGGGTTTAGAATCCAACTCCACCCCCCTAGGCCCATGTTTATTCTGTTCCAGGCTACAATCTCAGTTAGTTGGATAAGTTGTTAGGTCAATCTCAGTTATGTCCTCGCCGTTGCGAGGCCCAATTGACCATGGTTGTTGTTTTGAGTGAGCCTGGGGGCTAGGGATACCCCATCAGTGAGAACAAGCAGCCTGCTTGTCCTCAGAGAAAGCGAATGCTACATACCTGTAGAAGGTATTCTCCGAGGACAGCAGGCTGATTGTTCTCACAAACCCGCCCACCTCCCCTTTGGAGTTGTGTCTTCCCTTGTCTTTGTCTTGCTACATACGGGACTGACGAACATGAGCTGGTTCGGGCGGGAAGATGGCCGCGCATGCGTGGTGCGCCTCGGCGCGCGAGGGCTAGCAAAGGCCTTTGCTAGTGAAGTTTCCGATTGGAGGGGGCTGCCGTGGACGTCACCCATCAGTGAGAACAATCAGCCTGCTGTCCTCGGATAATACCTTCTACAGGTATGTAGCATTCGCTCTCAGGGAGCACCGGCTATACGCCAAGTTGGAAAAGTGCTCTTTTCACCAGCAGAGACTCCCTTTCCTGGGATACATTGTCTCATCCACCGGGCTGCAGATGGACCCAGATAAGCTGAAGGCGATCCGCAACTGGCCAGTACCCCGGGCTTTACAGAGATTCCTGGGGTTTGCCAATTACTACCGGCAGTTTATCCGGGACTACTCCCTGATCACGGCTCCTCTGACGGCCCTCACTAGGAAGGGGGCTGATGTGAAGAACTGGACGCTGGAGGCTATCGCTGCTTTCACCACCTTGAAGGATGCCTTCCTCTCTGCCCCGGTACTCCGCAGTCCGGACCCAACCAAGCCGTTCCTGGTAGAGGTGGACGCCTCCTCCCTGGGAACGGGGGCTGTACTCTCCCAGACATCCGCATCCGGGAAGAAACATCCCTGCTTCTTTTTCTCCCGCAAGTTCACCCCAGCGGAGCGGAACTACACGGTAGGGGACCGGGAGCTCCTGGCACTTAAGTTGGCTTTTGAGGAGTGGCGTTACTTGTTGGAGGGAGTAGCACACCCAGTCACGGTAATAACGGATCACAAGAACCTCTTGTACTTGCAGAACGCCACCAGACTGAACCCTCGCCAGGCCCGGTGGTCTTTGTTTTTCGCCCGGTTTGACTTCCGTCTGATATTCAGGCCGGGCGAGAAGAATGTCCAGGCAGATGCCCTGTCTCGCAGCTTCGAGGCTCCGGAGGACCAGGAGCAGCCCTGCCCAATGCTGAATCCAGCATGTATTCCCTCCATGTCCGGGGCCAGTGCCGCTTGCCAGAAGGCCGTTCCGGTGGGTCTCCGTAGGAAGGTACTGCGCTGGGGGCACGCGTCCGAATTTGCCGGACACTTTGGTTTCCACAAGACCTTACATCTGATCTCCCAATCATATTGGTGGTCCCGGATGGTGCAGGATGTTCTCCAATACGTGTCTACCTGTCCGGTGTGCGCCCGAACTAAGTCGTCACATCAGAAGCAGTGGGGGTTGATGCAGCCCATGCCGATAACACAGCAGCCATGGGAGGACCTGTCCATGGATTTCATCACCGACCTGCCACCCTCGCAGGGCAATACAGTCATCTGGGTAGTGATCAACCGGTTCTCCAAGATGGCCCACTTCATTCCTATGAAGGCTTTACCCACTGCCGCTACCCTTGCCGCAAACTTCATCACACACATCTTCCGGCTCCATGGACTGCCAAAGAGGATCAGTAGTGACTGAGGCTCTCCCTGTTTCACCTCCTCTGGCACACTATTTGAGGATTAGGTGTTCCCCTTCCTAAACTGTCCTTTATTTGTGGATGGTTTTTGTGCAACATTCTTTAGAATTACTCAGAACTGTTTTTCCTCTGTCTCCTCCTTCTGGTAGATGGACAAAAAACATTGGTCTGGTAGGACTAAAGGAAAGAAAATTATCAGGTAAGACATAATTTCGCCATACAACAAGCATCCAGTAAGCAGAACTGGTGTAGTTGGAATTTGTTGTGAATAACATTTAGTACCCTAAGAGTTAATTTCTTTTTTTTATAAGTGTCCTTATAAGTTGCATCCCAGTTACGTTTTGTTGAGTGTTCCATGACTGCTTCAGAGGATACTCAATTGTACAGATGCAGAAAAACACCACTTGCATAGCACATTTACTGTTCAAAAGTAGCCTAGTTGTTAGTGCAGTGGACTGAGGAACTGAGTTCGATTCCCACTGCAGCTCCTTGTGACTCTGGGCAAGTCACTTAACCCTCCATTGCCCCTGGTACAAAATAAGTACCTGAATATATGTAAACCACTTTGAATGTAGTTGCAAAAATCTCAGAAAGGTGGTATATCAAGTCCCATTTCCCTTCCCTTCCATAGCCTATGTACTGGTACAACTCACAAGGATGTGTTCATGCCACTGTCACTTCAAGATAACAATGTGATATATTTAGTATTTTAATTACCTTTGGAAAAAAAGTTCAGGGTGACCTTGAGACTGCTGATTGTAGTTCAACACACAGATTGTAGAAATTTTCCTCCCTTTCTGAGGTCTAATATATCTTGCTCTTTGAAGATGGGCTGAGTCTATAGATACAGCGTCTGCAGTGTGAGGTGGTCCTCCTCTTTGTTCAAAAACTATCCCCCAGGTCATCCAGAGGGTTAACTATGGTGTGTAGTCTTTTAGTTCAGGTCCACTGACCACTCAAACCTTACTGCTTTGAAAGGTTCTGACCTTACCTTAGCCAAAAGCAATGACTTCATCAGAAAATTAATGAGTCTATATTCCCCTATTAAGGGCATAGTTTTCATTATTATTCTGTGCTACTATAGTGCATACTGCTGAGAAGATGCAGATTTTTCTGTGTGATCTTCAAGCAGTTTCAACACACAGGTTCCCACAATTCACAAAATATCTCAAAATGAAAATGTACTTATGGCCCCATTCACTAATACTCTTTCCCCCCTCACCCTCCCCCACCCCAACCTTTTCCCTTTCTGGGCCTAGCTTTGCAAAAATAAATATGAAATGGTTGGTATTCATTAATTTAAAATAACTCATTGTATCCATATTGTGCAAATATAAGCATAAAAATTCCTGCAATAGTACTAACTGCTTGAATTGGAAAACTTACTTTCCAGACATTCCAAAATGAATTGAGATGGAAGTACTGACTACTTCTGCAAATGTCAGGAAACCCTATACATAAAAAGGAGAAAACTTTTAGTAGTGTTGCAGGAATTACCACTATTGTTAGCAGAATCTGTGGTACTTCAAGAGTCAAACACCACACACCAGAATGAGAGAGAAGTCTTCTTTATTTGCCAGCAAACAAAGTAGGACATCAGCACTAGGTCTCTTCTTCTCTTTCTCAGCTCTCTGGACCCTGCGTCTCCTGTCTCAGCTCCTTCTCTTCTTCTGTTGTCTCTCTCTTCTAACGTAAGCTGCTTCTGCTCTCAGTTATATAGGGTCTTACACCTCTCTAGCCCCCCTTTCTCACCAGATGGTAAAGAATAGATTGATTACCCTGCCTTGAACTAATTATTACTTACACATTACTTAAAAATATCAGTTACATAGGTTTGATATTTCCTAAACTGACCTATGACCTGGGGCCTCTCACACTAGACATTGTGGCACCTATCTCTTGCATTTTATTATGATCAAATTCTCAGGTTCCCAGCTAACTTCATACTAACTGGGTTCTGGCATTCATTAAGGGGTCAAGGGCCAATCTTACTTAATGGTACACATACATTTATTATTACTTTCAGAAAACCAGTCCTTCACTTAGCTATAATTAATCAAGACTTTCCCTGACCTCTTTCACCTATTAGCTTCCTACACAGAACTCGCTAGGACTGTAGATAATTCAAACCAGATGATGGCAGACAAAGCTTCACTTGAAAAGTCAGTCAAAAATGTAACACTGGATTGAAAAGATATTCTACATAGCAGTGGCGTAGCCAGAAGTCAATTTTTGGGTGGGCCAACAGGTTGGATGGGTGGGCACTAGACAGTGGTGTGCTGGTAAATGTTTAACAACAGGCTCTCTCCCCGGTCCACCTCTGCGCCCTTCCACCTCCCCTCAAAATTGCAGAGCTGGCTATAGCCGGGGAGAGAGCCTGGGGGGGGGGGGGGGCAATGCATTACTGTCTCCAGGAAAAAAAAAATTAAATGATCCCAGGTTCCAATTTAATTCATGTTTAATGTGGGATAAAATGCCATAAATAAGTAAATAAATATAAACTTTTAATGTTGAGCACCTGATTCTCAAAGTGGACATATTCCAAACACTATAATGAAAATAAAATGATTTTTTTCTACCTTTGTTGTCTGGTGACTGTTTTTCTGATCATGCTGGCCCAGTATCCGATTCTGCTGCTATCTGTCCTCTTAACTCCGTTTCCAGGGCTTCCTTTCCATTTATTTCTTTACTTTCCTCCTTTCTTCTTCATTTCTTGCTCTATATCCATAAGTAAAAGCTGGGTCCTCTGCAGACTTGACTGTCTAGTGGATCCAGCTTCTGCCTATTTTCTTCATCCATGTGCAGTTTTTCTCCTCTCTTCCTTTTCCCTCATCTCATCTCCTTCCTCATTCTTCCATTCCCTCCATCCATGTCCAGCATTTCTTCTCTCTCCCTTCCCTCTCTTCCATCCATGTCCAGCAACCCTCCTCTCCCCTTCCCTCCATCCAGCAACCCTCCTCTCCCCTTCTTCCACCATATCCAGCAACCCTCCTCTCCCCTTCCCTTCATCCAGCAACCTTCCTCTCCCCTGCCCTCTCCACTCCCCTTCTTCCACCATGTCCAGCAACCCTCCTCTCCCCTTCCCTCCATCCAGCAACCCTCCTCTCCCCTTCTTCCACCATGTGCAGCAACCCTCCTCTCCCCTTCTTCCACCATGTCCAGCAACCCTCCTCTCCCCTTCCCTTCATCCAGCAACCCTCCTCTCCCCTTCTTCCACCATGTGCAGCAACCCTCCTCTCCCCTTCTTCCACCATGTCCAGCAACCCTCCTCTCCCCTTCCCTTCATCCAGCAACCCTCCTCTCCCCTTCCCTTCATCCAGCAACCCTCCTCTCCCCTGCCCTCTCCTCTCCCCTTCTTCCACCATGTCCAGCAACCCTCCTCTCCCCTTCCCTCCATCCAGCAACCCTCCTCTCCCCTGCCCTCTCCTCTCCCCTTCTTCCACCATGTGCAGCAACCCTCCTCTCCTGTCTGCCCTGTTTCCTTCCGGCCCCCCCCCCCCGTACCTTTAAATATTACAGTTTTGCTGGAGTCGCGGGCAGCCGGCATTGAAGACATCGGCAGGCTTACGCCGGTTCCAGCAGCCTTCCCTTCCCTCGTTGCAAGTCGGATGATGGCTCCGCCCTCTTCTGACGTATTTCCTGTTTCTACGAGGGCGGAGCCATCATCCGACTTGCAACGAGGGAAGGGAAGGTTGCTGGAACCGGCGTAAGCCTGCCGATGTCTTCAATGCCGGCTGCCCGCGACTCCAGCAAAACTGTAATATTTAAAGGTACGGCGGGCGGGCGGGTAGGGCAGATGCGGGATCGGAGCTCAGCCTGCTCCCTCCGCTCCGCTGCCTCCACTGCTGGGTGGGCCTGAAACAAAACTGGGTGGGCCTGGGCCCACCCAGGCCCACCCGTGGCTACGCCCCTGCTACATAGAAATAGAACTTACTAATTACACAGAATAAAACATATTCTAAAATAAGCAGAAATCAGAATTCCTTATAAGACAAAATCGAACTCATCAAGAATATCTAGAATTATTTATCTCTACTCTATCTCCTTCTAACCAGCATTCAATCTAATCCTTTTAAAACTACAGTATGCCTGGCTCATAATGGTATCCAGATGTGGTAAATAATTACTTCTCTCAAAAAGGGACAAAGAGAATTTCATTTCTCACTGACCTTTCTAACCTCTTAGTCTAGCAAAAGCTAGACTTCTGAGCAAATTAAAAACAGATGGCATTCTTCCATCACTTGCAGGACTGCAAAATTAAACACCAAATTAATCTGATTTCTTTTGCCCAAGCTGCCTCAGTAGCAGTTTGTTAAAGGCAATCGTGACTACATCATGTTGGATTTTCTTAAGCTTGCCCTATTCAGTTCATTTTCACTTAGATGAAGTGCTGGGGCCAGATGATTTTTTAGGGCTAAAATGTCTTCTAGGCATAAAACGCATGAAGCTTGAGCTTTGTACCTTTAAGCAAATCTACTTTCTAGTCAATGAATAAACTCTGGGATAGTCATCTGACAAGGGGCTGTGTGTACCTTTTTAGATATGATAGAGGTCTATAAGATAATGAGTGGAATGGAACGGGTCAATGTGGAGCGTCTGTTTACGCTTTCCAAAAATACTAGGACAAGGGGGCTGGGGGCATGCGATGAAGCTGCAGTGTGGTAAATTTAAAATGAATCGGAGGAAATTTTTATTCACTCAATGTGTAGTTAAACTCTGGAATTCGCTGCCGGAAAAGGTGGTTAACTTAGTGGACTTCAAAAAAGGGTTGGACAGCTTCCTGGAGAAAAAAGCCATAGAATGTTATTGAATGGACGAGGGAATGGATGGGCGGGACAAATTGCTTGTTCTTTTGGCTGCTGTCGGTGACAGGGTGCTGGGCCCGATGGACCCTTGATCTGTCCCACCATGGTAATGCTTATGTACTTAATCTGTCCTTTCACCCTCATTCCTTATTCCACAGCCTCTCTTCCATTGAAAAAGGCCAGACTCCCATATTATCTATACCTTGGTGGTATTTAAATGTCTGTTTCATATCTCCCAGACCACAAATATAGAGGGCTGAAAAAGTAATTACTTTTCAAATTAGGAATAAATAAGGATATTTCTTATTGTATTTAAAAAGTGAATATGCTGGCTTGATGTGATCTTGCAAGAGACTGGAGTCTAGTGGTCTAGTGGCACCTCGGAGTGTTGAGATGCCATTACAGAAAAATGTGCTGGTCATACATACTGAAGAGTGAGAACTACCTCTTGAATACAGAGAACTGCTGTTTGAGGTTTGTTTTGTTTTAGTGCTCTTTTACCAAACTGTGCTGATTCCCAGCATGCCAATGCCCACTATGCCCATTCACCTTGAATGGACTTTGTTGGCAGTTGGCATTGCCACTGCCATGAGGGAAGCACTAGTATGGTTTTGTAAAAGAGGCTCTTAATTCACAGCTCCATAAAATTTGGTGACTCAACCTATGAGCCCTTGATACTAAACTACATTATTGGTATATAAAAAACGTTTGAGTAGTGGAGTGCCTCAGGGATTGGTGCTGGGGCCGATTCTGTTCAATATATTTGTGAGTGACATTGCCGAAGGGTTAGAAGGTAAAGTTTGCCTATTTGCGGATGATACTAAGATTTGTAACAGAGTGGACACCCGGGAGGGAGTGGAAAACATGAAAAAAGATCTGCGGAAGCTAGAAGAATGGTCTAAGGTTTGGCAATTAAAATTCAATGCAAAGTGATGCACCTAGGGAGTAGAAATACATGAGAGACATATGTGTTAGGCGGTGAGAGTCTGATATGTACTGAGGGGGAGAGGGATCTTGGGGTGATAGTATCGGAGGATCTGAAGGCAACGAAACAGTGTGACAAGGCGGTGGCCGTAGCGAGAAGGTTGCTAGGCTGTATAGAGAGAGGTGTGACCAGCAGAAGAAAGGAAGTGTTAACGCCCCTGTACAAGTCGTTGGTGAGGCCCCACCTGGAGTATTGTGTTCAGTTTTGGAGCCCGTACCTTGCTAAGGATGTAAAAAAAATGGAAGCGGTGCAAAGAAAAGCTGGTATGGGATTTGGGTTCCAAGACGTATGAGGAGAGACTTGCTGACCTGAACATGTATACCCTGGAGGAAAGGAGGAACAGGGGTGATATGATACAGACGTTCAAATATTTGAAAGGTATTAATCCGCAAACAAATCTTTTCCGGAGATGGGAAGGCGGTAGAACGAGAGGACATGAAATGAGATTGAAGGGGGGTAGACTCAAGAAAAATGTCAGGAAGTATTTTTTCACAGAGAGTGGTGGATGCTTGGAATGCCCTCCCGCGGGAGGTGATGGAGAAGAAAACGGTAACGGAATCCAAACATGCGTGGGATATACACAAAGGAATCCTGTGCAGAAGGAATGGATCCTCAGAAGCTTAGCCGAAATTGGGTGGTGGAGCCGGTGGGGGGAAGAGGGGTTGGTGGTGGGGAGGCGAAGATGGTGGTGGGCAGACTTATACGGTCTGTGCCAGATACGGTGGTGGGAGGCGGGACTGGTGGTTGGGAGGCGGGGAATAGTGCTGGGCACACTTATACGGTCTGTGCCAGAGCTGGTGGTGGGAGGCGGGGCTGATGGTTGGGAGGAGGGGATAGTGCTGGCCAGACTTATACGGTCTGTGCCCTGAAAAAGACAGGTACAAATCAAGGTAAGGTATACACATGAGTTTATCTTGTTGGGCAGACTGGATGGACCGTGCGGGTCTTTTTCTGCCATCTTCTACTATGTTATTATATTTACCTCGCGCTTCTGGAAAGCTTTGTGTTCAGCTTTTGGGGTTACCACTAGAGAGTTGCACGGGGACAGAAATGCAACCCATCCCCGCCCGTCCCCGCTGGAATCAAACCCGTCCCCGCTCATTCCCGCCAGAATCTAACCCATCCCCACCCGTCCCCGTGAGTAATCTCCTCCGTCCCCGCCCATCCCCGTGAGTGATCTTCTCCATTCCCGCCCGTCCCCATAAAAAAAGGAAGTATGTATTTCTGAATGTTAATTAGTCTATACAGCAGATTCTGAATTATGACTAGCTAAGAAACTATTTTTTTTAATTCTGTTTCTTTCTCAAAGTTTTATAACTGCTGTGTAAATTGTCTCTTTGCTTAAACTTGATCACAGTCCCAACGTTTCTCATCATATACAATATAGTACACATAGGACATCAGGGTAGCACAAATGTATAATTATTCATACTATACTTGAGAAGCACAGCAAGCAAACTGCAAAACTGGCAGTATTAGGGAGCAAAACATCACATAAAATCACAGACAGCATTTCCCTCCCCCCCCCCCCCCCCCCCCCCGCCCGCTTACAAAGCTGTGTGGCAATTCCGACAGCCCATTCAAAATGGGCTGGGCTGGCATTACAGCAGCAGCTAGTGCTGCTTTGTAAATGGGGTGGGGGGGTTATTAATAACAAAAAAAAGTGAAATGTAGTCATTATCCTTTTATACACCTACATTAAAATCACATTAGGCACCCGACCTAATTTACGTATGTGCCACTCCACAAGGACATGTAAACTAAGGAGCCAAAACAAAGCTGCCTATTCAGGTCACAAAATCTGAACAGTGTCTGTGTGATGATTTGCAGAAGCTGATAAACATAAAATTGTTGTGACAATAAAGAACACAACCCCCTCTATCACCCCCAATAATGCATAAAAGGTCAAGTTACGTCTCTAATTTATTTATTTTTTTTAAAGCGGGTCAGGATTAAGTACAAGTTATAGGGTTCATCCACTGCTAAAAATAACTTTTTTTTTTCTAGGCACTGTATTTCCTAAGCAGATGCTTTGAAATAAGGTGGAAGTGAAAATACTAATACTCGCAAAATAAATCTCAACAGTTGTAAAAAAAAAAAAAAAAAACCCACATCTCCAAACAGTAATATTAATAGCACCTACCATTTCCACAAACACATTAACAGGAAACAAGGAAGGAGCTCTTTATTTTCACATGCTCCTACTGAGCATGAGTGGAAAAGTTACAACGAGCCCTTCTTGGAGGACACTGGGATTGCAGTCCATTGCCTTGCACTGTGCACAATGTACACTGACCCAGAAACCACAAATCCCAGAATTCCGAGTAGTCTCTTTTTATTAGAAGCCTCCCTAAGCACAGTATTGGTTGGTATGGCAGATGATCCAACCTCCTGGGGCATGACGCAGCAGAGCAGGAAGAAAAGTTGTTGCTGGGTTAGAGATTACGGAGCATCGGAAAAGGAAACCTGCAGGATTGTTGGTGATTGATGCGAAAGGTATGTGTGCGATGTGTCCCCACGGGAATCCCGCTTTTTTTTTTTTTGGCTGGCCTTGATTTTTTGGCGTTTTTTTTTCGGCCGTCTGCAATTTTTGGTTGGCCTCGATCCCCGCGGGAATCCTGCATGTTTTGTTCCGTCCCCGCGGCACTCCCGCTGACAATGGTTCCGTTCCCGCTGCACTCCCGCTGACCAGGGGGGGGAACCCGCGGGATTCCCGCAAACCCTGTTCCCATGCAGACCTCTAGTTACCACTTTATTCTCGTCTGCATATCACCCCCAGACCAATGGTATGGTGGAGCGGGTCAACCAGACTGTGAAGGCGTTCCTCCGGGCATACTCTAACCAGCGCCAGGATGACTGGTCTACTCTGCTACCCTGGGCTGAGTTTGCCTATAATAACAGTCTGCATTCGGCCTCCCAGACGACACCTTTCAGCACCATCTATGGACGCCACCCACGTCTACCTCCGCCAATTTCCCCCGCAGAAGTTCCACCTCAGGTGCAGTCCACAGTTCGTTCCTTTCAGGAAGCTTGGAAGAAGGTCCAGGATCAGCTACGACGGGCAGCGGTCAAGGCCAAGGAGACCTATGACCGTAGAAGACAAGCGGCTCCCACATTCCTGCCAGGAGAAAAAGTATGGTTGAGCACCCAATACCTGAAACTGCGGCTCCCATCTCTGACGTTTGCTCCCCGGTTCATTGGACCTTTTGCTGTACGATCCAGGATAGGAGCAGTGACTTACCAGTTGCACCTACCCAGCCAACTCCGGGTGCACAATGCCTTTCATGTGTCCCTCCTGAAACCTTTCCGCAGGTCCAAGTGGCATCCTGAACCCAAGAAGGTGGCCGTGCCTGAGAGTGATCCAGATCCAGAGTATGAGGTGGATCGCATCCTGGATTCCAAGCGTCGTGGAAGGAAGCTGTACTATCTCCTCGCCTGGAAGCATTTTGGACCAGAGGATAACTCCAGGGAGCCGGCGGCCAATGTGCATGCTCCAGATCTGATCCGGGAGTTCCATGCTCATCATCCTGCTAAGCCCAGACCAGACCGGTGAGGGGGAGATCTTTCCAGAGGGGGTACTGTTACGCTCTGCTACACTTCTGCAGGATGGGTTGGTTTCTGTTTCCTAACCCGGCAGCCGTCATCCGGCTTGGAGCAAGAGCAGCAGCCATCTTGGCTAGCTCAGGAGGGGGCAGCCATCTTGTCTAAACGAGAACAGGAAGGAACTCCATATCTGGTCGTGGGAGGATCTCCTATGGGGGCTGCCATGTTGGATGCACCTGAGTTTGGTTTGCTCTGATTGCTTCACTATTTAAAGCACTGCCTCCAGGCCTTCTTTGCTTCGGCCTCAATTGTTCTGAGGAGTTGCTGTGGGAGTGCTGTTCACTGACTATTCTTCTGTTCCCGTTTACCTGTGCACCGGACCTTGGCTAGTTTTCTCGGATTATGCTTGTTTGCTGCCTGCCTTGACCCTGGACTGATTTTGACTATTCTTTGCCTGTCGGAGTACTGGTTCTGGACTGTGTCTGTTTCCTGCCATCCTGGTTAGCGGCTGTGCAACCCCGCTGGTTCCATAAGTCCTGGTGGCCGCCTGCAGCTGGGAGCTCAACTCCCGGTGAACGGTGGTCGCTTTCCAGGTGAAGCTAGGGGTTGTCTGGCTGCCTGACTGAGTGCGGTAGCCACTCCATCTCTGCCGTGCTCTGTCGGGGCACAAGGGCTCACTACTACCGGGTCATAACAGTTATTCAAAGTTATTAAATCACATGAGAATTGTGAAAAATTACAAGAGAACTTTACGAGACTGGGAGACTGGGCATCTAAATGGCAGATGACGTTTAATGTGAGCAAATGCAAAGTGATGCATGTGGGAAAGAGGAACCCAAAATTATAGTTATGGAATGCCAGGTTCCACATTAGGAGTCACCAACCAGGAAAGGGATCTAGGCATCATCGTTGATGATACATTGAACAGTGTATGGTGGCCGCTAAGAAAGCAAATAGAATGTTAGGTATTATTAGAAAAGGAATGGAAAACAAAAATGAGGACATTATAATGCCTTTGTATCGCTCCATGTTGTGACAGCACCTCGAATATTGTTTAGAATTCTGGTCACCGCATCTCAAAAAAAGATATAATGGCATTAGAAAATGATAAAGGAGATTTGACGACTTCCCTATGAGGAAAGGCTGAAGCATCTTGGGCTCTTCAGCTTGATGAAAAGATGGTTGAGGGGAGATATGATTGAGGTCTATAAAATAATGAGTGGAGTGAAACGGGTAGACGTGAATCGCTTGTTTACTCTTTCCAAAAATACTAGGACTAGGGGTCACGCAATGAAACTAGAAAGTAGTAAATTTAAAATGAATCAGAGAAAATATTTCTTCACTCAACGTAATTAAACTCCGGAATTCATTGCCAGAGAATGTAGGTAAAGCAGTTAATTTAGTGGGGTTTAAAAATGGTTTGGATGGATTCGTAAAGTCCATAGATTAGTATTAAAATGGACTTGGGGAAAATCCACTGCTTATTTCTAGAATAAGAAGCATAAAATGTATTGTACTGTTTTGGGATCTTGCCAGGTACTGGTGACCTGGATTAGCCACTGTTGGAAACAGGATGCTGGGCTTGATGGACCTTTGGACTAACCCAGTATGGCATACATATGTACTTATGGGATGACTTCCCTATAAGGAAAGGCTAAAGTGGCTAGGGCTCCGGCTTGGAGAAAAGACAGCTGAGGGTCTATAAAATACTGAGTGGAGTGGAAGGGGTAGATGTGAATCGTTTGTTTACTCTTTCCAGAAAAACTAAGACTAGTGGGCACGCAATGAAGCTACAAAGTAGCACATTTAAAAGAAATTGGAGAAAGTATTTCTTCACTCAATTTGTAATTAAACTCTGGAATTCATTGCCAGAGAAAGCAATTAGCTTAGTAGGGTTTAAGAAAAGGTTTGGATAGCTTCCTAAAAGTAAAGTCCATAAGCTATTATTAAAATGGACTTGGGGAAAATCCACTGCTTATTTCTAGGATACACAATTTCAATCAGACCACATATGTTTATTGTGATATAAAATTAATGGGCTGATAGAGGCGTCTCATATGTAGGTGAAAGCTTGTAAATATCTGCTTCCTGAAAGGCTAACAAGCCAATGAAAGATTATAATCATCGATCACCTCCAGCCAACCAATCAGTGCCAAGCATTACTAGTCTTTAGCAATCTGAGTATCGGAAAAACTTTTAACCGATTTATTTAATCCTTATAGCATCGATACTCAAGTATATATAAATGTATAAAGGCACTGTTGGTTACAAAATAAACATTATCGTGAAATTGACGTATAATGCACTATGTTAACTTATCTTTGATGGTTCTAAACAATGAAGGCCATCAAACAGGGCCTGAACTCATCCAATTGTATCATCAAACTGAGACCTCCGGTAACGTTATTAGCCCGACAGGACCCTGTTTCGCGGTCTACTGCTTCTTCAAGGGCAAACAAATCTGCAACACGGAGAATCAACATTAATATCCACATACTAATAAAACAAGCATATATAACATCAAACTGTAGCAACTGACCTAACATTCACCGTCTACGGCATCAGTCCTCATACGCTCAAAATGGCGATGACGTTTGAAATATATACTAACTCAAAAAACTCCTCCCCACGTACATCTACGTAATGAACAGCTGATCAATTGAATCATTAGAAAAAACAATTCCATTGCAGGTGAGCATTGAGGCCATTCGGTTCAATAGTATTCAAACGATAAATCCATTGTGTCTCTTTTTGTAGCAATAATCTATTAACATCACCACCCCGAGCATTGGGAATGATGTGATCTATCACCATACATGTCAATGTTTCACACGAATGTTGTTTGTTTATACAATGTTGTACTAAAGGAGCTCCGATGTTCTGGGCTGAAATTCTCGATCTGTGTTCAATCATCCTAGCATGGAGTGATCTATTGGATTTACCAATATAGACTTTACCGCAAGGGCATTCGATATAATAGATAATGTGAGTTGTGCGGCAGGTAGTATGATGTTTCAAATTGACAATTTGTCCATTGTGGCAGAAACTCGACGTTTCAATGGTAAGAGGGCACGTCTTACATCCATTTTTGTAACATTTTCTATGACTCCCGGGACCCGGAGACATCAATGTTGTAGAGGTAGATATATCAGCCGGACTCAAAATTTCCTTAAGGTTCCGAGCTTGAGAGAATGCCATTCTAAGACGGAAATTCTCAAAAATGGGGTGGGTCCGCATAATGTCCCAATGTTGTTTAATGATGTGTGCAGCTGCCTCACCCCCTTGCATATATCTCATAATAAAAGTCATAGTAGGGTCTTCCTGTGTATCGGAGGTATTATGCTCTTTGGGAATACGTCTTATTACACCTATGACAATTTGTCAAGAGACGAGCGGAAGGCTCTGCATGAACTGAAAAATAACTCTGCCATTATTATCAAGAAAGCAGATAAGGGGGGAGCGGTTGTCATACAGAACAAATCCAGTTACTTAGCTGAGGCAGCGACACAACTATCAGATCACACAGCATACATAGAATTACAACATGACTGCACTACGCAGTTACAATTGATCATTCACGATATCACGAAGGAAGGATTGGAATTGGGCTTTTTGACGAAAAAGGAATTCCAATTTTTGAATAACAAAACTCCGGTAATTCCAGTGCTTTATCTATTACCGAAAATCCATAAAGATCCACATAAACCACCAGGTAGACCTATTCTTTCGTCTAGAGGATCCCTTTTGGAGCCGCTTTCCATCTATCTAGATACATTTTTGAAAATTATGGTTCCTCAATGTCCTTCGTATATCAAAGATACCAATCACTTTTTACAGATTTTACAAGATATCGTTTTACCACATTCGCAATGCCTCATGGTAACATTTGACATTAAATCACTCTACACTATGATTCCCCAGGACGAGTTGCTGGAGGTTGTGTTTTTGGCGCTGGAAAATAGACAAAGACCACATGATGTTCCGACAAAATTTCTGATGTCGCTATTGAAGGTGGCTCTTTGCAAAAAATTTTTTAAATTTGATAACAAAATTTACTTACAGACTTCCGGGGTAGCCATGGGAGCCACATTTGCTCCAACTTTAGCCAATCTGTACATGGCTGCTTTTGAAAACAAATGGTTGGTCACGTCTCCGTTCAATGCTAATGTGGTGATCTGGCGCCGCTATATTGACGACATTTTTGTGGTGTGGCAAGGTACAACAAATGAGTTAAAAGATTTTCAATTTTGGTTGAATAACTGTCATCCTCGAATACAGTTTACTGTTTCTTTTTCTACCTACAAAATTAGTTTTCTAGATGTGGAAATCATTTTGCATGAACAATTTTTTCAAACGAGTGTTCACATTAAACCCACAGATAGGAACACGATCTTGGAATATAGCAGTTGCCACCCCAAATCGCTCAGAAAAAGTTTACCTTTTTCACAATTTGTACGTTTTAAGCGAATTTGCACCAACGAGACAGATTTTTACCAACAAGCCAACAAGTTTGGTTCCAAACTGTTGAATCGGAGTTATCCAAAATCAGTCCTAAGAAAAGCATACACAAGAGCTAAATACCTCAATCGTGATTTGCTGCTCAAGCATAATACCTCCGATACACAGGAAGACCCTACTATGACTTTTATTATGAGATATATGCAAGGGGGTGAGGCAGCTGCACACATCATTAAACAACATTGGGACATTATGCGGACCCACCCCATTTTTGAGAATTTCCGTCTTAGAATGGCATTCTCTCGAGCTCGGAACCTTAAGGAAATTTTGAGTCCGGCTGATATATCTACCTCTACAACATTGATGTCTCCGGGTCCCGGGAGTCATAGAAAATGTTACAAAAATGGATGTAAGACGTGCCCTCTTACCATTGAAACGTCGAGTTTCTGCCACAATGGACAAATTGTCAATTTGAAACATCATACTACCTGCCGCACAACTCACATTATCTATTATATCAAATGCCCTTGCGGTAAAGTCTATATTGGTAAATCCAATAGATCACTCCATGCTAGGATGATTGAACACAGATCGAGAATTTCAGCCCAGAACATCGGAGCTCCTTTAGTACAACATTGTATAAACAAACAACATTCGTGTGAAACATTGACATGTATGGTGATAGATCACATCATTCCCAATGCTCGGGGTGGTGATGTTAATAGATTATTGCTACAAAAAGAGACACAATGGATTTATCGTTTGAATACTATTGAACCGAATGGCCTCAATGCTCACCTGCAATGGAATTGTTTTTTCTAATGATTCAATTGATCAGCTGTTCATTACGTAGATGTACGTGGGGAGGAGTTTTTTGAGTTAGTATATATTTCAAACGTCATCGCCATTTTGAGCGTATGAGGACTGATGCCGTAGACGGTGAATGTTAGGTCAGTTGCTACAGTTTGATGTTATATATGCTTGTTTTATTAGTATGTGGATATTAATGTTGATTCTCCGTGTTGCAGATTTGTTTGCCCTTGAAGAAGCAGTAGACCGCGAAACAGGGTCCTGTCGGGCTAATAACGTTACCGGAGGTCTCAGTTTGATGATACAATTGGATGAGTTCAGGCCCTGTTTGATGGCCTTCATTGTTTAGAACCATCAAAGATAAGTTAACATAGTGCATTATACGTCAATTTCACGATAATGTTTATTTTGTAACCAACAGTGCCTTTATACATTTATATATACTTGAGTATCGATGCTATAAGGATTAAATAAATCGGTTAAAAGTTTTTCCGATACTCAGATTGCTAAAGACTAGTAATGCTTGGCACTGATTGGTTGGCTGGAGGTGATCGATGATTATAATCTTTCATTGGCTTGTTAGCCTTTCAGGAAGCAGATATTTACAAGCTTTCACCTACATATGAGACGCCTCTATCAGCCCATTAATTTTATATCACAATAAACATATGTGGTCTGATTGAAATTGTGTATTTTTACAACTTATATTTTCAGACACGTTTAAGCCTTTTTTTGTCCTTTTGAGATTATTTCTAGGATAAGCAGCATAAAATGTATTGTAATGCTTTGGAATCTTGCCAGGTACTTGTAACCTGGATTAACCACTGTTGGAAAGAGGATGCTGGGCTTGATGGACCGTCGTTCTGTCCCAGTATGGCAATACTTATATACTTAATGTCCTAACCTTTTAGCTTCTTTTTAACCATTTTCCTCATTTTATCATTGTCGCCCTTTCAAAAATTAAACGCGGCTATAGTGGCTTCACTTCAGATTGTAGCTCAAACTTAATGTGATAATCACTGTTTTCCATCAGATTCAACACCTTTACCTCTCGTACTATGCCCTGCATTCCACTAAAAACTAGATCTAAAATGGCTCCACCTCTTGTTGGTTCCTGGAACAGTTGCTCTAAGAAGCAGTCATTTATTACATCCAGAATTTTTATCTCCCTGGCGCTCCCTGATGTAACATTTATCCAGTCAATATTTGGGGGTAATTAAAATCACCCATTATTGTACTGTTGCCCAATTTGTCAGCTTTCCAGTTTCTGTAAACATTTCTTCTTCATATATTTGTTTGCTCTTTCCTGGCGGACCATAGCACAGCCAATCTGCCTTTGTTGTGGACAGGAAGTTTTCCTCTCATTCAGCTATAGTGCCCAATGCCTCTCGAGCTTCACAGCGATACGAGGCTGGTCAACTCTTGTCTTCCTCTGGTAGGAGGACGTCTTTGGGAGTAGTGGGCCAAACTCATGTCAGACCAGTGGGTTCTAGATAGTCTTACAGATGGTTACAAGTTGGAATTCTCTCTTCTTGCAATTTCCTTGTCAAAAAGGAACAAAGGCAGTCTAGGTTCAGGCCACCATAGATTCCTTGCTTATGCCCCCCAGACTGAACAGTGACAAGGTATATACTCCATTTACTTCATTGATCGCCACAGCAGAGGCATCTGTGGTTTGTGGTGCTGGTTCATCACTTCCACTTCAGGGCATTGCCCTTTGCTCTCACCACAGCACCTAAACGTTTGCCAAGGTTGTGGTAGTGATGGCGGCCTTCAGCGCCATGAAATCAGAGTTCAGCTGTATCTCGATGGCTGGCTCATTCATGAGTTGTCCTATTTGGACAACATTGTGGTGATGGACAAATTTGTCCGTCTTCTACAGTTGTTGGGTTGAGTGATCAAATTCAGGAAAAGCAAACTAATTCCATCGCGGATGCTGGAGTGTACGGGTGTTCTATTCAACACAGCAAGGGATAGGATCTTCCTCACAGAACACAGGAAATCGAAGCTGGTTCAACAGATTTATCTTCTTCTCAGTCATGTCATCTTGTGATCATGGGAAGCCAGATGATCACCTGCTATAACATCAGAAACACTCTTATTAGTAAGCACCAAGTGCAGTATGACCTCATCCCTTGTAGGTTCCATTACCAACTACTGGAATAGTTTCCCCTGTAGAGAATCTAAGATCTCCCTGCTTCTAAAAGACCCCACAATAAGGGGCATATTAAAATCACCTATTAGTAGCACTTCCTCTTTCACAGCTATATTTTGTCGACTTCTGTCTGTGAAGGAGGTCTGTATATCATACCAATGTAAATACATTTGCCATTACCACTTTCCAGATTGACCCACAGTGCCGCCTCTTTACCTTCTAGGTCTGCAATTTTGTGGCTTTAATATTATTGTGAACATAATGCCACTTCCCCAGGGCCGGTCCAACCCGGTAAGCAGGGTAAGCACTGCAGGGGGGCGTCTGCCTTCAAGGGCGCCACTTTGCAAGCAAGCAAGCAAGCTCTGCTGAGGCTTTTGTTTTTCAGTATCTAATCTCTGCAGCTCATCTCAGTCTGGCTCCAAAGCATCCTGTCCCCTCCCCCTCCCAAGCAGAGGAATATCCTCCTTGTGTTTGTCAGAGGATGTCACTGCTCCAACTGAATCTGGCTCTGAAGTAACTTGTGGGAGCTCAGCTAACCTCTGCCCCCTGCCCCCCCGGTGACAAGTGGCTTCAGGGCAAGAAGGAAAGCCTGAGGAGGCTCCAGCACAGCACTCACTATGCCTGGCTGAGCTCAGGAGCTAAGCAGCAGCATAGTATTCTCTGCAGCCACCCCTTCAACACATTGGGATTGAGAGTGAAACCAGGAGCTGGAATCCAGCTCAGAGACAGCACAGCAGAGCCTGGACCCTTGTTTTGTCAGAGACTGCTGTTTAGTGCTGCCCCTGACCCACCCTTTTCCACCCCCACCTCCAACACAGCAATTCACAGGACAGGAGGGCTAGATGCCTGCTTTCAATTCCTAACCATCACCAATCTCCTATCTCTCATTCCTACTTCAGTAACTCCTGTTAGTCTGTCCAACTCAGATTGTAGAATATGTTAGTTTATGCTGATTAAGTCTGCCCTAGCTAGATCCTAAGCTGTGCTGGATGGGAAGGCTATTGTGCTGCATGCAGAGTCTAACTTCTTAGGATTTCAGGTTAATTTTTGAAGAATTTGAAGAGGGGCTATCTCTGTTCTACATGTGTGACTGCAAGGCAGTGGCGTAACCAGGCGGCCAATTTTGGGTGGGCCTGAGCCCAAAGTGGGTGGGCACAAAATTTTCTCTCTGTCTTCGCCCCCTCCTCCCCGCACTCTCCACATCTCCCCTGGCACCTCCCAATTCAAAATATACTTTAGCTCATAAAGATCCCCAAGCTCTGTCAGCTGAAAACTTCCTTCGAAGACAGCCACAAATCCCTTTTACCAAGCTTGGCAGGCAGCAATAGCAACAATGCCTTGAGTCACCGATGCTGGCACCCCATGCATGCTTAGTTATCGGTGGCTCAAGGATGTTGCCGCCATCTGCCAAGCTTAGTAGAAGGGAGTTTTAGCTGCTTTTAGAGGAGGTCCTCAGCTGATGTAGGTTGGGGATCCCCACCAGCTACAGCAAGGGTCGGGACTAGTGTTAGACATGCTAGGGCCCAGACTCTCACCAAATACAGAACAAGGGATCACAAATTAGAAATAAAAATATGTAGACAAAAATTGAACTCGGAACCTCGGCATGTTACAGTGGAGAAATAAAATCAGAAATATATTTCTTTTTTTCTACTGAACATACCAGGCTATAATCTTTTTAGGAAGGATAGAGAGGGACGTATAGGTGGAGGAGTAGCTTTGTATGTGAGAAATGATATCCCAGCGACTGAAATGACAGGGAACTGGGGAAAGGAAGAAGCGATATGGATCACCTTAAAAAGAGAGGATAGAACATTGGTCCACGTGGGTGTTGTCTATAAACCCCCGACACAATTGGAAGAACTAGATAAAGATCTGATCGCTGATATTCAAAAGTTGGGGAAGAAAAGAGATGTGCTGTTGTTGGGAGATTTTAATCTGCCAGATGTACTGTAGATTGGAAGGTTCCGTCTGCAAAATCGGAAAGAAGTAGAGAGATTGTGGATGCTTTCCAAAGTGCTCTGCTCAGACAAATGGTGAACGAACCCACGAGGGAGGGAGCCATGTTGGATCTTGTGCTCACAAATGGGG
This sequence comes from Microcaecilia unicolor, assembly GCF_901765095.1. NCBI lineage: Eukaryota > Metazoa > Chordata > Amphibia > Gymnophiona > Siphonopidae > Microcaecilia > Microcaecilia unicolor. Next base: position 146,574,869 of record NC_044041.1, on the reverse strand, counting down.
ATAGTGTGTCAAATGTCCAAGTGGCTGCGCACCTGGGAAACAGTGACCATCAAACGGTTTGTTTTGATGTAACGGCTCATGTGGACGGCAGCCACTCTAAACTCAAAGTCCTGGATTTCAAGCGAGCTGACTTTAACAAAATGGGAGAATACCTGAGGAAGGAGCTGATGGGCTGGGAGGACATACGAGAAGTGGAAGGACAGTGGTCCAGGCTAAAAGAAGTAATAAACAGGGCCACAGACCTTTATGTAAGGAGAGTAAATAAAAGCAAGAGAAAAAGGAAACCGATATGGTTCTCAAAGCAAGTGGCTGAGAAAATAAAGATTAAAGAGTTAGCGTTCCAAAAATATAGAAAATCTCAAGAGGAGGAACACGGGGAGGAATACCGGATGAAACTGAAAGAAGCCAAGAGAGAGGTACGTCTGGCGAAGGCGCAAGCGGAAGAACACATGGCTAGAAATGTAAGGAGGGGAGACAAAAACTTCTTCAGGTATATTAGTGAAAGGAGAAAGACTATAAAGGGAATTGTGAGACTAAAAGATACAATGAAACGCTATGTAGAAAATGATGAAGAAAAAGCCAATTTGCTAAATAGATACTTTTGTTCTGTTTTCACTGAAGAAAACCCTGGGGAAGGACCGAGAGGGACTAGCAAAAGTACACCTGAGAATGAGGTGGATAGAGCGCCGTTCACGGAAGAGAGTGTGTATCAACAACTTGGAAAGCTGAAGGTGGACAAAGCCATGGGGCCGGACGGGATCCACCCCAGAATACTGAGGGAGCTCAGAGAGGTTCTGGCGGGTCCTCTTAAAGACTTGTTTAATAAATCCTTGGAGACGGGAGAGGTTCCGAGGGATTGGAGAACAGCGGAGGTGGTCCCTCTTCACAAAAGTGGGGATAGGGAAGAAGCTGGAAACTACAGGCCGGTAAGCCTCACTTCGGTTATTGGAAAAGTAATGGAAGCCATGCTGAAGGAAAGGATAGTGAATTTCCTGGAAGCCAATAAGTTGCAAGATCCGAGACAACATGGTTTCACCAAAGGGAAATCGTGCCAAACTAATCTCATTGAATTCTTTGACTGGGTGACGGGAGAATTAAATCAAGGACGTGCTATGGACGTCATCTACTTAGATTTCAGCAAGGCTTTTGACACGGTTCCCCACAGGAGGCTCTTAAATAAACTAGACGGCCTGAAGATAGGACCCGAAGTGGTGAACTGGATTAGGAACTGGTTGACGGACAGACGCCAGAGGGTGGTGGTGAATGGAGTTCGCTCGGAGGAGGGAAAGGTGAGTAGTGGAGTGCCTCAGGGATCGGTGCTGGGGCCGATTCTGTTCAATATATTTGTGAGTGACATTGCCAAGGGGTTACAAGGTAAGGTTTGCCTTTTTGCCGATGACACCAAGATTTCCAACAGAGTGGACACCCCGGAGGGTGTGGAAAACATGAAAAAAGATCTGAAGAAGCTAGAAGAATGGTCTAACCTTTGGCAATTAAAATTCAATGCGAAGAAATGCAAAGTGATGCACTTGGGGAGTAGAAATCCAAGGGAGACGTATGTGTTAGGCGGGGAGAGTCTGATAGGCACGGACGGGGAGAGGGATCTTGGGGTGATAGTATCTGAGGACCTGAAGGCGACGAAACAGTGCGACAAGGCGGTGGCAGTAGCTAGAAGATTGCTAGGCTGTATAGAGAGAGGAGTGACCAGCAGAAGAAAGGAGGTTTTAATGCCCCTGTATAAGACGTTGGTGAGGCCCCACCTGGAGTATTGTGTTCAGTTTTGGAGGCCGCATCTTGCGAAGGATGTTAAAAAAATGGAAGCGGTGCAAAGAAAAGCTACGAGGATAGTATGGGATTTACGTTCCAAGACGTATGAAGAGAGGCTTGCTGACCTGAACATGTATACCCTAGAGGAAAGGAGGAACAGGGGCGATATGATACAGACGTTCAAATATTTGAAAGGTATTAATCCGCAAACGAATCTTTTCCGGAGATGGGAAGGCGGTAGAACGAGAGGACATGAAATGAGATTGAAGGGGGGCAGACTCAGGAAAGATGTCAGGAAGTATTTCTTCACGGAGAGGGTGGTGGACACTTGGAATGCCCTCCCGCGGGAGGTGGTGGAGATGAAAACGGTAACGGAGTTCAAACATGCGTGGGATATGCATAGAGGAATCCTGTGCAGAAGGAATGGATCCTCAGAAGCTTAGCTGAAATTGGGTGGCGGAGCAGTTGGGGGGAGGAGGGGGTGGTGGTTGGGAGGCGAGGATAGGGGAGGGCAGACTTATACGGTCTGTACCAGAGCCGGTGATGGGAGGCGGGACTGGTGGTTGGGAGGCGGGAAATACTGCTGGGCAGACTTATATGGTCTGTGCCCTGAAAAGGACAGGTACAAATTCAAGGTAAGGTATACACTTATAGGTTTTTCGTTGGGCAGACTGGATGGACCATGCAGGTCTTTTTCTGCCGTCATCTACTATGTTACTATGTAATAAAATGATATTCGCTGTGCACATTTCTCAAGCTAACAAATTTCAGTTAATAAATTCAAAATAAAATGTCTTTCCTACCTTTGTTGTCTGGTCATTTTATTTTTCCATTATGTTGGTTCAAGTTTCTCTTTTCCACTTTCCTGTCTTTCTGTTAATTCTCCTTCAAGCAGCTGCTCTTCATTTGTCTTTTCTCCACTCTCATTCCATTCCCTCACTACACTGACATATTGATGTTTGTTTCATTTTAGCTCTTTCCTATCTTTTTTCTTTCTTTCCTGCTCTCTGTCCACTCAAATTTCATCTTCTAATCCTTTTCCTTTTTACTTTTCAGATACCTATCTGATTTCCATCTCCTTCTTTCACCCACTAGCTCTCCTATTCCCCATCTCACTCCTCCTCCAGCCTTCCATCTTCAATCTACTCCCCGTAATCACTATCATCCTCTCGTTCATTTCCTTACCACCCCTTGGCCTTCCACATGGTTCCACCATCCCAGTGTCTGCCTCCTTCCAACCCCTCTAGCCCAGCATCTGCTCCCTCTTTCTCCTCTCTCCACCCTCTATTCCCTCCTAGCGTCTTCCTGTCCTTTCTCTCTTTCCTCTTGCCCCTTCCCCCAGGGGCCAGCATTTCTCCCCCTCTTCCCTCCCACCCACATTCCAGCATTTCTCCCTCACTGTCTTCTACCCCTGGATCCTACATGTCCTTCCTTCTTCCCCCTCCTCCGCCCTCATGTTCAACATTGTTCCCTCTTTTCCTCTTCTCTCTCACCCTTGCATCCCAAGTCTAACATCTGTTTCCCCCCTTGCAGCATCTCTTCCACCACCATGTAACATTTCTCCTTCATCCCTCTCTCCCCTGTGCAGTACCTTTTCCTCCCCTCCCTCCCAGGTCCAACATTTCTCCTTCCCTCCCCACCCTACATCCAGCAATTATCCCTCTCTCTCCCCCCATATCCCAATAATGATCCCCTTTCTTCTACTCTCCCATGCATGTCTCCCTCTCCTACACCCCCCTGCATCTCTCCCTCCCCTCCCTAACAATTTCCCTCACTCCTACACCCCCTGTGTAGCATCTCTTTTCTTTCCCTCCCCTCCACTCCCATGCCCAAGCAGCCCAACAATTTTATCTTCTCTCCAACCCCCCCTCCATGCAGCATCAGGAGCATCACGGCACCGCAGCACGTTTCAAAGGGTTGCTGGCAACATGTAAGAGAGAGAATTGCTGCACTGCTGCTGATGACCCAGAAGCCTTCCCTCTGCTGCGCGTTCCTCCCAGGAAATTACTTCATAGTTGGGGGGAAGACATGGCAGAGGGAAGGATTTCAGGTGAGACTCAGCCAGCAGCAGTGATTCTTACACGCTGCCAGCAACCCTTTCAACCGGCGCAGCAGAAGAGACGAGGCAGCTTCAGTCCCTGCATTTTTTTCTTCGATCGTCGCCGCCAGCGCTGCCATTCACACAGGCAGCTTCGCTCCCTTCTGCCGCGTCCATCCGGCCCACTCTGATGCACTTCCTGTGTACGTGGCAGCGCTGCCGGCGACGATCGAAGAAAAGAATGCAGCGCTGGCAGGGACTGGGGAGGACAACGAATTTCTGCGAGCGACGTGGGCGGGCGGGCCTGGACGGAAAGTGGGTGGGCCTGGGCCCACCCAGGCCCACCCGTGGCTACGCCCCTGGTTCCAGCTGAAACCAAAACTTGGCATAAATCCAATAAAGCTATTTTCAGCCAACATGGCCTTTACTCCTGTACCTAACGGGCTTCCATAGTTCTAGGTTTTCTTTCTCTCTTCTTGCCTGCTTAGGTCTTTCCTCCTCATACACTTCCATAGTATTGTTCCTTGAGATTAATTTTTTTCCCCTTGATTCAATTTACTCTCCATTTCTCCCCCTTTTGTCCCTCATTTTCTGTTGACAGCTGGATTGACTCAAGCACACAGGTGGGTAATGTCATCCAGGGCCAGAATAAAACTGGTCTCCCAAAGCTCAGAACTTAGTTCTCACATTGAGGAACTTTCCCTGCATGCAGCTGTCTCCTCAGCTCCTCAATTGTGTTTTTTCTGCTGAAACAAAATTCTCCCACAAACAAAAGGTGTAGTGTAATAATTTATTCTAATATCAATAACAGGTATCATCGACACAGGCCATGTTTCAGCCAGAAAGGGCCTGCCTCGGGAGTCTACAATTAAAAATATAAGTACATGCCACACTGGGAAAAGACCAAGGGTCCATCGAGCCCAGCATCCTGTCCACGACAGCGGCCAATCCAGGCCAAGGGCACCTGGCAAGCTTCCCAAACGTACAAACATTCTATACATGTTATTCCTGGCATTGTGGATTTTTCCCAAGTCCATTTAGTAGCGGTTTATGGACTTGTCCTTTAGGAAACCGTCCAACCCCTTTTTAAACTCTGCTAAGCTAACCGCCTTCACCACATTTTCCGGCAATGAATTTCAGAGTTTAATTATGCGTTGGGTGAAGAAACATTTTCTCCGATTTGTTTTAAATTTACTACACGGTAGTTTCATCGCATGCCCCCTAGTCCTAGTATTTTTGGAAAGCATGAACAGACGCTTCACATCCACCTGTTCCACTCCACTCATTATTTTATATACCTCTATCATGTCTCCCCTCAGCCGTCTCTTCTCGAAGCTGAAAAGCCCTAGCCTCCTTAGTCTTTCTTAGGGAAGTCGTCCCATCCCCGCTATCATTTTAGTCGCCCTTCACTGCACCTTTTCCAATTCTACTATATCTTTCTTGAGATGCAGCAACAAGAATTGAACACAATACTCGAGGTGCGGTCGCACCATGGAGCAATATAACGGCATTATAACATCCTCACACCTGTTTTCCATACCTTTCCTAATAATACCCAACATTCTGTTCGCTTTCCGAGCCGCAGCAGCACACTGAGCAGGTTTCAGTATATTATCGACGACGACACCCAGATCCCTTTCTTGGTCCGTAACTGCTAATGTGGAACCTTGCATGACGTAGCTATAATTCGGGTTCTTTTTTCCCACATGCATCACCTTGCACTTGCTCACATTAATCATCATCTGCCATCTAGCTGCCCAGTCTCCCAGTCTCGTAAGGTCCTTCTGTAATTTTTCACAATCCTGTCGCGAGTTAACAACTTTGAATAACTTTGTGTCATCAGCAAATTTAATTACCTCGCTAGTTACTCCCATCTCTAAATCATTTATAAATATATTAAAAAGCAGTGGTCCTAGCACAGACCCCTGAGGAACCCCACTAACTACCCTTCTCCATTGTGAATACTGCCCATTTAACCCCACTCTCTGTTTCCTATCCTTCAACCAGTTTTTAATCCACAATAGGACTTTTCCTCCTATCCCATGACCCTCCAATTTCCTTTGTAGCCTTTCATGAGGTACCTTGTCAAATGCCTTTTGAAAATCCAGATACACAATATCAACCGGCTCCCCTTTGTCCACATGTTTGTTTACTCCTTCAAAGAATTGAAGTAAATTGGTCAGGCAAGATTTCCCCACACAAAAGCCGAGCTGACTCTGTCTCAGTAATCCATGTGCTTGGATGTGCTCTGTAATTTTGTTTTTAATAATAGCCTCTACCATTTTCCCCGGCACCGACGTCAGACTCACCGGTCTATAATTTCCCAGTTCTCCCCTGGAACCTCTTTTTAAAATGGGCGTTACATTGGCCACCCTCCAATCTTCCGGTTCCACGCTTGATTTTAAGGATAAATTGCATATCACTAGCAGTAGCTCCGCAAGCTCATTTTTCAGTTCTATCAGTACTCTAGGATGAATACCATCCGGTCCAGTAGATTTGCTACTCTTCAGTTTGCTGAACTGCCCCATTACGTCCTCCAGGTTTACCGTGAAGTCAGTAAGTTTCTCCGACTCATCCGCTTGAAATATCATTTCCGACATCGGTATCCCACCCAAATCTTCCTCGGTGAAGACTGAAGCAAAGAATTCATTCAATCTCTCCGCTACGTCTTTGTCTTCCTTGATCGCCCCTTTTACCCCTCGGTCATCCAGCAACCCAACCAATTCTTTTGCCGGCTTCCTGCTTTTAATATACCGCAAAAAATTTTATATAAATAAATGTAAACATACATATGAAATCAATGTTATAAGAATACATATAAAATGAAAAAGTTTAAATACATATCTACAAATATGTATAATGATTTATAAAATACGATATGATAATGGTTTATAAAATACAATGATATGATAATGATAATGAAACATCCGAAGACACACAAATATTTCATTTACAGATAATTTAGACTTCCCTATAAAAATGCATATACTATAGGTCACGTGACGCTATGGTGGAGAGAGGACGTGAGTGATCTTCTCTCCGCTGCCTGCCTGCTCTTTCTAGCGTCTGCAAAAGAATCAATCTCCCCCATACCGCAAAAAAATAAAGAGGAAGACTGCGCGAGTGTACCCGGTGAGCTGGAATAGTGGGAACCCCGATCATGGCAACGAAATCGGCCCAGAAAGAACGACAACGGGGAAAGACGCCGGAGTACAAGATGGCGGCGTCTCCTCCCGATACAGCTTCCTCAGTATCGTCGGCTTGGGTAGCGGAGATTACATCCGAACTGACAGTGGTAATGGAAGAACATTTAGACCGGCGCCTTGCCCCGCTAGATCAAAAACTTGATCAAAAGCTGGAACAGTTAAACGCTAAGTTAGAAGATTTAACTAAAGAATGTGTAGCGTTCCAGAATAAAACTAGCGAGGTGGAGGAAAGAATGGCGGGTGTAGAAAACAATCAACAGGACTTAAAGAAAAAATTGTCTGACCTGGAATCCAAGCTGGAAGATTTGGAGAATCGCTCCAGACGGAATAATATCCGTCTGGTGGGTCTGCCTGAAGCCCTGGGGGGAAGGCAATTAGAGAGAGTCCTTGAACAATGGCTGACAGACAGCATTGAGTTCCCTGCAGCACTCGGCCCTCTAAGAATAGAGCGAGCCCACCGGCTGGGGGTAAGACAGATGGAAACTGCTAAACCACGGGTGATAATATGCCGGGTGTTAAACTTCATGCACAAGCAGTATATATTACAAGCAGCATGGTCCACTAATTCCTTGACTTATGAGAATAAAAAAGTTATCTGTTTTCAAGATTATTCTGCGGGAATAGCAGCAAAAAGGAGGGCATTTTCACCAGTATGCTCAAAACTCTTTGATCTGAAAGTTCGTTTTACCCTACAATATCCTGCTACCTTGAGAATAATGCATCAGGGCAAAATGAGATCCTTCACGTCTGAAAAGGAAGCAAAAAATTTTGTGGACGGACTGGAACAGCTAGAGCCATCCACATCAGCGGATACAGTGCCTGCATGAACCAGCAAGGAATTAAAAAAGATCTGATAAAGTTCACCTCAATACTCCTTAACGGAGTTACACTTCAGGCAGCACAGCGTGTGGATTGGGGAAGAACAAGTTAAGGATAACTTGAACAGTTACAGGAACAAGGAAGAAATCTTTAAAGTTACTGATGGACGTTCACTTATGTTATGGACACTGTTAAGAGTTCTGTTTTGGGAGCACCGTGGGTGAGTTATTGATGGGGATTCCAGACATATAAAATAAAATATGTTAAGGTGGAGATCCTGCATAATGAAAGGAGACAAGGAATCTAGAGAGTTTAATGGTAGTAGTGGGGGGATAAAGGGAATTAGGAGAATGAAGAACTGTATGATAGAAGAGTAGAAGGGTAAGCGTTAAAAAGTGACGGTTTCCTTAGGGGAAGCACATGCCGGGAGGGTATAGAAGGGGAAGCAAAGGGGGGAGGGGGGAGAGGAAGAGGGGAGGGATTAGGGGAAGGTTTAGAGGAAAAGAAAGCAAAGTAAAACAGCGAGGTCAAATGGAATGTGTGTGGATGATGGCGCTGAATGTGACTGGTATTTCAGACTGCATTTTTTATTTTTGCCAATAAAACAGGTGTTTGGTAAGAAAGGGGGGTACCAAAGGCTGGGATGGCACCTCTCAATTAATATGGTTCACCATTGGTTGATCATGATTGCTTCTCTTAAGAAAGATGATTAAGCTGGTAACATGGAATGTGGGAGGCATACACTCACCTATTAAAAGATCTAAAATCCTGCAGTACCTCCAAAGAATAGGAGCTGATGTGGCCCTTTTGCAGGAGACACATCTCAGTGATCAGGAACACACAAAGTTAGCTAAATGGTGGGTGGGAGACTGTATTGCTTCATCTGCGATAGGCAATAAAGGAGGAGTAGCTATTCTTCTCAGGAAAGGGGTGGCGTCCCAGATTCAAAATGTGCACAAAGATCCAGAAGGGCGCTTTATTCTCTGTAATGTTACCATTGCTAGGCGGCAGATAACTTTAGGCAGCATATATGCCCCAAACACGCTAGATCTTAAATTTTATAAACGACTTCTCCAAACCCTCACTAAGATGGCACCACTCCCCATGATGTTGGGGGGTGATTTTAATATGACGTGGGACCCGCAAATTGATAAATCCCATCCACATCCGAAAAAGGGGGCAATCAGCACTAGAGGGCTGCCCGATATGTGTGATACATTAGACCTTATAGATGTTTGGCGTACATTACACCCGACAGAAAGGGAATATACCCACCTGTCTAGGGCCCATCAAACCCAGTCAAGGATTGATTATTTGCTGATATCTCTGGCCGTTTTCAAATCTAAGCTAAAAGCCCACCTTTTTGATGCTGCTTTTAACTCCTAACCCTTATTCACTTATTCAGAACCCTTATTTTATCATCCTCACTTTAATATTTCCTTCTCTCTTGTTTGTCTGTCCTAATTAGATTGTAAGCTCTGTCGAGCAGGGACTGTCTCTTCATGTTCAAGTGTACAGCGCTGCGTACGTCTAGTAGTGCTTTAGAAATGATAAGTAGTAGATATCACGACAGACTTTTACAGACATTACTGACGCTACTATTGGACCTTGTGTGATCTCAGATCACGCCACAGTTTGGATGATGTGGCAAGTGGGAGATAATACTGCGCAAAAAAATAGGAGTTGGGCGTTTCCCAGTTATCTTTATAAAGACTCTAAATTTCTGGAATTTCTTATTGCCAAATGGGAAGAATACAGACATCTTAATGAGGGATCAGTGGAAGACTCGGCGATATTCTGGGAAGCAGCAAAGGCAGTCCTAAGAAGGGAGGTTATTAGCTATGTCAGTCACTATAAAAAAGCTCGGGACCGAGAACTACTGCGCTTGGAAAAGCAATTACTAGGGTTGAGAAAACAATATGGTAAGACTCCGTCCCCTGGGGTGCGAAAAGAGTGGATGTCAGTTCAAGCAGCGGTGAACTCCCTGATACACGAGAGGGCGGTAAAGTCGCAGGTATACTATCGGTTTCAGCTGTATAAACATGGCAGTAAAGGGGGTAAACTGCTAGCTAAAGTAATAGCCTCACAGTATGCTTCTAGGCATATAGTGGCTATTAAAGATAAAGATGGGAAGGTACTACATACAGATGGGGAGATAAGGGAGGCCTTTCATAGTTATTATAAACAACTTTATAGAGCAGGAGGCAGTCAAGACCTGCAAAGCGATATGTACTTACAAAATATAGAAACCCCCTTGTTAACACAAGCAGACATTCAATATTTAAATGACCCTATAAATTGTGACGAAGTGGCTTGGGCAATCAGTCAAAGTAGAATAGGAAAGACACCTGGGGCAGATGGCTTTAAACCTGAATTCTATAAATTGATGGGCGATCAAATTGTCCCCACACTGACCAAGGTATTTAATGAATGGGTGACAAGGGGAGAGCTGCCGGACGGCCTCAATTTAGCCCAGATAGTGGTATTACCTAAACCGAACAGAGATGGAATGTTGTTATCTTCCTACCGACCTATATCCCTGTTAAATTTTGAGGTAAAATTATGTGCAAAAATACTGGCTAATAGGTTGGGAAGAGTATTACCAAATCTCGTTCATGAAGCACAGGTGGGCTTTGTACAAGGCCGTTCGGTTACAAAAAATTTGCGTAGTATCTTGATGGCACTGGAAAAGTTAAGGAACTCTGCAGAGCATGCATTATTGATCAGTTTCGACGCTGAAAAGGCGTTTGATCGTGTAGAATGGCCCTTTTTGTTTTCTGTCCTCACTAAATACGGATTTACTGGTTGGTTTGTGCAAGCAATTCAAGCCTTGTATACCTCTCCTCGAGCACGGGTCCTGGTAAATGGAACATGGTCAGAGAATTTTGAGATTGGTCGAGGAACTAGACAAGGGTGCCCACTGTCACCGTTGCTTTTCGCTCTTTATCTAGACCCTTTAATCCGGGATGTAATTTCGAATAGGACTATTAGAGGAGTAACAATTGGACAGGCGGAATTTAAGATTGCGGCATTCGCCGATGATTTATTAATGACTCTTACCAGTCCTCGTAAGTCTCTTACGGATCTTTTAGAAGTTTTTGCAGAATTTGGAGATTACTCCGGTTTTAAGCTTAATCTAGAGAAATCGGAAGCTCTGGCTATCCCTATGACTACCCGACTTTTTTGGAAAGAAGATTTTCCTTTGAGATGGGCAGAGGGCTCATTTCGGTACTTGGGAGTTCTTCTGACAGATCAGATGGAGGATATATACAAGCTGAATGTCACTCGGTTGCTTAATCATACCGCGCAACAGCTGGACACCTGGAGGGCCTTACCTTTGCCGTTGATAGGTCGGGTTAGCCTTATTCGAATGGTAATTCTACCCAGGTGGTTATATGTCCTGCAGGTTTTGCCGCTGAAATTACTTCAAAAAGACATTAAACAATTCTATCAATTAGTGGGGCGGTTCTGTTGGGCAAGAAAGAAAGCTAAGCTCAAGATGCACTTTTTGCTGGGAGCCTGGCAGCACGGAGGATTGGGCCTCCCTAATTTGCAATATTACAACCTTGCTAGTTTGATGCGGGTGGTGAGAGATTGGGTTTTCTCTTCACACACACATACACCTCTGGAGTTGGAGAAAGCTTATTTTAGCCCCTACGACTTGATCACCCTATTACATATAGAAAATATTTCATTGCCACAAAGGTTGAAACATTGTATACTTTTATTGCCTCTACAAGCAGCGTGGAGAGGCTTGGCAAAGAAGCTGGGGGGTAACCCGAGTATATCAGAATTGTTGTCTATAAGGGGAAATCCGATGTTCCCACCAGGGTTGGAAAATCCAGACTTTATACAATGGGAGGAAAAAGGCCTTATACGTTTGGAAACAATATTAGATGGAGAAGGAAGTTTGAAATCCCTAGGACAACTCACACTAGAGGGAAATTGGAGGTACATTTTTAGCTATGGTCAGATGAAGCATTATATTCAATCCTTGGATAGGGAGGCGTTAAAACTTCATTTAGGGGAGAAAATCCAAAAATTCTTTGATGATATCTCTGATGAAGCCCCATCAATCTCGCAGCTTTAGAGGACATTGTGGACCCTGACGCCGCGAGTGGGGTTGACTCAACTCCGTCGGCGGTGGGAGGCAGATATACAGTAGGAGAGGATTTATCTAACTGGGATGTTGAAGCCTACATAAAAAGTATTCCCCGGCTAGTCAGTGGAGCTAATTATAGGGAATGTGCATTCAGGGTGTTACACAGAGCCTATATCACACAAGCTCAATTGTCCCGAATGGGAGGAATCCTTACACCAAAATGCTTGAAATGTAATCTTGTGGAGAACACTTTTTACCACGCATTTTGGGAATGTTTAATGATTCAGAGCTATTGGCGGAAGATAGTAAACTTTATGACTTCACTGATATCACGTAGAATAGTGGGTACTCCTCAGCAATTGATATTGGACTTCCCAGGTGCATTCCGGGGTTTAACAGCAGATGAGACACTTCTATGTCGAAAGTTATGTCTGGTGGCAAAAAAATGCATATTATAATCTTGGACTTCAGATAAACCTCCTGACTATTGGCATTGGCGAAACCAGACACATCAACTGATGACATGGGAAGCAAGGGAGGCTAAAGGTTCATGCCGCCGTAAGGCGCGTTTTCTAAAGCTTTGGGGGCCATTGTTAGACATATTAACCCAAAGAGGACGGAGTCTTGTACTTAACATGTTATAACCGAGAAGCAGTCAGGAATACATATGTATGACCTTATTTTTAGAAACACACATTCGATGAGATTCAAGGAGGGAGGGGGTAAGGGGGGGATAAAGGGATGGGGGGGTAGGAGCATTATAAGGAGTGCTCACTTGCTAATTTGTTATAAAAGTTCCTTTGAGTGTTGGTTTAATTGGATGATGAGAACACTAAGCTGCTGGTTGTATACCATGTTCATTAAGGCTGACAATCTTTGTTGCCACAATCAATAAGGCCAAAGGTTAATGTATACTCAAACTGCATGTAATCTGATGGCATACAGGTAGAAACAACACAATGCACAGACTGATGAACAACTGGCTATTAGAAAACCTGTTTGTTTAATTATAGATTCGCAATAGACTTACTAAATAAAGGTTTAAAGACTATATAGGACACAGTTTCATAGTTATCAGGGTATATGGTTTACATACTGTCCATCCAACAGTGAGCAGATGAAGATAATAGCTACACAATTGCTGATTGCATGGAGCCTCTTGTATTGACTGCACGAAAATTTCAAATATTTACCTGAGGTTCAGATCCATCATCTGTATGAGAATTCCATATACAGTTATTACTAAAGCAATGCGTAAATGACATGGGGACATCCCTCCTATCAAAGAAGGGGAAGGGGATAAAATGTGAGAATTGGTTGGCACTCTGTATTAGCTTAACAAAAAAAGTTTCTTTATGAACATTTGTACCTGTGAGGCTGTATATATATGGTCAAGTATGTATTTTATTGAAGTGTCACTAATAAAAATGTTGTAAAAAAAAAAAAATGCATATACTAATTACAACTTCTTTCATAGTGTTTTTTTAAACATAAATAAAATTGAATACTAATACTAGTAAGACAATAGAACTAAAGTCGATTAAATAACATAAAGTATATATTTAAAAGCGTATTATGTTTTGTGAATAAGACAACAGACATTGCATATCAAGGCATAGGAAAAACATGTATACCAATACTGATTAAAGCTATGAAAGAAGTTGTAATTAGTATTTGCATTTCTTAGTGAAGTCTGTATTCTCTGTAAATGAAATATTTATGTTTCTTCGGATGTATTTAAAAGTTTTAATTTTATATATATTCATATATAATTGATTTCATATGTATATTTATATGTTTATATTTATATTTTTAATTGTAGACTCCTGAGGCAGGCTCTTTGTGGCTGAAACACGGCCAGTGTCGAGTCAACGATACCTGTTATTGATATTAGAATAAATTATTGCAGTACACCATTTATTTGCTGGACTTTTGTGTCACCTTTGCTGTTTTTGTTTCTTATTTTGTGTGCAAAAGCTAGTTCTTCCTTTTTTTTTTGTTTTCTTCAATGCTGTTTATTGATGTCTTTATTTTATTTTTAAAAAGGAGAAAAAGAGAGCTGGATATTGCTGAAGAGACAGAATTTTGACAGTCATTCCAAATGGCTGAAATATCACCTTGAGCATGAAGAGATCATTTAAATCACCTTCAGGAAAATTTCAAAGCCAAGAAAAAGCTACTACTTAGAAATTTGCACAAGAAGACATCTGTGTATACTAACCAAAAATCTTTCATGGAAGAGCCATCAACCTCTGGGCGCAATGACCAGTCCAGTCACCCAAGGAGATTGCCAGGAGATTTTAAGGCTTACAATGCACCCACTTTGGAATGCATGTAAAAGCCCAAGAAAAACCTGTGCTTGTCAACTCCAGCCAAAGTACTGATGAAACATATACATACCAGTATAGAAACTCCTACCACTAAGAAGAGGCATATCACTTTCTGCTCAGCGTTAACACCTCTTCTGTTGAATCTCTTGACACTGTAAAAGACATGTTCAATTCAAGATGGCCTATCTCTGTACAATCCTTTGTGCAACAGCCCACACCACCTATGCCAGTATTAGTTATAATGGCTGATGAACTGCTTGAGTGGAAGTCAACAACGGGTAGTGGTAAATGGATTTCACTCTGAAGAAAGGGACTTTATCAGTGGTGTGCCACAAGGATTGGTTCTTGGTCTGATTCTTTTTAACATTTTTCAGTGATATTGAAGAAGGGCTGTCTAGTAAGGTTTGTCTCTTTGTAGGTGATACCAAAATCTGCAATAGGGTGGATACCTCTGACAGTGTGGATAGCATGAGAGATCTAGTTAATCTTGAAGAATGGTCTAAACTTTGGTAGCTAAGATCTAATGCTTAAAAGTGCAGAAACATGCATTTGGGCCGGGAGCAGTACAGTATAGAGGGTGAAGTACTGTGCACAAAAGAAGAGTGGGATTTGGGAGTAATTGTATCTGATGATTGTATGATAGCCAAATAGGTAGAAAAGGTGACGTCCAGAAGCAGAAGGATGTCCATAGGGAGAAGAATGGGCCAGCAGGAAAAAATAAGTGATGAGACAGCATTTAGTGTATTGTGTATGACTCTGGGGACTGTGCCATCAAAAAAGATATAAACAGGATGGAGTTAGTCAAAAGGGCAGCTAGTAAAATGGTTAGTGGTTTTCATCATAAAGAGTATGGGGGCAGACTTAAAGATATATATATATAGAGGTGTGTAATCCAGGTCCCACCCCCTGTTTCGGGTTAGCTCCGGTTTCAACCCAGGTCACAGGGAAAACATACTTTTCTCTCTTTATTCTTCTCCATGCAGCTCACCACACATCCAGTCTCCACTAAGCGAGCATGGGAGTGAGTCAATGGTCCAGAATAGAGACCCAGGGTGTTGAGAGTTGCCAGTGGGAACATTAAAGGTGTTTGTCACTGCTGTTCCAAGGACCACATGGCACTGCAGAGGTTTATTGAAAATGTAACTCCAACTTTATTGTAACTTTGTGGCTTTATTGTAGCTTCACAACGAATCAACTTTTAGATATTTAGAGTTCCATTGCATCCTGTGATGGGATGAAATGATCCGCCTCACTTCCCTTTTACCCCCATCCATTACCCATCACTTTGTGACAGGAGTAAATCCCAGGCTGCGACCTCTACTCCTTGTATCCACACAATAATTTGCAGGCACAGTCCCTTGTCGACTGTCCTCTCCTCCAGAAATGCATCTCTCCAGGGCTACACTCCAGCCACCCAGGGAGGCTCTCTCCTATGTCAGTCACACTTCCAGGCTGGGCTCTCCTCTATCCACCTGAAGCTTAACTCCTCTTTCCAGTTGCTATTTATGGGGCAGCAACTACTCCTGTAGTCAGCCTGTATTTGTTTCCTTCACTTCAGAACCCCCCAATACGCCCAAGGGTCCCGGAGAGGTTACAGGCAACCAAAGACCTGCAAGTTGACCAAAGACTTTATGTACTGCCTCACCATTTATTTTATTAGCTCTCCACAGGGATACCACTATCTCTGCATTTTATTCCAGTACTTCTTCCTTGGGCCAGGCTTCTCTCATCCAGGAACATCCCACACTCCAGCCCACTGGCATGGACCTCCCTCCCCCCAGGGTTCTGGAAAAATCTATCCGCTCTAGTAATACCCATTCTATGGGGGAGTGCCAGGGAGATAAAATTTCTAGATGTAATAAACGACTGCTTCTTGGAGCCACTAGTCCAGAAAAGGAAAACAGGGGGAGCCATTTTGGATCTGCTCCTTGGTAGCATGTAGAGCTTAGTGTGAGAGGTGGCGGTGTTGGGTCCCCTGGTAAACAGTGATCATAATGTGATCAAGTTTGAGCTACTATCTGGGATGAACCCGCAAAGGAAATCTGCATTTAATTTTCGAAAGGGCGACTATAGTAAAATGAGGAAAATGGTTAAAAAGAAACTAAAAGGATCAGCTACAAAGGTTAGGATGCTAAATCAGGCGTGGGCTTTATTCAAAAATGACAGGAGGAGCCTTCACGGAAAGTCAAAGCAAAACAGCAAAAGTAGAGGCTGACAAATGCGCAAACCAATAGGGAGATAATATCAAAAACCAGTTTATTCAGAATATTCATATCAATATTAAGGACCCGACACGGTCCGTGTTTCGGCGCCAAAGCGCCTGCCTCAGGGGTCACAATCAACTTTCTACAAAAAAACAGGACAAATTAAAAACATAATATTAAGAGATTTCAAATAAAATATATCCACCTTAATAAAATATGTAGCCAAACATATATGGACATTCATAATAGTATTGCACATTTGTAAATGTATAATGATAAATTATGTAAAAAAATGTTAATATGTTATAATTATGTGAGCAGATATTGTGGACAGAGAAACACCAAACAATGAAAAGTGATAACTGTCAAATAAATAACTGATAAATGAAAGGCATAGGTCAGGCTGATGAAACATCAACATATCTACATATATATTTATCCTGATCTAATAGTAAAAAATACATTCATACAACTTGAACAAGTAAAATGCTTCAAAACATTATGATCCGACACCATTTAAAATTACATTATATTTACATATGAATTATAAATATAATTCAATGAAATAATGTCAAACCTCTGAGAAGAAGCTGATAGGCTTGAATAATTCCTTTATGTATGCAAGTTAATCCACTGTAAAAGGATAAAAGCATTTTTAAAATACTACAGACGGATAAAATTCTTGGACAGTCAATCTTTTCTGGACCAATGGACTGCAATCCTTAATAAGTGTTCGCTTGATTTGATGATCTTATTAACAGAGACTGCAAAGAATAAAAGCGAGGAACTAAAATCATCAGCAGCGGATAAGTTAAGGAATCTTAAAGAGAAAGATGTTAATTTTGATACTGTGATTACAGATATGAAGAAACGTATTGATAGTTTTAAACATGACATTAGATATTAAAGACAATAAATATAAAAGGGATGAGCTAGATTACAAAAGAGGGAATATCTATCCTTATAGTATTGCCAAGGTGTATAGTAAGAAAAATAGAGGTAATGACAATAGAAGACAGAGGAATAATCCTAGTGTATCCAATAGGGAATGCAGGAAAGATTCTACTCCCAAAACTCACACTTTGCCGGTGCACATTAACAAGCATAGAACATCAGAAAGAGGTAGGAAACGCATAAGAAGTGACTCATGTGATTCTTATACCTCACCCCTCACCAGTCCAGTCTCCCCACATCTCCCTCAAGGTCCTACGAGGTCTTTTTTAGATCGGATATGGGATCCTCATCCATCTATGACGCACCAGAAATTAGAACACCCCCCCCTCCCGGCGGCAATCAGTATATCATCCACATATGAGAGGGAGAGGGAGAGGCAGATTCAACACCAGAACATTTATAGACAGACCTCTCCCGTCGTATCACAATCAACCATATCATTATCAACACCCACAACAACGCAGGGACAGTTGGAAATAGACATTCCTATTTACAATTTATCAAAACAGCCCTTCTCAAACTTACAATGTCAAGTTCTGAAAAAGGGCCTTTCTTTTGTGCCCACACCTAATGCCCTCCAGACTCAGATTGACTTATTCAAATTTTCACGAAAGTTACAGATTATTCATGCCTTCTCTAATAATGAGGTAGGTTATACTGACATTTCTGTTGTTAAGAACCCTTCCAAATGGATTCCACCCGGTCCTATGGATCCATTGTTACACACTTTTAATGAATGTGTCAAACGTGACATATCACGTATGGAAAAGAAAAAACAGAGGTATTACAATCTCACTAAGATAGAGAAAGAAGCAGTTCTTTCTCTATCCAACAATCAGGCCGTAGTTATAAAGCCTGCTGACAAAGGCAGTGGTATTGTGATTCAAGATAGAGACAATTATATAATGGAGATTAATAGACAATTGGATGATAGGAAGTATTCTTGATACAGACCCAACCACGGATATACAAAAAGATATAGAAGAAGTTCTTCTTTTGGCTACTTCAAATGGATTTCTTACACCCAAAGAGAGAGAATTTTTAATGGTCAAGTTTCCCATTATACCTACAATATATACATTACCTAAGATACATAAGTCCCTTACACAACCACCTGGTAGACCCATTGTATCTGCAAAGGGTTCCGTTTTAGAACCTCTATCTATTTTTGTAGATTTTTTTCTGCGTCCCATGATACCTAAGATAGAGTCATACGTGAGAGACTCAGGACACCTCATTAATCTATTAGATGACTTTGAAGGTGATCTATCAGATGTTCTTCTTGTGACCTTTAATATAGATGCCTTGTACACAAATATCCCCCAAATTGAAGCCTTAAGGATCATTGAAACCTCTTTGCAGAATCGTACAACTAACCTCTGTATTCTTAACTGGTTTATACTCACATTAGCTACGATAGCTCTAACCAAGAACTATTTTTGTTTTTTGGGTAAATTTTATTTACAAATTTGCGGTACAGTAATGGGTGCATCCATGGCACCAGACATTGCAAATTTATACGTAGCAAATTTTGAAGAAGTCTTTCTGAAAGACCACCCCTTTTCAAGTAATATTGTCTTCTATAAGAGATACATAGACGACATTTTTCTATTATGGCATGGTGAAGATATTTTGTTACAACAATTTTTTGAGTGGTTAAATGAGAGAGATCCACACCTCACTTTTAAGATTAGCTATGATGCACAACAAATTAATTTTTTAGATCTCCTTATAAAGAAAAATGAATACAGCTTCACGACATCCCTATACCGAGAACCGACAGATAAAAATGCATTCTTGGACTTTACTAGTTTCCATAATTCATCTCTGAAAATAAATCTACCATTCAGCCAATTTTTAAGGCTGAAAAGAATTTGTACAACTGTCGATGACTTTGATGAGCAATCAAAATTAATGAAAAGTAGATTAAAAACAGAGGCTATCCTAACCAATGCATTGAAGAAGGATATCTCAAAGCTAGTTTGAAGTCTAGAGATGATTTACTGACAAGCAAGGTTGAAAAAAGAAAACCAGATTTAGTTTGCACATTAAGGTACTCATATCTGGCAAGCCAAATACAGAAATCCATAAGGAGACACTGGCACATTTTGGAGGGGCATGAGTGCTTCAGGAATAAGGATCTAGTGATTGTCTATTCGAGGAGTAGGAATTTTAAAGAAACACTAATACCATCAGCATTACCATACCAGGTAGATGATCCAATTATGGATCTACTTCAGGGTCATAGGACTTGTGGCAGATGTAGTGTATGTTCACATGCTATAGTAAGTAAAGAATTTAGCCATCCCCACACACACAAGAAATATAAGCTCAGACATCTATCTGACTGTAACACCAGGAATGTTATTTATATTATCATGTGCCCTTGTCCGATGCTTTATATAGGGAAGACCAAAAGAGCGGTCAAGACACGTATTATAGAACATAGAAGCTGCATTAGCCGACATGTTACCAGCGCTCCTTTAGTTGAACACTGGCATGATAAGAATCATAATATCAATGATTTAAAATGTATAGTTTTCTTTTTTTTTAATGTTTATTTATATTTATTGAACATACACATATCGCACAGAAATAATTGTAAACAAACAGTATCGCCACTTCCCTCTGCAACATCAACATTGGTTTTTGTTTTGTTTTTATTACTCTGTAATCCCCTTATATGCCCCTTACCCCCTCCCCCTCCCTCTACCCCCTTCCTCCCACTTAGTTAATTGGCAAGGCAGGGTCCGGCTGCGCCGACCACTCAGTATATGAGTCCCATATTCGATGATACACTATCAGGCGACCTTGTCGCATCGCCGTTAGCTTAGACATTAGGTGAATGTAGTCCAGTTTCCTTATAACAGTCCTGAGTCCCGGCAGAGTTTGTTGTTTCCATGCCGCTGCCAACACCAACTTACCAGCCACCAATATCTGGGTGGCCAGCTGATACACATATTTTTTTGACCCCTGGGGTCGCATATGCAGAAGGCAAAAGTCCATTGTCATAGGAAAGTCTGATTTCGTTATGCTTATAATCAACCTCACCACTCCTGTCCAGTATTGTTGAGCATGAGGACAGGCCCACCATATATGAGCCATATCTCTTAACATTTCACATTGACGCCAACAGAGAGCCGACCCCTCTTTAAACATTTTAGCTAATCTCTGTGGTGTGTAATACCAGCTATACAATATTTTGTAGCCATTTTCTACAAGAGCATTGGAAATTGACACCTTAAGCAACGAAACAAACACTCGTTCCCATACTGAGTATTCATAAGAGACCCCCAGTATTTTTTCCCATTTATGTGTATAGTATAGAATTGGCTGTGTTTGTAATAAAAGCGCTTTATATAGCCTAGAGATTCCCCCTCTACCCCCTCCACCAGCCATAGCCCTCTCTAATTGCGTTTCTTCCAAACTCAACTCTTCCTTTGCTCGCCTCAAAATGTAGTCCCTTAGTTGGCTATATTGAAATGCATTAGACGTTGGGATCCCATATTCCTCTTGCACTTCTGCAAAGGTTAGTATTTCCCCCTCCTCCCACATCTGCCCCAACTCCCATAAGCCTCCCCGCTCCCAGTTCCTGTAACGCGAATCCAAAGATCCCGGTGTGAATCCTGGTGCATGACGTATTGCGGTATGTAAAAAGTGTGTGCGTCCTCGAAAGAATCTACTACGAATGTTACTCTAGGTTGTGAGTGGCCACCGAATAATCGGCGGCACTTCTTTTATTATCTCTCTGATCTCTCGTTCAGAGAGCCAAGGGATAACCCTCAAGGGGTGCGAGCCGCACCAAGTCTGCTCCATAGCCTTCCAAGCCTTCCCACCTCCCTGCAACCACTCTGCTAAAATGCGAAGGTGAGCCGCCTGATAGCAAAAACGAGGGCACCCCCATACCCCCATGTACTCTCGGCTGATGCATCACTGACCGACGCACCCGTGGCGGCTTCCTTTTCCATATGAAGGAGAAGACTCTGCGCTGCAATCCCTTAAGAAACTTGTCAGGTAGAGAAATAGGAAGCGCCATAAATAAGTAGAGCAGCTTCGGCAGCAGGATCATTTTAATCGCATTTATCCGACCCATCCACGAGATTGTTAGGCCCTCCCATCTCTCCATTTCCAAGAAAAGTTCCCGTACCCTTACAGGGAAATTGGCCGCATACAGATCCTCCAATCGCTTTGTAATATTCACCCCCAAGTATTTGATACTTCTGGGGGCCCACCTAAAGGGGAAAGTGGCTCGCAACCTTGCTACTTGGTCCACTGGTATGGAGATGTTCAACACCTCGGATTTCTCCATGTTAACCTTAAATCCAGCCACCCAGCCAAAGTCCCGCAATGCCGCCCCAATAATTGGAAGTGATGTACTGGGATTTGTTAGAGTGAGGAGGATATCATCCGCAAATAATAGCACCCGAGTTTCAGTGGTTCCCATCCTCAGTCCTCGTACGTCTGGATGTGATCTAATGTAAGCCGCCAATGGCTCCACGACCAAGGCGAAAAGGAGTGGTGACAAGGCACATCCCTGTCTCGTCCCCCGCCGCAACAAAAATGGTATGGACTGGCTTCCATTGACCCTAACCGAGGCCGTGGGTGCTCGATATAATAGATATATCCAGTGCATGAACCCTTCTGGAATACCCACCCTCTTCAGGGTTGCAAACAAAAATGGCCAATGCACCCTGTCAAATGCCTTTTCTGCGTCTAATGAAAGGATACATAGCGGCTGTTGTTTTATATGTGCAAATTGAATAAGGTGAAGTGCCCTGCGAATATTATCAAATGTTTGGCGCGCCCGCACGAACCCCGCTTGATCTTCGTGAACTAGTTGCGGTAAATACTGCTGCAGACGGGATGCCAGGATCGCAGTAAAGATTTTATAGTCCACCCCCAAAAGAGAGATTGGCCTGTAAGAGCCGCACAGCTGTGGATCTTTGCCTGGTTTGGGTAGGACCATGATGTTCGCCTGGTGCCAGGTCTCCGGAAGAGACCTCCGTTCTCCCAAATCATTAAACACCTTCAGCAGCAGAGGAGCCACCAGGGACCCAAAAGTTTTGTAAAACTTATTCGTAAATCCATCAGGTCCTGGTGCTTTGCTGGGTGCTAATTCCTTTATTGCCTGTAAGACCTCTTCTAACTCAATTGGTCTGGAAAGTCTAAGCTTGGCACTCTCCGTAAGTGTGGGCAGTACATTCCTATCCAGGAAGGCCTCGATCTCAACTTCCTCTGGACTAATATCTGGAGTATAGAGTTTTTCATAAAAGCTCCTAAAAGCTTCTTGTATGGCCTGAGGATCCGTTATGCGGTCCCCCCTGTCATTTCTCAGCTGAGTGACATGCGCTTTTTTTGCCTGCTGTTTTAATTTGTGCGCCAATACCCTGCTGGCCTTGTTGCCAAACTCAAAATGGGTCTGGCGTATCCTCTGCAGTTGCTCAGAGAGGTCTGCCAATTGGAGCTCCCTGATCTCTTGCCTTAACTTATGCGCTTGGTCTAGCAGAGTTCGTGCTGGGCCTCCCTTACCCTGTCTACTTATTAATTTCTCCACCTGTGCCAATTGCTTGCGCCCTGACTCCTCTGCTCGAGTTCTTTCCCGTCGCACATGTGCTTTCAAGGCAATAAAGTGGCCTCTCATCACCGCCTTGAAGCCCTCCCAAAGCACCCCTGGGGTCACCTCCCCATTATCGTTAAATTGGATATATTCTTTGATTATCTTCTCAAATTGAAGTACATGAGTCACCTCTGCCAGCAATGCATCATCCAAGCGCCACTGTGGGGCCTCCCTCCTCCCCTCTTACGTTTGTAAAACAAGGGTGACCGGGCTATGATCTGACCAGGTTCGCGGCTCTATGTGTTGATCTTTAACCCTGCCCATCGCCATAGCCTCCCCCAGCCAAAAATCAATACGGGAGAAGGAGTTATGAACTTGGGAAGAGCATGTGTAATCTCTTTGTGTTGGGTTGGCCTGCCTCCACAGATCACTCAACTGCCACCTTTCTATAAATGTGTGAAGTAGCTCCCGTCCCTGTTTAGCATATTGTATTGATGTAGAGGAGTTATCCAACTGTGGGTTAGGAGTAATATTAAAGTCTCCTCCCACCAGCCCGGCTCCCTCCCCATGTGCCAGCAATATCTGATCTAGTCGATGAAAAAATTCCCCATGGTCTGCATTGGGCCCATAAACGTTAACTAAAGTGTAGGTCTGTGTTCCCAATTGGATAACTAATAAGATATAACGACCTTCCTTGTCTCTACTGACCTTTTTAATCTGTCATGGATGGGAATCATTAAGTGCTACCATGACCCCCCTACTTTTGGTGCCTGAATTGTTCGATGCAAAGAACATATGCGGATACTGGCGATGCCTACATAGCCTCTCATGTTGCTTTTTTAAATGAGTCTCCTGAATCAGGGCTATATCTATTTTTAAGCGGATCAGCTCCCGAAATAGGAGCTGTCGTTTCATTGGCACATTTAAGCCTCTGACATTCAGGATTGCTAGTGTTACATCTTGCATTCCATCACCTCCCATAGGCGCCCTAAGCCAGCCCAAGTATAGTCTCCCGCCTTGTCATCCCCTTGTTCCTCTCCTCTTGCCCATCTGCTCCCCCGCCTCCCCCCCTCACCCTGTCCCTCCCTCCCTTCCACCCCCCTCCCCCTATGTTCATGTAGATCCTCTCTCATATATGAAAGAGTATCCCGTAGAGGAAGTACCTCACCCCTCCACTCACCCTCTTAGTGCCACTGAACCAGATAACAACTGTTCTCCCGCTATATATCAACCAAAACCATTACAAACCGGAACCAAATAGCTCTTGCGAGCCTTAAATTCTGAACTTCCATCGGGCCCAGACCCAACACATGTTAACACATCATTTGTGCCCCCCTTACCCACAGTCATGTAAGTTGGCCAGCCGACTGCTGACGTTGCAATCTCTTCTGTCCCTTACCCACTCGCTGCCATTTCGAGTGGGATGCCGGGGCTCTATCACGTCTTATTTTCCCCGGAGTCTCCGGCGGGATTTCCTGCTGTATTTCTGGAAGAACCGCTCTGGCTTCAGCTAGGGATCTTGCTTGGTGCATGCGGCCTTCCTTGTAGAATGCTAGAGCAAAGGGATGCTTCCAGCGGTAGCGGATTCCAAGCTCCTGCAGCCTTCTTGTTATCGGCTTCAATTCCGTTCGTCGTTTTAAAGTGGCCAGTGCCAGGTCCTGGTAGATCTCCACCTGATGCGTGTCCCACTTGACACTTTGTAGGCTTCTGGCCGCCTGAAACACCTTCTCTTTTAACTTGTAGTCCTGAAAACAGGCTATGATGTCCTTAGGCAAGTTGTTCCGGGCTGGGCCCAGCGTTCTGTGAGAGCGCTCAAGCATGACTGCAGTTGCTTCCACTGGGCTGCCAGCCTCTTTCAATATAGCGCTCACCACCTGCTGCACTACTGTCTCACAGTCGGCATATTCTGGGGTTTCAGGAATACCCCTAAACCGCAAATTGTGCCGCCGACTTCTGTTCTCTAAATCTTCCATCTTGTCAGCCAACTGTTGCTGACCCAGACGGACGTCCGCGATCGCTCGGTCTAGCGATCCAAGCTCCTCCGTGTGTTCCTCCACTCGGGACTCCATCTCCTCCATCCGATTCCCCAGCTCTCTAATTTCACCGCAGAGATCGGAGCCTAGCGTCTCCAGCTCCGCCCGGACCGCCTTTACGTCCGCACGGATCTCCAGTAGCCACTCTTTTAGCTCTGCGAGCGGGTCCGCTGCTGTCCGATCTGGGTCCTCACCAAAGAGGCAGGGGCTCTGCTGCAATTCGCCGTCTGAGTGTTTACCAGCTCGCTCGGGCTGATTTTCCAGGCCCGCCACGCGGTTTGCCGTCTTCCCGCCTTTAAAGCCAAATTGGCTGAGTTCCGGCTGCATATTTATCGCCGCCCGGAGCGCCACCGGTTCTGTGGGTGCTGCGGATCAAAATCGCACCGGGAGGACACGATCAGCGGGAGAACTCACGCTTTTTTTACTTCGGTGAGCGGGAGCTAACTGTTTAAGCCTCCATCTTTATTGGTGACGTCACTTCCTCTCAAAATGTATAGTTTTCAAAGTCTTGAAGGCATCATGGAGAGGAGGAAATCTTGATACAGAATTACTAAAAGAGGAACAAAGAATCATTTTTCTCTTAAATTCGTTATCTCCACATGGTCTGAATGCTTCTTTAGAATTGATACATTTTTTATGAGAAATAGGTTTTCATCTCGTTTGGCCAATAGTATCAGCATTCGCTCTTTTGTTAATATATATTTTTTTCTAGTTTAATGATATGTGTATGTATGTATGTATGTGTATATGTATATATATATATATATATATATATATATATATATATGTGTGTATGTGTATGCATATATATATATTTGTTTTGATATTTTTTGATAATTTTATATATATTCATCCAATATAATTTTTTTAGTCTTCATATTTTTGTATTAAGAACATTTAATGTTTATTATTATATATTTTTAATGGTTTGGTCTTATTCATTTTTTTGTGTGCCAACATAATTTTTAATGGTATACATTACTGTTGTTTTATTTATTTATTTTTTCGAGTGGGCGATACTGGTTTCACTATCAGTGTAATGCCGTCATTTGTTGTCTGCTCGAGCTTTGGTAGATAATTTACATACTTAACTAGAAGCTCATACATATGCATGACTATCTAGTTTAAATAACTGCCATTTCCTGGCATTCTGTTTCTTGTCACATGGTGTTTGCTGATCGGTTGGCTGTTCTTTTGTTCTCTCTGGTAAGTTTTTTGTTTGTTCAGGATTGTTTTTGTGGTCTTCATTTCTCTTACCCTTTTTGGAGTATTTATTTCTTGCTTCATTGTTTTTATTGAATTAAGTTAGACTCAGAGTATGTCCTGTTTTTCAAGCATTTATTGGTCACACTTTTTTTTGTCTTTTGGTGCAATGGGTCTGTTTGTAGTTTTCCTCTGTATACCTATCCATTCGGTATGTTTGTGTATATACATTTTTTTCTTTGTGGAAGGCATTTTATTTATACTATATTATTATTTTTTCAGTTATTTGATTTATCACTCTATATTTTTTTGGTGTACTGTATAGCTCTCCCGTTCTCTTCACATCTTGATGGTAATGTGAGCTAGTGTCAGTAGGTGACATATACTCTTTATCCCTCTATTTTGGAATGTTTTATGCAAATGATACATATTCAGCAATTTTAGGTATTACAGTGCACAACACATTCTAATAGTTTACTTAGGCATTTGCCTGTTTAGACATGAATACACGCTTTACACCTATGTTTTGCATAAAGATGATGGTCTATATACATATATATAGATTGGTCCATTTTAACTTATTTACATTTTTATCAATAGAAATCAAACAAAATAAAACATGGAAAAGAAAATAAGATGATACCTTTTTTATTGGACATAACTTAATACATTTCTTGATTAGCTTTCGAAGGTTGCCCTTCTTCCTCAGATCGGAAACCTTCGAAAGCTAATCAAGAAATGTATTAAGTTATGTCCAATAAAAAAGGTATCATCTTATTTTCTTTTCCATGTTTTATTTTGTTTGATTTCTATTGATAACCTTAAGAGTGGACTAACATGGCTACCAGACTCCTCTACGTACATTTTTATGAAATAACAAGAATTTTATCCGTCTGTAGTATTTTAAAAATGCTTTTATCCTTTTACAGTGGATTAACTTGCATACATAAAGGAATTATTCAAGCCTATCAGCTTCTTCTCAGAGGTTTGACATTATTTCATTGAATTATATTTATAATTAATATGTAAATATAATGTAGTTTTAAATGGTGTCGGATCATGATGTCTTGAAGCATTTTACTTGTTCAAGTTGTATGAATGTATTTTTTACTATTAGATCAGGATAAATATATATGTAGATATGTTGATGTTTCATCAGCCTGACCTATGCCTTTCATTTATCAGTTTATTTGACAGTTATCACTTTTCATTGTTTGGTGTTTCTCTGTCCACAATATCTGCTCACATAATTATAATATATTAACATTTTTTTACATAATTTATCATTCCATATCATCAAGCTGATCAATCCATAGACTGGTGGGTTGTGTCCATCTACCAGCAGGTGGAGATAGAGAGCAAACTTTTGCCTCCCTATATGTGGTCATGTGCTGCCGGAAACTCCCCAGTATGTTCTCTATCTCAGCAGGTGGTGGTCACACACAGCAGCAGCTCTGGCTAGGCCTCCAAGCCTAATCCTTAGGTTTTGTTGAGGCCTGGGGTTGAGGGCTCTTTTGAGCAAGTGCAAACCTGGTGGTGCCAGGTCCCTCCTTTTCTCCCCCCTCCCGCTGGCTCCGTTTAAAAAAAAAAAAAAAAAAAAAAAAAATTTAATTCGACGTTTCTTTAAACGTTCATTGCAGCTACTCACTGGGACACCAGTTCGTTACAGCTCGGAGCGGCAAGCAGGTAATTTTACCTTTTTATAGCGGGCAGGGGGTTCCCCGATTCTTCTCCTCGTGGCAATGGCGTCGGAGGGCGAGGGCGCAAAGGGTCGCTCCCCGGATCTGCGGGGGTTTTACAACCTGATTCGCCCTTGATGGGTGACAGTTTAGTGACCGATGAATGTCCCGGTCGTTCCTCCGGCGTGGCGGTTTTTTCCCGCCATAAATGCCCATCCCCCACTCCTCGCCTCCGCCATCTTGGCCGGCCACGCGGCTCGGACGGCTTCTTCGTGGGCCGCCCTTGAGGTTGGAGACATTAATGCCATGAACGCCCTTAATTTGGGCGACGGCACAAGCGGCTAAAGTTAAGCGCCGTTCTTCCCGCGCGGCTCCTTCGCGGAGTTTCGCGCCGGACGCCATTTTGGATGCGCAGCATGTCTCTCCCCCGCTATTGCGAGCGCCGGTTGAGAGTGCGTCTAGGGCTGTTGCCCAGGCTGCGGAAGTGCTCAGTCTGGGGGGTTTCTCCCCCGAGTTTGTTTTGCTGCTGCATCAGGCTTTCCTCATGCAAAACGCTGCCCCTGCTCCCTCTTCTGATAAAGAGGTTGAGGTTCCCAGAGGTAAACGCCCTCGGGTTGATTTCCAGGCCTTGGAGGACTTTGTCTCCTCCGATGTAGATGAGGGCAGCGTGTCTGAGGTCTCCCAACGGTCCTTTGCGGATTCCTTGGAGGAGATAGATCCCCGCTCGGATGGAGCGGATGACCCCTCTGCAGCGCGGCTTTTTAGCCCAGAGGATTTGCCCAACCTGTTTTTACAGGCCATGGACACTTTGAAGATTTCCTCTCCGGAGGACGTCTCTCCCTCAGCCCCTGTTGGCTCTGCCATTATGCTGGGGACGAAGCGCCCGCCTAGATCCTTCCACGTGCATGATGCCATGCACACCTTAATTGCGGCTCAATGGGATGTCCCGGAAACGAGCCTTAAAGTGGCTAGGGCTATGTCCCGCCGCTATCCTTTGGCTGTGAGTGAACGTGAGGCCTATCTGTGGCCTACCGTGGATTCTTTAATCACTGCGGTGACTAAGAAAACGGCGTTGCCGGTGGAAGGTGGCACGGCCCTAAAGGACGCCCAAGACAGAAGATTGGAGGTGGCCTTAAGGTCGTCCTTTGAGGCAGCTGCTTTAAGTTTGCAGGCCTCAGTTTGCGGCTCCTATGTGGCCAGGGCGTGCCTGACTATGGTGCAGCGGGCTTCCCCCTCGGATCTTTCCTTGTAGGCTGATTGGCCGGCCCTGGAATCGGGCTTAGCCTATTTGGCAGACTTGCTGTATGATGTCTTGAGAGCCTCAGCTAAAGGCATGGCTCAGACAGTCTCTGCGCGGCGGTGGCTTTGGCTGAAACATTGGTCTGCTGACCACGCCTCTAAATCCCGCCTGGCTAGATTGCCTTTTAAAGGCAAGCTGCTCTTTGGGGTCGAGCTGGACAAAATCGTGTCCGATCTCGGCACGTCTAAGGGCAAGAAATTACCAGAGGTCAGGGCTCGGGCTAGTACTCGTCCCGGTACCTCCAGAGGACGGTTGCTGGAAGCCCGTCGGTACCGCCCGGGCAAGTCGGGTTCCTCTGCCCCCTCTTCCTTCAAGAGGAATTTCTCCCCCAAGCAGCATTCCTTTCGCAGAGACCGCCGTCCCGGAGGTGCTCCCTCCGGTCCTCCCCCAGGGTCTCGTACCCAATGACGGGGCCTTGGTCCACGCCCCAGTGCAGATTGGAGGACGGCTGTCCTCGTTTCTGGGCGAGTGGACCACTATAACTTCAGACGCGTGGGTGCTGGAAGTCATCAGAGACGGCTACAAGCTAGAGTTCTGCCAACCCTTAAGAGACGGGTTTGTACTCTCTCCCTGCAAGTCTCCGGTCAAGCTGTGGCAGTGCAGCAGACCTTGGACAGCCTGATCCGCCTGGGTGCGGTCGTTCCGGTGCCAAAAAATCAGATTGGCAAGGGACGTTACTCCATTTACTTTGTGGTTCCAAAGAAAGGAGGTTCTGTCCGGCCTATCCTCGACCTCAAAGGGGTCAATCGGGCCTGGAAAGTGAGGCACTTTCGCATGGAGACTCTCCGCTCTGTTCTAGCGGCAGTGAAGGCAGGAGAGTTCTTGGCTTCCTTGGACATCAAGGAAGCGTACCTGCATATTCCCATCTGGCCTCCTCTCCAACGCTTTCTGCGTTTTTCAGTCCTGAGACGACACTTCCAGTTCAGAGCCCTCCCTTTCGGGTTGGCTACTGCTCCGCGGACCTTTTCCAAAGTAATGGGGGTCTTAGCGGCCTTCCTGCTAAAGGAAGGAGTACAAGTCCATCCTTATCTGGACGA
Source organism: Microcaecilia unicolor (assembly GCF_901765095.1). NCBI lineage: Eukaryota > Metazoa > Chordata > Amphibia > Gymnophiona > Siphonopidae > Microcaecilia > Microcaecilia unicolor. The sequence goes on along the minus strand of NC_044041.1, from coordinate 146,544,640 downwards.
CTGGTTGATCCGAGCCCCCTCTTATGCAGAGTGCGGCAAAGCTATGGACCGGGTAGTTGCTCTTGTGAGCTCCCTGGGATGGATCATCAACTGGAAGAAGAGCCAGCTGCGCCCGACTCAGTCCCTGGAGTATCTGGGAGTTCGATTCGACACCCAAGTGGGCAGAGTGTTCCTGCCAGACAATCGGATTGTCAAGCTTCAGGCTCAGGTGGACTAGTTCCTAGTAGCCTCTCCTATTCGGGCTTGGGACTACGTGCAGCTGTTGGGCTCTATGACGGCCACGATGGAAGTAGTGCCCTGGGCCAGGGCTCATATGAGACCACTACAGCTATCTCTGCTGCTGCGCTGGACTCCGATGTCGGAGGATTATGCTGTGCGCCTTCCCGTGGACCCAGCAGTGCGCAAGGCGCTGAGCTGGTGGACGCAGACAGACAAGTTGTCTGCAGGATTGCCTCTGGTGACCCCGGAGTGGATTGTCGTCACGACAGACGCCTCTTTGATGGGCTGGGGAGCCCACTGCTTGGGAAGGACAGCGCAGGGGCTCTAGTCTCCTGCAGAGGCAAGTGGTCTATCAACCTCCTGGAACTCAGAGCCATTCGGTTGGTGTTATTGGAGTTCATCCCGGTACTGGTGTTGTAGCCTGTACGGGTCCTGTCGGACAATGCCACGGCTGTGGCCTATATCAACCGCCAGGGAGGTACCAAGAGCGCCCCTCTAGCCAAGGAGGCTATGAGTCTTTGCCAGTGGGCGGAAGCGAACCTGGAGCAGCTTTTAGCGGCCCACATTGCCGGAGTCATGAATGTCAAGGCGGACTTTCTCAGTCGCCATACCTTGGAGCCCGGAGAGTGGCAACTATCTGCTCAGGCGTTCTTGGACATCACGAAGCGCTGGGGCCAGCCGAGCCTAGATCTGATGGCGTCATCGGCCAATTGCCAAGTGCCGCGCTTTTTCAGCAGAGGACGGGACCCTCGATCCCTGGGAGTAGATGCTCTTCTCCAACAGTGGCCGACACAAGAGCTCCTCTATGTGTTCCCGCCCTGGCCCATGTTGGGCAGGGTGCTAGACCGGGTGGCAAAGCATCCCGGCAGGGTAATCCTGGTGGGTCCGGATTGGCCCAGACGTCCCTGGTATGCGGACTTGATCAGGCTCTCAGTCGACGATCCTCTGCGGCTGTCAGTGGAGCAGGGCCGGTTACATCAGGGTCCCGTGGTGATGGAGGATCCCTCTCCCTTTGGTCTTACGGCCTGGCTATTGAGCGGCAGCGTCTGAGGAAGAAGGGCTTCTCAGACAAGGTCATCGCCACTATGCTGAGAGCGAGGAAACGCTCTACTTCTACTGCTTACGCCAGGGTTTGGCGTATCTTTGCAGCATGGTGTGAAGCAGGCTCACTTTCTCCCTTCACTGCTCCAATTTCTTCAGTGTTGGCGTTCCTGCAAGAAGGTCTGGAGAAAGGCCTGTCGCTCAGTTCCCTTAAAGTCCAGGTAGCGGCTCTGGCTTGCTTCAGGGGCCGCCTGAAGGGTGCTTCCCTGGCTTCGCAGCCAGATGTGGTGCGCTTTCTCAAGGGAGTTAATCACCTGCGCCCTCCTCTGCACTCAGTGGTGCCTGCGTGGAATCTCAACCTGGTGCTAAGAGCATTGCAGAAGCCGCCGTTTGAACCCTTGTCAAGGGCATCTCTGAAAGACCTGACGTTGAAAGCAGTCTTTTTGGTGGCTATCACTTCAGCCAGAAGAGTTTCCGAGCTCCAGGCGCTCTCATGTCGAGAGCCTTTTCTACAGTTCACTGAGGCAGGAGTGACTATTCGCACAGTGCCTTCCTTTCTGCCCAAGATTGTTTCTCGCTTCCATGTGAATCAGCAGCTCTGTCTCCCTTCCTTTCGTAGGGAGGACTACCCAGAGGAGTACTCTGCTCTTAAATATCTGGATGTGAGACGAGTCATCATCAGATACTTGGAAGTGACCAATGATTTCCGGAAATCGGATCATCTGTTTGTCCTGTATGCAGGTCCTCGTAGGGGTCTGCAGGCTGCTAAGCCTACAGTGGCAAGATGGGTCAAGGAAGCCATTGCAGCGGCTTATGTGGCCGCGGGGAAGGTGCCGCCTATCCAGCTGAAGGCTCACTCCACAAGAGCTCAGGCGGCCTCGATGGCAGAGGCCGGTTCCGTCTCCTTGGAAGAGATATGCAAGGCGGCAACTTGGGCTTCGGCCCATACATTCTCCAAGCATTACCGCTTGACTGTGGCTGCTCGGGCGGAGGCCCGGTTTGGAGCTTCAGTGTTGCGGTCAGGGATTTCTATGTCCCGCCCTGGGTGAGTACTGCTTCGGTACATCCCACCAGTCTATGGATTGATCAGCTTGATGATATGGAAGGTAAAATTATGTATAATCATACCTGATAATTTTCTTTCCATTAATCATAGCTGATCAATCCATAGCCCCTCCCAGATATCTGTACTGTTTTTATTCTGGTTGCATTTCAGGTTCAAGTTCAGTCTTCAGTTACTTCAGAAAGACTTCGTGTTCAAGTTTTTTCACTTGGATTCTTCAAGAGTTAAGACGAGTTTGTGTTACAGTGAGCTGCTGCATTCCTCTCCCCTCCGTTTTACGGGGCTGGATTGAGACTTAAAATTCTGCCGGCACTCCCTCCCGCTTCGTGCGGCTGTAGGGCAGTTTTGTACCCCTCCCGCTTCGGCGGTGTTAGGGTCAGTCAGCTCCTCCCGCGGTTGCGGTTGCAGGATAAGCCAGATCCCCCCGCATCGGCGGGTGTGGTGTCCCTCCCCCGCTCCGCGGGGATGAGCTGGACGGATTCCCCTCCCCCACTTGTGTGGGGATGAGCTGGGTTAATTCCCCTCCCCCGTTTCGGCGGTGGTGAGCTGGGCAGAGTGTCCCTTCGTGGGTGTAATTCTCTAAGTGCTGAGTCCTGCGGATGGAGCTTTGATATCGACATACTGAGGAGTTTCCGGCAGCACATGACCACATATAGGGAGGCAAAAGTTTGCTCTCTATCTCCACCTGCTGGTAGATGGACACAACCCACCAGTCTATGGATTGATCAGCTATGATTAATGGAAAGAAAATTATCAGGTATGATTATACATAATTTTACCTTATACATTTACAAATGTGCAATACTATTATGAATGTCCATATATGTTTGGCTACATATTTTATTAAGGTGGATATATTTTATTTGAAATCTCTTAATATTATGTTTTTAATTTGTCCTGTTTTTTTGTAGAAAGTTGATTGTGACCCCTGAGGCAGGCGCTTTGGCGCCGAAACACGGACTGTGTCGGGTCCTTGATATTGATATGAATATTCTGAATAAACTGTTTTTTGATATTATCTCCCTATTGGTTTGCGCATTTGTTAGCCTCTACTTTTGCTGTTTTGCTTTATTCAAAAATACCATGTTGGAAGCCGAGTCCAGATGCATTCAACGTATTTGCAAAGGTGGAAAGAAGAGAAAACGTCAGCCAGCATGGTTAAAAGGTGAAGTAGAAGAGGCCATTACATCCAAAAGATTGTCCTTCAAGAGTTTAAAAAGGACCCAAATGAAGAAAATAAGAAGCAACTCAGATGCAAAGCATTAATAAAGAAGGCTAAAAGAAAATATGAAGAGAAACTTGCAGCAGAGGCTAAAACTCACAGTAATAACTTTTTTTCAGGTACATCAGAAGCAGAAAGCCTGCAAAGAATCCATGGGGACCATTAGATCATGAAGGAGCAAAAGGGGCGCTCAGAGTGGAGAAACTGAAGGAATTCTTTTCTTCTGTGTTTATGGAAGAAGATGTAAGAGATCTGCCTGTACCGGAAGTGGTTTTCAAGGGTGATGATCGGATGAACTGAAAGATATCTTGGTGAACCTGGAAGATGTAGTGAGCCAAATTGACAAATTAAAGAGTAGTAAATCACCTGGACCGGATGGCATACAACCAAGGGTACTCAAAGAACTCAAGCATGAAATTGCTGATCTTCTGTTAGTAATATGTAACCTGTCGTTAAAATCGTCCGTGGTACCTGAAGATTGGAGGGTGGCTAATGTGACGCTGATTTTTAAAAAGGGCTGGGCTGATCTGGGAAATTATAGACCGGTACGCCTGACATCAGTGCAGGCAGAATAGTGGAAACTATTGTAAAGAATAAAATTACAGAATATGTAGACAAAGATGGTTTCATGGGACTGAGTCAACATGGGTTCAGTCGAGGGAAGTCTTGCCTCACCAATTTGCTTCATTTCTTTGAAGGCATGAATAAACATATGGATAAAGGTGAGCCAGTTGATGTAGTGTATCTAGATTTTCAGAAAACTTTTGATAAAGTTCCTCATGAGAGACGCCTGAGAAAATTAGAGAGTCATGGGAGAGAAGGCAAGGTTCTGGTGTGGATTAAGAATTGGTTATTGGACAGAAAACAGAGGGTAGGGTTAAATTGCCATTTCTCTCAATGGAGGATTTTCAGAAAGCTTTTTATGTTTAAATCTGTTTATTGACGTATTATATAAAACATATATACATAATGTCCAGCAAATAACCTTACTAATACAACAGACAACTTGTAATCCGTCCACATACATCAAATCATTTTCTTCTTTTATCCCTAGACACCCCCTCCCCCCGCCCTCCCTTCCTTTTAGTTTAAGGTTCAACAGTTTTTATTATTGACAATTCAAAGAAACACCGTTAACCTAGTGCATATACATAAATTCAGAGTATATAAACAAGCTCTGTTTAAACCGTATGATACAGCTCGTTACCAAACTTTAACATATTATCTCTACCCCTCCCCCCCCTCTAAGTGTTGGTCAATATGTGCATGCTTTGACTTTCCATATTGGACTAGCTCCCTCCCGTCCCGGAGGAGGTCCTGGGTCCTATACTCTGATGACCCCCTCCCCCGTTCTGGAAGGTGACACTCTTATTGTGCAGACTTAGTCTACTATACCAAGCTACCAAGTGCTATGATTTGTGCTGTTAACCATGTTTATATCTTAGGCGTAGCTTCTAATCCACCTTAACAGCTGTCCCATACACTTTGAAATTTAATAACTTCACCTTCTCCCTTTGCCCACCCACTCCCCCCAACCTAATATTCAAAGAAAGAAAGGGAGAGAAAAAAAAAAAACACAGGATATGGCCGCTTCATAGTCGGTTCAGAATAAAACTTCTCGCCCTGGGCGCCAGGGACTGGATATAAGGTTCCCAAATCCTCAGGAATGCCCTCTTTCCTTTTGGGGAGGATCCCACCTCTCTCCTCTCCATCATCAGCAGTTCATATAAACTATTTCTCCAATGCCAATACTCCGGTGGTTCGGAATGTACCCAAGCCTGTAAAATCAGTTTCTTACCTACTAAACTGGCTTTCCTGATGAACTGCCGGGCTCCCCCCGTGTGCAAGACAAATAACTCATACTGATCTAAAAGGAGACCCTGCGGAGTAAGCGGAATCTTGCTCTTTAATATCAACTCTAGAAATTCCACAATTTGCCTCCAATAGTTCTGGATCTTATAACATTCCCAAAGGTAGTGATATAATGTGCCTTCCCTCTGCCCACACTTAGAGCACAAAGGATCCATTCCTCCTCCAAATTTGGATACTTGATACTTTGACATGTATGCCCTATATAAAATCCTGTATTGACATTCCCTCATGGCAGCGTTTCTCGATAGGGTGGGAATCCTAGTCGATAACTTCTGAAAGTCTAGCTTCAGGTTTGGACGCTTTAGATCATGAGCCCATTTCCCTAAAATATGGTCTGTATCTCTTCCCCTGCTCATCTCCCCCAACGCTTTTTGTAATCCAGAAACCGATAAACGCCTCCCTTGCATGGAGCTAAAGAATGCCCTTATTTGGCGCCCATGTCCACTACTCAATTTCCCTTGCTCTAAAGATCTGACATAATGTGCTAACTGATAATACGCAAATTGATGACTCTGAGTAATACCTACCCCCAGAGCTCCAAGCTCCAATAATCGTCCCTTAGAATCTAGTACATGTTCCAAACTGGTGATCCCCATCGTTGCCCAACTACAAAGTACTTTATTCTCCGTACCTGGTGAAAACTGTGGGTTGCCCTGCAGAGGCAGAAGATCTGTTACATCCGCCGCTAGCCCCCAAATCTCATTTAACTCTCTCCACACCTGTCTCAAAGGTCTTACCAATATACTGTTGCTTACCCATGACGGGAGTTGTCGGCTCGGGCATTGTAACAAAAAATATAAGTGGTAAGGTTTGAAACACTCCTGCTCCAAGCTACGGGGGGTGTAATCTTGCCTATCTAATAACCAATCACCCAGGTGCCGGAGTAGACTAGCCTGGTTGTAGCGACGGAGGTCTGGTAATCCAATGCCTCCCTCTCTCCATGACCCCATCATTAACTTCAAAGGGAGTTTTGGCTTTGACCCTCTCCAAATAAATTTCCTGACATATTTGAAGATTTGATTTATATCTTTAGCCCGTAATCGTATAGGGAGTACCTGAAATAAGTATAACCATCGTGGAAATTCTACCATACGAAACAGATGTACTCTCCCATGCAGATTAAGTGGCAGGACTCCCCATCCGTCTAATCGGTCCTTCAAAGCTGCAATCCTATTACCGATATTCATCAAATGTATTTCCGATGTTTTTTTGGGAATCTGTACTCCTAAGTATTGGAGTGACTCTGATGCCCATCGTAGTGGGAACTCTGCTCCCCACATCTGCCTCACGCTATTGTCTGTGGCTAGCGCTAATGATTTTGAATAGTTTATTTTAAAACCGACGAAATCCCCATATTCCCTAAAAAGTTCTAATAAGGCCTCCAACGAACTTTTTGGTTGTGTTAGATGGACCAATAAATCATCTGCAAAAGCAGAAATCTTAAACCCTTCAGGTCCCCATTTTACCCCCTCTATTTCTGGGTGGTCCATAATTTCCCTGACCAATGGGTCTAATACCAAGACGAATAGTAGGGGCGAGAGAGGACACCCCTGTCTCGTACCCCTCCTGATCGGGAATAAAGGTGACTGTTCCCCGTTGATCCATAAATATGCCTGAGGATTTACATATAGTGCTCCTATTGCATCCTGGAAAGCCCCTTCAATGCCCATCTTAGTCAGTACCGCAAATAGAAAGCCCCACACCACCCTATCAAAGGCCTTCTCTGCGTCAAAACTGACAACCAGAGAAGGCCTTTTCTGTCTTTCCACTGTCTCCAAGGATGCCAACAGAGCCCTCATATTCTTTGCCACTGCTCTCCCTTGCACAAACCCAACTTGAGGGGGTGCTATTAACCAAGGCAAAAGCTTTGCCAGTCGATTAGCCAGGATCTTCGCATATAATTTAAGATCACTATTTAATAGGGAGATTGGTCTGTAGGAACTTACTTCAGTGTCATCCTTCCCAGGTTTTCGTAATAATATAATTTTTGCTATGTTAAGGGAGTCTGGCATTGTTCCAGTTGAGATCATGTTATTATATAAATTTAACAGAGGAGGTGTGACCTGCTCTTGTAAGATCTTATAGAATGCTATACTGAATCCGTCTGGCCCTGGCGCCTTATGCAAGTCACTTTGCTGTAAGGCCAGCATCAATTCCCCTTCCTCAATACGATCATTCAGAGTCTCTCTTTGCTCCTCAGTGATCTTGGGCAAATTTTGGTTTATTAAATATAGGTTACTGTCTTCTACAATATCGGTTGGTTTTGCATACAGGGCCATAAAAAATTCCCTAAATCTCCCTATAATATCTCCGGTTTCCCTTATGAGGTTCCCTCCTCCATCCTTCACTTGTAGGATCCTTGAGGGCCCTTTCTTCCCTTGCACTAACCTGCCCAATAGAGTGCCTGTTTATTTCCATATTGAAATAGTTGATATTTATAATACATTTGCGTTTTTTGTGCTCTTTGATGAAGGAGCTCGTTTAGGTTTTTCTGAGTTATGAGCAACTCCTTCTTGTTCTCATCCGTTACTTCCTCCCCTAATCTCTTCCTTCTCACCCGAACCTCTCTTTCCAAGCGTAGGATCTCTTTATCCCTCATTCTCCTGACTCTAGCTCTGTAGGCTATCACCTCCCCCCCTCATTACTGCTTTGGCTGTTTCCTAGTATAGTACCACCTCATGTCTGTGACCTCCATTAAATTGCTGAAATTCCTGCCATTTTTCACTGATAAAAGACTTAAAATTTGGGTCTCTGTACAGTTCAAACGGGAATCTCCACCCTCCCTTCCCAAGCCCTCTTCCAGTAACCTGTAGTTCAAACCATACCATCGCATGGTCCGAAATCTCGCATGGGCCTATCTCTGCTTTTGGCACTTGAGAAAACAGTGCTGGGGATATGAGAAAATAATCTTACGGGACTGGGTCAAGTGCGCTCTGGAGGTGTGCGTATAGTCCCTCTGCGAAGGATGCAATACTCTCCACACATCTATCAGGTTGAGGGCTGAGCAGAGGAATGGCACACCTCTTGATTGAAATCTATGCTGTAGACCCAATTTGCCACATCTATCTATCTCAGGGTCTATCACCATATTGAAATCCCCTCCGAGTATAACTTTGCCCCCCTGGTAGGAGCCCAGCAGTTCCAATAATTTGTTGTAGAATTTCTTGTCATACACATTGGGTGCATATACAGTATATTGCACAGAATATATGAAGATGTGCCTATTTCTACTTCCATTATCACTATCCTGCCTCCCTCATCTCGTTTTATTGTTTTAGTTCGCATCTGCAGGCCCCTCCGAATTAATATCAACACTCCTCCCTTTTTCCCCTGTGCTGGCGAGCCTACTGCCAGTTCCACCCAACCCTTCTGAAATTTACTGTGCTCGTTATTGGAGAGATGGGTCTCCTGTAGGAATGCTATGTCAGCTTTGTGTCTCTGCAAAGCCTGCAATACTTTAGTACGTTTCACAGGCGAGGAGATCCCCCCACATTCCAGGATATCAACCTAATTGAGTTCAGCCTCTTGTTTTATAACCATAACAGTGTCTGATAACTTTCGCACTCTGAAGAGTGCCCCCCAGCCCCTGGGCACCCTCCTTTCTTTGACCTGCAGTTGAGAGCCATATGAAACTATCAAAACAATCAGGGAAGAAATAAAGAGAAGAGAAAAAAAAAAAAAACCTCCCTCCCATAACTCCTTTCCATAGTTCCCCTTCCCCCCTCCTCTCCCTTCTCCTTTCCCCCCCTTCCACCACCTCTAAACTCCTTCCTTTCCTGTCCTGTGGTTCTCGCTAGAGAACGAGTCACGCCCCCCCCCTTTTCCCCCCAGCGCTGACCTCCAGATTTTTATGCTTCACCCCCTATTAATTATGAACTTCTAACATTATACATTCCTGCTTCCTAGTATATATAGTATTGGCCTTAAATTTACATCTGTTGTACTTAAACTTAGACACAGCCTGTGATACAGGAAACTTTGGTGTAAATCCCTCCATGGGCTGAGAAAATACCTGCATGTATTCAAAGATTCTATATTTATTTACAGTCCTTACTGTGCAGTCCTGCCAGCATTGTATGTGTTCAATGTCCACTCTGTCTTCCTCTGCTTTCATATCTCCTTGTTTTCTCTGGGCTTACTCCAACCAAGCCTTTATCACCTCCTTATCACTGATCTCGTGGGCTGCTGATCCTTGTGGCCTCGCTCCCTTCCTCCGGTCTCTGCTCCATTTTATTAGCAAAGTGCAAGGCCTCCACATGTGAGCTGAAAAAGTGTTGTTTGCCCTTGTACTGAATTCTTAGTTTGGCAGGAAACATCAGAGCGAAGTTAGCTCTTTTTTCATACAGGCTCTTGCACACTTCCACAAATTGCCTGCGCTGGGCTGCCACTGCAGTTGAAAAGTCTTGAAAACAAAGGATAGTGCGGGTCTCATACTGCACCTTGCCTCTCGCTCTCCATGCTCGCAATATTTCTTGCTTGTGGGTGTAGTTGAGAATTTTACATATTATCACACGAGGTCTTTCTAAGTCCTGTCCAGCACGGCCCAACCGGTGTGCTCGCTCGATTTTTAACTCCTTCTCCAACCCAGGTAAGTTTAGTGTCTTGGGCAGCCATGTTTCAAGGAAGTCCCGCAGCTCTACCTCGCGTATTGACTCCGGAAGCCCCACCAGCCTTAAATTATTCCGGCGTGATCTATTTTCAAGATCTTCTACTTTAGCTTCCAGTTTGTTCAATTGCTCCTTCATTTGTTCTTGCTTGCTTTCACTTTGCTGGCACTGATCTTCCAGTTTGCCGTCCATTTGCACTATTTGATCTGAGATTTTCTGTAATTTTTTGTCGATGGATGCTTCTAATAAAGTGGAGACTTCCGCGTCTATCTCCGCTGCCCAGGCGGAACTCACCGATTCGCTTGACGCGCCAATCTGTGCCATTTTGTTTTCGCCCGTGCGGCTCCGTATGCTGTCTTTCTGGCTGATTTTTGTGGCCATTCCGACCCGAATCACAGCTCGCCAGCCGTTGCTCGCACCGGGGAAGTTTCCCGTGCCTTTCTATCTCAATTTCGTGGGTTCTCTGCAGATGTGTGCAGCGCTGGGGGAGGTTGTTCTACGAGGGGCCTCGGAGCTCTAACAAGCGGCGACCTTCCCTTCGCCTAGCATCACGTGACTCTTTCAGAAAGCTTTTTATAAAGTTCCTCATGAGAGACTCCTGAGAAAAATCCATACACATATGGATAAAGGTGAGCCGGTTGATGTAATGTATCTAGATTTTCAGGAAGCTTTTGATAAAGTTCCTCATGAGAGACAGGATAGGAGGCAAGGTTCTGGTGTGCATTAGGAATTGGTTATTGGACAGAAAATAGAGGGTAGAGTTAAATGGTCATTTCTCTCAATGGAGGAGGGTGAACAGTGGAGTGCTGCAGGGATCGCCACTGGGACCGGTACTATTTAACATATTTATAAATTATATGGAAACGTGCTGACTGTGAAATGTTGCAGGAAGACCTTAGGACTGGGCATCCAAATGGCAGATGAAATTTAATGTGGACAAATGCATGGTGATGGACATTGGAAAGAATAATCCGAATCATAGTTACTTGATGATAGGGTCCACCTTGGGGGTCAGCACTCAAGAAAAAGATCTGGGTGTCGTAGATAATATGCTGAAATCTTCTGCTCAGTGTGCGGTACGGCCAAAAATGTAAACAGGATGCTAGGAATTATTAGGAAAGGGATGGTGAATAAGACCGAAAATACTATGCCTTTGTATCGCTCCGTGGTGTGTCCGCACCTTTATTTCGTTTTCTGGTCGCCATATCTCAAAAAAGAAGAGCAAGCAAAATGATAAAGGGGATGGAACTCCTCTTGTATGAGGTTAGGGCTCTTCAGCTTGGAAAACAGACAAATATGGGGAGATTTTTTACTCGTTCCAGAAGTACAAAGACTAGGGGACACTCGAGGAAGTTGCATGGAAATACTTTTAAAACAAATAGGAGGAAATATTTTTTTACTCAACGAATAGTTAAGTTCTGGAACTCTTTGCCGGAGGATGTGGTAACAGCGGTTAGGTTATCTGGGTTTAAAAAAGGTTTGATCAAATTCCTGGAAAAGTCCATAGTCTGCTTTTGAGACAGACATGGAAAGCAACTGCTTGCCATGGGATTTGTAATATAGAGTGTTGCCACGATTTGAGTTTCTGTGACCTGGCTTGGCCACTGTTTAGAAAACAGGATACTGGGCTAGATAGACCATTGGTCTGACCCAGTATGGCTACTGTTATGTTCTAACAAACATAGTTTGAAATTCTAGAATCCTAAGAAAAAAGATGGGAGAGTTAGAATATATTGCACTAAATGAAAACTTAGATATAATAGGCATCTCTGAAACCTGGTGGAAGGAGGAGAACCAGTGGGACACTGTCATACAAGGGTACAAATTATTTCATAGTGATAGGGTGGATCGAATTGGTGGAGGGCTAGCATTGTATGTTAAGGAGGGCCTTGAATCAAATAGATTGAAAATTCTGTAGGAAACAAAACACATTTGGAATCCATATGGATTGAAATTCCATTTGTAAAGGAGAAAAGGATAGAGATAGGAGTGTACTACTGGCCACCTGGTAAGGATGAACAGACAAATGTAGAAATGTTATCAGAAATTATGGAGGGTAACGAACTGGGGAACATGATAATAATAGGTGATTTTAGTTACCCAGGAATTGACTGGGTAAATGTAACATCAGGGCCTGCTAGGGAGGTAAAATTCCTTTAACAAAATCAAGGACTGCTTTATGGAGCCACTGGTACAAATGATTCACGTCTATCCATTCCACTCCACTCATTATTTTATAGACCTCTATCATATCTCCCCTCAGCCATCTCTTCTCCAAGCTGAAGAGCCCTAGATGCTTCAGCCTTTCCTCATAGGGAAGTCGTCCCATCCTGTTTATCATTTTTGTCACCCTTCTCTGTACTTTTTCTAATTCCACTATCAGGGGCATTTTCGAAAGAGAAGGGTGCCCATCTTTCGACACAAATCGGGAGATGGGCATCCTTCTCTCAGGGTTGCCCAAATCGGCATAATCAAAATCTGATTTTGGGCGTCCCCAACTGCTTCCCGTTGCGGGGACGACCAAAGTTCCCGGGGGCATGACTGAGGCATAGCGAAGGCAGGACTGGGGCGTGCCTAACAGATAGGCATCCTCGAGCGATAATGGAAAAAAGAAGGGTGTCCCTAACGAGCACTTGGGCGACTTGGTCCATTTTTTCTTACGACCAAGCCTCAAAAAGGTGTGCAAACTGACCAGATGACCACCGGAGGGAATCGGGGATGACCTCCCCTGACTCCCCTAGTGGTGACTAACCCCCTCCCACCCTGAAAAAACAACTTTAAAAACTTTTTTTGCCAGCCTCAAATGTTATACTCAGGTCCATCGCAGCAGTATGCAGGTCCCTGGGAGGGGAGGTATGTGTGTGTCAGTGGAGGCATAGCGAAGGCGTGGATGTCCTTCTTTCAAACATTTTGGATGTCCTGAAGTGCCCCCCCCCCCCCTACAGGATGGCCAAATTTCAAGGGAGTGGAGTGGCCTAGTGGTTAGAACACTGGTCTTGCAATCCAGAGGTGGCCGGTTCAAATCCCACTGCTGCTACTTGTGATCCAAATAAATAAAGGGGGTGTTGGAGGCATAGCAGGCATGGACATCCTTCTCACAGAAACATCCAGGCATGGACATCCTCAACTGCTGTTGCAGGGATGGAGGCATAGCGAAGGACATCCTTCGCCCATACTCAAAAAAAAAAGAAGACATCCCTGACAAGCACCTGGATGTTTTCACCTGGACTTGTATTTTTCTAAGGTTGTAGATGGCAATTTATTTAAGGTTGTAGATGGCTATTATACACACAGCTTGTTTGCATGTATGAAGCCGTCTTTGGCATGTGCAGAGCAGCCACGCATAATGCTTGGCTGCTCTGCACTGGCTTCCCCTCCTTAGGAAGGAAATCGTGTGCAAATGAGCTAACAGTGAGCAGCTCATTTGCATGTGATTTCCTTCATGCATGCTCATTCCTTTCCGAATCGCTAAGGGGATCGGTAAGGGAAGGGCTTTTTCCATTTAGTTAGTGCATCAGTTGGTCCACTGCAGTGCCCCCTAGGGTACCCGGTTGGTGTTCTTGTATGTCAGGGGGATCAGTGCACTATGAATGCTGGCTTCTCCCATAACCAAATGAGTTGGGTTTGGTCGTTTTTGAGATGGGCATCCTCGGTTTCCATTATGGCCGAAAACTGGCGACGACCATCTCTAAGGTCGACCTAAATGTTGAGATTTGGGCGTCCCCGACCGTATTATCGAAACAAAAGATGGACACCCATCTTGTTTCGATAATACGGGTTTCCTGCCCCTTTGCCAGGACGTCCTTAGAGATGGGCGCCCTTAGAGATGGTCATCCCCGTTTGATTATGCCCCTCCACATCTTTTTTGAGATGCGGTGACCAGAATTGAACACAATATTCGAGGTGCAGTCACACCATGGACCGATACAAAGGCATTATAACGTCCTCACTTTTGTTTTCCATTCCTTTCCTAATAATACCTAACATTCTATTTGCTTTCTTAGCCGCCGCAGCACACTGAGCAGAGCATTTCAACATATCAACGACGACGCCAAGATTCCTTTCTTGGTTGGTGACTCTTAGGTTTAAATCTTTTTTTATTGACAGTGTCATAAAAAGTACAACATCTCAAAGCAGAACACAAGCACCAGATATCAACAACGTAGCTAGTGTCACTATACAAGTTTTCATTTTCTCCCCACCTCCCAACCCCTCCCCCTTCCCCCCATACATATTCTATAGTGCCATCATATTCTGCAGCCACATTGCAGACGTAAAGCTGTGTCTTGCAGTGTAAAGAAAGATGCCATCAAAATAGTGCCTAACAAAGTGTCGGCAACAAGACAGAAATCTGTCTAATACTTGAAGCAAACTGCCATTCAGAGTAACATATTGCAAAGGGCCTTGGCTGTTATCCCCTGCACCTAACGGTATCACCGCTATTATTTGATGTTTTATATTTCAACAAGTATTATGGATGATGCAACATAAGAAATAACCACCAGTCACAAATCACAGCAAAGTTAAAAGAAAGAGAAAAAAAAAAAAAAGGTTCTGACTAACAGCACACTACTAAGCTCATCATTTAAATTTTAACAGTGTTCTCCCCTCCCTCCCTTGACCAAACTTACATTAACATCAAAACAACTCCCTCACAAAGAAACCCCCCCCCCAAGGAGATGCCCGAACCCCCAATCTAAATACAAGGTGAGTGGCCTATATCTTACTCCACTCCTAAAGTGAATTTACCACCAAACTCCTCCCTCTAGCAGACAAGCTTTGAACGTATGGCCCCCAAGTTTCAAGAAACAATCTCCGCCGCCTGGGGGAACTGCCCACACCTCTTCTTTCGAATAACATAAATTCGTGCAGTTTGTTACGCCAGTGCCAAAAATCTGGTGGAGAGTCTATCACCCACTGGCCCATTATAAGCCTCTTACCCACCAGACAGGCTTTCCGAATCAGCTGACGGGCCGAACGCCCCTGCAAAATAAAAAGCTCATGTTTGTCCAACAAAATCCCCATAGGGGAACATACCACTCTCGATCCCAAAAGGGATTCCAAATATTGGACTATGGAACCCCAAAATTGCCTTACCTTGTGACATTCCCATAAACAATGAAAAAACGACCCCGGAGCTCTCCCACATTTTCCACACAGAGGCGTCCCTGTCCCTCCCATCTTAAAAATCTGGGCCTTTGTGAGGTAGGCCCTATGCAAAATCCTATACTGACATTCACGCAATCCCGCATTCCCCGTCAGACCAGGAATTCTAGATGTCAACACATTAAAATCCAAGGAAAGATGTGGTCTCAACAAATCGCCCGCACATCGCTGTCGAATATACTCTCGATCCCTTGATCCCAAAAACTTCCCCAGCACCCTGTGTAAGCCAGAAATAGAAAGCCGCTCCCCCTGCACCGAATGAAAAAACTGCCGCAGGAAGTGACTATGTCTAGACCCCAAAGCCAATTTGACTAAGGAGGCAACATAATATGTCAACTGGTTGTAAGCAAAGATGTTCCCCATGTCATAGCCCACACCCAGGGCTCCAAGATTTAACATTGAACCCTGCACAGTTAACACATGTTCTAACCTCGTTATGCCTTGCTGCGCCCATTTCCGAAAAACCACATTTTCCATACCCGGTTGAAATGACATGTTCCCCCTGATTGGGAGGAAATCCGACACCCATCTGCTTAACCCAAATACCTTCATCATATCTCTCCAAAGATTCCGTAAAGGAGTCAACAATATGCTATTACGTAACAAGGCCGGAACCATCTTGCTGGGGGCTTGCACTAGAAACTGAAACTGCCAGGGCGCATAGTACTGACTTTCCAGTTGCCTACAAGTATAATCATCCCTTGCCAAGAACCAATCTCCAAAATACCTCAAAAGGCATGCCCAGTTATAACGCCTCACATCTGGTAAACCAAGGCCACCCTCACCCCAGGATCCCATCAGAATGTTCAACGGGAGCTTAGCCTTTTTTCCCCCCCAACAGAAGCGCTGAAGCGCTCTCTGAAGCAGTTTGAGATCTCCCCCCGCAAGATATATTGGTAACAACTGCATCAGATACAACCATCGGGGAAATTCCACCATTCGAAACAACTGGATCCGCCCACAAAGTGACAGAGGTAGGGATATCCAAGCGCGCAACCTCTCCGTAGTAGCCTGCAACAAGCGAGAGACATTCAGGTGATACAACTCTGAGACCCGCATGGACAAGTGAAGACCTAAATACCTAAAAGATCCCTGCGCCCAATGAAGAGGGAACTCCGAGCCCCACTCCTGATGCACACTCTCCACAGAAGGCAACGCAAGAGATTTAGAATAATTGAGTCGGAATCCCGCAAAATCTCCAAATTCCCGAAAAAGATCTAGGAGAGCGGACAGAGAACTGTGTGGCTCAGTAAGATGCACCAACAAATCATCAGCAAAAGCTGAAAGGAGAAAATCCGAGCCCCCAATTGGTACCCCTTTAATCTCCGGATGTTGTATAATTTCACGAATAAGGGGATCCAGAGACAAAACAAACAAAAGAGGAGACAATGGACATCCCTGTCTTGTCCCCCTATATATCCTGAATAACTCTGAACACTTTCCATTCACCCACACATAGGCCCGCGGCTCCAAATACAAGACCTGAAGGGCCTCTAAAAAAAATCCCCCAAAACCATAGCGTCTTAAAACAGCAAATAGATAGGGCCACTTCACCCGATCAAACGCTTTCTCTGCGTCGAAGCTGACTAAAAGCGATGGCAACCGTTTTTGGGCCACCACCTCTAAAGATGCCAAAATAGAACGAACATTTTTAACTGCTGTCCGCCCCTTCACAAACCCCACTTGGGACACATCAACCAAAGACGGGAGTACCATCGCTAACCTATTGGCTAAAGCTTTGGCATACAACTTAGCGTCTACGTTCAAAAGAGAAATTGGCCTATAGGATTCCGGCTCTGCCTCATTTTTCCCCCCCTTAGGTATTACCACTATCTGTGCCACCTTAAAAGTATCTGGGATCTCCTGGTTAGCCACCATTGTGTTGAATAAAGATATTAATGGCGCTTTGACCTGTTCAAAAAACTGCTTATAAAACTTGAAGAGAAGACTAGACGATTTAATATAAAAAGTTTATTTACAATTGTACTGCATACCTTTTATGAGGTATGCAGGAAGCATGTTCAGACAAAGCAGTCAGAGAATGCTTAAAGGCACAGATCTCTCATTGGTCTTATATAGCTTTCTTTGGCATCTGACTATACAACATCCCTGTGCAAGTCTCTGAATACCACAAACTGTTAATCATGTGCAGAACATCTGCTTTCTATTACCCCCCTACCTTTTAGCCCACAGACTTTTTGGAGCCTGCCTTTGGCTAATGTTTAATGTCCGTCAAATTTCTCATGCCTCAGGAGGGTTAGTGTTAAAACAGCTTGTTGTAATCATGGAGCCTTCCACTCCGCATTTTTCATACTTTTATTCAACAAATCTTTCATACTTTTGTTCAACAAATCCTCCCTTTTGAGGCCTGGTATTCCAGGACTCAAACATCTGTTTTAGCTCCAGTCTGTATCCTTACCTCCCTTCTAAATTTCCTCCCCCCTTTGTTTGTGGCATTCAGTTTCTGCACGCTTTTTCAATATTTTTGGCTGACATATTAAAGTGAATTTCAGTTATCATTGTTATTTTAAAAACATCCTGGCACATCTTTGCAAACATGCTAATACATGTTGCATTAAACAGATTTAATTGTACTAGGGTACAAAATTTATATCTCTTGAGGTATATAATTTATAGGACAGTGAGCTTCATCAAAGGGAAGTACACTGTCATTCATTCTTACTTTTCATTAGCTGATGTGGCATTAACAATTACACAAATTAAAAGCATAACATTCATTGAATCAGTTGTTACAACATTCTGCGTGTAAGTGCACTTTATCGGGAGAATGTGTTCAGTTGTCATACTATTAATCAGACACCAACATGATGTCTGTGGGTACTTGTCCATAAGCAAGGCTTGCTTATAAATAGTCTCATTTGTCCAATGAAGGTTTTCATCATCTCTTACACAGGTATTATTGGGATAACAGACATGATTTTATCATTGTAGTCCCATATATCATAGTTGGCAAGGACAAGGATGATGTCAGTCAGTGGGCACATATGATACAATCAGTCAAATTCAACATCTTGGCCACTGTAACAAGTCTATTATCATATGTGTTCATTGTCCATTAACAAACAACAACAGTCCAATACCATCATGTTTAGGGACATGATGTTTGTTTATTCTTTGTCCATTTCAATGTTATTAATTCGTCGAATATCTGCTAAATGTATCCAAGAAGTATGACCTTCCAGACAGGCAGCGGTCTGAGTAAGGGCCGTGATAGCAAAAGGCCCTACATACACAGGATCCTTCCATGTTTTATGTGTAAAGTTCTTTCGTAGCACTAGGTCACCTACTTTAAAAGCACAAACATCATTAGTAGTCCCTGCCTGTGATGTTACATTTGTTCGGATCATATCACTTGTCAGGTTCAACATAGGTTGTAGCTTTTGCCAGTACTGAGCTGTGCTATCAGTACTTGCTGTCTGCATCGGGAAAAAATGATGTCCTGTCTGAATTTGGAATGGGGTCAATTTAGTACGCCCATTAGGTTGGGCCATCAAAGCTAATGGTAACAAATCAAGCCAGGTATATGGTTTACCTGCTGTTTCCTTGTTTAAAGCCTTCAGTAATACTCTCAATTTAGTTTTTAAAATACCATTGTAGCGTTCCACCAAACCATTGGAAGTGGGGCGATACACTGATACTTTTCTGTGTGTTAAACCCATAATCGTTGCCATTTCTTTCAAAACACTGTTATTAAAATGTGTCCCGTTATCAGAAATTATTCTAGATGGACACCCATGTCTTGGCATAATATGAGTTACCAGGCATTGTACCACTTCATGTGCTGTCTCCCTTTTACATGGAAATGCTTCTACCCACCTTGAAAAAGCATCCACCCAAACTAACAAATACCTTTTTCCCTGCACTGGAACAATCATATCAGTGAAATCCATATACCATTCTTTTGCTGGGCCTTCTGGTATTGGAAGTGTCCCAGGCGATATTTTAGGACCTCTTTTAGGTATGTTAATATTACATACCATGCAATTTTGCACAACCTGTTGAATCAAGTTATCAATTTTTAAAGTCCAAAATCTTTGCTCAAACTGTTGCCTCATTGTTTCCTTATTCCAATGCATGGTTGCATGCCACTCAGCCAATACCTTAATCGCCTGGCTCATTGGCATGCAAAGTAATCCTTCTTCTGCATTAAACCATTCACTTCCCAATTTCATACATCCTCTCTTCAACCATTTTTCACTTTCCTGTCCCTCTGGCTGCCACATTTCAATCTTATCTACATTCGTAAGTGGCCCTTCCTGTGTCTGTCTAGTATTATACAAAATCTTTTCACTTTGCTTAACCACCTCCGTTGCTGCTGCATCAGCCATTGCATTACCTAGTGCCTCAAAGGTTGGCCTTTCAGTGTGGGCCGGGGTCCACACAACTGCAGTTTTTCTACCTTCACGTTCCCTTCTTGCCAAAATTTCAAACAGCAATTTCCAATATGTGTAATGTTGTAAATTTTTACCTGCACTGGTTATCATCCCCCTACGCTGCCATTTTAATATATGATACTGTAGTGAACTTGCAACGTAACCACTATCAGTATATATAGTAACATTTTGAGTCATATCAGTGTGTTGTAAGGCTGTAATAACGGCTAAAAGTTCAGCATGCTGTGCAGTATGATCAGGAGGGGTTTTATATTGTACTTGCATTATCTTTCTTAGATTCTCATCTACCTGCACGCAGGCAAAGCCTGCAACAGTCCTTTCACAAGCTCCATCTGTAAACCATATTAACCCATCAGATAAGGGTTCAAAAGTAAGACAGTGAAATGTAGGGATTTCTATAGTATCGATCTCACCCTCTTGATCGACAGGAAAAAGCAGATCTATCTTATTTCTCTGTTCTTTAGTTAATGGTATTATTCTTATATCTTGTCCTAAAAGTACTGCTTGATATTTTCCAAATCTAGTGGCTGTCAATGCTGTTTGGCTAGGGCTCAACAGCGTTTTAATCGTGTGGTTAGTATGTATTACAATAGGAACAAAAGGCATTTGTGCTCTCCATTTACCTACTGCAGCCACTATAGCTGTCAGTAACTTTGGTATCTCTTTCATTCCCTTTTCCACATGATTAAAAGAGCCTGATAAAAAAGCTACTGGTGCATTTACTTCATTGTTTTGATTAATCATAGCTGCCCAACTATTTCCCATGTCTTTTACCCACAAATTTACTGGGCAATCAGGTGCCACTAAAAAGGGTACCACAGCCTCCCTTGAACCGTGCGGTTGGCATTCCAATCGCACCAGAGTCGGTTCTGTTAGCCTTTTTCTTTGTTCTATCCCCGTAAATCCCACTGTTGTTCTATACTGATTTGAAAGCTTAACTCCCTGCGGTTTTGCACATAACACAGAGGTACTCGCCCCTGTATCTATCAAAAATCTCACAGGAGTTCCATATTTTCCAATTGCCAATGTAATAAAGGGTTCCCTTGTGTCTAATCTGAAAATCATTCCCTCTTCCTGACACGGGTTTGCTTCCAGTCAATAGCATTGGTCTGTCTGCCAAGTTGGAAAAGCATTTACAGTGCCTTGTCTCTGTACTGCAGCCCCTGGTCCCTGTGATTGCATCGCTGGCTGCTGTATTGCAGTCTGCGGGGCACTCACAGGCATCCCTACTACTTGTGGCATCAATCCTTGCTGCGTCTGCATTTGTACTTGGGGCATTCCTGCATTCTGATAACATTCTGAAGCATAGTGACCAAATTGCTGACAAATCATATTGTTCAGATGTTATTAAAGATTTTAAATCACCTCTTCTATTAAACCTACACACAGAACTAGCTAGTGACTAATTCAAACCAGATGATCTCTTAACACTGCAGGAATCTCACTTAAAAAAGAGTCAAAGAAAGTTAAATTGCAAAAACATTCCACATAGAGAACTAGAAACAGAATAACACATATTTTAAAATAAACAGAGATCAGAATTCCCTATAAGACAAAGAACTTATTTAAATCTAATCTAAAACAATCTTTTAAAAGGAACAAAAAAATTTCAGTTCTTCCTGACCTGTCTAACCTAGCTTAGCAACAGCCAGACACCGAGAAATCAAAAACAGATGACATTCCTCAACCTTCAGGCTGAACAAAAGGTTGCTTTTCCCGCTCTTGCTGTATTTTTTCAAACGATCCATACTGAGACCAGCTCAAAAAAGAATCTTTTGCATCATACCATTTCTCATGTATTTTTTCAATCTGTTTTTTTTCTAATGGGAATAATTCTATGACATGCTGCAAAGGGGAGCATTTTTTTGAACTATCTAAATCTAAATACATAGCATACACAGGAGGCTTTTCTTTCTTATCTGCCCCTTTCCCTTTCATTTTATTCTGACTATTACAATTTCTCCTATAAAGCCACAATCTACAAAAATATACTACTGCACCTAAACCAAGAAAATATACAAAAAAGAAAACTATAAAACTAAACAAATATACCTAAGTCCACAATGTAAGCTTACTCACGCGTCTTCTTATTTCTCTTTAGCAAGCCCAGGAGTCGTAGCCTATATGTCCAGTTCAGCAGTTTGATCAATCCCACATCAGTGGAGCACAGAAATTAGGCTTAAACAACGCTTGCTCTCTCAAAATCCTGTAAAAAACTTCATTAACAACACACACTTAATTTGTTCTTCGTCTCGCCTTCTCTTTTCCGTTTGCGGCCTACTCCTGGCTGGCTCGCCACTTTGAAGAGAAGACTAGACGATTTAATATAAAAAGTTTATTTACAATTGTACTGCATACCTTTTATGAGGTATGCAGGAAGCATGTTCAGACAAAGCAGTCAGAGAATGCTTAAAGGCACAGATCTCTCATTGGTCTTATATAGCTTTCTTTGGCATCTGACTATACAACATCCCTGTGCAAGTCTCTGAATACCACAAACTGTTAATCATGTGCAGAACATCTGCTTTCTATTACCCCCCTACCTTTTAGCCCACAGACTTTTTGGAGCCTGCCTTTGGCTAATGTTTAATGTCCGTCAAATTTCTCATGCCTCAGGAGGGTTAGTGTTAAAACAGCTTGTTGTAATCATGGAGCCTTCCACTCCGCATTTTTCATACTTTTATTCAACAAATCTTTCATACTTTTGTTCAACAAACTCTATCCGATATCCATCGGGTCCTGGAGCCTTATGGGAAGCACTCTGCTGCAGGGCCAACATCAAATCTCCCTCAGTAAATGGCGCATTCAGCCGTCCCCGTTGACAATCAGAAAGCTGAGGTAAATCCAAATTATCCAAATACATGTTGTTATCCAAGTCCACATCCAAGTCAGGGGCATACAATGTTTTATAAAACCGACCAAAAGTATCTGCAATATCCTTGTCTGAACGCATCATCTGACCGTCCGATGCCTTCAACTGTAAAACACGACGTGCACCTCCTTTCTTACGAACCATCCTGGCCAACAGCCGCCCAGCTTTATTACCATGTTGAAACAAATGATATTTATAATAGAGTTGAGACTTAACTGCCCGTTGATGGAGCAATTCATTTAATTCATTTTGTGCTCCCAACAGAGCTTCCCTACACGAAGCAGTATGTAAGCGCCCATAAGATTTCCGCAACTTTTGTATCAATGCTCCCAAACGCACGATTTCCCCATCCCTTGCCCTCCGATGTCTCGCTAAATAAGAAATAATATCCCCGCGTAATACAGCCTTTGCGGTTTCCCAAAAAAGAGCAGGTTGATCCACATGAATGCCATTATGGTGCACATAATCCTCCCATCTCTCCAACAAGTAGACCTGAAATTTCTGATCACGTACGAGCTCCAAAGGGTAGCGCCAGATTCGACAACCCAGGCCGCCCAATTTACCAGTCAAGTTCAACCAAACCAAAGCATGATCGGACACCGCGTATGGTCCGATCTCCGCCTGCTGCACCTGAGAAAAAATAGATCGGGAAACAAACAAATAATCAATACGTGACTGAGAGCCATGTGCCCTTGAGAGGTGGGTATAATCTCGCTCCAAGGAATACAGCACCCGCCATACATCCACTAGATCTAAAGCCTTACACAACAAAGACAATGCCTTACAACCACCCCCTGACCTCTGTGCACCCGGATTTGATCTGTCCATCAGGGGATCAAACACCAAATTAAAATCTCCTCCCACGATCAGTTCCCCCCCAGCGTGCGGAGACAGCCTCCCGTTCAAAGCTTGAAAAAAACTCCCAGTGAAAACATTGGGGGCATATATATTGCAAAGCACTAGATGGCGACCAGCTAGCACTGCTTCAGCCAAAACCCACGACCCTCGGGATCTGCTCTAACCGACTTGAGCTGAAGAGGAATATTTTTCCTAAAAAGAATCATCACCCCTGCCTTCCTCCCCACTGCAGGAGCCTTGACCATAGATCCCACCCAACTGCGTTTAAATTTGGCATGTTCACTGGAAGACAAATGTGTCTCTTGTATAAAAGCCACATCGGCCCTCTGCCTTTGCAATGCCTGCAGTACCTTGGTACGCTTAATGGGCGAGTTTACCCCCCCAACACACATTCCAAGAGACTATTTTAAGTGACCCCATTAAGCCAATACTCATCTAATCCTGTAGCAAAATTTCTCAATCTCAAAAACAACAGAGGATGTCCCCCAGCCCATGGACATCCCCCCCCCCACAGCCACCCGCTCCCACAACACCTTTCCCAAAGTATATCCAGGCATCTCCTCGGCCTCCCTCCCCTCCCCCGCTTTCCCAGCCCCCACCCCCACCCCCTTCCAACCCCCTCCCCCTCCCGTCTCCATACAAAAACCCTCATAGCCCCTGTGGAGCCGAATCACGCGCGCTCCCTCCCCTCCCACACAATACATAAAACAGCATAACCCCCTCACTTAGTCTCTGACTCTGTAACCAATCCACTTACACACTCCCCACTCGCTCCTCACCCAAGTATAAATCATCTTATCCCAACAGTTGTTGCAAGCCCATGAAAAACCACAGACCACCCAAAACCTCCAAGGTTAAACCAATCCCAAAATCCTTCTATTAAAATATAAAGGCCAACATAACAACATTAACAACGCACTCTGGCTCGCCTAAAAGGAACACTGGGCCCCAGCATTACACCAGATACCTGACAGTCCCAGCCAACCACTCAGCTGCTCCTGCCCTAAGGTCCATCCAAACAGGGATCTTCATGCCGGCATCTCCGCATCCAAATCGTGTTGCACGAATTTCACCGCATCTTCTGCTGTTGTGAAGAACTTCTGAGATCCCTGATGCCAGATCTTCAAACGTGCCGGGTACAGTAAAGCAAATTGGATCTTTCTCGCAAATAGACGTTGGCAGACATCGCGGAACGCCTTGCGCTGTGAGGACACTGCACTTAAAAAATCTTGGAAGCAGCGCACCACAGAGTTTTCATATTTCAGCTGCCCCGCCTTCCTGATCGCCCGAAAAATGTCCTCTTTATGGGCAAAGTTCAAGACCTTAAATATCACCACCCTAGGGCGGGAATCCTCCTTCCGCACGGGCCCCAGCCTGTGGGCCCGTTCCACACGCAAAGGGCCTGTAGTCAGCTGTAACTGTAAAACTTTAGGAAGCCAGGACTCCAAAAAGGAGCGCAAATCACTTTCTCTAATTGTTTCAGGCAGCCCCACCATCAGAATGTTGCTCCGACGAGACCTGTTCTCCAGGTCCTCCAATTTCGCTTCAAGGCGGTCTACCCGCTGCTTCAAAGCCGCTCCTGACCTCTCTTGTTGCTGCACTGAGTCCTCGACGTCCGATAACCTCTGCTTGTATAGGGCGACCTCAGACTGGATGCTTCCCAGTTTTTCATCGATCCCCTGTAGCTGGTCTGCAATCCTCTGCAGTTTTAGGTCCACGGACGCCTCCAGCATAGAAGAAACCTCCGCCGCCACCTCCGCAGCCCACACGGAGCTCACTGTTTTAGGACTCCCGCTATCAACATCCTCCATCTTGGCTTCAGGTACGCGACTCCGCGTCCCTTCTTTTTTTTCCGAATTTCGCCGCCATCCTCCGCTTGCTCTCCCGTTCCGCTTTCACAAAATCGATCCTTGCTCTGCACCCGATCACCTCTTTGGTCTGCAAAAACGGGAAACGCCGCAACACTGTTGGAATTTCGCAATTAAGGGCAGGTGAGGAGGGAGCTCCGCACGACGACAGCCTTCTTCTAGCCATGCATCACGTGATCCTCTTGGTTGGTGACTCTTAACGTGCAACCTTGCATTACGTAGCTATAGTTCAGGGTCTTCTCTCCCATGTGCATCACTTTGCACTTGCTCACATTAAACGTCATCTGCAATTTAGACGCCTAGTTTCCCAGTCTCGTAAGGCCCTCTTGTAATTTATAAATATATTAAAAAGCAGCGGTCCCAGCACAGACCCTTGAGGAACCCCACTATCTACCCTTCTCCCTTTAAACCTACTCTCCGTTTTCTATCCTTTAACCAGTTTTCAATCCACAATAGGACACTACCTCCTATCCCATGACTCTCCAATTTCCTCTGGAGTCTTTCATGAGGTACTGTAGGGTATGTTATATATACGAGGTACTTTGCTAACAGAACACTACTAAATAGCAATATTCTGGACTCGTGTCTAGGGGAGCGTACCTCTTTATCCCAATGACAAGCTAGCTGTGCTGGAAAAAGGAACACTACCACAGAATGAATATATATATATATATATATATATATATATATATATATATATATATATATATATATATAGATAGATAGATAGATAGATAGATAGATAGATAGATAGATATAATTTATTATGTAAAGAAAAATATATGTATAAAAATAGTTCTGCAGCAAAATGCCAAGCAAAATACAAGGACTTGCTATACAAAGAGATTATAACCAAAATACATGTAATGACATATGATTATCCTAATGGACTAACTGAGTGATTACACAACCAATTACAGTACTGAAATCCTAATGATTAGCATCAGAAGTTATACCACACGTCTTATGCAAAATACCATAGCAGCTAAATTCACAGACCATAAGTCATGACATAACCCATCTGTCACAGAATAAAGACAAGGACTAATTATCCCCCTGGCCATAGGAATAAATCCTGATCTCACCCTGCAGTCTGTGGCAGACTTCCAGTGGTTCCAAAGTGGATTTTTCCTCTAGACTCGAGCTGAATTCTCAGCGAGTCTCTCAGTCCAGGAATAAGGTCCGAGATTTGAATTCTGGATGCAAATGGTACAGGCTTAGATAAGGCCTGATATTGTAGCTGAGCAGGCCTTGTCAGTTGGTTACAAGGCACGCAGTTCACTGGTGTTAGGAAAATCAGTCTCTGGCTCTTTCGAGCGTTCTGTTCACCTGCAAATCCTCCGGTCATCTCCTCTCTTCCTTTCTTTTCAGTCCAAACTTTTTGGCATCCAAAGGTCAGATGATACCTGTGGACCAATCACATACGGTGACATAATGTCCAGCCAGCTTCATGGCCTTTGTTGTATGTAGCCATGAAACTGTTCTGTTATCGATGGCAAGCAAACCTCCCTGTCTGCTCAGATACTCCTAGAGCCATGTGTGACTCTCTCCTCCAATCTTCCCAGGAGATAGCAGGCAAGTCTGCAACACAGAATATGTCCTTGGATGAAGTCATCTTGCAATGCTCAGCAGTAATGTTCCTTTGTAACCAAGCTGGTGTCAGGTTCCCAGGTTCAGAGCCCGCGGGGATGGGCTCTGGAGCAAACGTGAGCCCTTGGGCTGCTGACGAGGAGCGACAGCAGCAGGCAAAACCCAGCGAGCCGGAACACATGGACTGGAACACCCTGGACTGGAGGACACCGGACTGGTCCGCAGTGGACTGGAACACACTGGGCTGGAACACACTGGACCAGAACACACTGGACTGGAGTACACCAAACTGGTCTGCACTGCTTCACCTGCACTTAGCCACTGTCCCCCAGGAGTTGAGCCCCTGGGTTCAAGCGGCTGGCAGGACTTACCGGATGCAGGATAAGACAGGGGCTGGGATACTAGAACAAGCTTGACAGTACCAGGACCAGGAATGGGACTAGGGCTGAGGGACCACTTCAGACCCTGGAATACCACGCAAGCTTGCACAAACCAGGAACACAGGGCCAAGACAAGACAGAAGTGCTCCCAAGCACCAAAAGGAAAGGCAGGGAAGCCCCCAGGGGTAAGTAGGGAAATCCAGCAATTCAGAAGTGTTCCAGATTGAAGTGCTCCTAAGCACCTAACCACAGAAATGCTCCACAGCACTAAACTAGAACAGGTGCTCCTAAGCACCAAACTAACAAAAGAATTCCTAAGCACTACACTAACAGAAGTGCTCCTAGGCACTAAACCAACAGAAGTGCTCCTAACAGCACCAAAACCAGAAGTACTTCTAACAGCAAAACAGAAGCAAAATAGCACCAAAAGGGAAAGCAGAGGAGCCACAAGGAAAAAGCAGGGAAGCTAAACACATAAGTCAAAAGTGCACACTGCACCCTCACTAACCTGGGCCTAAAGCAAAACGTTGCAAAGGCAGCAAGTTCCCAGTTGGCTAATAAGCTCATCACAGCTGAGCTCAGCTGCAGCAATCACAAGGCAGCTACGGGTGAGGCTAGCTGCCAAACTTCCACATAAGACTGGAAGGCTAAAATATCTGAACCGGAATGAAAAGAGTCTGAAAAGTCTATGGCAGCCACCAGAGGGCGAAAGGAGCACAACCCAAGGGAAAAAAAAGTCACAAACGTGACAGCACCTCCTCCTCAAGGCCCCCCCCCCCATCTCCATGGGTGATTCCGGTCTCCACGGGTAACTGTGATGACATTTACCAATGGGTTTCAAAACATAAACCTGGACTACGGGACCGGAAGTAAAAAGTAAATCTGGAACTTGAAAACAGGAGTAGCCCTGGTCACCACGAGGCTCTTTAGGACTGCTGCTAGGCAGGATCAGAGTCTTGGATGCAACAAGTGGAGTCAAATTCAAAAGGAGCCCTCTCCTGAAGGAATCCACAACTTCCTTGACCTCCTGGCACTCCAATGTAGCAGCCGGAACTGGGCTAGAGCCAACATCCATCCTGGAATCTGAAGCTGGACAGGAACTCGAACTGGACTTCAGATGGACCTCACCTCTTGGTTGAAGCTGGAACTCAGAAGGGATTCAACATCTTGGCTGAAATGGGAACTTGGAGTAGACTCAGCATCTTGCCTGAGACTGGGACTTGGTCTGGACTGAGCATCTTGGCCGGAACTGCAACTCGATCCGGACTCAGCATCTTAGCCGGGACTGCAACTCAAACCGGACTCAGCATCTTGGCCGGAACTGCGACTCAAACCAGACACAGCATCTTGGCCGGGACTGCAACTCAATCCGGACTCAGCATCTTGGCCGGGACTGCAACTCACACCGGACTCAGCATCTTGACCGGAACTGCAACTCAATCCGGACTCAGCATCTTGGCTTGGACTGCAACTCGATCTGGACTCAGCATCTTGACCAGAACCACAACTCAAACCAGACTCAGCATCTTGGCCGGAACTGCAACTCGATCCGGACTCAGCATCTTGACCGGAACTGCAACTCGATCCGGACTCAGCATCTTAGCCGGGACTGCAACTCAAACCGGACTCAGCATCTTGGCCGGAACTGCGACTCAAACCAGACACAGCATCTTGGCCGGGACTGCAACTCAATCCGGACTCAGCATCTTGGCCGGGACTGCAACTCACACCGGACTCAGCATCTTGACCGGAACTGCAACTCAATCCGGACTCAGCATCTTGGCTTGGACTGCAACTCGATCTGGACTCAGCATCTTGACCAGAACCACAACTCAAACCAGACTCAGCATCTTGGCCGGAACTGCAACTCGATCCGGACTCAGCATCTTGACCGGAACTGCAACTCACACTGGACTCAGCATCTTGACTGGAACTGCAACTCAATCCAGACTCAGCATCTTGGCTTGGACTGCAACTCGATCTGGACTCAGCATCTTGACCGGAACTGCAACTCACACCGGACTCAGCATCTTGACCGGAACCGCAACTTGATCCGGACTCAGCATCTTGGCCAGACCTGCAACTCAACCCGGACTCAGTGTTACGTCCCTCACCTGTTCGACGCTCCTCCCGGCTAAGTCATTCCTCAGCTCCGTCCAAAAGGGACAAGGTTCAGTCTTAGGAGGGTCTGTTTCAGTTTCCTAAGTCTGGCAGCCGTCATCTGGCTTGGAGCAAGGGCAGCAGCCATCTTGGCTAGCTCAGGAGGGGGCAGCCACCTTGTATGAACGTGAACAGGAAGGAACTCCATATTTGGTCTTGGGAGGATCTCCTATGGAGGCAGCCATGTTGGATTCATCTGAGTTTGGTTTGCTCAGATTGCTTCACTATTTAAAGCATCTTGACTGGAACCGCAACTCAACCTGGACTTAGCATCTTGACCAGAACCACAACTCATACCGGACTCAGCATCTTGGCCAGGACTGCAACTCAAACCGGACTCAGCATCTTGACCGGAACCGCAACTCGATCCAGACTCAGCATCTTGACCGGAACCGCAACTCGATCTGGACTCGGCATCTTGGCCGGGACTGCAACTCAATCCGGACTCAGCATCTTGGCAGGGACCGCAGCTCACACCGGCCTCAGCATCTTGACCGGACCTGCAACTCAACCCGGACTCAGCATCCTGGCCGGGACTGCAACTCACACCAGACTCAGCATCTTGGCTGGGATTGCAACTCACACCGGACTCAGCATCTTGGCCGGAACTGCAACTCGATCCGGACTCAGCATCTTGACCGGAACCGCAACTCATACCAGACTCAACATCTTGGCCAGACCTGCAACTCAGTGTGGGACTACTAAGCCACCTTCTTTCAGCTTGGGCCTCAGGAGTATCCCGCAAGGCTGGATCCAAGAGGAGTTGGAAGCGGTAAAAGAACAGCTTGGTAGAGGGATCAATAGCAGAAACTGGGTTTTCTAAGAACCCCAACCAAGAGACACGCTTCTTCTCCACTGCAGCTTCAGGAGTATCCTTCAGGGCTGGATCAGACAAAAGTTTACCGCGATACTTATGAAGAGTCATGAGAGGATCAAGAACAATAACTGAGCTGGAACCCAGCTGGGCGGGTGATCTTGCCAGGCCCATGGCTTTTGCAATCTGTCAGGTTCCCAGGTTCAGAGCCCGCGGGGACGGGCTCCGGAGCAAACGTGAGCCCTTGGGCTGCTGATGAGGAGCGACAGCAGCAGGCAAAACCCACCAACCAACACTGGGCTAGCACATCGGCACAGGCAAGGACTGCAGGTGCCGCCCAGCAAGCCGGAACACACGGACTGGAAACCCCTGGACTGGAGGACACCGGACTGGTCCGCACTGGACCGGAACACACCGGACTGGAGTACACCGGAGTGGTGCGCACTGGACCGGAACACACCGGACTGGAGTACACCGGACTGGTTCGCACTGGACTGGAACACACCAGGCTGGAACACACTGGACTGGAGTACATCAAACTGGTCTGCACTGCTTCACCTACATTTAGCCACTGTCCCCCAGGAGTTGAGCCCCTGGGTTCAAGCGGCCGGCAGGACTTACAGGATGCAGAATAACACAGGGGCTGGGATACTAGAACAAGCTTGACAGTACCAGGACCAGGAATGGGACTAAGGCTGAGGGACCACCTCAGACCCTGGAATACCACGCAAGCTTGCACAAACCAGGAACACAGGACCAAGACAAGACGGAAGTGCTCCCAAGCACCAAGGCAGGGAAGTCCCCAGGGGAAAGTAGGGAAACCCAGCAATTCAGAAGTGTTCCTATGGCATAACCAGACTGAAGTGCTCCTAAGCACCTAAAGACATAAATGCTCCACAACACTAAACTAGCAGAGGTGGTCCTAAGCACCAAACTAACAAAAGAATTCCTAAGCACCAACCTAACAGAAGTGCTCCTAAGCACTACACTAACAGAAGTGCTCCTAGGCACTAAACCAACAGGAGTGCTCCTAGGCACTAAACTAACAGAATTGCTCCTAAGCACTAAACCAACAGAAGTGCTCCTATGCACTACCCTAACAGAAGTGCTCCTAAGCACTAAACTAACAAAAGTGCTCCTAAGCACTAAACTAACAGAAGTGCTCCTAAGCACTACCCTAACAGAAGTGCTCCTAAGCACTAAACCAATAGAAGTGCTCCTAAGCACTAAACTACCAGGAGTGCTCCTAAGCACTAAACCAACAGAAGTGCTCCTAAGCACTTATATTTAAACGGTTTTTATTGATGATCAGGCATTTTTAAACAAAATTATAGAAAGCAAACAGAATAAAGTCATAACAATACATCATATGTATTTATACACATCTTAATTGTTCCATCAGTGACCATCAATTTTTATATAACAATAACTCCCCTTCAACCATCTCCCTCCCCTCCCCCCTCTCCCCCCCCCCCCCCCCCTCATAGCCTCTACTCTGAGCTCCTTGCTTCATGGTATCATCTTTCAAAATCCAACGTCAATCTGTACCTAATTACACAAGGAGTATATTTCGACCAAGTTCTTCTCAAATTAGGGTTTGCCTAAATTATTGAGTACTGCGCTTCTTGCTTTATGAGAGATATTTTGTAAGTATGGATTCCATATAGTTATAAAATGCTTCCTTCTCTTTGGGCTGTTAAAGGCTGATCTGGCCTCCCAAAGCATTAGCTCATGTAATCTATTCCTCCAGAGCCATACTGAGGGTGGCTCCGCCTGTGTCCAGTGCCTGAGTATACATTTCTTCCCCACTGCGTATGCTTTACTAAAAAGTAACTCCAAATTTTTATTTGAAATTCCATATGCATTATTTTTATTCAAAAGTACCCCTCTCCAGGAGGGGAACATCCTTTGCCCCGATATTTTTTCAAGATAGTTTTGTATTGCTTTCCAATATGATTTAATTTTATTACATCTCCAAAATGTGTGCATAAAAGTGTTCCTCTCTTTACTGCATTTAGGACATTGGGCATCAGATATCCATCCGGCCCTTGCTGCTTGTGATTGTGTTATGTAACCTCGGTGTATAATCCTATATTGACTCTCCTGCAGCTCCGCCCCACTTGTTTGGGTATGTCTTTGATCAGTTTATCAAAATTTATACCTTTCAGCTCATATCCCAAATCTTTACTCCATGAGTCTTTAAGCTTGTCATATACTCGAGGTGGATTGAGCATCATTAAAGCTCTGTGCAAACTTGATATTGACACCTGTCCATTTGCATCTCCCCTCATAAAATCACGCAGCCTTTGACCCACCCTCATATCCAAGGCTGCTGGGTCCAAACTAAACCAATAATGATGTAATTGTCTATACTCATGGAGTATAGTAATCTTTATTAGTAAGTGAAAACCTCTGCTGCATGTCCTGAAATCCATACAATCCCCCTTCTTCATTCCTCAAATGTTCAAGCAAAGTGATTCCTGATGTCAACCATCTTTCAAATATCCCTTTCTCTAATCCCGGGGGGAAATCCCTGTTCCCTTTTAACGGAAGTTGATCACTTATATTGGGGTCTTGTCTCCAGGATCGCATGAGATGTTGCCAAATACGTCGCAATGGTTGCAGTAATGCACTTTTCCTGCATTCAGGTGGCAAACTCTTTGTTTTAGCCTGAAGAAGGAAATTCAAGTGCCAAGGCCTAAATAATGTGCATTCCCAACTAAGTGGCGTATGTTGATTCGTATTAAGTAACCAATCCCTGAGGTGTCTTAAAAGACACGCCTGATTATATCTTCTTATACAAGGGAATCCTAATCCTCCCTGCTCCCATCCATCATACAGATGTTCAAATCGTAATTTAGACTTCCTTCCTCCCCACAGAAATTTCCGACACATCCTGTTTAGCTTGTTTAAATCTTTCCCAAGAATATATATTGGCAACACCTGTAAAATATAAAGCCATCTCGGGAATATGACCATTTTAAATAAATTTATTCTGCCCATTAACGAGATGGGCAGATGGTTCCATTTCTCAAGAGAACCTCTGGTATCCTGTAATAATTTGTCTATATTAAGTTTATAAAGCATATTAGTGTCCATTGCCAGCCGTATTCCTAGATATCTGAAGGATTCCTCCGCCCATTTCAGTGGCGTTTGTTCATGCCAATCTCCTAGTTGGACTCCCTCCCTCTGTAATACTTCAGACTTCTCCAAATTAAGCTTAAAGCCAGAGAAATCCCCATATTCTGTCATACATTCTAAGAGAGCCTTCATTGATGTTTCAGGGTGGATGACATGTGCCAGTAAGTCATCAGCAAAAGCTGCTATTTTAAACGTTTCTGTTCCAATCCGTACCCCTTGTACGTCCGGTGTCTGTTGAATATCTCTAATCAGTGGGTCTAGTGTTAATACAAACAGTAGAGGTGACAAAGGACATCCCTATCTAGTTCCCCTGTGTATAGCAAAGGGAGGTGACAGGATTCCATTTACCCACACTTGGGCTTGTGGGAGATAGTACAATGCCCCAATCGCCTCCTGGAAGAACCCCCGTATACCGTAAGCGTCTAGAGTTTTGAATAAAAAATCCCAAACCACTCTGTCAAACGCCTTTTCGGCGTCAAAACTGACTAATATCGATGGAGTGGCCTGCGTAGACACCGCCTCCAAGGTGACCAATATCTTCCTCATATTTTTAGTGATCGTCCTGCCCTGTACAAATCCCACCTGTGATTCCTCAATGACATCTGGAAGTATTCGAGAAAGGCGGTTTGCTAACACTTTAGCGAATAGTTTGGCTTCATAATTTAATAATGATATCGGTCTATAAGATTCAGGTTTCTGTGCATCTCGTCCTAGTTTGGGGAGTACTATTATCTGCGCTGTTCGTAATGAAAGAGGCATTTGCTTCTCCTGTGCTATGGCGTTAAACATTGAAGTCAGGGGAGGTACGACTTCATCTTTCAATATTTTGTAAAATTCCCCTCTATAGCCATCCGGCCCCGGGGCCTTCCCCAATGGTCCTTGCTGTATAGCCCATGACACCTCATCTGCCATTATGGGTGCGTTCAACATTTCTAGATTGTTTGTATTTATCTGCGGAAGCTCTTGTCCTGCCAAATAGATCTCACTATCCATCGGGGGTGGGTCTGGAAGAGCGTACAGCTTCTGATAATATTCTTGCATGATTTTATTAATAAGAACATCTTTATTTTCTAAAGTTCCTTTTGAGGAATACAAGGTGTTTATTTTATAATTGCCTTGTCTAGGATTTGCCAACCTGGCCAACATCCTTCCACTTCTATTTGCATATTTGTATAGATGATATCTAAAGTACATTTGGTTTCGTTGGGCCTGATTGTGGAGCCTTTCATTTAATGTTTGCTGCAATTCTAGAAGTTTAGCTTTTAGTGTAATGTCATGTTGGCGTCCGTACTCCCGTCTTGTCCGCGTTATTTCCTTTTCTAACCTAAACAGTTCCTTCTCCCGTGTCCGCTTCTGATAACTTGTATACGCAATGATCTCACCTCGCAGCACCGCCTTAGCTGTATCCCAGTATAGTATTGGGTTTACCATGTGTTCCTGATTAGTGTCTTGAAACTGCTTGTATTTATTTAGTATAAATTCCCGAAATCCCTGATCTTTATAAAGCCGAATAGGGAATTTCCATTGAAACTGACCAGGGCTTCCCTCTAGTATATCCCATATGACTTTCACCATTGCATGATCTGAAATTGTTATGGGTCCTATTTCTGCCTCCCTGATTTTTGTGAATAGTGTGCGAGAAATAAAAATATAATCAATCCGTGACATAGTGGCATGCGCACGAGATAAATGAGTGTAGTCACGCTCTAAGGGATGCAGAGTGCGCCACACATCCACCAATTCTAGGACTTCACTCAACATGCCTATTCCTCTAGATTCCGCGCTTAATCTTTTTTTGTCCCCTTGAGATCTATCCAGTGTCGGGTCTCCAACTTCATTGAAATCACCTCCTATCAGCATAGGAATTCCCTCAAAGCTCGTTAAGTGATGTAAAAGTTTTTTGTAAAATGCCTTATTGTATGTATTGGGAGCATACACGTTGCATATAACTACTGGTTGTTTCTCTATTGTTAAGTGTACCAATACGTATCTGCCTTCCTTGTCCGCTATAGTCTTATGTGTAATGACTTGGACCCCCTTCTTAATTAATATTATAACCCCTGCTTTTTTCCCCTGCGCTGGAGATCCATAATAGGAGCCCACCCACCATCGACAAAGTTTCTCATGCTCCTTGGCTGTTAAATGTGTTTCCTGAAGTAATGCAATTGATGTCTGTTGCTTATGAAGTGCCTGAAGTACCTTCTGCCTTTTAATCGGCGAGGAAATACCCCCCACATTCCACGTTACCACTTTAAAAACCATTACGTATTATCAAGCATCACAAAAACTTTGGTTATGATATCTTCTCTAAGCAGGTTTGGGGGGCATCCCAGCCTATACCCCCCCCCCCCCACCTATGATTAAACAGAATTCCCTTGCCATACACTCCTCGTGTGACTCCTATTATGTTGCCTATGTTACCGTGCTCCTTTTTAACCATTAATTTCCTGTTTCCCCATATTCCCTTCTTCCCCCCTCCCCCCCCCTCCCCCACCCTTCCCCCTTCTACCCAATCTCCCCATCTCTTAACGGCACCTAGAGTGCCGTACTTCCGTGTCTCTGACCAGGGATCCCACTCTCTCTAACAATTATTAGTTCTCTTTTCTCCCATCTTATCAAACATGCAATCAACATAAACAGTAAACAACATTTCAAAACTGTTAAACACATCTACTTATATTCCCAAGTCTTCCGGTTCCTTCCTGCATCTGCATCAGTCGCTCTGTTGTCGCTCTTGGACATGTTTCATGTTTTTCTTGATGTTCTTGGGTTGTCTTCCTCTAATCTCTCCACCCAGGCCTACGCAGCTTCTACAGTGTCATAAAATCTTGCTGTTCCATTATGCTGGATTCTGAGTTTTGCTGGATATAACAGACTGAATCTTATCTGCATTTTGTGAAGTCACCCACATATTTGCGAAAATTGCTTACTCTGGAGGGATACTTTAGTGGAATAGTCTTGAAAGCATAGTATCTTGTGTCCATCCACCTCCAGTGTTCCTCCTTTCCGGAGCACTGCTAATATGTCCATCTTATGTTGATAGTTGAGCAATCGCAAAATAACCACTCTAGGGCGGGTGTTTGTCTCCTTTCTCGGTCCCAAGCGATGCGCTCTTTCTATCTTCAGCGGTCCTGCCGTGCTCTGATTAGGTAGAATCTTAGCAAGCCAAGGCTCCAAGAAGCCTCTCAGTTCCGCTTCCTGTATGGATTCTGGTATTCCTACCAATCGAAGATTATTTCGACGAGAGCGATTCTCCAAATCATCTACTTTATCTTCTAACGTTGATACCGTTTTTTGGAGGTGCTCTATAGATTTTGAAGCTTCTTGTGAAGAGTTTTCCACATCTCCTAGTCGTTGCTGGACTTCCTGGAGCTCAGTAGTAAAAGTGGTGAACCTTTGATCCATGCCATCGAGCTTATCGATGATTTGCTGTAACTTGTGGTTCATAGTGTCCTCCACTGCCATTTTCACCTCTGCCACAATTTCTGAGGCCCAGGCAGAGCTCACTGATGGTGACGGTGGCGAGTTTTTCCCCGCCATTTTTGTTCCCCCGCTCTTGTTTTTATCTAGCTCTTTCTTGGAGTTTCTGGTCGCCATACAAAAGTTCTGGGGGCAATTATATTTTTGTCTGCCTGTTAGGATTAGTGGTCTGCTCCTCCTCTGCTAATCACACTGCTTACTGTATGAATATTGTTCCAATCCGCTTCTGGGTAACTGCCAAGTCTCAATTCGCTCTCCTCATGTTTCCTCGAGCTCTTCGTTTTGATAAATCCCTGCACGGCTTCATATTACTCCTCTCTATATTAAAGGATTCTCCTTCCTTGTTAAGCGTTTTGATATATTACTAAAAGCAGATAAATGCTGTTCAAATCCACTTCTGGGTGGCTGCCAGGTTTCACACTTCTCTCCTCTTATTTCCAACGGCTCTTTGTTCTGATAAACCCCTGCGCAGCTTCATAGTGCTCTCTCTATGTGAAAGGGTACTTCTTCCTGGTTAAGCGTTTTAATGTGTTACCAAAAGCAGCAACTGAAGGTGTTGTTTGTCTGCCCTTCTTCATTAGCCTCGTGGCCTACTCCAGTCCTTAAGGCCTAACTTAATCATTTCTTTGCCCCCTGCTCCGTGTCTCCCGTTCTCATTCTTCCGCTTTCCCCACACCCTCCGTCCGCTTAGATCGCCAATCTAGTCACCCGCTCCAAGTCCCGCCACTTCAACTGCCAGCCTGTGTCTTTTCCCCGGCTTACTTCAGATCTGCTGTTGGTTTCAGCCTTGGGACTCTCTCCTTCTCGTTCTGATCGCGGCTTTTCACGAAGGCGGGTACTCGCGGGAACGCTGAATTGCTCCGTACCATCTGCTTATTTTAGACTTCGTGGTACATTTTCGGAGTTAGGAGCCTTTCCGCTACAGGGGGCAATTGCAGTTCTGTTTTTTGGAGGAAAAATTTTCGTTTTCTAGTGGGATCCCTGATCGTCGACTGCAGGAGCTTACTGTGCAGCGGCCATCTTGGCCGGCAGCTCCACCGGAAGTCTCCGTGCTCCTAAGCACTTAAAAAACCAAGGGGAAGCAGTGGAGCCACAAGGAGAAACTAGGGAAGCTAAACACATAAACTAACAAAGGTGCTCCTAAGCACTCTACTAACAGAAGTGCTCCTAACAGCACCAAAACCAGAAGTACTTCTAACAGCAAAACAGAAGTGCTTCTAACAGCACCAAAAGGGAAAGCAGGGGAGTCACAAGGAAAAAGCAGGGAAGCTAAACACATAAGTCAAAAGTGCACACTGCACCCACACTAACCTGGACCTATAGCAAAACGTTGCAAAGGCAAAGGCAGCAAGTTCCCAGGTGGCTAATAAGCTCATCACAGCTGAGCTCAGCTGCAGCAATCACAAGGCAGCTACGGGTGAGGCTAGCTGCCAAACTTCCACACAAGACTGGAAGGCTAAAATATCTGGACCGGAATGAAAAGAGTCTGAAAAGTCTATGGCAGCCACCGGTTCTGGCCACCAGAGGGCGAGAGGAGCACAACCCAAGGGAAAAAACTGCTGGTTTCTGATGGTTACAGGCTCAGGCTAAAATCCATATTGTTATAGGCCAAGACCAGCAAAGGTGAGATCTCAGGTAAATACCCCTACAGTACTTTGTCAAACGCCTTTTGAAAATCCAGATACACAATATCAACCGACTCGCCTTTATCCACATGTTTGTTCACCCCTTCAAAGAAATACAATAGATTGGTGAGGCAAGATTTCCCTTCACTAAATCCATGTTGGCTATCAGGCTCATTTTCAAAAGAGATGGATGTCCAAAAAGTGACATAAATCAGCATTTGGACGTCCATCTCACAGAAAAGTCCACATCGGTATAATCAAAACCGCATTTTGGACATCTTCCTCAGAAGTTTGTCGGAAGGACGTCCAAATCTCAAGTGGGCGTATCGGAGGCGTGTACAAGGCAGGACTTGGGCGTTCCTAAGACTTGGATGTCTTTGAGCCGTAGTGGAACAAAGCAAAAACGTCCAGCACTAAAACTTGGACATTTTGAGCTAGACCTGTTTTTTATACGAATAAGACAGAAAAAGGTGCCCCAAATGACCAGATGACCACTGGAGGGAATCAGGGATGACCTCCCCTTACTCCCACAGTGGTAACTAACCCCCTCCCACCCCCAAAAAGTGTGTTGAAGAACATTACTTGCCAGCTTCCGATGTCATACTCAGGTCCATGACAGCAGCATGCAGGTCCCTGGAGTAGTTTAGTGCACTTCAGACAGAAAGGCCCAGGCCCATCCCCCCACTACCTGTTACATTTGTGCAGGAAACTGTGAGCCCTCCAAAACCCACCAGAAACTCACTGTACCCACATATAGCTGCCCCCTTCATCCATAAGGTCTGTGGTAGTGATGTACAGTTGGAGTTAGTGGGGGTTTGGGGGGCTCAGCACACAAGGTAAGGGTGCTGTGTACCTGGGAGCATTTTATGAAGTCCACTGCAGTGCCCCCTAGGGTCATGTCAGGGGGACCAGTCTACTAAAAATGCTGGCTCCTCCCACGTCCCAGTGGCTTGCCTTTGGACGTTTTAGACTTGGACGTCTTTTTTTCAAAAATGGCCGAAAATCAAAGACGTCCAAATAGCAGGATGTCCATGGTATTTTCGAACACAAAAGATGGACGTCCATCTTTTTCGAAAATGACCTCCTTCCCGCTTCAGAATTTGAACATCTTTCTAAAACGTCCAAATTCTGATTTAGACGTTTCTTTTGAAAATGCCCCTTTTTGTCTCATTAATCCATGCTTTTGAATATGCTCTGTAATTTTGCTCTTTATAATAGTCTGTACCATTTTGCCCAGCACCGACATCAGGCTCACCGGGCTATAATTTCCTGAATCCCCTCTGGAAACTTTTTAAAATATTGGCGTTACATGGGCACCCTCCAATCTTCCGGTACCATGCTTGATTTTAAAGATAATTTACATATGACTAACAACAGTTCCGCCAGTTCATTTTTCAATTCTGTCAGTACTCTGGGATGAATACCATCCAGTCCAGGAGATTTGCTACTCTTTGTCAAATTGCCCCATTTTCTGAAGGATGTTCTTTTAGCTCTAATAGCTTCCTTCACCTTTCTTTTTAACCATGCCAGCTGAAATTACTAAACATTTCCTGTTTTTAGAGGACCCTAAAGCAACCCCTTACTACTACTACTACTACTTGACATTTCTATAGCGCTACTAGGGTTACGCAGCGCTGTACAATTTAACAGAAAAGGGGTAGTCCCTGCTCAAAGGAGCTTACAATCTAAAGGACGAAATGACAAGTTGGGGTAGTCTAGATTTCTTGAGTAGTGGTTAGGTGCCAAAGGCGACATTGAAGAGATGGGCTTTTAGCAGGGATTTGAAGATGGGCAGGGAAGGGGCCTGGCATATGGGCTCAGGGAGATTATTCCACGCATGGGGTGAGGCGAGGCAGAAAGGGCGGAGCCTGGAGTTGGCGGTGGTGGAGAAGGGTACTGAAAGGAGGGATTTGTCTTGAGAGCGGAGGTTATGGGTAGGAACGTAAGGGGAGATGAGGGTAGAGAGGTAGCGAGGGGCTGCAGATCGAGTGCATTTGTAGGTTAGGAGGAGAAGCTTGAACTGTATGCGGTACCTGATCGGAAGCCAGTGAAGTGACACTGTAATGCTCAGGATTAGGTGTGTGTGGAAGACCCAGCCATCACACATAATTACTGTGTCAGAAGCAAGGAATTGGCAAGCTGAGGGATCACCCAAGTACACAAAAAACCAAGAGGGCAGGCACACTGGTGAGGGCCAGGCAGAGGTAATTTTAGAAATTCCTCAGGGTATATTCCCTTTCATGAGCTCAAAGCACTCAGTTCTGCTATTTATTTATTTATTTATCACATTTGTACCCCAAAATTTCCCACCTATTTGCAGGCTCAATGTGGCTTACATCAAACCATAGAGGCAATCGCCAATCCGGTAAATATACAAATACAATATAGTGTAGTGATCAGGGAGCATCAAAAGAACAGGGTATACAGGGAAAAAGGTGGAAAGGTTAAGAGTGTCCAAAATGGTCCATTAATTTGCTGTGTTGCAGGATGTAGGGGATGTATGTTGAATCCTTGGGATATGCCTTTCTGAATAAGCTGGTCTTGAGTGATTTCCTGAAATTAAGATGATTGTGAATAGTTTTTACAGCTTTTGGCAGTGCATTCCAAAGTTGAGTACTAATAAAGGAAAAGGTGGAAGCATAAATGGATTTATATTTGAGGCTGTTGCAGCTAGGGTAGTGAAGGTTTAAGTATGAACAGGATGATCTGGATGTATTCCTGGAAGGTAGGTTAATTAAGTTGGTCATGTATCCTGGGGCTTCTCCGTAAAGAATTTTGTGGACTAGGGTACAGATTTTGAAGGTGATTTGCTCCTTAATTGGAAGCCATTGCAGTTTCTCTCGAAGAGGTTTAGCACTATCGAATTTGGATTTACCATAAATTAATCTGGGCGGTCTGAAGTTTCTTTGTAAGTTATTCTTTACAACCTGCGTAAATTCTATTGCAGTAGTCTAAGTGGCTTAATACCATTGATTGTATTAGATTACGAAAGGTTTAAGTTTCCAAAACGAGAAGAACATTTTCTTTGCAGTGGAATTTATTTGGCTTTCAAGTGATAGGTTGCTATGCGAATGACATTCAACTTCTCTGTATAGCCTACGCTGTTCATCTTCTCAATTCCTGTCTTTTTCATGTATCCTCCTGGATCAAGAGTAATCTTCTCTTTCTTAACTCTTCTAAGGGTGAATCTATCCTCTTATCACAATATTTCCCTTCCCCCACCTTCACTTGATGGTACTCCACTTCCATTCTCTCTGTTTGGATTCTTGGTGTTACTTTTGAGTAATTTCTCACCTTCAGGCCTTAGATTGATTCTGTGCTGTGCTCCTCCTCCTTTGCAATCCACCAGGACTGGTCTATTTGCCATGTCCTCTCTGCATCTTGTTTCCCATCTGGACTAATAGTAGTATTTATCACTGCTAGTGATTATTTCTATAGCACTACTAGATGTACACAGCACTGTACACAGGTACTTTCTCTGTCCCTAGAGGGCACACAATCTGTTTGGTTTTTTTACCTGGGACAACTGACTTGCCCACAAAGGAGGACATGGCCACAAAGAAGCTGCAGTGGGACTAGAACCCAGGTTGCCAGGATCAAGGCCCGCTGCACTAACCAGTAGGCAACTCCTCCACTCCTCAGCTACTACTGCAATTCCCTCTATTCTGGCCTTCCTCTTACTGTTCTCAAGCATCTCCAGTTAGTTCATGCCGCAGCAGTTAACCTTCTCCACAACTCTCACTGTTTTGACCATGTCATGCCCATTCTTTATGAACATTGGTTACCCATCTTGACCTGCATTTTCAAAATTCTACTTCTGTTTTACAAGTCAAAGCCCCCCTCCGCTCCAGCCTACCTCAACAACCTATTCCCCCCTCCGATATCTTCACCCTGCTAATAATAATGATCTGGTTTTACCATCACCCACTCAACTCCGTTTCTCTATCTCCCATGACTCTGCCTTCCGATATGGTGGTCCAAGCTCTTCCTCTACCTAATTTTTTTTTCTAACAGGGTCCAATGGACTATTCTCTTAGTCCTAATTTTACTACTTGCATATGTATGTGGATTGAGCCCAAATGATATATGTCAGCTTTTGCATAGCAGCTATAAGCAGCCAGTACATGTTTTTTACAGGTCCCATTTTCAGTTCAGGAGCTGAGACTCTGGAAAAGAAAGCAATCGGGTGATCTGCTCCTCCTAGACATTGTGTTAGTGCTACACCTATTCTGTTCTCCCCACTATAGGATATAGCAAAACATTTTGTGTGTAATCTGGGTGTGCAAGGAGAGGAGCAGAAGTCAAAGTGCTCTTCAGTTTATTCACAGCATCTGTGTGTTCTTCCTCCCAAACATAAGGTGCCACAAACCTTAATCTGTATTCTGAGACTGTATTTATTTATTTATGGCATTAATATCGCACATTATCCAGAAAACAAGCTTGAGTTCAATGTGGCTTAGAGAATAAAAATACAAAGTTTGAATTTCAACAATAGTGAAGTACTATGATGAAATGGCTGAGAGTAACAGATTAGGAAATAAACTACATATTGATAGATGCCTCTGATCTTTCTGTAAATAACGTAAGTTCTTGTGATCAGTGGTCACTGTGAAAGGATGTCTAGCTTTATGTTGAAGATCAGAGACCATTTTAGTAGTCCCCTCTGGACCAACTCCATCTTGTTTATATCTTTATTGAAGGGGCCCTTTTACTAAAGGGTAGGCACAGGGCAACCCAGAACTACCACTGGCCCAATGCAGATGCAGGCAGTAGTTCCACCCCCAGCACGCGGAATTTCTAGCACTGCATGATTACCACGTGCTGCCCAGTTTCTGCTGGGCTAGTGAGGGAGCCCTTACCACTACTTCAATGGATGGCAGCAAACTTACCGCAAGGCCATTTCTTTTTTCAGGCTTTTTACCTGCTACGGTTAAAAGGGACTTGTCGCACAGTAGAAACAGCTGCTGCTGCTACTACAGGGCCTCTTTTACTGCAGCTTGGAAAAAGGGCCCCTAAATGAGGTCTCACCCAAGCATCTTTCTAGCTTTTGCCATCACCTTTTCTACCTGTTTGGCCACTTTATGGTCATCACACACAAGTCCTGCTCATCTGTCATCCAGGGCCAATTTCAGTTGTTCACAATGTTGGATGTAGATAGATGAGAACACAAGTATGTAAGAGGTATTAGAAGATGTCCTTTACAACATTCTGGAAGTCAACTGGGGTGTTGGCCAGGCCAAATTGTATAACCAAATATTCATAGTGGCCATCCCTTATATTGAATTTGTTTTCCATTTGTTTCCCTCTTTAATACATATCAAGTTATATGCAAGTCCAGCTTGGTAATGATGTGGGCACCCTGAAGATGGTCATAGAAGTCAGAGATTAGTGTGAATGGGTGTCTGTTCTTCACTGTAATAGCATTTAGTTCCTGGTAGTCAATGCATGGGTGAAGGGTTGCATCTTTTTGCCTCACAAAGAAAAATCATTCTCCAGCTGATGAGGTAGAAGGGCGAATAAACCCTTTCTGTAAATTCTCTGGAATATAATCTGAGATGGCCTGTGTCTCTGTGATGGAAAGGGCATCTTGCCCAGGAGGAGATCAATAAGGCAATCATAGTCCCAGTGATGAGCTTTTCAGGGTGTTTTTTGGAAAATGTGTCAATTTGGGCTGTACAACATATAAGCAGTGTTGACAAAAAGTAGTACTCCACGCAGCACGTTGGCTGTTCTCCCAGTCTATATACTAGTACTGTGTTTCTGCAGCCAGGTAGCCCCCCAAATGGGGTTTACAGCGGTCTGGAGGAACCAGAAAACAATGGCCTCTGTGAAGAGCCCTGAGTGGCACTGTTTTGGATCTGAGATGCCCCTGGATGTTTCCATAGACAAAGAAGACAAAGTATTGAATGGAAATCTTGAAGTGATGCACAAGAGCTTTATCAATAGTTCCCTCTGGC
Source organism: Microcaecilia unicolor (assembly GCF_901765095.1). NCBI lineage: Eukaryota > Metazoa > Chordata > Amphibia > Gymnophiona > Siphonopidae > Microcaecilia > Microcaecilia unicolor. The sequence goes on along the minus strand of NC_044041.1, from coordinate 146,500,290 downwards.
TCCTGAATCAATAAAGGCCTCAGTGCTCTTGATTTCCTGACCAAGGTCAAATCACGCTGGGAACAGAAATTGAGCATGTGTGTGTGTGTGTGGTGGGGGTCCTTGATAGCAGACCTAGGCCTGAAAGTTTCCCAGCTTTTTGGGCCATTTGAGGGTGTATTGACCCTTTTGTCCACAATATAAACAGATTCAAGGTTTGGCGGCAGTGCCTTCCTCGTTCCAAAATAGGTTGCATAGGTTCCTCAGGATCTGGGGGTGGAGGATCTTAGGAAGAGAGTGACAGCTGTTGGGACTGAGATCCAAACTGAACCATCTGGCGGGCAGAGTGACGTACTTGGTTTCGCTCTTGAAATCGAATATTGATCTGATTACAAAGACAAATTAGATAATCCAGAGAAGAGGGAAGATCTCACCCTGCCAGTTCATTCTTGATGAACTTGATAATCCGTTCTATCAGACTCTCATTATGCCATCCTATTTCAGAGGCCAATATGTGGAACTGAATGGCTTAACTCCCCACCATCTGATTCCATAGCTGCTGAAGAATCCATCCCAGGTTCAGCAAAGATCTGACGGAATTGTTCTAGAAAAGCATGGGTTTTTTGAGCGCTCGGTCATTCTTCTCCCACTCTTTGGTGACATTGTACTTTTGTAAAGCTGAAGATAAGACAGTCTTACTCCTGGAGGCTACATAACTCTATTGTGAAGGTGATTTAGAATACCCAGTTTCTACAATTGAAAATGGTCCCTATGTATTTATTAATGGTAGGGCAAAGGGATCACAGAATAATTCCACTGCTGTGGGGTATGCTGCCATAGAAGATTTAGAACCTACCAAATATACTGCTCAGTCAGCAGAGCTCTTGCTCCATGTCATGTTTGTTGGAATCCTCATTTAATTAATGCACTGATTCTCATTATGTGTATAACATTTTGACCAGAAACCTGCACTGGTTTGTATCTGGGATAGGCAGAATCCTTTAGCTAATTCCTCACTTCAGGTTTTGTCCTCACTGATGAAAGTAAAGGAGTAAAATAGATGTTCCCATTGCAGTTTTTAAATGTATAGCCCATATAGGGGATCAACAAGCTAAAAGGGCTTGTGAGGATCTTGTCACCACTTCTGAGTTGGAAGAAGCATATATTATAGCTATGGTAACCCTACGCACGGCAAGTTTGATAGATATGAAGACACAGGCATTGCAGGAAGAAAGAACCTCCTGGCGAAAAGCTGGCTGTGGCGGCATCAGGGTACCTGGTACCAACTAAATGGATTGCCCTGCCTCTCTCTGCATTTCTTGTTATCAGGCATTGATCTGCCTGACCATGCTTCTGTTCAGTTCTGAATGGTGCATCCCGCAGTTGAAGAACAAGATTCAGTTTTGTCAATAGGAATAGTGAGTGACAGGATCCAGGATCTTAAGAACAGTCAGAATCCTGAAACAAGTGATGGCTTTCCTGGGATTGTTGAGTTTTTGTAAGGAGTGGATACCCAGTTACACTGCCAAAACAAAGGCACTGAGGGCACCTTTTTGAGGTAAAAGCCCTGCAGATGTGTCCCATCTGATAGAATGTGTGAAGGAATGAGGAAGAAGTGTCCTACGAATGAATTGGCCAAAACAATGGAGTCATGTGACCTTGTAAATTAATGTGAAAGTGTTTTTTTTTTCTCTTTCAGAATTCATACTATAAATTGTCTTGTCGAGACAGGGTTTAATCCATACATGGCTATCCCAGATAATTCTCTTTTTAGTTTAAATGCACTCCAAAGAGACTCTTTATTGTCTGCAGAGATAAAGACTGCATGTTGCTTATTTGTGTACATAAGAAGTATTTCTAGCTCTAGGAAACTGTTTTGGTAATCCAATTGGATACCATACATGATGTTTTTTTTTTATATAACTATGTGTTTATTTGCAGGTTAAGCCCAGTCCTGACTCCTGAATAGACCAATCTGATATATTAAGGCCTACTGGAACTCTGTGTTTTATTTGCTTGTGTCATTTGATATCCATTTTGTCTGTGTGTTGTTTATCTTATGGGATACCCAGGGAACTATAACACAACTGATACTCCTAGGACTTTGCACTCTTTCATTAATCCAAATTGTGTCCTTTTCCAAAACATATTCCCACTGGCAGGAAAGCTATAGAAAAAAAAAACATGTTCACAATTACTTAAGCTATGGTTTATATACACGAATCTAAGAGATTTTTTAATCTTCCTCATTGCATGTGAGTATATATTCAAGAAAACATTAAACAATAATGTTTCTCTTAATGTAGCCTACCAGATACATCTTACTTTTTAATTTATTTGGTAGTACGATCAGTACATACAGATGGTCTCTCTCCTGAATGACAAATTACTTGTATGCAACACCTTAAATGCCCTAAGTACATTAGCTACATGGGTTTTTCTACACTCAGTAAGGGACATGTGGTCTCTCTCTCTCTCCAAGGTATACTTTTACCTAGATGACTTCTTTGCTCACCTGTTCTCTATCTGTGAGAATACTGATGATTTCTCATCAACACCCACCAGAGCCAGACTTTTCATTGATGCCCACTTGTCGCTACCAGCCAGGGGATCGGGTCTACCTTTATGGACTGGGCCTTGGTTCAAGAGTCCACTGAAAGTCTGTAAATCCACACCCTTTGCTATCTATTCAGGACATTTATCAGATACAATACACTATTAAAATGTTATTTGGAATTAACTGATGGACTTATCATTGTACTTATCTTCCTCCTTTGCATTTGCCACTAAGGTATGGCCTTTCCTAGGTCCTTTTACCCCTTGGTGTCACTCCAGCCCCTCCCTCTTTAACAGATTTGTTCCTCCTCCTGGTCATTCCCATCTCCCCTTTTCCTAAAGAAATAGAGGCCTTGGCCGGTCACTATTTCATTTGTGGGAATTAGGTCTACCAGTCACTGCCTCCCCTTAGGCATTTGCAGGATGTGGTAGAAATCACTGCGCACCATCAGAGGCCATCTTGGTTACAGTCCCAGATTGAGGATATCATTAAATATGTTACTGATTCACAATGTGTTGTGGATATGCTTTTGCACATGTATGTGGTGTTATTAATTCTTCCACCTGGGGGATCACGTGCTGCTTGGCTGAGGGAAGGACGCCGCATCTGAGAGCTCCGAGGCCCCGCCGTTAACATCAAGCCCGCAGCGCCATAATAAGCAGCTGATAAACCCAACTGAAGTCAGCCAGCGCAATCGGAACACCCCGATAGTGTGAGGGCACCGTAGGCGATAGAAGAAACATTTGGCATGACATCTAAATCCAGTAAGAAAGACGGAGCGAGGAGCCGCGAGGGCAAGATGGCGGAGGCCAGCCACGCGGGGGAATCGGTAAGCTCCGCTTGGGCTGCTGAAATAGCGGCAGAGGTTTCCACCCTGCTGGAATCGTCAGTAGACCGCAAGCTTCAAAAAATCTCAGACCAGATTGAACAATTAGATGGCAAGTTTGAAGGTTTGCACGCAGACATGGCGGGCTTTCAGAAACGGCTATCGGACATTGAAGACCAGTGCATGCAAAGGGACAAAGTCCAAAAAGGCCTGAAGGACACTCTAGAAGAGCTTACAGCGAAGGTGGAAGACCTAGAGAATAGGTCGCGGAGGAATAATCTTCGTTTCGTCGGTATTCCGGAGACGGTGCGGGAGGTGGACCTCCGCGATTTTCTGGAATCATGGCTCCCAAAAGTCTTGAATCTTCAACGGCTAGAGAATGGATTACAAATCGAGCGGGCCCATCGGCTGGGCAGAGAGAGGCAGGGGTACGAGAGACCGCGAGTTGTCATCTGCAAAATTCTAAATTACAAGCATAAGCAGGACATTTTGCGGGAATGGCGATTAAAAGGAAAGGTACAATATGAATCTCATACCATCTTGTGCTTCCAAGATTTTTCGGCTGCGGTAGCGGCCCAGCGCAAACGGTTTGCAGAGGTATGCAAAATATTGTACGAGAGGAAAGTCCGGTTTGCGCTAATGTTTCCCGCCAAATTGCGTATTCAGCATGAGGGAAAACAATACCATTTCAACGCACATGAGGAGGCGCGGCAGTTTATCAACAGCATGCGAGTGGGCGCAGAATTGAAGCAGGTGCAAGCAGCAGCGGAGAGCACACAGAACACCTGAACAGGATCAGGCATCAGTCATTAGGTGCAAAAGGGTGAGATAATGAGATTTCAAGGGCTGAGAGACATTTGATATTAAAGACTTCCACAAGGATTCCCAGATGCTGATCCGTTAGGGGAAGGGAATGCTGTAAAAGGGAGGGGGGCTCCAGTGTTAAGATGAGGGGTGAATAGGGGGAACTTGCACAAGAGCGGAGGCTACATCATTTAATCATTAATCCTAGTGGGGGAGAGTTTCTTGTAATTGGGGTACACAGAATTGAAAATGTAAGGGCGCGGGGTAGGCGGGGGCGGAGCGAAAACGTGATCAGTTCTCTAGCGAGAGCTGAATGTGGAGAAGGGGGGCGTATAGGAGGGGGGGAAGGGAGGGAGGGAGGAGGGAGGGAGAGGGGAGGGGTGGGGTTTTTTTTTTTTTTTTCTTTTCTATTACTTCTGGAATGTGTGCTGGAGGCGCTGGTATTCTTTATGACTGCACAAGGGGAATGGCTAAGGGTAAGGGGGGGGTACACCCAGGGGTTGGGGGTGGACCCTCAAACTTTAGGGCGTTTAGACCTTAGAATGAACATCAGTAAGTCTGGATAGGGCGAGTTAAAGTTAATATCTTGGAATGTGGGGGGGATCTCATCACCCATTAAACGCACCAAGGTGTTGCAGGCTCTACAGCGACACAAGGCGGATATCGCGTTCCTCCAAGAAACACACTTAACATCCCAGGAGCATCAAAAATTTAAGAAAGGTTGGGTGGAGATGGTAGAGGGGTCGCCTGCAGTGGGGAAAAAAGGAGGGGTCCTGTTGTTGTTCCGCAAAGGTTTAAATATGAGAATTAAGACAGTGAAGAGAAGTACAGAAGGTAGATTTGTACTAGTGGAGGTGGAGAGGGGTAATGTCTCTTATATTTTTTGTAATGTGTACGCTCCTAACGTATATGACAAAAAATGTTATAAAGGGCTGTTGGATCTATTGGGCCCCTATCAGGGGGGCAATATAATTTTGGGAGGAGACTTCAATGCAGTGTTTGACCCTCGGTTGGATAGAAGCAGTGCCTCTAGACCGATGCCTGGACATTCCCAGAGGGGTTTGCCTTTTCTCAGCTCCACCTTAAACTTGATTGATGTATGGAGGGTGTTACACCCGACGCAGCGAGACTACACACATATCTCACGAGCACACTTATCACAATACCGTATAGATTATTTTCTAATTTCGAGAGACCTCTTTCCAGATATACCAAAAGCAGAGATCGATGTTTGTGAAATTTCAGACCACTCATTTGTTTGGGTACATTTAAGATTACGGGGAAAGGGGGGAGGACGGGGTAGCTGGCGGTTCCCAATTGAACTATATTATGATTCATACTTTAAGAAATACTTGGGGGAGAAATGGGGGGACTTTGCAGCCCACAACAGTGAGCATCAACATCAAGCGAGTTTATATTGGGAAACAGCAAAAGTAGTCATGAGGGGGGAGGTAATAGCATATAGAGCGAGGGCTAGAAAGATGAGGGATAAGGAAATTCTACGCTTGGAGAAAGAAGTTCGCAGGCAACGAATTCGGTTCGGGAAGGATATTACGGAGGACAATAAGAAAGTATTATTAACACTGCAAAGGGAGTTGAATGAATTGCTCCACCAAAGAGCGCAGAAGTCCCAGCTGTATTACCAGCACCAACTTTTTAGGTTCGGGAATCAGGCGGGAGCTTTTATGGGACGTTTGATTCAAGGGACAAGGGGCCCAACGAAAGTCCTGCAAGTCCGGGACCGCGGGGGACGGTTACTTCGAGAGACAAAAGACATAATGGAATGCTTTAGGAATTACTATAAAGACCTATACAAAGAGCCAACAGATATAGTGGAGGATAGTAATCTGTTCTTGGACAATCAAATCTTGCCCACAATTACGGAGGCACAGAGGGAGGCGCTGAATAGTCCAATTGAGGAGGGCGAACTGATGTTGGCCCTGCAGCAAAGTAATATTCATAAGGCCCCGGGGCCAGATGGGTTCAGCATAGCTTTCTATAAACTGTTACAGGAACAGGTTACCCCCCCCCCGTTGCTTAATTTGTTCAATACCATGGCTTCTTCGGGAGAAATATCTGCCACGCTTAATATGGCTAAAATAATAGTATTGTTAAAACCGGGCAAAGAGGAGTCTGATGTGGGTTCTTATAGACCCATATCGTTGTTAAACTGTGACATAAAATTATATGCAAAGATTTTGGCGAATCGCCTGGCGCGGGTACTCCCTCACTTGATAGCAGCCCCGCAGGCGGGATTCGTAAAAGGTAGAACAGCAACTAAAAACATAAGGGCTTTGCTGGCTTCATTGGAGACAGTAGAAAGACAGAGCAGGCCCTCTCTGCTGGTCAGCTTCGACGCAGAGAAGGCTTTTGATCGAGTGGTTTGGGGATTTATGTTCGCAGTGATGAGGCGGATGGGTATAGAGGGGTTGTTTGGGAATGCTGTGGGAGCCCTATACAAAAATCCACAAGCTTTCATGTGGATCAATGGGGAGCGGTCAGCCCCATTTACAATTAGAAGGGGCACACGTCAGGGGTGCCCTTTGTCACCCTTGTTGTTTGTCTTGGCGTTAGATCCATTGATCAGAGAAATCGACATGCACCCAGAGATAGCAGGAGTTACTTGGGGTCCTTCTTCGTTTAAAGTCTCCGCTTTTGCGGATGATATCTTGGTCCATCTCACTCAGCCCAAGCAGTCCATTATTACAGCTCCTGCAGGAGTATGGAGATTTTGCTGGATTTAAAATAAATTATCTAAAATCTTGGGCATTAACTGGTAATCCGAGGGTGAGGGACCTATGGGGAAATGGTTTTCCTCTGAAATGGGCTACAGAGTCCCTCCAATATTTAGGAGTGCGAATCCCCATGAACACATCGGCCTTATATCAACTTAATGTAGCGAGCAGAATGGAGTCTCAGAGGGGGCGTTTCGAAAAATGGAAGGTCTTGCTGCTTACGTTACATGGGAAGATCCATTTATATCGCATGGCGGAGTTTCCACGCTGGCTTTATCTATTACAGGTTCTTCCATTGCGACTAAAGGGTAAGGATATAATCATGATTAATAGGAATATCCGGAAATTTATTTGGAGGGATTCAAAGCCAAAACTTTCATTGCAGTTCCTAATGGGTCCCTGGAGGGAAGGAGGCATGGGGCTTCCGGACATACGCCGTTACAATCAAGCTTGTTTGCTGCGGCACCTGGGAGATTGGCTACTAGATAGACAAGATTACACGCCCCGAACTCTTGAGCAGGATTATTTTAAGCCGTACCACTTATATTTCCTACTGCAATGCCCAAAGAAAATGCTGCATACATTGGTGGGAGGTAGTATACTCTTGGACCCCTTAAGGGAGACTTGGCGAGAACTAACGCATGGATGGGGCCTAGCAGCAGATGTCTCGGACCTGCTACCCATACAGGGAAACCCGGATTTTAAACCGGGTATGGAGAATAGAGTATTTCATAAATGGGCAGAGGTGGGAATTACCAGGTTGGAGCATGTACAGTATTAAGCTTTAGAGGACAGATGTTAGAACTGGGAGCACTTGGGGTGGGTATAGAGCATAGTTTTATATTTGCCCATTACCAATTAGCACACTATGTTCGGGCGTTAGAGGCAGGGAAGTTGGCGGGCGGACATGGGCGTAAGGTTAGAGAGTTCTTTAGGTCTGTGCCTGGGGAGCGCCTGTCGGTTTCTGGGCTACAGAAGGTGCTGAGAGCCCCCGGTGATGGGAAGGATACAGGGGTGATAACACAACGCTGGGCTACTGATCTGCGGCGACCTAACTTAATCCTGAACTTTCCACAACTGACAGCTCGTATACCTACTTTGTCTTGTAATGCTGCTATGCGAGAGTGTCAATACCGTATACTGCATAGAGCATATATGACTAAACTCCAATTATTTAGATTTGGAGGGGTCACAGATCCATTATGTTCGAAATGTGGTAGGGGAGAGAGTACTTGGTTTCACTCTTTATGGGAATGTCCAAAGATTAAACTTTTTGGGGGGCAAATTATAAAATTTACAGAATCGGTGGTACAGGGCAGAGTGGTCTCTTCTCCAATGGGGTTTTTGCTAGATAGATTTGAAGTTTTCACTCAGCAAACGAGGGGGGGTAGACAATTTCTCCGTAAAGCAGGCATTATAGGGAAGAAATTGATTATGCTCATGTGGATGCAGAAGGAGGCGCCGGATTATTGGCACTGGAGGAACCGATTGCATGAATTACTGTTGCAGGAGCGTAGGGTGGTGGGTTCCTCCCCGAAGAAACGAAAAGCATTTATGGAAATTTGGGAGCCATATATACAGACATTGTCGCCAAGAGCACGCAGCTTTATATTGAATCGTTTTAAATTTTTTTTTTTTTTTTTTTCTGGTTTCAAGAAGGGGTGGTGAGGGAGGGGATGAATGGGCAATGTGATTAGGGGTAATCTTAAAGGCGATATTATAAGCTTTGGACAAGCTCTTTTGAGATACAGAGTATTGATGGAGATGCCCTGGCGAGAGGGCAGACCAGTAATTTGGGAGTAGCCTATAAGAATGCGGTGAGGGAAGGTTGTAACAGGAATAATTGGGTTTAGGCTTCATATGGTTTAAAGGGAAAGGGAGGAGGACATAGATTTTCAGCTATATGTATAATAATGAAGTTTAGTGTTATTTGTTATAGAGTTCAATCTGTTTAGTAGGGGGGACATATATTGAGCAAATGTCAAAGGTTGGGACTAAAAACGGAGGGCGTGAGGGGAGGGATTTAATGGATAGAATTTTGCAGACTGTAAGTAGTATATTGTTTCCTTTAATAGCACATTCAAGAATGTTCTCTTGGGGGTTTAGAAGGTGGAGTGTGATGTTAATTCTAAAATGTTATCAATAAAAATGATACCACCAAAACAGGAGAGATAGGAGAGAGGGAGAGATAAGGGGGGGATTTGGAAGATGGTTAAAGATATATATGTCTCTCAAACTGTTTTGTTTAGAGGTTCAAGTAATACTGTTTTTCATAAACACTGTTGGAATAAAGCACAGTTGGGGGTGGGGGGGGGGGGGAAATGTAAAAAGTTTGATGACTGTAAGCAGTGCAGTATACCTGTTGTATTACCACTGTAAGTGAGGCAATATTGTCATGAATTCACTGTGCTGAGGTGGATTTGTACTTTTTGATTTGTCATCAATAAAAACCGTTGAAACATAATTCTTCCACCTGTTGTACATGGTTGAATTCTCAGTCTGAAGTTGTTTAGTGCTGTTCAAGATATGGACTGTCAATCACACATGTCAATCTACACCTCTTCCCTGGGCTCCCTGATCTCATCTCATGGTTTCCAGTATCATCTCTATGCTGATGACACCCAACTGTATCTCTCCACACCAGACATCACCGCGGAGACCCAGGCAAAGGTATCGGCCTGCTTATCCGACATTGCTGCCTGGATGTCCAACCGCCACCTGAAACTGAACATGTCCAAGACCGAGCTTATCGTCTTTCCACCAAAACCCACTTCTCCTCTTCCTCCACTTTCTATCTCAGTTGATAACACCCTCATCCTCCCCGTCTCATCTGCCCGCAACCTCGGAGTCATCTTTGACTCCTCTCTTTCCTTCTCTGCGCATATCCAGCAGATAGCCAAGACCTGTCGCTTCTTCCTCTTTAACATCAGCAAAATTCGCCCTTTCCTCTCTGAACACACCACCCGAACTCTCGTCCACGCTCTCATTACCTCTCGCCTGGACTACTGCAACTTACTCCTCACCGGCCTCCCACTTAGCCATCTATCCCCCCTTCAGTCTGTTCAGAACTCTGCTGCACGTCTCATATTCCGCCAGAACCGATATACTCATATCACCCCTCTCCTCAGGTCACTTCACTGGCTTCCGATCAGATACCGCATTCAATTCAAGCTTCTCCTTCTTACCTACAAATGCACTCAGTCTGCTGCCCCTCACTACCTCTCTACCCTCATCTCCCCTTACGTTCCCGCCCGTAACCTCCGTTCACAGGATAAATCCCTCCTCTCAGTACCCTTCTCCACCACCGCCAACTCCAGGCTCCGCTCATTCTGCCTCGCCTCACCCTATGCTTGGAACAACCTTCCTGAACCCTTACGCCAAGCCCCCTCCCTGCCCATCTTCAAGTCTTTGCTTAAAGCCCACCTCTTCAATGCTGCGTTCGGCACCTAACCCTTACCGTTCAGTGAATCCAGACTGCCCCAATTTGACTGCCCCGATCGGACCGACCGTTCACTTGTCTATTAGATTGTAAGCTCTTTGAGCAGGGACTGTCTCTCTTTGTTAAATTGTACAGCGCTGCGTAACCCTAGTAGCGCTCTAGAAATGTTAAGTAGTAGTAGTAGTAAGTACTGATAACCAGGGTGGTTTAGACTGGTTCTAGTTGTCCTCCTTTACGGGTTGGTTTCAGAATCTTTTGTCGGGTTTACGGTTTTTATTGGCTGTATCAATACCTGCCGGCACATAGGTTGGAAAATGTGGGATACAAATGCAATAAATAAATGTTTTGCACCCACCAACAATTCTGTTTGTTTATTCAGCTACCATTGTTCCCCTGATAACAATACTGCTTTCTGAGTTAACTGGTGAGGGGGGAGCATTTTGTGCCTCATGGTTCAGGTGTTTGTAGCTCACGCCCAGGGTTGCTGACCCAGGACTGTCAGATCCCTATTGAACCAAAGTAAAATGGCTGCTGTGACACACGTGCCAGCTACTTTGCCTGGAGATGACTTTTCCCTGAACTATGTGTCAGCAGTTTGGTGCACAGCCTTAAGCTGAGTTGTAACTGCAGAGTACGCACAAGCAAGGGGTGGGAGGAGGAATTGAAAAGGGAAAATTAGGTTCTTACCTTGGTAATTTTCTTTCCTTTAGTCATAGCAGATGAAGCCATTGCGTATGGGTTATGTCCATCAACCAGCAGGGGAGATAGAGAGCACTCAAACTTTCACAGTTCCCTCTTGGCCAGGTAGCTCCACTGCCTCTTCAGTATTTGAAGCTTCCAAAGCAGTATGGCAAACCGCAATGGGAATCACAAGAGCTTTCCTCACAGCGAACGATGGCCCATCACAAGGGCATGAATTCATAAAGGAGGGAATGCACATCCTCCTGGAGGGAATAAACTCATCCTCCTTATTGTATAAGTGGAGGGGAACACACGCGCCTCCTGGAGGGAATCACACATCCTCCCAACACACTGGAGGGAATGAATTCATCCTCCTATTTATAGAACTGGAGGGGAACACACGCGCCTCCTGGAGAGAATCAACACATTCTCCAAAACATGCTGGAGGGAATGAACACATCCTCCTAAATTTAAACTGAACATGAATCCTGAAGATTGTTTTCCAACTTTCTCCCAAGGAAGGAACTTCAGGAAATTAGAACAGAACCTGAAAAACAGATTCACAGCATACAGACAATCATACAGGGAGGGCTCATGGCTTCATCTGCTATGACTAAAGGAAAGAAAATTACCAAGGTAAGAACCTAATTTTCCCTTCCTTGTCATCAAGCAGATGAAGCCATTACGTATGGGATGTAACAAAGCAATCCCTAGATAGGGTGGGAACAAGCCACACCACGCGCCAGCACTTGTGCACCAAAACGCGCATCCCTCCTGGCAGCCACATCCAGCCTGTAATGTCGGGCAAAGGAGAGCTTAGAAGCCCATGTTGCTGCACTGCATATCTCTTGAAGAGAGAGTGCTCCAGTTTCAGCCCAAGAGGAAGAAATCGCTCTAGTAGAATGTGCCTTAAAGGCTACAGGCGGAACCCTGCCGGCCAGCAGATAAGCTGAAAAGATAGTTTCTTTGAGCCAGCGGGCAATAGTGGCTTTAGACGCTGGAGACCCTCTGCGAGAACCGGATAGCAAAACAAACAGATGATCAGAAGTCCTGAAAGAGTTAGTAACTCACAGATACTGCAGCAGAGTCCTGCGCACATCCAAAAGGTGCAGCTGCCCAAAAGATTCTGGAAACTCTTCCTCTGAAAAAGAGGGCAAGAAAATAGGCTGGTTTAAGTGAAAGGCTGAAACCACCTTAGGCATAAAGGAAGGCACGGTCCGAACCGTGACTCCGGACTCTGAAAATTGCAGAAATGGGTCTCTACAGGACAGTGCCTGGAGCTCTGACACCCGTCTTGCCGAGGTTATGGCCACCAGAAAAACGGCCTTCAGTGTCAAGTCTTTCTCCGATGCTCGCCGAAGCGGCTCAAAAGGAGATGCCTGCAGGGTTTTCAAAACTAGCCCCAGGTTCCAAGCTGGACAGGGTGCTCGCACTGGAGGTCGGAGCCGAAGCACCCCTCCAAGAAACCGTGCCACATCTGGGTGAGCAGCCAAAGACACGCCTTCCACCTTACCACGAAGGGAGGCCAACGCTGCCACCTGCACCCGCAGGGAATTATAGGCCAAGCCTTTTTGTACACCTTCCTGCAAAAAGTCCAGAATCGGCGAGACAGGAGCCCGCATTGGAACAATGGCTCTGGAAGCACACCAAGACTCAAACAGGCACCAAATCCTGGCATAAGCCACGGAAGTGGACCGCTTGCGGGCTTGCAGGAGAGTGGAAATAACTTTATTGGAATAACCTTTATCCCTCAATTGCGCCCTCTCAATAGCCATGCCGTAAGACCAAAGCGGCCGGCGTCCTCCATGGCTACCGGTCCCTGAGTCAACAGGTTCGGTACCAGAGGTAACAGCAGAGGAGCCTCCAGGAGCATCTGTTGGAGGTCTACATACCAAGGTCTCCTTGGCCAATCCGGGGTGATGAGGATCACTTCTCCTGGGTGCAGCCGAATCCGCAAGAGCAGGCGCCCTATCAAGGGCCATGGGGGAAACACATAAAGTAGACCCGGAGGCCAGGGTTGAGCCAAGGCATCCAACCCCGCCGAGCGAGGATCTCTCCGTCTGCTGAAGAAGCACGGGACTTTGGTATTGGCACTTGTCGCCATTAGATCCATCACGGGCTTGCCCCATTTGGCACAGATCTGCAAGAATACTTCGTCTGCCAGATTCCATTCTGCTGGATCGATCTGATGCCTGCTCAGATAATCGGCCTGCACATTGCTCTGACCTGCAATATGAGCTGCTAACAGACACTGAAGATGCAGCTCAGCCCAGTGGCAAATCAGTTCGGCCTGCGCGACTAGTGCTCTGCACCTTGTTCCGCCTTGTCGATTTATATAGGCCACCGTTGTCGTGTTGTCCGACATCACTCTGACAGCCAAACCTTCCAGGGTCACTTGAAAGGCCAGAAGCGCCTGAAACACCGCTTTCAACTCTAGGCGGTTGATGGACCACTCTGACTCCTCGGGTGTCCATAGACCCTTGGCATGCTTCCCTTTGCAGTGTGCGCCCCAGCCCTTCAGGCTGGCATCTGTTACCACTAGGCACCAAACGGGGAGCGTCAGCGGCATTCCTCGCCGCAGCATGCTGTCCGAGAGCCACCACTCCATGCTGAGACGGGCCGCAGGGAGCCAAGTAAGTCTGCATTGGTAATCCTGAGAAATAGGAGACCATCTCCGGAGTAGGGAATACTGTAGAGGTCTCAGGTGCGCTCTCACCCAGGGTACCACTTCCATCGTGGCTGTCATCGATCCCAGCAGCTGGACAATGTCCCAAGCTCGCAGGCGGGGCATCCTCAGGAGCAGACGGACCTGATTCTGAAGCTTGCACCGCCTTGGCTCGGGTAGGAACACATAGCCCGAGACTGTGTCAAACCTGGCCCCCAAAACCTCTAGAGATTGTGAAGGGGACAGGTGACTTTTGGCCATATTGACGACCCAGCCTAGAGATTGTAGTACTGAGACCACTCTGGCTGTAGCTTGTAAGCTCTCTGTTGCAGAGTCTGCTCTGATGAGCCAGTCGTCTAGGTATGGGTGAACCCTGATACCTTCTCACCTGAGAAAAGCAGCTACTACCACCATTACCTTCGAAAAGGTTTGGGGAGCTGTGGCGAGGCCAAAAGGCAAGGCCCTGAACTGGAAATGTTTTCCCAACACCGCAAACCTCAGAAACTTCTGGTGCGGGGGCCAAATCGGTATGTGCAAGTAAGCTTCTTTCAGGTCGAGAGACGTGAGAAACTCTCTTGGCTGAACCGCCGCAATGACGGAGCGCAGGGATTCCATGTGGAAATGCCGCACTCTCAGGGACTTGTTCACTTCTTTTAAGTCCAGAATAGGGCGAAAGGACCCAGCTTTTCGCGGCACCACAAAGTAGATGGAGTATCAGCCGCAGCCTTGCTCGGCGGGAGGCACCGGGGTCACTGCCCCTAACTGAATCAGACCTTGTAAAGTCTCCTCCACTGCCGCCCGTTTGACGGCAGAACCGCATCGGGACTCCACAAACACGTCTCTTACTGGGGCGTTGAATTCTATTCTGTATCCATCTCTGATCAGGTCCAGAACCCACTGATCTGAGGAAATCTTGGCCCACTCCTCGACAAAGAGGGAAAGCCGTCCTCCGATGACAGGCATCGAGGAGAGGGCCGGCGCACCATCATTGAGAGGGTTGCCCCTGAACTCCTGGTCTTGAGCCACCGGCTGCGGAACGCTTGTCCGAGCGAAAGGAGTTCCTCTGCTGACCACGGGCACGTGAAGTGAACCCAGCAGAATGCCCCGGGCGGTAGCTTCTAGCTTCACGGAAGCGAGGTCTGTACGAGGAGTGGACCGCCTGGCCCTTAGAGGAAGGCCTCTGCCTATCTTTGGGCAAGCGCTGGGGTTTTGGATCACCCAGGCCTTTGACAATTTTCTCTAACTCCTCACCAAATAGGAGAAGTCCTTGAAAAGGCAACTTCACCAACCTTTGCTTAGAGGCCATGTCCGCTGCCCAGTGTCGTAGCCACAGATGATGGCGAGCCGCCACTGCTACTGCCATTTGTTTAGCCGAAGCTCTGACAAGGTCATAAAGGGCATCAGCCAGAAAGGACAAGGCCACCTCCATCCGCGGAGCCATATCCAAGAAGGGCTCCGCTCCATCTCCGGGCTGAGCCACTGCCTGTTGCAGCCAAGCTAGGCAGGCTCTCACAGCATAACAGCTGCATGCAGACGCCTGAACAGTGAGACCTGCAATTTCAAAGGACCGTTTCAACGCTGTTTCCAGCCTACGGTCTTGAACATCCTTCAGGGCAACACCTCCTTCAACAGGGAGGGTAGTTCTCTTTGTCACCGCAGTGACTAGGGCATCCACTGTAGGCATTTGAAAACGAGCCATATGTCCCTCACGCAGAGGGTATAACTGCCCCATAGCCCTGGAAACTCTCAAAGGTCCCTCGGGGTCAGCCCACTGAGCCGAAACAAGCTCTAGGATGGAGTCATGCAAAGGGAAGGCCCGAGCAGCTTTCTTGGTACTAGCCATCCTGGGATTACCCGAGGAGGCCATGCCACTGTCAGGATCTTCAATCGAGAGGGCCTGCAGGGTATCTGAAATAAGCGCTGGCAGCTCATCACGGTGGAAAATCCTCACCGCGGAGGGATCATCCAGATCCTGTGGTAAATCCGCACCTGACTCTGGTTCCTCAGACCAAGAACGTCTGTCAGAGTTCTCCGAATCCTCACACCCCAACCACGGGGGGGAAAAAGGTGCACCACAATCTGAAGGGAATTAACCCTTCTGCGCTTATCTTTAGGCCAAGCATCCGGGAAAAAAGCCTCACTGGGCAGTCCCAGGCCAGAATCCATCGGGGGGGCAATCAGAGGAGCCTCAGGCGACCCTTGAGGGAGGGCTCTTTTCATCATGTATGCTTTATGCAGCAAAAGCACAAAATCCGGGGAGAAAATCTCACCCTGGGCACCCAAATCCTGTCCGGTGCTAGCCACTCCTGAAATAACCTCATCTCGAGGTGCCCCACCCGGCTCAGGTCTCTCCGTGTCCACGGAGGCCGCGCCATGCGGTGTAAGCAAAATGGCGCCCGCTGCCAGCTCAGAGCGGGAAGAAACATCGCTCGCCATGCTCGGGCCGGCTCCTACGCCAATACAGCATGATTTACAGAGCCCTGCTGCTGATTTGCGCTTGCCACAAGTGGAACAGCGCTTTACATTGTCCGCAGCCATCGCCGAAAAACGGCGGTAAAATCCAAAATGGCAGTTCGCGCCAAAATCGCCCCGATCGTGGGCCCACCCCGGAGGAGTTGGAAAACACTCTTACCTCAAAGGATCTAGTGTACAACTACGATCCTGCTGAAAATCAGGTCAAAAACCTCTGTTCCAGCGTCTCTGCGTTTAAAAACGCGACGCGACTTTTTTTATTTTTATTTTTTAAGCTGTGAGGAAAGCAGAGGTATTGAAGACTCCGGAGGCTCAGATGAGTGGGAAAGGCAGGGAAAGGGCGAACCTATATGCCTGCATCCACTGTTGGTGGGTAAGGACAGGGAAAGCAAGGCAATATGTCCACATCCACAGAGGTATGGGTAAGGCAGGGAAAGGGCTAACCTACAGTGGGGGAAATAAGTATTTGATCCCTTGCTGATTTTGTAAGTTTGCCCACTGACAAAGACATGAGCAGCCCATAATTGAAGGGTAGGTTATTGGTAACAGTGAGAGATAGCACATCACAAATTAAATCCGGAAAATCACATTGTGGAAAGTATATGAATTTATTTGCATTCTGCAGAGGGAAATAAGTATTTAATCCCTCTGGCAAACAAGACCTAATACTTGGTGGCAAAACCCTTGTTGGCAAGCACAGCGGTCAGACGTCTTCTGTAGTTGATGATGAGGTTTGCACACATGTCAGGAGGAATTTTGGTCCACTCCTCTTTGCAGATCATCTCTAAATCATTAAGAGTTCTGGGCTGTCGCTTGGCAACTCGCAGCTTCAGCTCCCTCCATAAGTTTTCAATGGGATTAAGGTCTGGTGACTGGCTAGGCCACTCCATGACCCTAATGTGCTTCTTCCTGAGCCACTCCTTTGTTGCCTTGGCTGTATGTTTTGGGTCATTGTCGTGCTGGAAGACACAGCCACGACCCATTTTTAAGGCCCTGGCGGAGGGAAGGAGGTTGTCACTCAGAATTGTACGGTACATGGCCCCATCCATTCTCCCATTGATGCGGTGAAGTAGTCCTGTGCCCTTAGCAGAGAAACACCCCCAAAACATAACATTTCCACCTCCATGCTTGACAGTGGGGACGGTGTTCTTTGGGTCATAGGCAGCATTTCTCTTCCTCCAAACACGGCGAGTTGAGTTCATGCCAAAGAGCTCAATTTTTGTCTCATCTGACCACAGCACCTTCTCCCAATCACTCTCGGCATCATCCAGGTGTTCACTGGCAAACTTCAGACGGGCCGTCACATGTGCCTTCCGGAGCAGGGGGACCTTGCGGGCACTGCAGGATTGCAATCCGTTATGTCGTAATGTGTTACCAATGGTTTTCGTGGTGACAGTGGTCCCAGCTGCCTTGAGATCATTGACAAGTTCCCCCCTTGTAGTTGTAGGCTGATTTCTAACCTTCCTCATGATCAAGGATACCCCACGAGGTGAGATTTTGCGTGGAGCCCCAGATCTTTGTCGATTGACAGTCATTTTGTACTTCTTCCATTTTCTTACTATGGCACCAACAGTTGTCTCCTTCTCGCCCAGCGTCTTACTGATGGTTTTGTAGCCCATTCCAGCCTTGTGCAGGTGTATGATCTTGTCCCTGACATCCTTAGACAGCTCCTTGCTCTTGGCCATTTTGTAGAGGTTAGAGTCTGACTGATTCACTGAGTCTGTGGACAGGTGTCTTTCATACAGGTGACCATTGCCGACAGCTGTCTGTCATGCAGGTAACGAGTTGATTTGGAGCATCTACCTGGTCTGTAGGGGCCAGATCTCTTACTGGTTGGTGGGGGATCAAATACTTATTTCCCTCTGCAGAATGCAAATAAATTCATATACTTTCCACAATGTGATTTTCCGGATTTAATTTGTGATGTGCTATCTCTCACTGTTACCAATAACCTACCCTTCAATTATGGGCTGCTCATGTCTTTGTCAGTGGGCAAACTTACAAAATCAGCAAGGGATCAAATACTTATTTCCCCCACTGTATGTGCCTTTAAAGTGAAGCTGCTATAGCCTCCAACACCCCGGTTAACAACTGGCAAGCCAGGAACCACCTCCCGGCAGATTTTTCTGGAGCTCGAACAAGCTGCAGCCACCCTGCTAAGGGAGATAGAGAATACTGAAGAGGCAGTGGAGCTAGCTGGCCAAGAGGGAACTGTGAAAGTTTGAGTGCTTATCTCCCCTGCTGGTTGATGGACATAACCCATACGTAATGGCTTCATCTGCTTGATGACAAGGAAACAGAGGTTGAAGATGAACCATGCTTATAAAGATTACATTGCCCTCAACATGTAATTCAACTCTGGAATTCGTTACCAGAAAATGTGGTAAAGGCGGTTAGCCTAGCAGAGTTTTAAAAAGATTTGGATTGCTTCCTAAAGGAAAAGTCCATAGACCATTATTAAATTATTAAAACACGATTCAACAGCGCCAAACCCCTTTGAGAAAAGCTGCACTGGCTCCCAATCAAAGAACGGATCATCTTCAAAATCTGCACCTTAGTCCACAAAATCACCTACGGCATAGTCCCAGGAAACATGACAAACCTCATTGATCTACCAACTAGAAACAGACTCGGATCAGCACGATCATATCAAAACCTACATTACCCAAACTGTAAAGGGCTAAAATACAAAGCTACTCACGCATCTAACTTCTAACAACTATGGAATGGACTCCCACTTGCAGTGAAAACAATACATAACCACCTAAACTTCAGGAAATCACTGAAAACCCACCTCTTCAAAAAGCTTATCCCACCGATCCAACATAAATCCCCACACCCAGCAACACAAGATAAGCTATGATCGTACTGGACAACTTACTATCCTCAACCCCATGACGCTTGAAACACTTCTACCTGTGACCATAACACAACCTTGTATTTGTTATCAACCGTAATGGCAACCGCCATTATGATACTTTGTAATCCACATTGAGCCTGCAAATAGGTGGGAAAATGTGGGGTATACATGTAACAAATAAATAAATAAATTGGACTTGGGAAAATATTTCTGGGATAAGCAGCATAAAATGTTTTGTACTTTTTTGGGGATCTTGCCAGGTATTTGTGACCTGGATTGGCCACTGTTGGAAACAGGATGCTGGGCTTGATGGACCTTTGGTCTGTCCCAGTATGGCAATACTTATGTACTCTGCATCTGAGTCCTGTCATTTACAAGTTATGCTGTGCCTGAACATTGTCATTTTTTAACAGCTAACATCTTTAGGATGCCCTGCACAGGGTAACTGATAACAGTATTGCCATACTGGGACAGACCGAAGGTCCATCAAGCCCAGCATCCTGTTTCCAACAGTGGCCAATCCAGGTCACAAGTACCTGGCAAGATCCCCAAAAAGTACGATATATTTTATGCTGCTTATCCTAAAAAATAAGCAGTGGATTTTCCCCAAGTCTGTTTTAATAATCTATGGACTTTTCCTTTAGGAAGCCATCCAAACCTTTTTTACACTGATTTTACAACATTGTCTGCCAACGAATTCCAGAGTTTAATTACATGTTGAGTGAAGAAAAATTTTCTCCAATTCGTTTTAAATTTACTATTTTGTAGCTTCATTGCGTGCCCCCTAGTCCTAGTATTTTTGGAAAGAGTAAACAAGTGATTCATATCTACCCATTTCATGCCACTCATTATTCTATAGACCTTTATCATATCTACTACTACTACTACTACTTAGCATTTCTATAGCGCTGCCAGGGTTACACAGCGCTGTACAAGTTTAACATGGGGAAGGACAGTCCCTGCTCGAAAGAGCTTATCTCCCTTCACCCATCTTTTCTTCAAGCTGAAGTGCCCTAGCTGCTTTAGCCTTTCCTCATAGGGAAGTCATCCCATCCCCTTTATCATTTTTGTTGCCCTACTCTGTACCTCTTCTAATTCCACTATATCTTTTTTGAGGTGTGGTGACCGGAATTGAGCACATTATTCAAGGTGCGGTCGCACCATGGAGTGATACAAAGACATTATAACGTTCTAATTTCTGCTTTCCATTCCTTTCCTTCAAATACCTAGCATTCTATTTGTTTTCTTAGCCACCACTGCATACTGGGTGTCTCTAGCTAAACATTACCAACGTCCAACGTGTAGCGTGCCCCAGGGGCGTAGCTACGGGTGGGCCTGGGTGGGCCTAGGCCCACCCAATCATGGCTCAGGCCCACCCAGTTTTGCCTGATCCACCAATCGATTCTGTCTTACGCTTAAGGAAATTGCCAGGGCTCCAGCCTCATTGGCTCTGCTCACAGCTACACACGCAGCAAAAAAAAAAACCAGGAGCTCTCTGCCTGCCTTGCTTTACCTCTGTTCCCCGCAGCATGCAGACCGGTATCACAAGGAAATTTCTGCCGCCAGTGTTGCAGCTCGGCTGGAGGTACAGTGAGCCGGCTCGCCAGAGCTGTTTGTTATTTTTTAAAGAATTTTGGAAGCCGGTTGTTAAACTTTAACAACCGGCTCCCAAAATTTGGGCTGGGATGGCTCAGGTCCCTTCCTGGCAGCATCAGCTCCAGCTGCCCTGTGGCGGGGACGTCTCCGAATCCGACCCTCGCAGCTAAACAAAAAACAGTATGAAACCATGCGCGGGGCCATAGCCCTGCACGTGCTGCTGCCGGCTCCCTTCCTCCTCCCTCTCCAAAATGGGAAGTTAAATCCTGAGGGTAGGGAGGAGGAAGGAAGCCGGCAGCAGCACGTGCAGGGCTACGGCCCGCACATGGTTTCATACTGTTTTTTGTTTTGCCTGCCACAAGCATGAGGTTTGCAGCTCAAGGTTCTTGCTTCAGCCTTCAGGCCACCGAAGTACTGGCGGGGACTTGGAAGCCGGCAACAATGAATGCAGGGCTGCAGCTCAAAGAGGTTAGATATGTTAATCGCGTACCCTGCTTTCAAAAGCGAAGAGGTTCCAAGTGTCAGGATTCCTGCGATTGCTGAAATGGTCTGGGGCTATGTTTTGTGTAGGCTGGGTCTGTTGTCAACCTCAGTTTTGAAAAAGCATACCTGAGTGTTTGATTATGGAGCTCTCTTTTACAACCTGTATAGAAACATTCTTTGATAAATATCCCGGGGCAATTGCACTGCTAGTTAGGATAGAGTACTGTTTGTTTTCATGCAGCTTTCAGAAACTTGCGTGCCATGACTGCTTTGTGTGTTTCATCACTTGCGATATACCTCCTGCTTCCACCTTTATGCATCGATCTAGTCAGGATTCCTCAGAGGTTTGTCTCTTTCCCCTACCATCATCCCAAACAAAGCAAGCAGTCATTTGAGCTGCTGCATCCATGTTGTCGTTCTTTAATGTTGGTAGCATGTTTATTTAATCTCACTTATATGTTCAAACATGCCAGCTTTTCATAGGTAGAGAAGTAAATTGTTATAAATCGTAATTAGTGTGTCATTTGGAGGAGGGGCAGGTTATAGGGACACTCTAGCACTATTGTATTCATGTAGAGATTTATTTTCTCCTGGAAAGAGCCACTAAAATAGATATATTATGAGAATCAGGTGCTCAACATCCAGAGTTTCTATCTATTTATTTACTTGTTTTAAGTTATTTATAACATTTATATTCCCACATTACACATGAATTAGGTTGAAACCTGGGAGTATTTAAAATCTTTTTTTTTTCCTGTGCCTAGATCAAAAGAGAAAGATAGTCGGCATCCCTGCCAGCAAAGGTATGCCTTAAATGCTCGCATGGGGGGCAGAGGGGAGAATGAGTTCCCCCCCTAGACAGTGATGAGCCCACCCAGAAACCCACCAACAAATTTAAATGTTTTTGGGTGGGGGTGGGCTTAATGCCCAAGTTTTTTTTTAAAGTTGTATTTTTATGTTGGTGGGTTTTTGGGTGGGGAAGGCTCTGCAGTGCCCAGGTTAAAATAATAATAATATTGTTATTATTTAAAAGCTTTATATTTAATGTGGGCAGGTTTCTGGGTGGGGGTGAGGGGATGCCATACTAGGGAGTTATGGGTAAGGGGGTAGGACAGGGCTAATGGTAGGCTGCATGCAGGGAGGGGTGGGGCAGATGCCTAGTTATCAGATGGATGGTGGGGAAGGGAAGGACTGATGCTGGGCTATGGGAATGGATAGTGGGGATAGAGTAGAAGGGCTGGATCATGGTGGGATAGGGAAGGGAAAGGCCGATGCCAGGCTACAAGGATGGTTAGGGGGGTAAGGAAGGGAAGGACTGATGCCAGGCTACAAGACAATTTCTGATTTTTGGTCCTTAATTCTATAATTGATGAGGGTTGGTCTGTGTTCTGCGTGTGATTCAGCAGGTGAGAGATTTTGCTGGCATGTAGTTTGTGTGGATCTAGGATTCTGACTTGTCTGGCCTTTCCAATGAGATGCGTATTGCTGTTGTGTGTATTCACTGCTGCCTTTTTAAAGGTACTGTTATTGGCATTTGTATTCAGAATTGGTTAAAGTTTGCAACATAGACTCTAAGAAGTTTCTTTGCAGGATTTTCTCTTACTTCACAAAGTACCTGGAGGTGAAGGGATTTTGTGTTGCTATTATTGAGGTGATACCCGGATTTAAATACATTTTTCCTAGGAAAGCTATAAGAGGAAACATTCTAGCTATGTTTTCTATATGCAACAAATTCCATAGTAGGTAGAAAAGGAAGAAGTCTTCAAAGGTATATTTACCAAATTTTAAATGTTTGATTAATACAGCTTAATAAGGCATATATATTATAATGTAAAGTTGAAGGATATGTACCACATTTTATTTTGTCAGCATCAGAAGGGAGATAGAGTAGAGCTAGAGGAAGTGAAAAAGACTTCAACGTTTACTTAATCAGGCATCTATATTAATAAATCCCACCTTGAACATTCTGAAGCTCACTCCAAGGCAGAGAAGCTCACTCCAAGGCAGAGAAGCACAAAAATCCTGTAGTCTTCATAGGCTAGGACCAGTCACCCTCACTCATAGACCCGCCCTCAGCCACGCCCCATCTGTACATAAAACGCTACCTCAACATTCTGAAGACAACCTGCTGAAGCCATCTGCAAAATCCCTAAACAGTTCGTAAGTTCATGGTGGTGAAGCCATCCAACTCACCATGTCTCTCTGCCCCGCCCTCCTCGAGGGCAGAACACAGAGAGTAAAGGAATCCATAAAGGCACCCCTACCAACTGGCAACCCCCTCCAACAAACAACGACCCAGGCAGGGGGAGTGTTTTCGTACTCCTCCCCCTGCATAGGAATCGCTACAGACTGCTGGCAAACTCCCCAACCACACGACCACAAAAGCCACCCGCAACCCCCCCCCCCCACACACACAAACACGCACACACACACACATAAACACACATACACACACATAAACTCACACACAAACACACACACAAACGCAAACACAAACACACACACATAAACACACACACACACACACACATAAACACACACACATACACATAAACACACGCAAACACACACACAAACATACACACGCATACACACATAAACACACACACAAACACACACACACAAACACATACACAAACACACAAACACATACACACGCATACACACACATAAACACACACACACATACACAAACACATACACACACACAAACACACACACGCAAACACATACACACAAACACACACACGCAAACAAACACACAAACACATACACACATAAACACACACATACACACACACACACAAACACACACACACACGCAAACACGCACACAAACACACACAAACACATACACACACAACACACACACACACACACATAAACACACACAAACACACACACACAAACACGCAAACACACACACAGAAACACAAACACACACACACACACAAACAAACACACAAACACACACATACACACAAACACACACACAAACAAACACATACACACACACACACACATACAAACACACACATACAAACACACAAACAGCCTCGACGGTGCACCTCTAAGTGCCCCCCTGCCGCATCGCCACAACAACCCGTGCAACGGGGCATCAGATTGCCCCTACCCCCCCTTCCCTCCTCGCCGCATCACCCAACCCCTCCCCCGCCGCTTCACCAAGCCCCTCCCCCCCCACATCAACCGCCTCGCCATCCGCGACCGCTAATACAAACTCTGTCCGGCGGCTGCTGCTGCTTCTATTCAGCAGCAGCAGCCCGTACATAAAGAAAACAAACAAACAAAAAAACAACCTCCTAAAACGCACCTCCGTGGAGAACCATCTCATATTAGCTGACGTCTCTGCAGCCGCTCCTCCTCTCCCCTCAACGTCAGTGCCCCTGCCGGAAGACCCCGGAGAAACGCCAAGACGTCAGAGGGGAGAGGAGGAGCGCATGCTGAGACTTCAGCCAATGTGAGCTGCTTCTCAACGGAGGTGCGTTTTAGGAGGATTTTTTTTTTTGTTTTCTTTATGTATGGGCTGCTGCTGCTGAATAGCAGAAGCAGCAGCCGCCGGACACAGTTTGTATTAGCGGTTGCGGGTGGCGAGGGGGTTGATGAGGGGGGGAGGGGCTTGGTGATGTGCTACGATGGGGGGGTCGGGTGATGCGTGAAGGGGGGGGACAAGGGGCTTTCTTTGGGTGCTGCGCCGGCTGGGGGGGGAAGTGGGGGTCTCGCTGGACATGGGTGGCTGGAAGGAAGCAGGGGGAGGGGAGGGGAGGGTCGCTGCACATGGGTGGCTGCAGGGAACAGGGAGATAGGGATGGGGCTCCACATACCACATGGGTGCCTGCAAGGGGGACAGGGGATACAGGACGGACACTGCAGGGCAGGCAGGGGGACAGAAGGGTTGGTGGTCATCAGGGGGGACAGGTGGGTCGATGGACATGGCTGGCCACAGGGGAGGAACAGGGAAAAAGGAGAGGAGTGTCCTCAGACATGGGTGGCTGCACAGGAGAGGCGGGTCGCTGGACATGGGTAGCTGCAGGGGGGGCAGGGGGACAGAAGGGTCGCTGGACATGGCTGGCTGCAGGGGGGACAGGGGAGAGAGGAGGGACGCTGCACATGCGTGCCTGCAGGGGGACAGGAGGGATGCTGAGGGGGGGGGCCTGAGACTACATGGGTGGCTGCAGGGGGAGCAGGGGAGACAGGAAGGACGCAGTAGGGGGAGAGGAGGGTTGATGGGCATGGGTGGCTGCAGGGGGATGCTGGACATGGGTGGCTGCAGGGGGAACACGAGGAGAGGAGGGTCGCTGCACATGCCTGGCTGCAAGGGGGCAGGGGAGAAGGAGGGGGTGAGGGGGTTCCTCACACCACACACGCAGTCACTCATTCTCTGTCTGCCACATACACTCTCACTCACACATTCACTGTCTTTGTCCCTCTCTCTCACACAGTGTCATACAGAAACACAAACACTGTCTCTCACACACTCTCTCTCTCGCACAAACACATACACTCCTGTCTCTCTCTGTCACATTCTCTCTCTGACACACACGCTCCAATTCTCACACACGCTCTTTCTGAAACATACACTCCAAGGAAAACCTTGCTAGCGCCCGTTTCATTTCTAACAGAAACGGGCCTTTTTTACTAGTTTGTTATAAAGCAAAGTTTGAAGGATATATGCTATTGCTGTAATTATATTACAGGATCCTGTCATGTGTATTGAGATGTTTGCCATTATTGCAAACTTATGTCTGGTCAAGTTTAAGATATGGGATAATGTATTACAAATATCTGTTTTTCTATTAAGTATATATGTGGTTTATATTGATGCAGGGCAGCTGTTGGGCAGACTACTTAGAAATCCATCATACCTATATACATAGTGCCCACCCATATTAGCTCCAGGCCCACCCAAAATGTCAGGTCTGGCTACGCCACTGGTGTGCCTTAAATATTAGCACGCAGTAAAAATGCTAATGCACCTTAGTAAAAACACCCCTTTAGGGTTCCTTTTACAAAGCTGTGCCAGCGATTACTGCCATACTAAATGCGACAAAGGCCATACTATTTCTATGGGCTTTGTCGTATTCGGCTCACGGTAATCACTACAGTGGCATTGTAAAAGGAGCCATATGAAATTCTGGCATTGAGTCTAAGCCTTCCCACATCTGACTCTTATGCCTCTGTCTGTATCTGAGTCTGCATGATCAGGGACTTCAGTAACAGGGCTTTCTGTATCAAGGGAACAGTTTCCTGCTCTAAACAACTTTGTTTTCTGAATGGATAATGACTGTTCATGTCTCTGCTGGGTCCGTGAAAAAAAGTTTTTCGCCTTTCCACTGAATGCTTAATTTTGCCGGATAGCACATGGCCATTGGTATACCTTGTTTAAATAAGCATTGTTTGATATTCCTATTAAGCTATGCACTTCCGATCTACTTCTGGGCTGAAATCTGGGAAGAGCAATATGCAATTATTATTTTTTTCCATAGCAAGGACTTTTGGTTTCTAGCTGATGACATCTGCAATTCCTTATGGCAAAAGTTAAAGATCTTCACCAGGATGTGTCTGGGAGTTTGTCTAGTGTTCCTTTGCACAGGTTGCATAGGCACTCCCGCTCTATTGTGAAATCTGCCAAAAATCCACCATAATGTTAGAGTCACACCCTTCTGGTATGCCAATAATGCGGATTCTGGATTGGCGACTTCTCTTTTCTAAGTTGTCTAGTTTGATCAGCAAGGATGCAATAGTCGAATCATGAGAAGCCGTATCTCTTCTAAGGCATTTACTCGATTCTCCAACTGATCTAAACCGCCTGCCACCTCCTGCATCTCTGCCCACACCCCGACAAGGTCTTTTTGAATATCTGTGAGCTGGGCGGCTAGCTGAGCACTGCCTTCCTTAACCGCCAACAAGACAGAGTGGGTTCCTGAACCTATATCAGGCCCTCCAAGTGATGTGTTCGAAACAGCAGAAGGCGACGCAGATTCTGGTGATGAGGCGCCATCTTGTTGGGACAAACACTGCAACAGGATAGGTTGCCTGACGTCTTTCAGTGTTTTCACCCCAGTTTTTTAACGTTCAGCCCGCGGGGCCTATGTTTCCTATGCCGATGTTGTATATTCAAAGCAAAAAGGTATGACCATAAGTCGGTAGTAAATGCAGCCGGGAGCACTTCCACTGTCATCACGTGACCCAATTCCTGCTTTTCTTACAGAAGTACAATTCGCAGAATGGATTGGGAAGTCAAAACAAGCCTTATTTCACCTGGTCATTGGGGATGTGGGGGTCATATATATTGTATATCGTAGAGGCCATGAAAAGGTGCAAACCATAGAGGCCATGAAAAGGTACAAACCATACATATTTCTAGTTTTTATTTTATATTGCTATTTTGCTTTTCTTGAGCTGGGAGCAGATCTGGAATTACAAGACAGCATTTTTTCTGGTAACTACCTTTCTAAGGCTGTAGAGATTTGTGGGTTGTCTGAGGAAAGGGGGAGTAGGAGGAGTAGGCTCTTGAACAACACTAGTAGGCGACGTAGATTATGAACAATCTCTTTATTTAAATATACACTCGACTCAACACAGCCGAATATTAAGCTCAAAGAGAATGAAAGCAAGGCTTCTGCTACAATTGTAATCCACTGCCAATGCAGGAAAAAAAGCTCAGCGTATTATTCGTATATTTATATATCACAAGACTCCTGAAGAAGGCGTCTGTAGTGCCGAAACACGGCTGTGTTGAGTCAAGTGTATATTTAAAGAGATTGTTCCTAATCTACGTCGCCTACTAGTGTTGTTCAAGAGCCTACTCCTCCTACTCCCCCTTTCCTCATATTCTACTTTTCGTATGAATTTGTGTACCTCCACCCTTGTGGTGGTTTGGCTTGCGAGATTTGTGGGTTGACATTTGGCCTATGCTAACTTGTGATAAATTGCTGGTCAGCAACTAAGAGCCAGAGACTCCTATGATTAAGGACATGTGCAGTATCCAGATAAACAATCAAAAGGAGAAGTAAGGGCCGTAGCAGAGTAACTTTACCCAGTGGCGTACCAAGGGGGGGGGGTGGTCCGCCCCGGGTGCACGCCGCTGGGGGGTGCCACGGCGCGCACCTGCTCCGAGTTCGCTAAACTTCTTTGCTTGTTCGCTGCAGCTCCCTCTACCCCGGAACAGGTTACTTCCTGTTCTGGGGTAGAGGGAGCTGTAGCGAACGAGCAAAGAAGTTTAGTGAACTTGGAGCAGGCGCACACCGCGGCACCCCCCCCCCCCAGCAGCGTGCACCCGGGGGGTGTCATTTCGCCGGAGGGGGGGGGGGAAGGTGTAATTTAGTGGGGGGGGGGGGTGCATCGGCGCTCCGTCCAGGGTGCCATCCAGGCAAGGAACGCCACTGACTTTACCTATTATCTAATTAAAACGAATGCTTATATGTATGACAGACCCTAACTGCCAATATAATAAGAGAATAAATGATAGAATTTGATGGAACATGTTGGAACATGATTCATAACAATTGGGATGTTATTTGTTAATATTTCAATAATTACTGATTGGCTTCTTTGACAATTTGAATAAACATTTATTATGTCTAATACTTATTTAGTAGCCAGAGTTTTTTCTTGCCTGGGGGAGAAAAGATTTATTCAAGCCTTCAGGAGGTCTCCAGAAGGTTACTTCTGTCTCAGAGGCAAGACAGCAAGTAGACAATATATATATAATTAAAAATGATATATCCCCTTTTCAGAGTAACAAAAATACAAAAAGAAAATTATACAGATTCTCAAGCACTCAAAGAACTGGCACCTATGAGAAGAATAAAATTACAGAACACATAGACAAACATGGTTTAATGGGATAGAGTCAGCATGGATTCGGCCAAGGGAAGTCTTGCCTAACGAATTTGCTTCGTTTATTTGAAAGCGTGAATGAACATGATGATGAAGGTGAGCCGGTTGATTCTATAGATCTAGATATTCAGAAAGCTTCTGACAAAGGTCCTTATGACGGACTTCTGAGAAAATTAAAATGTCATGGAATAGGAAGCAATGCGCCATTGTGGATTAAGAATTGGTTATTGGACAGAAAACAATGAAGAAATGTGAATAGTGAAGTGCCACAGTGATTTGTACTGGGACGGATGGGGGAGATATGATTGAGGTCTACAAAATCCTGAGTGTTGTAGAACGAGTAGCAGTAAATTGATTTTTTACTCATTCCAAAAGTACAAAGACTAGGGGACACTCTAGGAAGTTACATGGAAATGCAACTACTACTACTACTTATCATTTCTAAAGCGTACTAGACGTGCGCAGTGCTGTGCACTTGAACATGAAGAGACAGTCCCTGTTCGACAGAGCTTACAATCTAATTAGGACAGACAAACAAGAAATAAGGGAATATTAAAGTGAGGATGATCAGTGGCATAGGAAGAGGGGCGGGGGGGATCCGCCCCGGGTGCACGCCGCTGGGGGGATGTCGGCTCCTCTGGTTCCCTGCTCCCTCTGCCCCGGAACAGGTTACTGCCTGTTCCGGGGCAGAGAGAGCAGGGAACCAGCGGAGCCGATGCAGCTTCCAGCGACGTGCACTCGGGGCGGACCGGCACTCCCTCCCGCCCTCTTTCCTACGCCACTGGTAAGAATGCACTCTGGGGGGGGGGAGGGTGCGCCGTTCTGCACCCAGGGAGGGGTGTGCACGCCGAGGGGGGGTGCGCCGTGCTGCATCGGGGGGGGGGGGGGGGTGCGCAGTGGCGAACCGCCCCGGGTGGCAGCCGCCCTCGCTATGGCACTGAGGATGATAAAATAAGGGTTCTGAACAAGTGAATAAGGGTTAGGAGTTAAAAGCAGCATCAAAAAGGTGGGCTTTTAGCTTAGATTTGAAGATGGCCAGAGATGGAGCTTGACGTACTGGCTCAGGAAGTCTATTCCAGGCATATGGTGCAGCAAGATAAAAGGAACGGAGTCTGGAGTTAGCAGTGGAGGAGAAGGGTGCAGATAAGAGAAATTTCCCCAGTGAACGGAGTTCCCGGGGAGGAATGTAGGGAGAGATGAGAATGGAGAGGTACTGAGGAGCTGCAGAGTGAATGCACTTATAGGTCAATAAGAGGAGTTTGAACTGTATGCGGAAACGGATACTTGAGGAGAGGGCTAATATGAACATAATGACACTGGCGGAATATTAGTCGTGCAGCAGAATTTTGAACAGATTGAAGAGGAGAGAGATGGCTAAGTGGGAGACCTGTGAGAAGCAAGTTGCAATAGTCTAAGCGAGAGGTGGTAAGAGTGTGGATGAAATACTAAAAGGGAGGAAATATTTTTTCACTTAACGAATACTTAAGCTCTGGAACTCTTTGCTGGAGGATGTGGTAACAGTGGTTAGCGTATCTGGGTTTTAAAAAGGTTTGGACAAATTCCCGGAGGAAAAGTCCATAGTCTGCTATTAAGACAGACATGAGAAGCAACAGATTCTCATGGGATTTGTAGTATGGAACAGGGGTGTAGCCAGACAACAGATTTTGGGTGGGCCTAGGCAAGAAGTGGGTGGGCAGGAAGTGTTCTCCCCCCCCTCCCCCCCACCAAGCATGCGTAGGTGCTGGTATTATGGACAGTAACATTTTTGTTACCATCAGCAGGAAGTCTTCAGCTGGTGAAGCTTGGGATCCCCACCAGCTACTACTAAACATGTGCTACTGTTGGGTGGGCCTGAGCCCTAAGTGGGTGGGCCCTGGCCCACCCAGGCCCACCAGTGGCTACGCCACTGGTATGGAATGTTACCACGATTTGAGTTTTTGCTAGGTAGTTGTGACCTGGCTTGGCCACTGTTTGGAAAACAGGATACAGGGCTAGATGGAATACTGGTCTGATCCAGTATGGCTACTGTTACATTCTTATTCCCCTCTATGTAATTTTCTAAGTCTGTGTTTTGAAAATAAGCCACTATGCTTCTGACCTGCATTTTCTTGTGTTACAAGTGTGCAGACAAAGATGGAGGGGAGAAGGTATTGATGTACATTTATTACATGAAGAAAAAAATATATGGAGGGGCATTTTCGGTATGATATGTAAATCTGAGTTTGGACGTTTTGCTAAGAACATCCAAAAAATACAGTATCGAACATGGCCATTTTCAAACCTGAAAAACATCTACAGTGGTGGAAATAAGTATTTGATCCCTTGCTGATTTTGTAAGTTTGCCCACTGACAAAGACATGAGCAGCCCATAATTGAAGGGTAGGTTATTGGTAACAGTGAGAGATAGCACATCACAAATTAAATCCGGAAAATCACATTGTGGAAAGTATATGAATTTATTTGCATTCTGCAGAGGGAAATAAGTATTTAATCCCTCTGGCAAACAAGACCTAATACTTGGTGGCAAAACCCTTGTTGGCAAGCACAGCGGTCAGACGTCTTCTGTAGTTGATGATGAGGTTTGCACACATGTCAGGAGGAATTTTGGTCCACTCCTCTTTGCAGATCATCTCTAAATCATTAAGAGTTCTGGGCTGTCGCTTGGCAACTCGCAGCTTCAGCTCCCTCCATAAGTTTTCAATGGGATTAAGGTCTGGTGACTGGCTAGGCCACTCCATGACCCTAATGTGCTTCTTCCTGAGCCACTCCTTTGTTGCCTTGGCTGTATGTTTTGGGTCATTGTCGTGCTGGAAGACCCAGCCACGACCCATTTTTAAGGCCCTGGCGGAGGGAAGGAGGTTGTCACTCAGAATTGTACGGTACATGGCCCCATCCATTCTCCCATTGATGCGGTGAAGTAGTCCTGTGCCCTTAGCAGAGAAACACCCCCAAAACATAACATTTCCACCTCCATGCTTGACAGTGGGGACGGTGTTCTTTGGGTCATAGGCAGCATTTCTCTTCCTCCAAACACGGCGAGTTGAGTTCATGCCAAAGAGCTCAATTTTTGTCTCATCTGACCACAGCACCTTCTCCCAATCACTCTCGGCATCATCCAGGTGTTCACTGGCAAACTTCAGACGGGCCGTCACATGTGCCTTCCGGAGCAGGGGGACCTTGCGGGCACTGCAGGATTGCAATCCGTTATGTCGTAATGTGTTACCAATGGTTTTCGTGGTGACAGTGGTCCCAGCTGCCTTGAGATCATTGACAAGTTCCCCCCTTGTAGTTGTAGGCTGATTTCTAACCTTCCTCATGATCAAGGATACCCCACGAGGTGAGATTTTGCGTGGAGCCCCAGATCTTTGTCGATTGACAGTCATTTTGTACTTCTTCCATTTTCTTACTATGGCACCAACAGTTGTCTCCTTCTCGCCCAGCGTCTTACTGATGGTTTTGTAGCCCATTCCAGCCTTGTGCAGGTGTATGATCTTGTCCCTGACATCCTTAGACAGCTCCTTGCTCTTGGCCATTTTGTAGAGGTTAGAGTCTGACTGATTCACTGAGTCTGTGGACAGGTGTCTTTCATACAGGTGACCATTGCCGACAGCTGTCTGTCATGCAGGTAACGAGTTGATTTGGAGCATCTACCTGGTATGTAGGGGCCAGATCTCTTACTGGTTGGTGGGGGATCAAATACTTATTTCCCTCTGCAGAATGCAAATAAATTCATATACTTTCCACAATGTGATTTTCCGGATTTAATTTGTGATGTGCTATCTCTCACTGTTACCAATAACCTACCCTTCAATTATGGGCTGCTCATGTCTTTGTCAGTGGGCAAACTTACAAAATCAGCAAGGGATCAAATACTTATTTCCACCACTGTAGATTTTTTTTTCAAAACTGGTAATTTGATAGATGTTGTTGTGTCACCTATATATGCAAAGTGATGCATGTGGGTAAGAGGAACCCGAATTATAGCTACGTCTTGCAAGGTTCCGCGTTAGGAGTTACGGATCAAGAAAGGGATCTGGGTGTCGTCGTCGATGATACGCTGAAACCTTCTGCTCAGTGTGCTGCTGCGGCTAGGAAAGCAAATAGAATGTTGGGTGTTATTAGGAAGGGTATGGAGTCCAGGTGTGCGGATGTTATAATGCCGTTGTATCGCTCCATGGTGCGACCGCACCTGGAGTATTGTGTTCAGTACTGGTCTCCGTATCTCAAAAAAGATATAGTAGAATTGGAAAAGGTACAGCGAAGGGCGACGAAAATGATAGTGGGGATGGGACGACTTTCCTATGAAGAGAGGCTGAGAAGGCTAGGGCTTTTCAGCTTGGAGAAGAGACGGCTGAGGGGAGATATGATAGAAGTGTATAAAATAATGAGTGGAATGGATCGGGTGGATGTGAAGCGACTGTTCACGCTATCCAAAAATAATAGGACTAGAGGGCATGAGTTGAAGCTACAGTGTGGTAAATTTAAAACGAATCGGAGAAAATTTTTCTTCACCCAACGTGTAATTAGACTCTGGAATTCGTTGCCGGAGAACGTGGTACGGGCGGTTAGCTTGACGGAGTTTAAAAAGGGGTTAGATAGATTCCTAAAGGACAAGTCCATAGACCGCTATTAAATGGACTTGGAAAAATTCCGCATTTTTAGGTATAACTTGTCTGGAATGTTTTTACGTTTGGGGAGCGTGCCAGGTGCCCTTGACCTGGATTGGCCACTGTCGGTGACAGGATGCTGGGCTAGATGGACCTTTGGTCTTTCCCAGTATGGCACTACTTATGTACTTATGTACTTATGTACCTTCTGTATAGTGCACTGTACCAACTACTAGACTACTCCAGGAACCTGATTGCTGCTCTAATAGGACTGGCCATATAATCTGAAGTTGTTACATCTTTTGGTGTGGGGGTTGAAGGAGGTCATTGACCACTGGGAGAATAAGGGTCATTTGGGGCACTGTTTTGTGACTTAGTCTTTACTAAAACAGGTCCTGTTTACAAAGCCGTGCTGTAGGCGCGCAAACGTTTTAGTGTATGCTAAAAATTAGCGAGCGATAATGATACAGACACCCAATATATTCTTACATCTTTTGGATGAGCAGAACATGTCACCTAGATCTTTTTTTTTTTGTAGTAACTCTGATTTGGATTATTCTTTCCAATGTGCATCAACTTGCATTTGTCCACATTAAATTTCATCTGCCATTTGGATTTCCAGTCTTCCAATTTCCTAAGGTCCACACATAAGTATACTGTATAAGTACATAAGTATTGCCATACCGGGAAAGACCAAAGGTCCATTAAGCCCAGCATCCTGTTTCCAACAGTGGCCAATCCAGGTCACAAATACCTGGCAAGATCCCAACAAAAGTACAAAACATTTTATACTGCTTATTCCAGAAATAGTGGATTTTTCCCAAGTCCATTTAAGAATGGTCTATGGACTTTTCCTTTAGGAAGCCGTCCAAACCTTTTTTAAACTCCGCTAAGCTAGCTGCATTTCTGGCAACGAATTCCACAGTTTAATTACACGTTGAGTGAAGAAAAAATTTCTCCGATTTGTTTTAAATTTACTACATTGTAGAGATCACTTGATGCGGTGAGGAGAGGCAGACGTGACTGTCTGGCACTGCTCGAGGATCCCCTCCTCAGTCCTTTCACATCGTCATAGTAAGACCCACAAAAGCCTCACTATGTCCCGCCCTCGCGGAAATAAGAAGTTTCCTCAGAGGAGGGTGGGACATAGTGAGGCCCGACGACGACGAACTTCGAAGCGAAGAGATTTACTTCTGCAGGGCAGACGCGAGGCGCTGCCTGCAACGACGCTTAAAAAATTTTTTTTTAAAGGTAGGGTGGGAGCAGCGGGAGCAAAGCGGATCACCCCCCCCCACCCACTGACACCCGGGGCGGACCGCCCCCACCGCCCCCCCCCCCTTGGTACGCCACTGGTTGAGAGTGTGTGGTGAGTGAGCGGGGATAGGAGGGAGTTGTTATAATGGAGGAAATGGGGGCTGGTCTGCGTGGGGACATGAGGGGAGAGGGAGGTTAGTAGAGTTGATCCATGCTGGGGGTTGTGTAGGGTGCGGGACTAGGGCATTGAGAGTATGGATTTGGGGTGAGTGGGGGGCGGGGAGTTGTAAATGTGGGATATGATTCGGAGGGGGAGCAGACATTGGTGTGGAAGATGCATTTTCTTAAACAGTGGGTTTGACTGTACATGAGGAGGGGATTCCTTTTGGTGTTATTACGTGATCACTAGCAGTTCTCTCTGTGGCAACATGGAGAGGGATGGTTTTGGGAGTTGGAGGGGTGGGGGGTGGGAGGTTTGGTATAGGGGTTTCCATGGTATCTGTTAAGCGTCTATGTGCTGCCTTATGTGCTGCTCAGGGGTGGAATATTTTCCAGAAACGCCATCTGGTTTTGGATTCCAGGGTGAAGGCTGGGCACCCGGGAGTTCTGGATATTTCTTGTGCGTTGTTCTTTGCTATGATTGGAAATTGGGATATTAGATAAATTGCCGGTGCCTAGACTAGTCTCCTGGAATGTGTCAGGCATTACTTCTCCTATCAAACGTACAAAAATCTTATCTATTCTTCAGCGTCACAATGTTTCTCTGGCTTGTCTTCAAGAAACTAAATTATCAGATGCAGAGCATTTAAAGTTAAAGCAACATTGGGTGGGGGACTGCTTTTTTTTGCGTCAGCAAAGGGTAAGAAAGGGGGAGTGGCAGTTTTGGTTCATAAGAATTTACAATGTCAATCCCAGGTGGTAGCTCGGGATGTGAATGGACGTTATATATTGTTGCATTTGAATTTTATGGGCCAACAATTTTTTCTTTTAAATGTTTACGGGCATATGCAAGTGAAACATTATGCTGTATCAATAGGGTGGATTAACCTAAGTGAAGATGTGCAAGACACGTTGAGCATGGCACTGACACTGGGGTCTCAGAATGAAGTCCCATTAAAATATCATCATAAACACTTATTAGATACTACAGAGGACATAGATTATAAAAAACGGGCACAAGACTGGTCTGCAGATCTTGGAGTTGAAGTGCCAGATAGTGTAATACAAAACTACTTGCTTTCTATATTACAAAACTCCCCATTCACAAGATATTGGGAATTACAATATAAGTTTGCACTCCGTTTGCATGTGTCACCACACAGAGCCCATAAGGCAGGTTTTGGCGCAACTGGACACTGCCCGCGCTGTGCTTCCCCTCAGGCTACTTTGGGACATATGTTCTGGACTTGTTCAAGAGTGCAAAGATTTTGGAAGTAGGTGCTTGGGAAGGTCTGGTCATACTGGAATAGAAAGACAGAATTGCAACCACTGATGCTGTTTGACGTGTATAGATATGTCAAGCCGGCATTGCCGGGGTATAGAAGATTTTTACAACGCGCAGTACAGATCGGAAAGAAAGTGATATTACATGGCTGGATGGATCAAAAAGACCCTAACATCACCCAATGGAGAGTATTTATGATAGATTTATCCAGACTAGAGCGATGTGCAGTCCGCGACTTAGATTCGGCAGAAGGGAAGCGATTGCTGCAGACCTGGAGCAAATTTTGGAATACGCTACAACCATCAGCAAAGAGACAGTTGTTTTGTTTCCTAATCTCTATTTCTCTAGAATATAGATATTAATAACATCTGTAAGGGGAAGGGGGGAGTGGGATGATGGGGTGGGAAGGAGGGAAAGGGACTCATAACTGTATAATGTTTGATGACAATGGAAATGATATGTAAGCTTCTCATAAGGACCTGATTGTAAATTTGCATTTGTTATCAATAAAAATATTGAAACATAAATGTTTACGGGCCTAATGTGTATGACCACTCTTTATTTCAGCATCTGGTATGTCTAGGGATCCAGTATGCCACAGCCCCCTGGGTTGTAGTTGGCGACTTTAATCAGGTGTTGGATGGGCATCAGGATCGATTGGCCCCGACCTTGGGGACGGCATTAGGAGGGGGAAAGGGCTTACTGTACTTGTGTAAAGCTTTAGACTTAGTGGATCCGTGGCGGTTGAGTAACCCTAGTGTTCGTGATTACACACACTTGTCCCATGCTCACGGTACGTGGTCTAGGCTAGATTATATATTGGTGTCAGCGTCCCTTTTTCCACAGGTGGTGAGGCCGGCGATTGGTCCTTTGGAGGTTTCGGATCATACATTAATTTGGGTGGACATGGACTTGGGTGAAGTGCGATTGCGGCAGCGATTGTGGAGATTTCCATCGTATCTAGTGGAGGATGAGAACTTTAAGGAGTACTTGCATAAAAGGTGGTCAATGTTTGCGGATGCGAATACGTGTCACACCTCGGATGCAAGGTTATACTGGGAAACCTCGAAGACTGTTTTGCTTGGGGATATTATATCTTACATGTGTGCGCGCTCCAAGCGGATCTCGCAGGGGATTATACAGTTGGAGCGGAAGTACCAAGAGGCCAAGAGGGCCCAGTTGGCGGCTTCATCGGCGCGGAATCAAGAAAAGATGTTGTCGACTTTGACGGCTTTAAATTCCTTGATTCATGAACGCACTAAAAAACATCTTTTTTACTGCTCTTTTTCGTTCCATCGTTTTGGGAACAAGTTGGGCAGGTTACTGGCACGGATTGCTAAAACCTGGGGGGGGGGGGGGGTAATCGTTTCATCCCATCCTTATCAGCGCCTGACGGTCAGCGTGTAACCCAGGTGTCGAGGATAGCACAGCTGTTTCATGACTATTATGCGGCCCTGTATGCTTCGCCAGACTCACAGGAGGGGTCCTTAGTGACTGATTATCTTGAGAGCTCGGGCATTCCCCGTCTTTCCGCATCAGCTATCGCCCAACTTAATGCCCCGTTAGGTGGGAAAGAGATTCAGAGGGTGGTCAAGTCGCTTAAAAGGGGCAAGGCACCTGGTCCGGATGGCTACGTGTCGGAATTCTATCAGTGTAAGTTCCCGCAGATTGTAACCCCATTGATTGAATTTTTTGAGGCCTCACTTCTTCAGGGAGCTTTCCCTAGATATTCGAATGAAGCTTTGATCACTTCAATACCTAAGCCTGGCAAACCAGCAGATTCTCCGGGCTCCTATAGGCCGATTCCCCTGATAAATGTTGATTTGAAGATCTTAGCCAGAGTCTTGGCAGATAGATTGGCACCGCATATATCATCACTGGTGGGTGACGGGCAGGTGGGATTCGTTCGGGGTCGGCATTCTTCTTTGAATGTGAGGAAAGTCTGTCTTGCAATTGCTCAGAGCCATTTTAATCACGAGTCGTTGCTTTTGGTCAGTCTAGACGCGGAGAAAGCGTTTGATAAAGTGCGATGGGATTATTTATTTTCTGTTTTGGATTTTGTAGGGATTACGGGATGGTTTAGGCAAGCAGTGGGGGCATTATATGAGAAGCCTAGGGCGTCTCTAGTGGTTAATGGAATGCATACAGCTTCGTTTCCGGTGTCTTGTGGCACTCGACAGGGATGCCTCTTGTCCCCCTTATTATTTCTTCTTTATCTCGAACCTCTGTTGTGTTCTATTCAAGGGAATATGGATATCTCAGGCGTGGGTTTTTCCTCGTTCTCAATGAAGACTCTAGCATTTGCTGATGATGTTTTAGTGAACCTGACAAAGCCGCAACAATTGGTTCCTGCCCTCCTTGGTGAAATAGAGGAGTTTAGTTATTTTTCTGGATTCACCCTTAATTTACAGAAATCAGTGACATTTCCGATTCAGGGGCAAATAAGGGAGACGTGGGAGGGGGAATTTCCCTTGTCCTGGACATTAGGCCCGCTTAAATACTTGGGGGTGTGGATCCCGGCGGACTTATCACAGCTATATGAGCTGAATATAGAGCCTTTAAGAGTCAGTACGAGGGATACTCTGAGGGTGTGGCAGTCGCTGCCGTTGTCAGCTATGGGTAGAGTGGCCCTACATAAAATGTTGTTGGTCCCAAAGTGGACCTATACTCTACAAATGCTACCCATATTGCTCTGCCGAAAAGATGAGCGATTGGTGAACAGGTTGGTGACACGTTGCATTTGGCAGGGGAAGAGGCCACGGGTGGCGGCGGCCCAGCTTTATCTACCTAGGAGCCAGGGAGGTTGGGGATTATTGAATATTAAGTTGTCAGTAGCGGGTAATATGCGGCATATCTCTGACTGGTTCAGAGGCATGACTTATTTTTCCTGCTCTGAAGAGAAAAAGCTGTCGTTTGAGCCGATACACTTTAGTGTGTGGTTACATGCCCCTCCGCGTAAGTATCACACACCAGGTGCATACGCAGTTTTACTTCTGCCATTGAGGCGGGCGTGGAGATGGGTGTGTCGTCTTTTTGAGCTTTCGCCGACATACTCCCCTTTATTGCTGTTACAGGGCAACCCAGAGTTCCCTCCTGGCTCGACCTCTGCTCAATTTGTGGCCTGGGGGGCTAGCTCGTTATTTACACCAGTTGTATACAGAGGAAGGAGTGGTGAAGTCGTTGGATGATTGGTAGTCGGAGTTTGGGAAAGTAGTGGGGGATTTTCTCACATGGTTTCAGTTGCGACATTATATTCGGTCGATTCTGGCTGCTTCCCTGGCTCCTGGGGTGTGGGAGAAGTTGCTAACTATTTTTGCCTTGGATGCGCAATTGGCAGTCCCCCTTAAATATTATCATTCGTGCCTGAGGGAACAATTGGGGAAGGTGGATTATGCAAAACTTGCGGTTCAGTGGCATAGAGAGTTGTCAATTGGCCTTCGGGGCGAACACTTGAAGACTTACATTTTGAACATTCCAAGGGTAACTGAGAATGTGACGCAGAGGGAAACTCTTTATAAGTTTGTAATGAGAATGTATATTTCTCTGCATAGGGTGATGAGGGCAGCAATGCGAGATGATGATGCCTGCGCCAAGTGTGCTCACTCCCCGGCGGACCTTGGACACATGTTTTGGAATTGCCCGTGTGTTTTGGGGTTTTGGAGGCGGGTGTGCGGGCATGTGTCAGTCCTCTGGGGAGTGACCTAGACGCCCCAAGCCTCACACTTATTTGACCAATTTAAACTCTCTGCAGCAGGGGTAATCGGGCTCAAACCCTTCTTGAAGTGAGCGGTTCTAGTGGGGAAAAAGGTAATTCTTCAACAATGGATAGTAGCAGAGCCACCTACTTTTCAACAGTGGCGGTCCAGGATGATCCATTTGTGTGCAATGGAACGTAGGTGGGTGGGAGATCTTGACTAAAGGAGATGCTTATTGTCGGAGGTGGTCACCATTCTGGAACTCATTAACCCCAGTAGCACACACAGTAGAATCTTAAATTCTTAAGCGGAATACCATGGAAAACCAGAAAGGGGGGGGGGGGGGTGAGTAAGGGGGTGGGTTAGGGAAATAGTGGGGCGGGGGGGGGGGGGGTTGGGTTTAGTTAGTTTTATGTGGAAATAGTAGGCAATAGATGCCTTAACACGAATAGGCTGTTTGATTGTTTTTGTAGTTTATTATGAATTATACTATGTTAGTTGGTCACCTGAGTCCGCGCATGGTGTGCAGATACCATATATGCAGAGCCTGAATACGGTATCACTGATTCCACTGTAGGGCGATAGTGGGGTTGCAGTGGCGTAACTCCGTTCCATAGGTTGTACTTGGCCTGCTAGTCGGGCGGAGCTTCAGTCAGTCACTTGGTCCTAGGTGCCTGATACCTTATTACATTTTGGATGTATAATTCTATATACTGATTGATGTTGTATTCAGAGCATTTTGTAATTTACACCAATACTTGTTAATGACAGAGGCATTGAGTGTCCGCTGGTAGTCATAAGAGACAAGGCTACCGGCAGTTTATCTTGAACAATTGTCTGTTGCCTCCTGAGATTTCATCGACTCTGGAGATGTTCATCGTTAAACAGTGGGGGGCAAATATTCTGGAGAAGAGGTTGGGGTAGGGGAGGGAGTGAGTAGGGGAGGAAAAGGGGGAAATGTTATGATGGTAATGAATTTTTGGAACAGCTAACTGTACAATGTATTGTAGTCATGGTACAACGTAGTTTATATGATGTTATTTGTATTAACCATCAATAAAAATGATTGAAACATACATTTACTACATTGTAGCTTCATCGCATGCCCCCTACTCCTAATATGTTTGGAAAGCGTAAACAGATGCTTCTCATCTACCCATTCAACTCCACTCATTATTTTATAGACCTCTATCATATCTCCCCTCAGCCGCCTTTTCTCCAATCTGAAGAGCCCTAGCCACTTTAGCCTTTCCTCATCCCCTTTATCATTTTCATTGCCCTTCTCTGCACCTTTTCTAATTCTACTATATTTTTTTTGAGATGTGGCGACCAGAATTGAACACAATATTCGAGATGCGGTCACACCATGGAGCGATACAAAGGCATTATAACATCCTCATTTTTGTTTTCCATTCCTTTCCTAATAATACCTAACATTCTATTTTCTTTCTTAACCGCAGCAGCACACTGAACAGAAGGTTTCAACGTATCAACAACGACGACACCTTTCTTGGTCCGTGACTCCTAACGTGGAACCTTGCATGACGTAGCTATAATTCGGGTTCCTCTTTCCCACATGCATCACTTTGCACTTGCTCACATTAAACGTCATCTGCCATCTAGACGCCCAGTCTCCCAGTCTCGTAAGGTCCTCTTCTAATTTTTCACAATCCTCCTGCGATTTAACGACTTTGAATAACTTTGTGTCGTCAGCAAATTTAATTACCTCACTAGTGACTCCCATCTCTAGGTCATTTATAAATATGTTAAAAAGCAGCGGTCCCAGCACAGAGCCCTGGGGAACCCCACTAACTACCCTTCTCCATTGAGAATACTGACCATTTAACCCTACTCTCTGTTTTCTATCTTTTAACCAGTTTTTAATCCGCAATAGAACACTACCTCCCATCCCATGACTCTCCAATTTCCTCTGGAGTCTTTCATGAGGTTCTTTGTCAAACGCCTTCTGAAAATCCAGATACACAATATCAACCGGCTCCCCTTTATCCACATGTTTGTTCACCCCTTCAAAGAAATGTAGTAGTGCCTCAGGGTTCTGTCCTTGGACCCCTCCTCTTCTCCATCTATACCTCTTCCCTTGGTACCCTGATTTCATCCCACAGCTTCCAGTACCATCTTTACGCTGATGACTCTCAGATCTACATCTCCACCCCTGAAATCTCAACCTCGATCCAGGACAAAATCTCAGCCTGCTTGTCTGACATTGCTGCTCAACGCCATCTAAAGCTCAACATGACCAAAACGGAACTTATCATTTTTCCCCCTAAACCCACCTCCCCTCTTCACCCTTTCTCTATCTCTGTTAATGGCTCTCACATCCTCCCTGTCTCCTCGGCTCGTAACCTTGGAGACATCTTTGATTCCTCTCTCTCCTTCTCTGCCCATATTCAACAGATTGCCAAAACCTGTCGCTTCTTTATCTACAATATTAGCAAAGTTCGCCCCTTCCTTTCTGAATACTCTGCCAGAACCCTTATCCACACCCTTGTCGCCTCTCGCTTGGACTATTGCAATTTACTTCTCACTGGTCTTCCGCTCAGCCATCTCTCTCCTCTCCAATCTGTCCAAAATTCTGTGGCAAGACTTGTTTTCCGCCAGAATCATTATACCCACACTAGCCCGCTCCTCAAGTCACTTCACTGGCTCCATGTCTGCTTCCGCATTCAGTTTAAACTTCTCGTACTGACCTTTAAATGCATCCACTCTGCAGCCCCCCATTACCTCTCCACTCTCATCTCTCCCTACATTCCTCCCCGTAAACTCCGCTCACTGGACAAGTCTCTCTTGTCATCCTCCTTCTCCTCCACTGCTAACTCCAGGCTTCGCTCCTTTTCTCTCGCGGCACCTTATGCCTGGAATAGACTTCCTGGACCTATACGTCTAGCTCCATCTCTACCTGTTTTCAAATCTATGCTGAAAACCTTTTCACTGCTGCTTTTAGCTCCTAGCCACAATTGCCCTCCCCTTGTCCCTTCCTCCCTTCTCACCCATTACTTCCCTCACCCGTAACTGTCTTGTCTGTCTGTATTATTTAGATTGTAAGCTCTTTTGAGCATGGACTGTCTCTTTGTATCAGGTGTTCAGCGCTGCGTGCGTCTGGTAGCACTATACAAATGCTAATAATAATAATAATAGACTGGTGAGGCAAGATTTCCCTTCACTAAATCCATGTTGACTTTGTCTCATTAATCCATGCTTTTGAATATGCTCTGTAATTTTGTTCTTAATAATAGTCTCTACCATTTTGCCTGGCACTGACGTCAGACTCACCGATCTATAATTTCCCGGATCTCCTCTGGAACCTTTTTAAAAAATTGGCGTTACATTGGCCACCCTCCAATCTTCCGGTACCACGCTCGATTTTAAGGATAAATTACATATTACTAACAATAGCTCCGCAACCTCATTTTTCAGTTCTATCAGTATTCTGGGATGAATACCATCCGGTCCAGGAGATTTGCTACTCTTCCGTTTGTAGAACTGCCCCATTACATCCTCCAGATTTACAGAGAATTCATTAAGTTTCTCCGACTCGTCAGCTTTGAATACCATTTCCGGCACCGGTATACCACCCAAATCTTCCTCGGTGAAGACCTAAGCAAATAATTCATTTAATCTGTCTGCTACGGCTTTGTCTTCCCTGATCGCCCCTTTTACTCCTCGGTCATCTAGCAGTCCAACCGATTCTTTTGCTGGCTTCCTGCTTTTAATATACCTAAATAAGTTTACTGTGTGTTTTTGCCTCCAATGCAATCTTTCTTTCGAAGTCCCTCTTAACCTTCCTTATCAGCACTTTGTATTTGACTTGACATTTCTTAATCTGTTTCTTATTATTTTCCTTCTTCCATTTTCTGAAGGATTTTCTTTTAGCTCTAATAGCTTCCTTCACCTCACTTTTTAACCACGCCGGCTGTTGTTTGGTCTTCCGTCCTCCTTTTTTAATACGCGGAATATATTTGGCCTGGGCTTCCAGATGGTGTTTTTTGAACAGCAGAGAGAAAATCCTCTGGCAAGCGGAGAACTCAAACGCCCCACGGTAAAGACAACAGAGAACAGAAAGTGGGCGAGCGACCAAGGATATCAGAGACTGGAGGATGTTCTTAAAATGAAAGTTTATTAAGAGTTTCGAAACTCTTAATAAACTTTCATTTTAAGAACATCCTCCAGTCTCTGATATCCTTGGTCGCTCTCCCACTTTCTGTTCTCTGTTTTTGAACAGCATCCATGCCTGATGTAAATTTTTAATCCTCTCAGTTTTTTTTCACCACTCTTCTCATTTTATCATAGTCTCCTTTTTTTAAAGTTAAATGCTAACGTATTTGATTTCCTATCTATACTTACTTCAATGCTAATATCAAATCTGATCATGTTATGATCACTGTTAACAAGCGGCCCCAGCACCATTACCTCCTGCACCAGATCATGTGCTCCACTAAGGACTAGGTCTAGAATTTTTCCTTCACTCGTCGGCTCCTGTACCAGCTGCTCCATAAAGCTGTCCTGGACTTCATCAAGGAATTTTACCTCACTAGTGTGCCCCGATGTTAGATTTACCCAGTCAATATCAGGGTAATTGACATCACCAATTATTATTGTGTTTCCAAGTTTGTTTGCGTC
The DNA here is from genome assembly GCF_901765095.1 of Microcaecilia unicolor. Classification (NCBI taxonomy): domain Eukaryota; kingdom Metazoa; phylum Chordata; class Amphibia; order Gymnophiona; family Siphonopidae; genus Microcaecilia; species Microcaecilia unicolor. The sequence goes on along the minus strand of NC_044041.1, from coordinate 146,455,695 downwards.
CCTAATTTCCTTTAACATTTCTGCATCCATCTGTTCATCCTGGCCAGGTGGACGGTAATACACTCCTATCACTATCCTTTTCCCCTTTACACATGGAATTTCAATCCACAGGAATTCCAAGAAGTGTTTTGTTTCCTGCAGAATTTTCAATCTATTTATTTATTTGTAGCATTTGATTCAAGGCTCTCGTTAATATACAATGCTACCCCTCCACCAATTCGATCCAACCTATCAGTATGATATAATTTGTACCCCGGTATGAGAGTGTCCCATTGGTTATCCTCCTTTCACCAGGTCATAGACATTTCAAAGTATGTTTGTTGTTCCTATTTACATGATGCTTTTGTCTGATTTTTATTTTTATTTAAGTTCATCTGATCTACTATGGTCTCTTATGCAACCTCACTATCAGGATACCCTATCTTCCCTGTTTTGGTGATATCTTTGAAAGATACCTTATCCCGAACCATGCGCTTTTGAGTGACTGTCAGCCTCCCCCCCCCCCCCCCCATGTTTCTAGTTTAAAAGCTGCTCTATCTCCTTTTTAAATGCTGATGCAAGCAGCCTGATCCCACCCTGGTTAAGGTGGAGCCCATCTTTTCGGAATAGGCTCCCCCTATCTCCAGAATGTTGCACATTTCCTAACAAATTTAAAACCCTCCTCCCTGCACCATCGTCTCATCCACACATTCAGACTCCGGAGCTCTGCCTGTCTCTTGGGCCCTGTGCGTGAATGGGTAGCATTTCAGAAAATGCTACCCTAGAGGATCTGGATTTGAGCTTTCTACCTAAGAGCCTAAATTTGGCTTCCAGAACCTCTCTCCCACATTTCCCTATGTCATTGGTACCCACATGTATCAAGACAGCCAGCTCCTCCCCAGCACTATCTAAAATCCTATCTAGGTGATGCGAGGTCCGCCACCTTTGCACCAGGCAGGCAGGTCACCAGGCGATCCTCACATCCACCAGCCACCCAGCTATCTATATGCCTAATGATCAAATCACCGACTACAACAGCTGTCCTAACCTTTCCCTCCTGGTCAGCACTTGGAGACATATCCTTGGTGCGCGAGGATAGTACATCCCCTGGTAGGCAGGTCCTGGCTACAGGAGTACTTCCTACTTAACCAGGGTGATGCTCTCTTTTTAGGAGATCTCCATCCTCCAAGGTAGCACAGGTGCTACCAGACTGGAGGTGGGACTTCTCTACAACATCCCTGTAGGTCTGTTCTATGTACCTCTCTGTCTCCCTCAGCTCCACCAAGTCTGCTACTCTAGCCTCAAAAGAATGGACACGTTCTCTGAGAGCTAGGAGCTCTTTGCATCGGGCACACACATATGACATCTCACCAACTGGGAGATAATCATACATGTGACACTCAGTGCAAAAGACTGGATAGCACTCCTCTCGCTGCTGGACTGCTGACTCCATCTTAGTGTTTTTGAGTTTTTCAATAATTTAAAACTTGCTAAAGTATTAAGGATATTAGCCTAATATAAAAGTGTCTTTTAGTTTATATAGTACATTGTATGATTTATTTAGTGTTTCCTTCTTAGATGGTAATGAAATGTATTTAAAACTCTCTAGGAGCACTCCTTGCTTGTTACCCTAATTACAATAACTGACTATAAATGAAGAGTTGTCCTAGGGGTGGGTGGGTGGGAAGACTAAACCAGATCCTGCAGTGCCTGCTAGATTCTATCTGTTAATGCTGTGGTACAAACTTTTTAAAACTAAGTGGAAAAGACTATGGAGATTAGTTGATAAAACTTTTTTATTTTTTGTTTTACCTAACACTAACCTACAATTCCTCCTTTAAATCCCAATCTTTAAGTTCCTGAAGCACAAAGCAAAATAGCGTTCACTTACCAGAGAAATGTCCTCTTCTCTCAGAACTTCTTGAATAAGAACATAAGAGTAGCCATACTGGGTCAGACCAATGGTCCATCTAACCCAGTATCCTGTTTTCCAAACAGTGGCCAAGCCAGGTCACAAGTAACGTGGAGGGGCATAATCGAACGCGAACGCCTATCTCCATGGGCGTCTATGTCCGAAAACGGGTATGTGAAGAGGCGGGACAGACCGTATTTTCGAAAAAATGGACGTTTTTCAGCTGAGCGTTTGTTTTTTTTAACGATATTGGAAACTAAAAACGCCCAGCTCAAAAACGTCCTAATCCGAGCCATTTGGTCGTGGGAGGGGCCACGATTCGTAGTACACTCGCCCCCCTGACGTACCAGGGCACCAACTGGGCACCCTAGAGGTCAGTGCGGTGGACTTCAGACAACGCTCCCACATGCATAGCTCCCTTACCACGGGTGCTGAGCACCCAACCCCCCTCCCCCAAAACCCACTACCCACAAATGTACAACACTACCATAGCTCTTAGGGGTGAAGGGGGCACCTACATGTGGGTACAGTGGGTTTTGGAGGCCTCCCATTTACCAGCACAAGTGTTACAGGTAGGGGGGGGATGGGCCTGGGTCTACCTGGCTGAAGTGCATTGCGGTACCTACTAAAAGTGCTCCAGGGACCTGCATACACGCTGGCCTCTAGGACTTGTTGCTGCTATATAACATTGGCACACCAGTTGACACCTGAAGACTAATCTCTCCGAAAACGTCCTTTATTGGAATAAGCACGCTTACTCACAGTTAACTGCAGATCAGAGGTTGTGCCCCACTGGCAATGAGTCTCACTGGTACTGAGATTAGCAGTAGGTCAGAGCTGGCAGAATGCTGTACAATGCCCTCTTTCAGCCACATTCAAGGTAAGAACTAAATTCTCTAACGTGGCTAACACGTGAAAGGGATCTAAAACTGGCTTACAAAAATGGCCACTACCTCATGGACTACCGGAAACAAAACAGGGCACACTCTGACCCAGCAGAGGGAAAAGCACCATGGGAGTAGAGCCTACCAACTACCAACATCGTGAGCATGTGGCACAAGCTAGTGGAATCACGGAACCCAATACCCTACACCCACCACAATGCATTGCTGATGTGACTCTGCAGTGCCCTTAACAGAAAAGGTGTCACACTCACCCGAGAGCCACATCAGAACCAGGGAAAGGCTGTCAGAGGATAGAACACATTCTGCTGTCATGGAGGTGGGTACGGCATTTGAGGCTGGCATACAGGCTGGAAAAAAGTTTGTAAAGTGGGGTTTTTTTGGTGGGAGGGGGTTAGTGACCACTGGGGGAGTCCGGGGAGGTCATCCCCGATTCCCTCCAGTGGTCATCTGGTCAGTTGGGGCATTTTTTTGGGACTTGTTCGTGAAAAAAAGGGTCCAAAAAAAGTGACCCAAAATCGCGGTAAGAATGCCTTTTTTTTCGATTATCAGCTAAAGACGCTCATCTCTCCTCGGCCGATAACCACGCCCCAGTTCCGCCTTCACCACGCCTCCGACATACCCCCATCAACTTTACCTGTTTCTGCGTCGGATTGCAGTTGGATACGCCCAAAATCGGCTTTCAATTATACCGATTTGGGCGCCCACAGGAGAAAGACGCCCATCTCCCGATTTGGGTCACAATATAGGCGTTTTTCTCTTTCGATTATAAGCAGGATAGTAACATAGTAGATGACGGCAGAAAAAGACCTGCATGGTCCATACAGTCTGCCCAACAAGATAAACTCATATGTGCTACTTTTTGTGTATACCCTACCTTGATTTGTACCTGTCCTCTTCAGGGCACAGACCGTATAAGTCTGCCCAGCACTATCCCCGCCTCCCAACCACCAGCCCTGCCTCCCACCACCAGCTCTGGCACAAACCGTATAAGTCTGCCCAGCATTATCCCCGCCTCCCAGCCACCAGCCCCGGCAGAGACCGTATAAGTCTGCCCAGCATTATCCCTGCCTCCCAACCACCAGCCCCGCCTCCCACCACTGGCTCTGCACTAGCAGAAATCCAAATCGTGGCAATACTCCATACTACAAATCCCAGGGCAAGCAGATGCTTCCCAAGTCTGTCTCAATAGCAGACTATAGACTGTTAACTGCACATTTAATCACCTCCCTCGTTGTTCCGACTTCCATATCATTTATAAATATGTCAAATAGCACCAGTCCCAGTTCTGATTCCTGCTGCACTCCAGTGTTCACCCTACTCCATTGACAGAAATGATCAATTAACTCTATCAGTTTTCTGTCCAATAACTAATTCCTAATCTATACCAGAACCTTGCCTCCTATCTCATGACTTTCTCAGGCATCTCTCATGAGGAACTTTATTAAAAACTTTCTGAAAATCTAGATTCACCACATCAAAAGGTGGCAAAAAGTTGTCTATAAAATAAGGCCATCTCATAAAGAGGAGCTCTAGTGCACCAGGGAAGCTTCCTCCCATGAAGGGCTAAAGATCAGAACTGGCGCAGAATGCTCCAATTCCAATGCCCCTCAAGACCTTGATGTCGATGCACCACCTGCAGGCAAGGCATGGGCCTCCAAGATGGGCATTGATATTCATAGCCTTTTGCCAAGCTGTATATCATTCTGCCAATCATCATCAAGCCAATGAGCCTTTCTTCAAGGGCCATCATTGCCAAATTTGGGGGCTGAGTCTGTGTGGTCATATCCTTCAAAGACACCTGGGTCTTTGGCACCTCAGAGTTTAGTGCACTCCCTCCAATGTCCATGAGGGCCAGCCACCTTCATGTTGGAGGCACTTTGAGGGCACCAATGTCCTCAGTGCTTCAATGCTCTTGGTACTGTGCTTCTAGGAGGAGCAATGGAATCCCTTGGTGCTGATGAGGATAAATCCTTCCTGGTCATCAAGTGGGGGGAGGCATCAAAAGATGCCCAACCTTTTTTCAGTTGGGACACACTTAATGGACAATGCTCACATATGTGACATGCCCCAAAACAGGGAAGATAGGGTATCCCGATAGCGAGGTTGCCATAGAGACCATAGTAGACCAGGTGTCTATAAATAAAAAGCAGATAAAAGATTTCAAATTATCACAGCTAATAAGCAAGATACAAATAGGAACAATCATAGTTTGAATGCCAGAAGCTTAAGAAATAAGATGGGAGAGTTAGAATATATTGTACTAAATTAAACATTAAATATAATAGGCATCTGTGAGACCTAGTGGAAGGAGAATAATCAGTGGGACACTGTCATACCAGGGTATTTATTTATTTTATTTATTTATTTATTGCACTTGTATCCCACATTTTACCACCTATTTGCAGGCTCAATGTGGCTTACAAAGACCTGTTATGGCGCCATGTCAGGATATAGAAATACAGTTGGAATTACAATGAGATCGAAGATAACAAAGAGGCATTAAGCAGACAGTTATAGAGAGGCGTCATTCAAAGTAAGGTGAAGTGGTGAAGTGTACTAATTAATCTATGGATTCTCTTGGTAGACCTTATTGAAAAGATAGGTTTCCAGGGATTTGCGAAAGGTAGTGATTTCGTTAATTGTTTTCAGGTTTGTTGGCAGTACATTCCACAGCTGCGTGCTAATGTAGGAAAAGCTGGTGGCATGTGTTCATCTGTATTTTAATCCTTTGCAGCTCGGGAAGTGCAGGTTAAGAGATGTGCGGGCAGATCTTATAGCATTTCTTGGAGGTAAGTCATTGAGGTCTACCATGTACTACTACTACTACTTAACATTTCTAGAGCGCTACTAGGGTTACGCAGCGCTGTACAATTTAACAAAGAGAGACAGTCCCAGCTCAAAGAGCTTACAATCTAATAGACAAGTGAACAGTCGGTCCGATAGGGGCAGTCAAATTGGGGCAGTCTGGATTCACTGAACGGTAAGGGTTAGGTGCCGAACGCAGCATTGAAGAGGTGGGCTTTAAGCAAAGACTTGAAGACGGGCAGGGAGGGGGCTTGGCTTAAGGGTTCAGGAAGGTTGTTCCAAGCATAGGGTGAGGCGAGGCAGAATGAGCGGAGCCTGGAGTTGGCGGTGGTGGAGAAGGGTACTGAGAGGAGGGATTTATCCTGTGAACGGAGGTTACGGGCGGGAACGTAAGGGGAAATGAGGGTAGAGAGGTAGTGAGGGGCAGCAGACTGAGTGCATTTGTAGGTAAGAAGGAGAAGCTTGAATTGAATGCGGTATCCGATCGGAAGCCAGTGAAGTGACCTGAGGAGAGGGGTGATATGAGTATATCGGTTCTGGCGGAATATGAGACGTGCAGCAGAGTTCTGAACAGACTGAAGGGGGGATAGATGGCTAAGTGGGAGGCCGGTGAGGAGTAAGTTGCAGTAGTCCAGGCGAGAGGTAATGAGAGCGTGGACGAGAGTTCGGGTGGTGTGTTCAGAGAGGAAAGGGCGAATTTTGCTGATGTTAAAGAGGAAGAAGCGACAGGTCTTGGCTATCTGCTGGATATGCGCAGAGAAGGAGAGAGAGGAGTCAAAGATGACTCCGAGGTTGCGGGCAGATGAGACGGGGAGGATGAGGGTGTTATCAACTGAGATAGAAAGTGGAGGAAGAGGAGAAGTGGGTTTTGGTGGAAAGACGATAAGCTCGGTCTTGGACATGTTCAGTTTCAGGTGGCGGTTGGACATCCAGGCAGCAATGTCGGATAAGCAGGCCGATACCTTTGCCTGGGTCTCCGCGGTGATGTCTGGTGTGGAGAGATACAGCTGGGTGTCATCAGCATAGAGATGATACTGGAAACCATGAGATGAGATCAGGGAGCCCAGGGAAGAGGTGTAGATTGAGAAGAGAAGGGGTCCAAGGACCGATCCCTGGGGAACACCAACAGATAAGGGGATGGGGGTGGAGGAAGATCCATGAGAGTGAACTTTGAAGGTGCGGTGGGAGAGATAGGAGGAGAACCAGGAGAGGACAGAGCCCTGGAACCCAAATAAGGACAGTGTGGCAAGAAGTAAGTCATGATTGACAGTGTCAAAAGCGGCGGATAGATCCAGGAGGATGAGGATGGAGTAGTGGCCTCTGGATTTGGCAAGGAACAGGTCATTACAGACTTTAGAAAGTGCTGTTTCTGTCGAGTGACCCATGTAGGTTGGGGCGTCTCCATAGATGATTCTATGAAGGATCGTACAAATCTTGAATGTGGTCCGTTCTTTAAGTGGGAGCCAGTGTAGTTTCTCTCTTAGGGGTTTTGCACTTTCATATTTTGTCTTACCGAAT